>NC_074714.1:6343480-7093480 GCF_947242115.1 Biomphalaria glabrata
ACATTAAAGAATCACATGCGGAAACATGAGGTTTAGACCACACTGAGTATGTAAGACTTCATAATAGTGTCGGTGATTGAACAACTTTTTATTAATGTAATAAAATCTTCATTTTCTCTATCAAAATAATGAATTTGTAATGGTTTTTTTTTTTTTATTTATATGTAAAATTTCATTAGCAATTTTATTTCTTTTTATTCGAATATTGAAGGAAAGTCTTTACCCCCCTCCCCTATTCGTTACATATGAGAAATTCTAAATATCTTTAGTTGTCTATAGAAAGTATCCGTGTTTCAGTTGATATACTTCACTTATGAAATACAGACGTTACACCAATACACCCTCTCCACTTCCTCTTCATACTCTCTCTCTCTCTCTCTTTCTCTTTCTCAATTTTGAAACTTTGTAAAAAAATATGTTTTCATTCATTTATTATTACTATTCCTATGTCACTAGCTAAAACTGTCTACCTCCCTTAATAAATTATTTAATTTGTTCTTTTTTTTCTATATATAAAATTTTTTTATGTAGATCTAAATTTCTATCATTTCTACGGAATCTATTTCCAAATGATATCTCATGTTGGCTATATGCAAAACACATATAATATGAACATTGTGACAAAAAGAAGTAGAAATATGAATGTAATGAAAATAAAATACAGTCTTTTGAATCAGGTATTTTACATTTTAAAAAATGCGCTTGAGTAATGTCACTTAGGTAAACATATTCTTTACAGTTCTTCTCTATAAAACATTTCATCTAGTCCTAATTCTCTATTCTTATGTTATGAAATGTGGTCTCTTTTTAAGTTGAAGTTAAGCTGAACCGAAATCTAGTAAATTGAGGCTAAAATCAAATTATTGTAATTGCATTTTTTTCCTTAACCAATAGTCGCCCATCTAAAGATTTACTGCCTAAAGACTGGACAATATTTAAAACAAATCATGCATGTATTGTCCAGCACAACAAAAGTTTTGTTAATTATATTTTCAGAGCAAATGCAAAAACCTTTTAACAACATTGCGAATTCAAGCGAATTCAAGCAAATAAAATGAAACTTTTTGAGTATCTATAAATGACATCATGTGACACTACGGCATTTAGTGGCATGATGACATTGTAAAATAGAATGACATTACGTAACGTTGTGTGTGAGGAATAGCAATAAAGTTAAACGTAAATTTTACAATTTACAGCAGATGTGGTGTCAAGACCGCCCCTCCCCTAAAATGTCCTATTATAGCAACTGGCACACCGGGGAAAAAAACTGTCAGTGCACAGATGTGAATGTGTGTGTGTGTTTTTCTTTTGTATTTATTTTTCTTCGTTATTTTTAAGTCCCCTAGCAGACGATATAATCTGTTAAAACATTAGATCAGTGGTTCTCAAACTGCGGTACGCGGATCCCCAGGGGTCCAAAGAAAGTTAAAAATTGCATAGTTGGCCCCTCACTACTGTTTTGACTATACAAAGGGGTACCATGGACCAAACAAAGTTTGGGAACCTCTGCATTAGATCAGTGTTTCTTCAACTATGTCATTCAAACCATTTAAAAGAAATTGTTTAAATCAGTGTTTCCCAAACATTTTCCGTAACGGAACACTTTGCACATTCTGAGTATTTAACGGAACGCTTTGATTATTTTTTCAAAGAGATCACATCAAGTGGTGGCCAACTAGTTAATTATTCCAGTAGTTGTAGCTGTAACTGTGAATACTGAAGGATTAATTCCCTTGTTGATATCAAACGAAATAATTAATTACCAGTAATTAATTGACTAGTTGTCTATTTTTTCATTGATTCGTGTCTTGTTTATGCCAATGACTAATTGTACAAAGTACAAAGTTTTAACTTGATCCAGGAATGGGTGTTGGAAAAATAACGTGTATAAGCTTTTATCCAGACAGACAGACTGACAGTCAGATTTGATATAATCTTAGTAAAAAAAAATGATTTTTATTACAATTCCTTTAATTAGATTGCAAACTCTTCATGATTGGACGGTCACTGAGTGGACACGGACATTTTGAAGGCAGCTCGATTGTCTTAGAAATTCGAGAGTTTATGCTAATCTTTGGGGAATCAATAAATCAATTACAAGCTAATTGGCCACACACTGGAAAATCTGGGTTGACCTTTTTTAATTTTCTAAAGTTTATAATCATCTTCAAATTAAATATGGTTTAGCACACGATGTAGCGGGAATTTCAGGACTCACCTCGAATGTTAATAGACTTACATGAATTTTTGCGCACCGTCGTAATAAAAACAATTGGCTGGATTGTAATAGAAGAACTTCATTATGCAAGCGCACTGATATACTCCAATAACGAAGCGTTACAAGAAATAAAGTTCGTCCATCGTGGTTCGATGATGATTATTTTTGTCATCCAGGGGGCTGAGGGCTTCACACTCATGTGGCTGGTGAGACCCATGTGAGCCCGGAATGTTCGGCTGCACACTGGGCAGGTTATTCCAGCTGACGCTAGCTCCCTCTTCTTCTTCTTTGTTCTCATTTGTTATGTTGGAGTATTCAGATGACTAGACCAATACATGAGATGAACTGCGCAGTGGTTTCAAATCAGGGAGCTCTCCATATAGTTTTCTTTCTATTGGGGGTGTTTTGGGGCCAGTGTCTTATACGAGCCTCTTGGTAAAGAGAGCAGTTTTGGAGGACGTGGTCGGCATTCTCTGGTGATACTCCACATGGGCAGATTTCACTGGTTCCAATAGCTCCAGCTGAAACATAAGAAATAAATAAATAAGAAATCATGGACCCACCATCATCTTCCTAAAAGAAGAATTGATTGAAAAAAAAAACACTTTTTTTTTATTTTACTTCTTTATGTTTGTGTAACGCAGTGAGAATGTGTTCACAAAATGGATGCATTTTGTTGCTTAGTGCGAATGTTGATGTTGATGTAATGTGTTGTTGTTGAGTAGATTTGTGTTCAAGCTTTTTAATGTCTATTAGTTTTTTGTATGACTTGTTCATTATAATACTTATTACAATTATCGCGGTAGGTTGTTTTGTTTAGTGGTTTAGCATAGTAAGAATTTTTTTTTTATTTAAATACATGTCAGTGCACAGATTAGTTTAGTTGTCACATCTATATGTTTACATGTCACTGGCCTCTTTATGTTTAGTCTAGTCTCACAACTAAATGTTCACGGCTAATGCACCGTCACCAGCTTTCAAGAAGAGTAAAGGAATATTAGTCCAGCGTTTCTCAACCTATTAACCCAGTAAGCCCCCCCCCCCCACCTTTTACACATGATATACAATTTGTTTCGTATATGAGATAATCAAGAAACAAATGATGGTATCTATGTGATAACAAACCCTTTCAGAAAAGAGTCTTAATCTGAAATGACGTTATGGGAGGGGGGGGGCTAAAAACTGGGTCTGGGTTGAAAAAAAATGGGTCTGGGTTGAAAAAAAACTGGGTCTGGGTTGAAAAAAATGGTTCTGGTTGAACAAAACTGGGTCTGGGTTGAAAAGACGTTGGTTACATTTATGCATCTTTGTTCGAAACTTTGTTAGATAGTTTTATTTTTTTTAAATATTTATGTCTCACATTTGCATATTTTATTAGTCGTCATGTTTCACCATATAAATGTGTAATTGCATGCATTTCCCCCTCTCAAAGGTATATTCAATCCATTGATTCTGGTGACTAGACACAAGGCCTTTCAAAAAGCCTTTTTCGCCACTTTTGTTGTCCAGCGTAAGAGAAAGCAGAGAACGGATTACTCTATGCGGGTCATCGAAGTAAGACGTACTGATGTATTGTCCTCTTGTGTCCTTTCGTAGTATTCTCTTGTGTGCTTGTGCCCTCTTGTGTTTTTATATTAAGTAAGTGTAACTTATGTGTTGAGATTTGTGACATTATACTATATCGTATAGTAGTTTCGTGATTAACAGTTGCCGCTGTACTGATACCATTGTTTAAATTATTTCAATTATGTCAATTATGTAACTTTAACATGGTTAAGTGAATGCTAATCAGCAATTGTAAAGAACAATTTAACCAAAGAGCACTAGGAAGTTCAGACTTAACTCTTTCTCTCCGTAATTAATTTCCGCGTCTTAACAGAATTCTTCCTTTAGCTTCGCTAACGTTTTCGTATGTTATAAGAAAATGTTTTATTTGGTATAGGGTTAAAGTGGAATGCAGGCTCTTATTATATAAGACAAAGTAAGGTTTATAAAATCAAACATAAATTTAAATTAATGAGTTTAAATCAACGATGCTACCGTCGATTAGGAGAGATAGAGTTAACAATTTACAGGAGAATGACCACGCCCCATGAACTAGACATTATCAACGTCCTCCCCCGCAGCGAGCAAGCTATAAGCATCCAGGACACACAACTTCAAATATACGATACAATCACCCCCGCGCACTGCAGACATTTCTCCCATCCGTTAAGAAACTGCCTGAACATGTCAAACTTCTGACACCACAGACAGACTCTATTACACTTAACAAACCCAGTTCAACTAACACCCAATGTGGCAGTGTAGAGCGGCTGGAGAAGACAGCAAGCTACTTCTCTATGAAACATTCGGTCAAACAAACAAAAATTCTTAAAACCCAGAGCTGAGTCGAAGAAAAAGAAATCATAAATATCATGTAGATATTCTTAAAAGGAATCTGTTCAAATCAACACTGATTAATTTAGATCAAACGAAAAGACAAAACAAACAAAATATAACATTTCTTGAAACAAAAAAAAACTTATCTGAGGAAAAGAATTCGGTACTTATGTCCCCGCGCTATAGCTATCGATAATGTAGAAGTTATTTCCCTAATTCGATATGAAAAATAATAAATTACCAATAGATAATTGATTAATTGGTTAATTTTTAATTGATTTATGTTTTGTTTGGTACAATAAATAATTGTTTAAAGTTTCAGTCAGATACGAGAATGGGTGTGGGAGAAATAACGTGTACAAATTTTTAACCTGGTAGATAGACAGAGCGAGTTGATATAAGCTTTGTAAAGAAAAGAGTAATTTAAAAAAAAAAACAATTTCTTATTTAGAAAACTTAAAAGAGGACATCAGCTGTATAAATAGAGTAAAGTTTCTAGTATCGTGCATACACTCTGAGCACTAGTTTGAACCAAGTCTTTGCTATCTGACAACACCCGCGCTAATGTAAAGCATTCAGAAAAAAACAAGGAGGACAACTCTGACAAGAACGTATTTATGACTTCATTATTTCAAGGGCAAAGGTAGCGTTCAGTTCAAACCCACTAGTTCATGTTGCAATGTTCAGACTAGAATGACAGATACTTAGACAAATCTTAACAAAATCTTTTTCTAGTTTCTTTTCTGGCTTTTTGCCCAAGGATTTTGGGTTTAGAGTTACAATTAAATGATAAGAAATGCTGTGTAATGTTTCTCTTTATTGTGTTCCAGGCTTGTAAAGCTCTGGGATTAGTTATCAGGCACCAAGCTAGGGGACTGCACTTCTTGTTTAGTTTAGAATGTGTTCATTTACTGAATGTTTTGTTGAATGTTATAACTGTATCCACCAGGTCAGTGGCGTAGCAAGGTGGGCCCAAGTTCAATAATTTGATGATGCCCCCTTTCCTTTAAAATACTAGAATATAGAGAGCTCTAAAATAAAAACACTTAAGTACACCTAAAAGTATCACTGTATTTATAGAAAGACATTTCAATGCGTTAACCAACGTTTTACAAATAATAGTTTTATTACACTCAATTCAGCAACAACATTTTACAAATAATAGTTTTATTACACTCAATTCAGCAACAACGTTTTACAAATAATAGTGTTATTACACTCAATTCAGCAACAAGATTTTACAAATAATAGTTTTATTACACTCAATTCAACAACAACGTTTTGCAAATAATAGTTTTATTACACTCAATTCAGCAAAAACGTTTTATAAATAATAGTTTTATTACACTCAATTCAACAACAACGTTTTGCAAATAATAGTTTTATTACACTCAATTCAGCAAAAACGTTTTATAAATAATAGTTTTATTGCAGATGCCTAGCCTGTGACCGCAGCTGTGTTTCGAGGATTGGCCTCTTTAGTGACAGGAAAGGGGACAGTATATCCTTCGATACCTAAAATGTCACAGACACTCAACTCAATTCAGCCACAATATCTATACATATATTAGTGTTTTGACTATCAATGCTTTGTACAAATGCTCCTTCTTCCCTAGCGCTATTAGAGCATGGAATGGGTTGCCTGAGCCAGCCGGGAAAACCAGTGACTTGGCATTGTTTAACATGCATGACTATTTGCATGACGCATAGGACGTAATCATCGGCTTTTTTGAAGTAACGTCTGTATTATATACGATAAGATAAGATAATGCTTGTAAGATTTCTTAAAAAGTAATAAATGGTTAACTTTTAATGGTTCCTGTAAGTCCTTTTTATTCATGCGCAAGGAGCCAATTCACGTTGCTACGTCACTGTACCAGACCTTAAAAACTTCTATGTGCTCTTCAACTATCATAGTGCAATAGCATCAGCATGTTGACTGTAACTCTGTTTTCTGTTGTACGCTTGTATACTTACAGTAAACTAGGTTGCGTATTGTGTAGCTTGTATTAACATTAAATACTGCTTTCAGTGTTTTGACTTAGTGTTAGGCAACCGACAGTTAACAAACGGATTTTTTTTTAAGTCTAAAAGAAATTTAGTAGTTCTATATATTTTAAATTGTATTAGACCATTTAGACCATTACTTTGTATTTATTGTTCAATTATTAATGTGAAATTTTTTCCTAGGTGTGCGCTAGTGTGTAGATTCGCGTGCTCTACATTGTAATTCGGAATGAATGCAACTATTAAAAATTAAATAACGTTAAAAAGGCTACGTCTTCTGGCAGTGCGGGATTTAACCTTGGACGCCTAGACAAAAATAGGTTATAATCCACCTCCAGCAAGTTATTAGACATTCGTTGTTTTTTTTTTTTTTTTTTGGGGGGGGGAGGTAACGTCGGAAGTGGAAAGGGAAGACGAGGGAAAATGGAAGTGTAACGCTGACCATAAAATACAAACTTTCGCATGGCCCAGCTCCCACATTTATTTTCAGTCCAGTCCCCCAGAAAGTACTCAATGTTGAGTGTGCTGTTTGTTAAAGAATCGTTTAATACCAAAACCTCCAACGTTCGTTTGTTTGTTTTACATGTTTCGGATGTTCCTTCATAGTGGAAGATAGTTTACTTCCTAGTCCAAGCCTCCAGCAGGACGACGGGGTATGGGAGCGGGCAGGATTTGAACCCTCGACCATCGATAAATCCGAACGACAGTCCAGCGCGCAAACCGCAGGACCACTTTTATACCTACATGTTTAAAACATTTTTTTGGGTCGTGGACTTGAAGGTGCAATCTATCCGAGACTCTTTACGTGAACTCCGTGGAGCAATATAATGTATCTCTTTCAAATCAGGGGGGGAGGGGGGCTACTGTCAAGAGGAGAAACATCTTCCGAGGGTCTGTGGCCATTGAAGGATCTCAGATTGTGATACAATCTCTTTAGCTCAACATTTTGTTAAGACACCTTGGGGAAGGCAAGAAGAGTTCCACTACTACGTCTCCATGGAAGGGAAGATACTATATGGGAATTATGGGAAACTCAAGAGTCCGTGTACAACAGTACACTACAAAGAAATATGATATCTTCTAAATCTAGGATACCAGAACATTATTGGATTCCTAAGGATATTCGGCCATAAGGTGCTTAAAGAAGTCATTAAATTTCAAACCAATCGTCATTAGCCAAATAGTTCCATTAAAAACCTCACCGTTTACTACTTCCCCTTTCCCCTTTTGTTTCTAAGAATAAGCAACAAAGAAGAACGATCATCACTGAATTTCTTTCAATCTCTCTATATGCTTCCACAGCTCATGGAAGGCTCTGGTCTGCTTTAAAAAAAAACAACACACCCTTCCATTCATATCTGTCTTTAAGCTTTTCATCTCCAAGCCCGAACTCTGAGTTATCTGTATATATAAATCTCTACGTCGCCCTACCATGCGGAACATCACGCACGCACGCCGACTCTCTAGCCCTCGATAAAAAGTCATGGAAAGATAAGTCTTTTATTTCTGCAAGTTGGACTAGAGTTACCACACGTAGTTTTCGGGGCGACAGGGAGCGCGGCTCAGAAAAAAAAAGATGTGAGGGGGTGGAGAACGAGTAATTTTCTGTCTGTATGTATAATTCTCTACGTCGCCCTACCATGCGGGACACCACGCAAGCACGCCAACTATCTTACACTCTTCCCACCCTCACCCGCGCCTTCCTCGCTCTCTAGTCGACCCATTTGGACAACTGTGTCTTTCAGGAAGTGTTCACCCGTCACTAAATAGCGCCGTATGCTACGCCGCGCGTCGGCTAGTTGTAGATATGACTCTACATCGCATTCTTGGTCTTTCTTTGAGGCTCCTGCCTCTTAATTTTTGCTAGTATACCATTTTTGCTCCTCTGTTCTCAGATCTGCCCAACGTAACCTGTTCTTCTTTTTTTTTATTTCCGTCACTATAGATGCGACTTAATATATTTGTATGCCTTACTGTTATATATATGTATTAAATGATTGCTATCCATATCTCTTGCAGGCCTCCTCGATCCTATAATCTACGTTGCTACTAACAAACAAATGAGGCAGGCCATCTTTGAGTCAGTGCCCTGTGAAGGCCTCAGAAACTCCCTGCTCAAGGAAGCGGAAGAGCCAGTCCCAGAAGCGGACTCCGAAGAGTCGGACGTGGAGGGTACTGCCAAACCCAAGAAGCCCGGACCTTCCGGCGCGGATAAAAAAGCGGGTCCCATCAAAAAGGCCTCAGTAGGGGGTAAGGGAAATAAAGTGCACGCCCTGAAAGTGGAGCCCTCAGCGGACGAAGGGGTGAGTGAAATGTCAACTGTGGACACCCCAGGCACCACATTTGTCACTCCAGTTCAAATTTTACAATCAGGGGCGGCTACTCAGGTTTCCTACTCCAACACCGAAACATCAGAGTAAACGCCCTTGCGTATAGATTTATGTTTTGCAGTATTTATAGATTTATTGTTAATATTTTGTATGACTGGATTATATAATATGTACGATACAGCATTATTGTGTTTTTCAATGTTTTTTAAATATATGTTTATTTACTAAGGGGAATCATTGAGGCGACACATATATAAACATAATCAATTGAATTATGTTCGCAAAACAGATTGTTAATGTATAAAACGTTGTGACCTAAACAAGGCCGGAAATACGAATGTTGACGCCCTGTGACAAGAAAAAAAAAGATACGTTTATTCACTAAATGGAATCATTGAGTAAAGATCTATCTAACAATAATCAATTGAATTATGTTCGGGAACCATATTGTTAATGTATAAGTCTCTTTGACATAATCAAGGCCGGACTTACGTATGTTGGCGTGACAAAAGGACAAATCATTATTGGTGCCAAGGATATCATAAAAATTCTTTCAAAACTATTGGGTCAAAAGACTATTTGGCCATATGGCGCATATTGGTATTTAAATACTGATAAGCTTTCTGCATTCTTTATTTAGGTCTGAGTTCATGTGCGTTGGACAATCGATGCACCCCCCTCCCCCCCAAAAATCAGGGCCTTAATAGTAGGCAGAGTCTCTCATTCTAAAAGCCTTCTAGACTGTAGTATGTGAATCAGTGTACAGAATTTATCAACACGATACTCCGTTCAAAAGAGGCACCATTGTGTTTCTACCCACGCATTAAGCCATTCGCCCCAACCTCCCCCCTTCTCACTCACACTTAACCTTTTTGTAGCAGCTTTCATGACAACATTTCAAAATCATTGCGTAATTCATTTATTTCGGTCTATGCTTATAAGCACCTCCTTATAAGGAATTTTACATTTTCTAAAGACATAAAAACCCGTCTTTCATCCTGTCCATACGCCCAGTTAACATGCTTTTATAAAAAAATATAATTTCGTCTGATTTAGTATCTCGAGGTCATGATGCTCTATTTTCTGAGGACATTTTTCTCCCAATCTCTGCGTCTGATGTTCATTTCAGTTTATTTTCAATTACAAAACATGTCAGCGGCTGAGGCGCAAACGAAAATGAATTAGCGGATGTAATAAAAGCATGAAAAAGAAATAGGAAGACGTTCGTTAAGAAAGATGAAGCCATTTCTTTTTTAATGTCCAGTTGCGAAGACAAAAGACAAAAGTCTGCGTAAACATCCATAGTTTCTTTAAAACAGTGATGCGCCAACTACGGGCCGCGGGCCGCACCCGGTCATGTTGCGCGGTACTATCCGGCTGTCAAGATATCAGTGTCTATAAAAGCTGTAGAATACCATTGAACCGAGAGCAATCGGTATAGAAGGCCCAAACACTGACTTGCGACGTCTCAAACTGTGGGCAGTTTAGACCAATAGCACGCTTGCCACGTCACAGGTCTGAAGAACGTGACAACGAACTATTGGCTTAAACTGCACACAGGCTGTGACGTTGCAAGTCAGTGTTGATGCCTTTTATGACGAATGGTTTCGATTGAATTCCACGATTTCTCTGAAGTCTTGCAGCTCGTAACTACAGACCTCGGACCACATCCGGGCCACTTGTTTCGGTTCTATCCGGCCGTCAAGATTTCAGCATTTATATAAGCAGTAGAAAATCGGGTCCATTGAACTCCACGATTTGTCTGTATTCATACAGCCCTTGACTACGGACCTCGGGCCACATCCGGACTTCGAACGTGGGTGTGTCAAAACATAAAAAAGCCATCAGGTTGTAAAAACGTTGAGTATCATTGGGTGTAGATTAGAATGTCCTTTACCTGTGTCCTAGTTTTGGATTGACATTTTTTTTTATCATGTAAAAGGACAAAAGTTTTCAAGGTTTTTATTTCTGAAACATTAAGAAAGTTGTGAAAAGGTCAGAGGTCAGAGGAGGCGCTTACACAACGAAAAGTTATTTTGGACTTTTTTTTTTTAAGTGTGAGTCTTGACAACAGTGTATGTGTTTGTGCTCTGCTATAAACGTCCCTGTGTGCTAGAGCATCTGTCATGTCGCTTTTTTCTATTTGGCTATGTTTATTATAACTTCGTTAATTTTGTCTGCTTCTGTATGCATTTTAACTAGCCAGAGAATTAAATATGACCTTGGCCACAATGACGTTGTAAAACTTCCTGTTGATTAAATTTTAACAAAATGTCCCTCTTCCCTCTGATAACTTCCTTCCTATGATATGGTGTGCATTGAAAAATCTGAAGACAGCCCCGAATACAGATAATTTCATTCATGTTGATTTTAATACAAATGTTCCTGACGTACTTTAAGACTCTCCGAAGCGCAAGTACCACCGACCAGCAGTCCTCCTGACTCACTGTCTACCTCTCAGCCTAACAAATCCTCCCCCCCCCCACCTTTTTCTAAACCTGCCTAACTTCTTTCAAATCATTCCAATACACAAAATGTCCACACAAGCATGGCACATTTTAAACCTGAATAAAAGTTAGTTTTGAGCATTTTGAGCGTGGCCTTCATGCTTTCCTTATCGATTATCATTAGTCAATAGCGTGAGATTTATATCACGTAAGATTATTATTATTATTATTATTATAGTTTTTATATAGCGCTACTTTCATGCTTATAGCATGCTCAGAGCGCTTTTGGTCCATTCTCATTTGTGGACCAGTGGGGAGGGAGGGGGTATCTAGAAGTTGGTTTTCCGTGCTGCCTTTAGGCGCTCAGTAAACACAAGTCGGGTGTCGAACCTCAAGCCCCCTTCTTGGTAGCCAAGCCAAGCCAAGTTCAAGCGCACTTGGCCTCTCGACCACGCTTCCCAGATTGTACTGCAATATCGAATCGAAGATTTCTCAAAAAGACCTGAGTAAGGTTAAGCACTGAGTTCCTAAAGTGGACGGCAAGACTAGATCTGTGTCTTCTTTGATAGCCAAAATAGTTTGTTCTTTGTCTTGATGGTTCCGGGTTTGAACCCTGCCCGCTGACATCTTCTGACGTCATTTTATAATCTTCCTCTCTGAGGCAACGTCCACAACTGAAGTCCATTCCGTTTTGCAATAGTGTACTAATTCTTTTGAACACTTCGCTTGCACAAATATACATTTGTATAAACCACAAACGAAGACAAAGAACTGTAATGCCCCGCATGACAAACGAGCTCCTAGTCCCGAATGAAGTATCACTTATTTTAAAATAACCACGCGCATCGAGTCATAGGTTGATGTATTAATGCGCACACATAGTGCATATGTATTAAAATCCAATTATTTGATGAAACGGTGGGGACTGACTCATCACTCCCTTCCTCCTCCGCTTAGAAGGATTAATTGTTTATCTTTCTTGTTCGCAAAAACTGCACTTTCATTTAAGGTGCAAATACATGTGAAGGCTCAGGTCAGGTCAGGTTGACACAGAAGTTGTCAGGAAGACATACTCTCACACATCTGCTAGGATGACATACTTTAAAAATACATGCAAGTCTTGACATATAGGCCCTCGAAGACTAAATACAAGAGTTCAATTTCCAAGCTTGTTAAAGCTACTTTAATGTTAATAAGTAATAAAAAATAAAAAGATTTTTGAGAAACCTTGTGATCTATAGGGCAGATGAGGTATAGGTCATCTGTTTCTGTGGCCCAATGTTATCGAGGGTGTCATGTGGCCAGCACAACGACCAATAACCTTTACTTTTTCCCCAACTAATGTCAGGCCCCATTAGAGCTGGGTAGAGTCAGCGGCGCCCTACAGATACCGAAATTAATAATCCCAGTCTTCACTAGGATTCGGACCCAGGACCCCTTTCTTCGAAAGCCAAGCGCTTTACCACTCAGCCACCACACCTACTGCTAAACCTTATCTTATAAGTATATTATAACAGCGTTTCTTGTAGCAGGCTAATAAATCTCTATGTATTATATATGCATACTCATTTATTTATATATATTAGAGCTTGCGATCTATGGGGGAAACAAAGGTGTCATATGGCCAGCACGCAGCACAACGACCAATCGGCTTTTCTTCTACAAAAAAAATCCCGAAGTTCAAATCCCAAACTTCACCGGAATTCAAAGCTGAGACACTGTTAGTAGTGCCTAAAATGTGTTAGATTTATCACCGTTATAATCAAATCTCACATGTTTTACAGTTTGATGGTTTTAATGTTTACCGTAATTCACTGTAGTACATCTGTCATCACATCAATCAGACTCCGCTGTATGTACGACACTGTAACTAATAGTTTCAGAGTTGTTTGATGTTTTTCTGTTTGTCCCGAAAAGTACATAAAACATTTTATTACAATGTATTAATTCTAAGGCACTAAAAGAAATAATATAATAGATGTATAACGTATTGTGATGTGTTTATTAACCTTTACAAAACACTTAGACAGTGACGTCATCCATCAATACACAAGAACATGGGCGGAGCCAGAATTTTTTTTCGGGGAGGGTTTTGGGAAACCCCCCCCCCCCCCGGGGAAATAAATTATATATATATGTGTGTGTGTGTGTGTACATAATTAATCTTTATTACATTTTGGCCCTTTCGGAAGACGTTTATTGTTTATTGTAGACTCCCCGCCCTTGCTAGCAAGGGGGTCTGGGGGAGTTCGCAGCGCTTCCTCAGCGCGGGGCGAAGCCCCGCCGCCGAGCACTATTTCTGGTATTGAAAGCCAACAAAATGCATATTCTGAGGTATCTACAGTGCATTATCTTGCTATTAAAAAGTTTTATTTCAAAAACCTAATGTGCTATTCTTACTGACTCAGACCCTCTCGCACCGTTCGGCGCATTTTCCGGCAAGCTGTTTCCGAAACTCTTATTTTGCGTAATTCATTTTGTGTGAGAACATGTCCCGCAAAACCTCATGCGACGCTCTGTCACAACCTTACTAAGGATTCGACTCCCAGTTCGGCATATGATTTCTTTGATTTAGACCCGATCTCTATGACTGACTCCTAAAATCTGTCTTAGCCATCTTTGTTGAGACACATTTAATGATTTTCAATTTCGGCAGAAGACTATTCACACTTTATTAATGGAGCCCAAGCCACTGGTAGAAATTTGTAACCTTTCTTGACTACGCTCTTGGAATTACATGCCTGTATTTCGCTTTAGATTTTATATCGAAAAGGAAAGTTTTTTCGTCAAATCATCTGTTGAGGGGTTTTAAACTAAGAAATCTCTGGAGTTTTTTTGTTTTGTTTTTAATTCAAAACCCCATTTAGCTACGATCTTAGAATTTGGTGACTGTAGTTTGCTTTAAAATAATATTGAAGAGAGAGGTTTTCAACTCTAAACGCTCTGTATGGGAATTTTAAACCCAAAACCATCTGGAGGGGTTTTAAACTTTAAAGAAAAAGCCATCTGGAGGAGGGGGATTTAAACTCAAAACCCCTTTGGCTACGCTCATAGATTGTATAGTGTGTAATTTGCTTTTTTTATATATTGAAGAGGTACTTTTTAGCTTCAAACCCCAACTGGAGGGGGTGGGGGGTTTAAACTGAAAACCCCTTTGGCTACGCTCATAGAATTTTGAGTGTGCAATTTGCTTTTTTTATATTGAAGATGGGGTTTATCGTAAATTTTGGAAGGGGGGGGGGTTAAAATCAAAATCTTCCTCAACTGTGCTGTTGGATTTTGGGGATTGTTGTTTGCATTTTTTTTGTTTTGTTTTGTTTTATAGAAGAGGGGGATTTAACTGCAAAAACCTCTGGTAGGGGGTTTAAAATTCAAAACCCTCTGTAGGGGTTTTTTAAACTCAAAGCCCCCTGGTAGAGGGATTTGTATCTCAAAACCCCCTGATAGGGTTTTTGAAAATCTCAAAACCCCCTGGTAGGGGGATTGAAACTCAAAACCCCCTGGTAGAGGGTTTTTAACTCAAAACTGCCTCGGCTGTGCTGTGGTAAGTGATGATTTAGTATTAAAATCTCACCTAAAATAAACAAAATGAAAGCAAAAATCAGTCACTTAATTACGCCCCCCCCCTTTTTCATTTCGGGGGGGGGGGGGGGGGGTTTGAACCCCAAGAACCCCCCCCCTGGCTACGCCCATGCACAAGAAGTCCTGTCTTTGGTCAACAGTTCTTTCCTACCCAAACCTTACCGGTCTTTGGCTTGTAGCACCAAACTGCTGGTAGACAACAATTGTTGTCGGCGTAATATATCTTAACTAATACAACTTCAAAAGACTCCTTTTCTTTGGTTTCAACAGTTCTCCCATACCCAGACCTTACGTAGTTACCGGACGTTGTCTTGTGGCACCAAACTGCTTGTAGACAAATAAACCGGTTTAGCTAATAAAAATTTAAATAACTTGAATAATTTCCATTTGTGAACAGGCTAAATAGAACTTTATTTACAATCTTGATAAAATCAACATGAGATAAAATTTAATAAATCTAGCAGGCTTTAGTAACAATATTTTTTTACAAAATCTAACTCACTGCACTACGTTTCAATCTCATGTTCCGGAGTCGTCGGTCCCAACAAAGACCAAATGATGACAAAGCCACCTATGTTGCATCATTCACGACCAAACGCTAACCTCATACCACCGTCACCATAGAAACACACACACTCTTTAACACTTACTACCGACCACCAACACACTTCCCAGTGTCGCTCCAGGTCCTTAATCCAGTTCTCTGCTAACACGAAGGATGGCTCTTAGTCCGAGACAGCTTAGACTCCTATACCTTGCTGATCACGTCTGCCTGAGATGAACTCCTATTGAAAAATCAGAGCAGGAAGGACTAGTCCTCCCGTAGTGCTCTGGCAAGAAACTTAGCCGTTCGTAGCTACCATACAAGTCGAGTGTCTGCTCAGACAGGTCCCCCTTAGCTCGCGGAGCTGGGGACACTCGTACAAGACGTGCGACACTGTTTCGACGCTCTCTCCACAGTGACGGCATCGGGAGTCAAATTTCGTGCGGAACCGGGCAAAGTATGCCCCAATAGGACAATGTTCCGTCCTGCACTGCGCAATAACTGTCTGCTCTGACCTCCTCAGTCGCCACCATGGATCGTCGCGATCTGGGTGACGCATGTGCTGCCAGACACCACGTGCTCTGTCGGATTCCTCCAAGGACTTTAACCACTTCTCATGAATGAGTGCTCGGATTTGTGCCATTGCTTGTAAGTACGTGCTTGGTGCTTCGAGGTATGTGGCTAAGATCTGCCAGATCTTAGCAGTCCTTCTCGGTCGTCTATCACTGGTGTTGAACAGTGCGTTATGGTGCGCACAATACGCGTCGGCGCAGGAGAAGAGTTCGAACACTATATCTATTAAAAGAAGTTCACACTCACTTATCCAAGTTCAATTACACGCTAATCGCTTTTAAAATGGCCTTGGCAACATATTGCAATCTGTACTACAAGGTCGCACAGTGCATATCGCGATCGAGAACATCTTAGTGCACATAGAAAATACAAAGAGTGTGGCAACTATTGAGCACATAAAATTAAGTCTGTTCCCTTCTTGATGCACTCAAAAAAAATGGATAGTAGCAGGATAAAAAAACAAAGAGATATGCACATTTTGGTTCAAATAGAAAATGAGTTGCCCTCATATCGGTGCACATAGAAACTACGATTGTGGTAACTCTTGTGCATTCAGAAGATCAGATTGTCCTTTCTCTCCTGCCAAATTGGAGACATTGAGCTTGTGATCATTTTGGGTGCGTAAAGAAAATATGTTGCTTATCACAAACTTATTTAGAACATCCACTTTCATCCTCACAAAACTAACCTTGGTGTTTCTGACCTGATAGCCTTATCAGCTGACTGCCGTCCATTATAACTGTTGATTGTCATGCATTGATTATAAAAGACTTAAACACATCTATACCATTTATGTCTGCCTTTATGTCACACAGGGCCTAATGTATGTTATAGCTTCTTACAGTGACACGAACCGTAGCGTTATATCTTTGTATAGTACAAAATCACACACAACAATCACTCTGTTTCTGATGTACTGTAAGTCAACCTTACTGCTAATAATTCGTTCTTTTGTATGTTACTTTCGTTTCTTAAAATAAGTATAATTATTATTATTATGTTAGAAACGAGCGAGTATTTATTCTCTGTTATTATTGTTATTATTATTATTATTATTATTATTATTATGTTCGGAATGTGATGCTGAATGGCACTAACTATAACTGTTAATCAAGGATGTTCAAGTTCAAACCCGATATTGGCGATAGAGATCAGGCACTCTCAATTCGAGCTCCGGCTCGATCTGACTCCTGTTTTTACAATCTGTTTTTCTGAGCGTCTAAAGGCAGAACGGAAACCTTCTCCCCCTTCTTCCCCCCGCCCCTTCAGTTCACAAAAGAGAATGGACCATAGCGCATTGAGCATTGCATACTACTATAGAAGATGCAGGGGCGTAGCTATGGATTTGGGGGCCCGGGGGATGGACCTCATTTGGGGCCCCTTGCATTTTGACATTCGACATCATGACATGAGAACTTTGGGGACCTCCTCAAGTGGGGCCCGGGGATCTTCAAATTTTCTCCTTTCCTCCCCCCCCTACCTAGCTACGCCACTGAGAAGATGCTATTTACATTACTATAATAATAATAATAATAATAATAATGAAAATAATAATAACGGCAAAGCACTCAATTTTGCGGTTGACCTCGAGTCTTCATCGAGATTTCAATGTAAGTCTCCGGTTGAAAAGTTTAGGGGTAGTGCTACTAACAAGGAGCAACACGCTCCCTCCACTACCCAGTCTTATTTAAAAGTTTAGTGTTTTCTAAACATTTTTATCCTGACAAATCAAATTGTATTTCTTTAAAAAAAGAAATTACTGATGTTTTTTTTCTGGGTTAAGAAAAACCTAAAACCTGGTGTTATTTTTCTCTGGCATGAAACAAACTTGAAAACTCGCTCTCTGGGAAAAAATGTTCAACCTAACAGATGTTACTTTGTTTAAATCCATTGAATCACTCACAATGGATTAGCGATTAGCGTTGTTTATGTGTTTGCTTGTGTGTACATAGTCAGTCTCAGCTATTTCATATCCATGGTGCATTTGAAGTAGAAACCACATTAATAGAGACATCAATATATATACGTGTTTGTGTGTGTGTGTGTACGTGTGTGTTGCGTAATTGTCTTACACTGAGACTAGATTGAAATAAGTTTATTATTTACAATGTAGGATATATAGGGCGCCTCTGAGTCCACCCCAGCCCTAATGGGTACCTGGCATTAGTTGGGGAAAAGTAAAGTCTGTTGGTCGTTGTGATGGCCACATTACACCCTCGTTAACCCTGGGCCACAGAAACAGATGACCTTTACATCGTCTGTCCTATAGATCACAAAGTCTGAAATGGCAACTTAACTTACATGATTAAATAAAGTCTGTTCAGTGCTGAATGTTCCATGGTATCATTTGTTTGTGTACTTTTCCCAGTGCTCATGTTTGAATGAACACAGAATCAATATTTACATCACGTGCTGTTTTGTTAATAATTCATCGTATTTTCCACCTAAATATGCATCTTTATTTCTCGCTTGTCTGGGAATATTTATCGCGTGTTTTAATGTTCTAACTGTGTACGTCTATAGATACAAGTTGTGTCATTTCAAAGAATTTACGTTTGTACGTTTTGGAAGCTGAATTGTGTAAATGGTTAATGAAGGAGATTGTAATTTATTTTTTGGTTTCTTACAACATGTAATAGACATTCACTCTCACGACATATATGTAGTCTACTAATAAATATGTTATTAGTGTCTCAGAAAATTCTTTTGTCCAATTTTTTATTTGGCGTGGCTAATTTACATAAAATTGTAATAAAACTTTGTTTTAAACTCATGCAGATTTCTTTTTCAGTTCAGTATAGTTGTCTACTACTAAGTTTTGATTTTTAATATCCAGTTGACATTCTTCTAGCAAGAAAATACAGTGAGCGGGATAAAAAGAAGGCAAATCGGTGTAGAAAATATGGAGGTGATTACAGGGAACCTAAAGAAAAATATATACAAAAAAAAAAGAGAGAAAAAAAGATAAAGAGAACTTATGAAATAAAGAGACAAACTTAACGAAATATGTCGAGTGCAATATCGTGTACAATAACTGTTGCCAACTAAACAAGAAAAAGAAGAAAAAATACTTTTTTTTTTAAGTTTATTTTTAGCAAAGTTGTATCACTTAGGTTGGATTAGTCAACACGGTAACCCCTCTGCTAATGGAGAGCTTTTGAATATTGAAGATTGTGTAGTTATGTATTGTTTCTCGTCCGATTGTTCATGTTGTGTTCACTAAGATTCAGACGGCAACCTATAAAGGGGACTAATTCAGCTTATACCACCACTAGAGTCAAGTACAATGTCTTTCCCTTGTTGTCGATACCAAACAATGTAATTAATTACCAATAGTTAATTTACTAACTGGTTATTTTTTTCAGTTGATTCTTGTGTTGTCAGGTAAAGGAAATAATTGTGCAAGATTTCAGCTTGATCAGAGATTGGGTGTGGGAGAAGCAACGTGTACAAGCGTTTGACCAGACAGACAGAGAGGGTTGATATAAGCTTTGTCAAAATAATTTGAAAACAGAAGGATGGAATTAACAAGAGAGATAAAGAAAAATAATTTTTAAAAAAGGTTATTTAAGGAAAAGAACTGCCCATATACAGCCACGCATTTCAATACTGTAAGACTTATTTCCCTTGTCATATCAAACCAAATTATTTAACTACCACTAATTAATTACTTAAGGGATATTTTTTAAATAAATTCATGTTTTGTTAGGATCCATTGATTTCATGCTGTAGTCCAGCTATGTGGCATTTGACATTTTTTTTCTTATTTATATAAATAAAATATTAAAATTAATATTGGTTTTAATTGAAATGTACTACATTTTTAAAAAAAGTAAACTTTATTACAATAAATAGAAAAACGAATCTTTTTTGATGAAAAATTTTGTAATGCAGAATTTAAAAAACTTTGTAGTACTGTTATACAATTTGGAATTTTAGCTTTAAATAATAATTTATTTTTAAATAAAATGCACATTTTTCTTATTAAAACACCAACAGAGTTCTCTATGTCGTTGTACTATGAAAATAAAAAACGGAAAGGTCAATCCTTGTAAGTTTGGTAACTGTTGAAAAAGATCTCATTTTATTTTTAATTTATATAGTTCTTCTAAATTTAGAAGTCTAGAGGTCAAATATAGAGTCAGCTTTAAACTTACTCTTCCTTTTTACTAATAATGTTTTAAAACATGTACATTTTGGAATTTATATCAAAGTCCAACATTTATAGGCAATATTTACAAAATGGTGAATGAAAAAAATTATAGGTATATCTTTCAGAAGGAAATTTTATTCCAAGTACGTATAAATGAATTGTAAAATGCCTTCACACTTTCTCTCCGAACCGACGATAGCAACGTTGATTCCATCAGAATGTGGTAAATAATTACGGAGAGAAAGAGTTAACCATGTTGATCGTGTGGCACTTGCGTAGAGCTTTTGCTTTCCAAACCAATGCAACAGAGATCGATTCTCAGTTCGGAAATTTTTCTTAAATAAACTTTTTAAAACTTACTTGTAATAAAAAAAATAATTAATTAAAAATTGCAATATAAAGTTATTACCCTTATTATTATTACTTTTTTATATTATTTTTTTCATAATATGACCTTTCAATGATACCGCTGCGATGCTTCTATGGTTAGCGTGCCAAATTTTTTTTTCACTCTTCCCAATTAGAATTTATCCTTAGCAGAAATCAGGACATAGGCAGGTGCATTGTTTCTTGATAAATTTCTTTTGTACCTGTATTAAAGATCATTTTTGATAGCGATGCGTGTCTAACAATAGGAACAAACAAGCTCAATGTTCGTCATGTTACTGTTTTAATGAGTCTGTTTTTGTGTACTGGTCTTTGGATAATCTATTAGATTATCTTTGGATTATCCAGTAGATTATCTTTGGATTATCTAGTAGATTATCTTTGGATTATCCAGTAGATTATCTTTGGATTATCTAGTAGATTATCTTTGGATTATCCAGTAGATTATCTTTGGATTATCCAGTAGATTATCTTTGGATTATCTAGTAGATTATCTTTGGATTATCCAGTAGATTATCTTCAACTTTGAAGGAATATCCGAAACGCTTATAACATTTTAAATACAATGTTCCAAAAGACCATTCTACAGGCCAGTTTTTGTGATGTCAAAATGTTTCAAGAAACCACTCTACAGGCCAGTTTTTGTGATGTCAAAATGTTTCAAGAGACCACTCTACAGGCCAGTTTTTGTGATGTCAAAATGTTTCAAGAGACCACTCTACAGGTCAGTTTTTGTGATGTCAAAATGTTTCAAGAGACCACTCTACAGGCCAGTTTTTGTGATGTCAAAATGTTTCAAGAGACCACTCTACAGGCCAGTTTTTGTGATGGCAAAATGTTTCAAGAGACCACTCTACAGGCCAGTTTTTGTGATGTCAAAATGTTTCAAAAGACCACTCTACAGGCCAGTTTTTTGTGATGTCAAAATGTTTCAAAAGACCACTCTACAGGCCAGTTTTTTGTGATGTCAAAATGTTTCAAAAGACCACTCTACAGGCCAGTTTTTGTGATGTCAAAATGTTTCAAGAGACCACTCTACAGGCCAGTTTTTGTGATGTCAAAATGTTTCAAAAGACCACTCTACAGGCCAGTTTTTGTGATGTCAAAATGTTTCAAAAGACCACTCTACAGGCCAGTTTTTTGTGATGTCAAAATGTTTCAAAAGACCACTCTACAGGCCAGTTTTTGTGATGTCAAAATGTTTCAAGAGATTACGTCTACGGGTGGCGATTTAACATGCACTTCGTAACGTCTGTGGCATTTTACGTCTCGCGAGACGATCTTTTCCCTTTGCAACTTCTTGTGTGACTAAAGAGGCCAATCCTTGATACACAGCTGCGATCACAGGTTGGGCATATAAAATCACCAGGCGCCATTGCATTTTCACCCTTCTTTCTGCTTCTGTTGTGTATGCCATCTGCAATCTGTGACCCTTCCTTTATGCTCTCTCTCCATGTGGATCTGTCCAGTGCCACCTCTTCCCAGTTGCCAGTGTCGATTTTGAAGAGCTTCATGTCGCGTTTGCATACATCCGTATAACGTAAAAGTGGGCGACCAGCGGCTCTCCTGCCTTCAATTAGATCGCCATACAGGATGTCCTGTGGAAGTCGACCTACTGGCATTCTACGAACGTGGCCAAGCCAGCCAAGGCGTCTGCTGCTGATAACAGAGCGGAAGTCCTGGCATCCTGCTCTATGTAGCACTTCCTCATTGGTTATCTTATCTTGCCACCTTATTCTAAAGATCCGCCTTAGGCATCGGAGGTGGAAGACATTCAGCTTTTTTTCCTGCCATGAGTAGGTTGACCATGTTTCACTTCCGTACAGCAAGGTGCTCAACACACAGGTCCGGTAGACTAGGGCTTTAGTCCTGCTAGTCAGCAATCTGTTGTCCCAGACTCTTTTCTGCAACCGTGACATGGTGGCCATTGCCTTGGCTATCCTGTTGTTTATGTCTTTATGTATTAAGTGAAGAATGAAGCTGTTTGGTGCCGCTGTAAAGCTCGACCTGCAATACTGTACTGTGGTGATAGTTGTAACATTAGATCTTAAAGGCCCACTGTTAACACTTTTTATATAAGTTAACTGTTTTCACTTTTGTTTCATTTTCTTCTTATTTTTAAAGTTCCAGTCTCAGTGTAAATGATTCTAAGTAGTCTCAAGCTCAAGGCTATCAGTCATGCGTAGCTTACCACAATCTAACGAAGTAAACAACGGCCAGTTAGCCAGGTCTCTCATCGGTCTTGACAACTGTACAAGTACTGCAGTTTTACTTGTCAAGGTCGAAAGGCTTGTTTTTTTTTTAAGGAATTTAAAGCATGAAAATATTTCAAGGTTTGAAAAGATTCTCACAATGTAAATCTCAAACTGTAAATCTCAAACTGTAAATCTCAAACTGTAAATCTCAAACTGTAAATCTCAAACTGTAAAACTGAAAACTGTAAATCTCAAACTGTAAATCTCAAACTGTAAATCTCAAACTGTAAATCTCAAACTGTAAATCTCAAACTGTAAATCTCACAATGTAAAACTCAAACTGTAAATTTCAAACTGTAAATCTCAATGTATAAATCTCAATGTATAAATCTCAAACTGTAAATCTTAAACTAAATCTCACAATGTAAAACTCAAACTGTAAATCTCAAACTGTAAATCTCAAAATGTAAATCTTAAATTGTAAATCTCAAACTATAAATCTCAAACTATAAATCTCAAACTGTAAATCCCACAATGTAAAACTCAAACTGTAAATCTCAATTATAACGTACTATATTGTATTTTATTACCTATGCAAAGAACATGAAGGAGACATCTCTCAAATTAAAAGTGATACCAATAGAACCGTTCAGCCTGAAACATAGCCGCCAGGGTCTAGGGTTTTTCATTGGATCGTAAGCTCATTAAAACATTAGTATCAAATTAAAACTCTTTCTGTCCAAAATATAACTTGTACATGTATATTTCCTTTAAATTAAACAATAACAATGTGTTACACTCTTTAATACGAAAACAAATATAAATGATTTGCATTAAATTTGAATAACGAAATATTGAAGTAATCGACTACAATATTCGTGTCCTAGTCGACACTGGCAGGTACGAGCCACATTCTTGGAAAATTATATCATCGACGTTGTCTCATAAGCTTATTTCATTCTTCTCTTATCTTGGAAGCTAGATCAGTGGTTCTCATAAATTTATATCATTGACATAGTCACATAAACTTATTTTATTCTTCTGTCTCGGGTCCTAGATCAGTGGTTCTCATAATTCTATTAATAGTAGAGTTGAGAGTTCTAGAGGCAGCTCAGTGGTTCTCATAATTTTATATCATTGACATAGTCACATAAACTTATTTTATTCTTCTGTCTCGGGTCCTAGATCAGTGGTTCTCATAATTCTATTAATAGTAGAGTTGAGAGTTCTAGAGGCAGCTCTGAGGGCACTCTCATTCCTAAACCAAATTGGGAGAGAGAGAGAGAGAGAGGGAGAGAAAGATGTAGATGTAGATATAGCATTTGGAAAAAAGAGAGAGAGATTTGGAAAGAAAGAGAGAGAGAGAGAGAGAGAAATTTAGATATAGATATGGAAAGAGTGATAGAGAGATGGAAGCGCGATGGCTGAGGGGTAGCGCACTTGGCTTCCACACCAGGGGTCCCGAGTTCGAATCCTGGTGATGATCTTCAGGGCATTTCTGAGTGTACACAGCTCTAATGGGTACCTGATATTAGTTGGGGAAAAATAAAGGCGGTTGGTGATTGTACTGGTTACATGAAACCTTCACTAACTAACCGTGGGCAACAGAAACAGATCTGCCCTAGAGATCGCATGGTCTGCAAGGGGAACTTTAATTAATTCTTCTAGATAAATTGATAGAAACATACACATAGATATAAACATAGATACGTAGATGGATAAATACAGATATTGATACCAATGATACCTAGTTAATTCATCAGAGTTATATGTATATATTTGGATAACAAGATTTGGCATTAGGTTTAAGAGTACATCAGCGCTTTTTAAATGTATCATGTAAATATATTGATGTATATATATGCTCCTTGAAAGAACACAGTATGTTGTAAAGTGAATAACTCTTTACATGTCCTTTATCCATTTGACTCCCAGTGGAGCTTAGGGCCGCAGAGTCATTACATCACATCCGATACATTGAGAAACTATCCTTACCATTAGGTTCTAAGTCGTTTAAGACGATTGATGTTAACGCCCGGAGGTAAGTCGTTTGACCACTATTGACCACTCTCAGGATGACCAACGACTTAAAAAGAAACCCTTGGCAGAAAGTGTAGTACATGCAAGATAAAAAGGACCAAGGGAGGCGATCAATATGCAAGATAAATCAGACTAAGGGAGGCGATCAATATGCAAGATAAATCAGACTAAGGGAGACAATGAGAAGAATCAGAAGAAGGTAAATAAATTACAGCTTCATATCTTTATACAAATAATGCGGTGGCTGAGTGGTGAGAGAGAGAGAGAGAGAGATAGGTCCTGTGTTTGAATCCTTGTGTAGATTGGGATTATTTTTATATTTCAGATCTTTAGGATGCCTCTCAGTCCTTATAGGTACCTGATATTAGTTGGTGAAAAGTGCATGCAAGGTTGAAAACTTTATTTTTAAATGTATATATATGTGTATACTGTGAAGTCAGTTTTTTTTTCTGTTTTTGTTTTGTACAATGTTGTCTTACAGACTCGAGCATGTTTTGGTGAAATGCAGAACTTACATAAGAGAACAAATCTTGGTCAGGATTTACTGCACCGCTAGACAGGGGATTGTTTGTTTGCAGCAGATAGTTCGGCTTAAACATCAGTCAAAGCAAGACTAAGATACTTGTCCAAAACACAAACACTGCACCTCAAGTAAGCATTAATGGCCAACCACTAGAAGTTGTTGATCACTTTTGTTACCTTGGCTCCATCATATCCAACAACACTCTACTGGATAAAGACATAAACAACAGGATAGCCAAGGCAATGGCCACCATGTCACGGTTGCAGAAAAGAGTCTGGGACAACATATTGCTGACTAGCAGTACTAAAGCCCTAGTCTACCGGACCTGTGTGTTGAGCACCTTGCTGTACGGAAGTGAAACATGGTCAACCTACTCATGGCAGGAAAAAAAGCTGAATGTCTTCCACCTCCGATGCCTAAGGCGGATTTTTAATATAAGGTGGCAAGATAAGATAACAAATGAGGAAGTGCTACATAGAGCAGGATGCCAGGACATCCGCTCTGTTATCAGCAGCAGACGCCTTGGCTGGCTTGGCCACGTTCGTACAATGCCAGTAGGTCGACTTCCACAGGACATCCTGTATGGCGATCTAATTGAAGGCAGGAGAGCCGCTGGTCGCCCACTTTTACGTTATACGGATGTATGCAAACGCGACATGAAGCTCTTCAAAATCGACACTGGCAACTGGGAAGAGGTGGCACTGGACAGATCCACATGGAGAGAGAGCATAAAGGAAGGGTCACAGATTGCAGATGTCATACACAACAGAAGCAGAAAGAAGGGTGAAAATGCAATGGCGCCTGGTGATTTTATATGCCCAACCTGTGATCGCAGCTGTGTATCAAGGATTGGCCTCTTTAGTCACACAAGAAGTTGCAAAGGGAAAAGATCGTCTCACGAGACGTAAAATGCCACAGACAGACAGGGGATGCCGCTCAAGGATCCTCCGCATTTCAAAAAAATATATATTTCAAACGATACATGCATATTAAGTAACAAAAATTATGAGAAAATGGTATTAAATCTAAACTATTTTTTTTTTCAAAAAAAAAAAAATGACACACATTTAGAATTTGCATATATTAATACTATCAAGAGGGTAGGGGGTCTCGACATGAATCCTGCCAAGGGGCCTCTACTTACTAAGGGCCGGCACTAGGACAAATAGACGATCATATCTGAATGAGCTGCATATCCATCACTTTTCCCTGGAGGTTAAGAGAGGTCGCAGCGACAAGACATAGTGATCAACAAAAACTTAGAGTTGCCTAGCAACGCAACCTCAAACGTGGGTCAGGTTATATATCAAAGTAGCAGATGTTTTGTTTTCAAAAACAAGTTTCTTTTTTTTTTATCGCATTGCTAGTATTATGCAAAACTAGCACTGACATTCATGACCAAAGACACTGTATCCTCAAAGATCTACATCTAATCCTTTGTTGAAAACAAAATAATAATATAAATAAATAAATATACAGCAAGAGACATCACTCCCGTTTTCTTTTTTTTTTTTTTCTTATTAAGAAATCGGCAGACGATAGATAGTAATTATCGATGGATCTATATTGATAATTTCAACGCTATGTTTTAACGTATTCTTTGTTTATAGGACTTACGAAGTTTAAAAAAAAAAAGTTATTTCGTCCCTACTTTACACTACATTAACCCAAACCAATATCACATTAAAACCAAACTTATTCCACAACAATCTTGAGCTCAGCCCCCATCTCAACAAATGCCTACCTCCTCCATCCCAGACTTCCCCTGAAACCTAAGCTTGCACAAACCCATAATATATCCCATTCCACACAAAATCCCGACCCCAGTACACACCAACCACACTTTACCTTCAACCCCCAACATGCACAAAGCACTACATCTCAATTCTCAACATATGATAAAAAAAAATTAGACCCACGGACTTCCACCACACTGAAAACACTTTATATCAACTCTCAACATAAAAAAAAATATATTTCTAGACCCACCACACACAAAACACAATATCTCAACATAAAAACACATATCACTATACCCACAACATACAAAACACCACACCTCAACAAAAATAACCATATCACTAGTGCCACGGACTCCCGCCACACATATAACACAATATCTGAACTTAAAATACATATCATCAACACTACCACAGACTAAATGGTATATCTTATCCTAAAAACACATATCACTGGACCCGCCACGCTTCAAACACTACATCACAACATAAAAAAAAATAATTACATCACAAAATAAAAACAAAGATGTCGCTAGAAAACAAATGTGTAATGTGTACATCCTCCTCTTCCATTCTCTTTGTTGACATGCACTTTTAAGTCCGTTTTTAGACCACTTTTATACTTCATACAAATGTCATTCTATCCTATGTGCTAACTGTACGAAAGGCATTACTTGCGCTCGTTTACTGTGGACATTAACAGAGTACTGTTGGAAAGAGATTAAAAGGAATTTAAAAAAAAAAAAAAGCTTTTCAAAGAGCTTAAATAGTGACCGATTGAGAGAAAACGACAGAAAGAACATCATACTGCCGAGATGTATGACCAATCGAAGACACCAGAAAAAAACATGGAAGAAGTGAAAAAAAAAAAAAAAAAAAAATACCAACATTCGTTTAAGAGACACAAAGAAGAGGACGCGATATGAAGATATGTGGTGGCGATGTAAAACTGACTGAAGCTGTTGTTAGATCAGGATATGTTATCTTTCTGAATTGTCGATTGAAACATTAGTGGCCAAACAGACAATACTGGGTGCATCAGGATATTTAGCAATAATTAATAACGTCTAAGCAAGGCAACAATAAATGTAAATATGGAGTTCTTACCCTTAAATAAGCTTTTCTTATAAATTATATTTTTAAAATTTGTTTTAACGATGTATGTGAAAGAACTGTAATTACCGTGCTAAATAACCCTTAAACCGTAACTCGCAAAAAAAAAAGCAAAAGTTGGCAATATCACTTTAACTCATTGAGAACAAAATGGCAGCGCCCTACTCACCTTAAAGTCACTCTTTTTTTTTTCTAGCCACCTCATGTTATTGACGTCATATTAAAATACAAAAGTGCTTTTATTTTACAATCTTTTTACATTAGATAAAAGTACTATCTGCTAATTTTCGGTGTTCGATTAGTTCGGGGTCGTTGACCAATTTAAAATAACTAAAACAAACGATAATTTGAATTCGTTGTCCCGAAAAAATCCTGTTACTAGACTAGGATTCGAGAGATCCACGATCCCTGAAGCTTGCAGGAGTTTTGCCTAGTACGAAGACAGGCGAATTCTACAGAACACTTCCAGATGCTGAACCATGCTTTAAGATAGTAATCTCAGCGTGGAGCCTTCCTGAATGAAGGCTTACAAATCACCCGTGTCTTTTTATTTTAAGTTTATCTTCTTCTTGTTAAGTTTCTGACTCGTATGACAAATGTTTCGCCCACTATCAGTATCACCGAGGATTGTATCCTTACAGATCTCCGTTTGTTGAAATCATTGTCCAATCGGAAAAAAGGGCAGGCTGTATACCAAGGAAGAGTCCGTGGTCATGATCACACACAAAATTACCTTGTTGGCAAAGTGTTTGTATGACTGCACTAGACTAGTGTCTGTTAAAGGTTACCTTGTTGGCAAAGTGTTTGTATGACTGCACTAGACTAGTGTCTGTTAAAGGTTACCTTGTTGGCAAAGTGTTCGTATGACTGCACTAGACTAGTGTCTGTTAAAGGTTACCTTGTTGGCAAAGTGTTTGTATGACTGCACTAGACTAGTGTCTGTTAAAGGTTACCTTGTTGGCAAAGTGTTTGTATGACTGCACTAGACTAGTGTCTGTTAAAGGTTACCTTGTTGGCAAAGTGTTCGTATGACTGCACTAGACTAGTGTTTGTTAAAGGTTACCTTGTTGGCAAAGTCTTCGTATGACTGGTTACCTTGTTGGCAAAGTGTTTGTATGACTGGTTACTTGTTGGCAAAGTGTTCGTATGACTGCACTAGACTGGTGTTTGTTAATGATCACCTTGTTGGCAAAGTGTTCGTATGACTGCACTAGACTAGTGTTTGTTAAAGGTTACCTTGTTGGCAAAGTGTTCGTATGACTGCACTAGACTAGTGTTTGTTAAAGGTTACCTTGTTGGCAAAGTGTTCGTGTGACTGGTTACCTTGTTGGCAAAGTGTTTGTACGACTGCACTAGACTAGTGTTTGGTAAGGTAACCATATTGGCAAAGTGTTCGTATGACTACACTAGACTAGTGTTTGTTAATGATCACCTTGTTGGCAAAGTGTTTGTATGACTGGTTACCTTGTTGGCAAAGTGTTTGTACGACTGCACTAGACTAGTGTTTGTTAATGATCACCTTGTTGGCAAATTGTTCGTATGACTGGTTACCTTGTTGGCAAAGTGTTTGTATGACTGGTTATCTTGTTGGCAAAGTGTTTGTACGACTGCACTAGACTAGTGTTTGTTAATGATCACCTTGTTGGCAAAGTGTTCGTATGACTGGTTACCTTGTTGGCAAAGTGTTTGTATGACTGGTTACCTTGTTGGCAAAGTGTTTGTACGACTGCACTAGACTAGTGTTTGTTAATGATCACCTTGTTGGCAAAGTGTTCGTATGACTGGTTACCTTGTTGGCAAAGTGTTCGTATGACTGGTTACCTTGTTGGCAAAGTGTTTGTATGACTGGTTACCTTGTTGGCAAAGTGTTTGTATGACTGGTTACCTTGTTGGCAAAGTGTTTGTATGACTGGTTACCTTGTTGGCAAAGTGTTTGTATGACTGGTTACCATGTTGGCAAAGTGTTTGTATGTCATGACGTTTTATGCTAGTCTCACTATGATCTCTGACTGATGGTCTTAAAGGAAAATGACAATGAAATTAAGCAAAAAAAAAAAGATACCTTTTGAAAATCAAAGCAAATATAAGAGAAAGAACCCACTTATTACTGTCATTTACCTGAAAAATGCAGGGTTGAGCTCCTTTTCTGCTAAATAAAAAAAAATATTAACTAATTGATCAATTTATTGATTGATTCATGTATTTTCATCGACTATAAATACTTATGCAAAATTTGATCCGAGAATCGGGAGAAAAAAAAACGTGTCAAAACGTAAAAAGGGATTAAGTCCATATATACATCAACATCTCTCATTAAGTAGCATTTTCTCCTCTTATATCGATATCAAACAAAATAAATAATCATCAATATTTAATCAACTAATTGATTAATTTTTTTTTGTTGATTAATGTTTTGTCAGGCACAATGAACAAGTGCGCAAAGTTTCAACTTGATCCGAGAATGTGAAAAGGAAAAAAAACATGTTCAAACTTTTTACCAGACAGAGTGAGTAAGCTTTGTAATAATATTTCAATAAGCCAGATTTAGCAAAAAAAAAATGTACAAACCTTCATCAACAGATGCCTGAGAAATATCCTGAAACTCAATGACCGTAAAAGGGAGAAGCGAATATTTAGCGGGGAAAAAGGCGAGGCTTATATGCAAATGCAGAGAGAGAGAGAGAGAGAGAGAGAGAGAGAGAGAGAGAGAGAGAGAGGTTAGCAAATCAAAAGTTTGGGAGGGACAAACAAAAGTAAGTTGTTTAAAAAATCTAATCAGCAGAGTCTTAAGTCATTGACTGGCATGCATGACTAGATGGACCAGGAATATTCAAACTTGTTTTGATAGTTTAATTAAAGTAAAAATTTTCAAAAAAAAAATAAATATTTCGCATTATTTTTCATTTAAAAAGCGAACTGAATATTCAATAATCAATCAATAATAAGACTCTTCCATAGACATAAATAAATATAGACTGGCCGATTAAAGAATTTTATGAAATGAACATTTGTGGCTTGCAATTTTGTGTACTTTATTATACAGCATTTATGAGCAGTATAAGTGCTTTTTTAACTTTCTTTTTAATATACACAATGATACACACCTATATATATTGTAAATAAGGAGGCAGTGTAGTTTTGTTTAATCTTTAAGAATGAAGATCATGCAATTTTTCATTATTCGGAAATCCGAATACAATAGATATACATGTTTTCAAGTTACATGAAGATACTTCCCTTTTTCCAGTCTATATTTATTTATGTCTATGGACTCTTCTAACTCTTCTCGAATAAGGATTTGAAAAAGAGTTCCCTTGACAGCAGAGCTGCGTACACTGAGTTAACTGATCACTTAAAAGCAGGACGACAACCGCCCAGATACGTCCCTCTCCCAAACTATTTCGCTATATTGTAGTGCACCGAGCTTGTATAAGAATGAAAGTTGCGCAATACAAATGGATTTTAAACAAATATTCTATCATGATTCAAATGAATCACACTTTCCAATTGGATCACACAGCTCACTTTATCATTGGTGGTTCTGAATCTCGTTAAACTCAAGAGGTTTGTCTCGAGCCTTTCGACGAGGTTTAAAATAAGAGACTAGAAATCATTATATGTCACAATGAAGTTACAACAATGCTCTGACAGGAGATACCGTCCTTTTAAAATGTATTTTGTTATGTTTTTGTTGTTGATGCGTTACTTTCGTTCAATGTGTTATCTACAAAGTTAAATTCTTGGTCTTGACAACTCATTCATATGTTGAGGACTATTAGTAGAAAATCCTCGACTTTCATTACCATCATCCTCATCCAAGACATTCCCAAAATATACATACGTTTCCTGCAAAATTGTTCCCCTTGGCCGAATATGAAATCTGTTGCGTATGTAGTATCCACCATTATCTCCCTTCATAGAATAAGATCTTAGAGGTTGTTGTTCTTTGATCATGCCAGGATGCCCTTCTGTTAGTCCTGGGTTTTGGTAATAAATAGTTTTGTAAATCTCAAAGCTGCTTATCATATTGTCTTTTTACATATTGTTATAACCCTATTCGCGACGCAAAAGGGTTAACTGTGTGTGATCAGCTGACATTTATGACACAGGCCAGTAATACAGTTTAGCGTGCTATATTGAAAGGCAAGGGACAATACTGGCATGAACTTTGCACGTGAATAACACCTGTGTTATGGTCATCTGATCAAAGGCCTGCGCAGACCAGACACAGTGTGTAGGAAAGCGGCAGTTCAAGCCCGGAGAGCGTTGAGACGTTAGTCAGCCATGAAGTCGGTCCTGGTGCAGTCCTCCATTGAAACGTACGAGTCCAGGAAGACACAGTAGAGTTTATGAGTTTAGTACAGTGATATACGGTCTAACGTTGTAGCAGTTGATTGTGTTGCAAATTGTGTCGTATTGGCTGTTTGATTTGACCATTATTAAAGTACCAGATTATTTGGAGCCTTGTTGTCAAGTTCTGGATGTGTTGTGTTGTGTTTAGCAGTGTTTACAGAAGGCTCGAGTAGGAGAGAGGATCGTAACAATATCCTTTATATTTCTCTTCCTTCTCAGCCACAAAATGTTCACTTTATATACTTTCCTGTAAAGTTTCAGATCACCACCGCTACGTTTAGTTGGCAGTATCAAATGGTCTTTACAGAAGCTTCAGCTTTTTCAGTTGTTCTCGGCTAACTTTCAAAGGATGATAAAAGTTAGTCTAGCACATTCTTTCTTAACATAATCTTATCTTATTTAAATACAGACGTTACTTCTAGAACATCTGGAACAGCTAAACCAAATATGATTTTTCACACTATCTAGTAACAATGTATTTGGCAGCTGACAGTTTAATGTCTACGGTAGCTGATCTTTTGTCTAAGGTAGCTGATCTTTATCTAATAAAATACAGTACAAAACAATCAACTGCACTTTTGAGCACTGTTCTTGGTGCGCAATTTTCTTACGTTTCAATTAGATATATTTATGTGTTTCATCACAGGTTTAGATATATTTAATGTAACCCTTACCTAGGTGTAAATATTTAACACAGTGAATGCGAGGAATTATCCATAGATAAGTGTGATTGAAAACCCTGTTTTTACACCTGTGTGTCTGTGTGGAAAAAAATAATACAGTTTGAAATTTAAAGACTGTGGTTAATGATTACGCTTAGAACAATTTTAAAACGACTACATTTACTGCTACAAGTATGCCTCTATTTTAAAATAAAAAATAAAATCCTAAATATTGTCACAATCCATATAAAGGCAGGCCGCAGGTAGCCTACCCCTGATCTAGGTCATCTAGGTTCCTGCCGAGTATAAGTGCATATATAATCATAATCTGGTTCCGCAATATAATGTAGGTCTATTATATTAAATATCTAATGTTTGTTGCGTATTTCAAATTAATGTTATTGCTTTTTTTAGCTTTTTTTCTGTGACTTCACGAAAAGTAATGTGTGGGTGTTTTATTTGCTTTTTTTTGTCAGTGACTGTTTAAAAAAAGTATGGTGTTCTATTTTGGCTATATTTCAAAATGTGTAGCAATTTACCACTTTACTAAATTTTTCCGGTTTACTAGTTCAAATGCAACGGCGCCTGGTGATTATATATGCCCAACCTGCGATCGCAGCTGTGTATCAAGGATTGGCCTCTTTAGTCACACAAGAAGTTGCAAAGGGAAAAGATCGTCTCTCGAGACGTAAAATGCCACAGACTAGTTCGATTTATATGAAGAGATGCTCGTCCCTCTTCCTTTCACATTCTGGACTTGGGACCAGACAATGGTGGGGTTGCCGGCATTGTAACTCAATTTTATTTTTAATAACGATTTTAAGCCGGCAGAGAAGACATATGCTATTTGATACAAAAGCACATTAATGTAATGACGCGAAAACCAGATGGAAAAACTAATGGAAAGAATATCGATATTTTAAATATATAACAGTGTGGCTCTCATGCATTTAAATTTATTGACCGGTACTTTAAAGATTCGTGTGGTAATGAAATTTTTACACTTTTTTATAAGACATATAAAGGGATTTTGATATGGGAGCTTCGTGTTTGATTCTGAGATAATATTTTTCCTATATATAAGGCCAAGAATGACGTATATTTAAATAGTTTTCTGTATAAAGAATAATTAAAAACTACTTAGACGATCTACATGTCTGGTTTGATTTATCTTCTTATTTGGTTATAACATATAATTAAGCATTTAATTGTTAGTGTTACACTACTGATGCAATATAAGCTGTAGCACTTTTTTATATTTTTTTAGATATCCATAATCTATAGGCATCAGAAAAACGGGTGGGGGTACTTAACTTGCTTTATTTCTCTGCCCAGGCACCTGCAGAGACAAATTTGACACTACACTTATAAAGCACTAATTCATATACATCAGAAAGAGGGGCGAGGTGATTGATTTTCTGCACTTTTTTTCCCTGGCATTTTATGTCCTGGCACTTTTAGAAACAGATTTGTTTGACACAACACTTAAATATTGCTTAATCTACTTGCATAAGAAAAGGGGGGAGGAGGGTACTTCACTTACAGGGGCGCAGTGGCTGAGTGGTTAAGCGCATGACTTACGAACCAGGGTACGAATCTCAGTGAAAACTTGGATTCTGAATTTCGTTCTGGGGTGGAGGGCTTAACTGAGTCCACTCAACTCTAACGGATACCTGATTTTGGTTGGAGAAAGTAAAGGAGGGTATGTCGTTGTGCTGGCCACATGACACGCTGCTCGTTAATCGTCGTCCAAAGAAACAGATGACCTTAACATCATGTGCACTATAGATGGCAAGGTCGGAAAAGTAAACTTTACTTTTTTGACTTTCTGCCCTGTTAAAATAGCTTTGACACTACACGTAAAGATCCCTAAATAAAACTAAGACCCATAACAGCCTGGAACAAACAAAAAATATTAGTGTTGCTCCCCTTCCCTTTCCAACCCCTCCTCCCCCCAAATATTCCAGGAATAGCAGATAGAAATATAGGCTTTTAAAAAAAAAGTATTTAATAATAATATAATACAAATAACCTTAAAATGTATTACCTAATTAAATATCGATAATGATTTTTTTTTTTTGGCGCCACACTGCACGCGGTTCTTGCACAGATTTTGTAAGTTTCTAAAAATAGAATTTCAAATTGTAAACGATTACTTGTAAGTTCGCGCTAAAAAGTAATAAATGACAAATTCCTTTTCAATTTATTGCTTTGCATTTTACTAATTATTCCTTACTAGAACTTTTAATTTCGGGTTTTTTTCCAGTTCCTTGTTCCATCCCGTTCCTCACTCTAAATACCTGTTCCCTCCCTTTTCCCGCACACTCGCTTTTTTTTTCTCCCATTCCTTACGCCCCCCCCCAACTTTTACCATCTCCCTTCCTTTTACCATCTCCCTTCCTTTTACCATCTCCCTTCCTTTTGCCATCTCCCTTCCTTTTACCATCTCCCTTCCTTTTACCATCTCCCTTCCTTTTACCATCTCCCTTCCTTTTACCATCTCCCTTCCTTTTGCCATCTCCCTTCCTTTTACCATCTCCCTTCCTTTTGCCATCTCCCTTCCTATTGCCATTTCCCTTCCTCTCCCTTCCTATTACCATCCCCTTCCTATTACCATCTTCCTTCCAATTACCATCTCCCTTCCTATTGCCATCTCCCTTCCAATTACCATCTACCTTCCTATTGCCATCTCCCTTCCAATTATCATCTTCCTTTCTCTCCCTTCCTATTGCCATTTCCCTTCCTCTCCCTTCCTATTACCATCCCCTTCCTATAACCATCTCCCTTCCAATTACCCTCTCCTTTCCTATTGCCATCTCCCAATTACCATCTCCCTTCCTATTGCCATCTCCCTTCCAATTACCATCTCCCTTCCTATTGCCATCTCCCTTCCAATTACCATCTCCCTTTGTCTCCCTTCCTATTGCCATCTCCCTTCCTATTGCCATTTCCCTTCCTCTCCCTTCCTATTGCCATCTCCCTTCCAATTACCCTCTCCCTTCCTATTGCCATCTCCCTTCCAATTACCATCTCCCTTCCTATTGCCATCTCCCTTCCAATTATCATCTCCCTTTGTCTCCCTTCCTATTGCCATCTCCCTTCCTATTGCCATTTCCCTTTTTCTCCCTTCCTATTGCCATCTCCCTTCCTATTGCCATCTCCCTTCCTATCCCTTCCTATTGCTATTTCCCTTCCTCTCCCTTCCTATTACCATCCCCTTCTTATTGCCATCTCCCTTCCTATTGCCATTTCCCTTCCTCTCCCTTCCTATTGCCATCTCCCTTCCTATTGCCATCTCCCTTCCTATCCCTTCCTATTGCTATTTCCCTTCCTCTCCCTTCCTATTACCATCCCCTTCTTATTGCCATCTCCCTTCCTATTGCCATTTCCCTTCCTCTCCCTTCCTATTACCATCCCCTTCCTATTACCATCTCCCTTCCAATTACCCTCTCCCTTCCTATTGCCATCTCCCTTTCAATTACCATCTCCCTTCCTATTGCCATTTCCCTTTGTCTCCTTTCCTATTGCCATCTCCCTTCCTATTGCCATTTCCCTTCCTCTCCCTTCCTATCACCATCCCCTTCCTATTACCATCTCCCTTCCTATTGCCATCTCCCTTTGTCTCCCTTCCTATTGCCATCTCCCTTCCTATTGCCATTTCCCTTCCTCTCCCTTCCTATTACCATCCCCTTCCTATTGCCATCTCCCTTCCTATTGCCATTTCCCTTCCTCTCCCTTCCTATTGCCATCTCCCTTCCTATTGCCATTTCCATTCCTCTCCCTTCCTATTATCCACTCCCTTCCTATTGCCATCTCCCTTCCTATTGCCATTTCCCTTCCTTCCCTTCCTATTACCATCCCCTTCCTATTACCATCTCCCTTTCTCTCCCTTCCTATTGCAATCTTCCTTTCCCTCCCTTGCTATTACCATCCCCTTCCTATTACCATCTTCTGTTTTCCCGTTTCTCCCCACTCTCTCCTTTCTTTGTTTTCCAGTTTTTTCTTCACTCTCCATCTTTAAGTGAGAGGAATGGGAAAATAGAGGGGATAATAGAGAAGGAAAAGGTTAAAAGAGTCAAAAGAAAGTTCAGTAAGAGGAATCTCTTTTCTCCCTCCGTTTGCCTTTTTTTTCTCTTTACCCCATTGGAATCTCTTCGACATTTCCTTTTAAAACTCCCTTTTCTTTTTCTAGCATTAAACATCTCTTCTCAATTCTGACTTTCCATTTGCCATTCCCCCTTCAAACTTTTCTTCCATTTCCTCTTCTCGTGTTTCTCCTCTCTTTCTCTTCCCCTCTCTTTGGGTAAACATTTCTTATCTTCATGTTACTATTTCTTTTCTGTTCCTTTCTCTTCCATTTCTTCTTACTTAATTCTCTTCCTTTCCCTTACAGTTGTAATGCATTTAACAGTTGCGCTGGGACGGACACGTAGCCTCTTAGAATGAGCTGTCTTTTTTCGTAAGCGCTATAAAGTGTTACTTAGCAGTGATTTCGCCCTCACTGGGGTTATCTTAAGGCATGAAACCTGAGATGAACAATTGAAAAATCAGAGCAGTAAGGACTAGTCAGTAACAGAAACAGTAAAGAAGGCTGTTGTGTTGTAAGTTTGATTGTTTTAAATAATCAGTTTATTTCATTTCTATTTGTTCTACATTTCATCGCAAGTTAAATCTTTGAATATTGTAAAAAGAGTTATATTGAGTTTGATGCTGTTAAGAGCGACAATCCACCGCCGACCAATAGCAAGTACATATTGCGGTGAAAAGTTTACTTTAAGTGTAATTTAAGTCCAGCTCGTAGTAGTACTCAAAACAGGTACAGCCAAAGCTTCAGTCGCATAGCAGACTTCTATTTCTTCTACTGTCTCTTTCTGTTCATTTGTGTACTTCTTGTTAAGATCATCGCATTCTTTGAAATCATCAAAACAGCCCAAACGAAATTCAGCTCTCTGGTTCAGAGCTCCTCTTTCAACTGTTTTCAGCTCTTCTAACTTCTCAGCGTTGTCATTCTTTTCTATCGTTGAGCTGCCCAAATCCAACTTCCAGACACCAGTGGTTGGAAATACAAGACAAACACTCAACAATAGGTAGAATAACAGTGGTAGTGATTTAATACATAAAATACATAACACACACAACCAACAGGATGCAAGTTTCTCTTAAGTTCTTCTATTCAACTAAGCCGGAATCCACCATGTCTCTATTTAGAGTCTTGTTTTTCCATCTCTCATATGGAACAGTGTGCTAGTTGTTATGCCACGATTAGGAACTAATTATTTGTTTCGGAATTAGGGGAAGTTTTAACTTGTTAACAATGACGTAACTTTAAAACAATTTTTAAAAACAAAAAAAAATGAACGAAGTTGACATAAATAGACGGCCTTCGTGTCATTGTTGAAATAAGTCGCATTTTATGAACGTAGCTGACATTCGACGGTTCCCTTCATGTTAATTAAATGTGTTTGATATTCAATACCAGCGTCGACTAACTTGTATTGCTTGTTCGGCCTTTTGCCAGTGTTAGTGGATTCTACATTTCGCTAAGTGTTACCTCCATTTTGGTTTGTTAGCATTCGACACCGCGGAAGCGCCTGACACAGTGCGTACCATATATATGAGCGCGGGAACAGAGTTTTAATAGTATTGTAAGAACTATAGGAGGCAACTCAACAAGGCAACGATATTTATTTACATAATGACATCACACATACATAAAACGTCAGCCTTGAACGCAGCCTCTTCATGAGCTCTACACTTGGGCGGAACTTGTTACATCCGTCTCAGTCTAGTCTCTAATAGTGCGCACCTTCTGCACTAGCTTGGATGGCGGTGTGCATGGCAATGTTATAACAGTATTATGCGAAAGACATTCTCGATAGGGCTACATTTAGCGCAAGGGCGGCTAAAATGGGCGTGATCTTTTTTTAATGTCATCTTCGTGCTATATGTCGCGGACCTTTTTTTCGCACAAAAGTGGATACAAAATAATCCAGAAGAATCACACTAGCGGAGACTTTTTGAACTCTTTTGTTTATGTTGTAACTCTAGGTTAGGCACTCAACGAAAAGGCAGGCCACTCAACACAGTTTAACAGGAAATAAAGACAGGTGTTTATTCACTAGGACAAACACATAACATCCTTCAGCTTCCTCAGAATCTTGCTACTAATTTACCAGTCCTTTAGACAGCAACCCGAATGTGGACCAACGACAGCCTTCCCCGCTTCGCTCCAGGTCCCTTCTACAACCTTCAGGCAGCACAAAAGCTGGCTTCTTAGTTTCCAAAACATTTAGACTCTTCACAATCCCTGATGCACTGTTATTCTCTCTCTCTCCTAGTGTCTTCCTGTTTACGTTCACTAGTGCGCTAGTGCGCATCTCAAGCACTGGTGCAAGGCAGGGTTACAACATTTAAAACGTTTTGACCTACATTGTTGTATACACTTCTGGTAAAAAAAGGTCTACATTTGACAAGGTCTTATAAGAAGATAAAATGGCGTCTCTCCTTAAGATACATTAGTAATGTATTTTTACTTATATTTAATCGCTGTTTTATGTATTTGTGATGTCACCATGTAAATGAATATCTGTTTAACGGAGTCAGGATCGTATTGTAATACCTTAAGTGAGGCAACTCAACGAGATATAGGCGTTTATTTACACGACATCACAGGTACACAAAACAACATCTATCTTAGGCACAATCTCTCCATATTGGCTCTCAACTTGGGCGGAAATCGTTCTCCTCTAATGTTGACATCCTTTTCAGTCCAATCTATAACTGTGCGCACCATTAGCACTAGCTTGGATGGCGGTGCGCACGCAGGGTTATAACAGTATTTCAAAATGACATCTTTGAAACGGCTTGACGAGCTGGAATTGAAGGAACTGAAAGAAGAGCTCAAATGGAGGCGTCTGAAACGCTTTGAAAAGAATAAAGACATTCTTAGAACACGTCTTCTGCAGGCTCTGGCAGACGAAGGTGAAGGTCTCGTAATTTTTTGTATGTGAATCCAGATATTGGCGAGCTTCTGATAAATACCTTTTCTCATGATGAAAAGCAGCACACTTTACGCAGACCACTCAAAACATAATTCAGAAAAAAAAAATACACGAACGATGGTGGGAACGTAATTACAGAAACTATTCATTTTTCTCATTACTAATGGTCAGCATTATCTCCTTTTTTTTTTTCTTCAGAAAAATTTCTTTAGTTTTTATCTCGCTTATATCCTCTCGTTCCAGTTTAATGACATACAAGTCTGGTCAAAATCATACACACGTTATTTCTCCAGAATTCCTATTCTCGGAATAAGTTAAAGCTTTGCACAATTAGTCATTGTTGATTAAAAAAATGACTAAATCAAAAAATTAAAAGAAAAGCATGTTTCCATGAGTAAAGTAGCAATTATTCATAAAACACGGAACCATAATCTTCAAATACAAAGCACAATTTAATCAAATACTCAGAAAGACACAAAGGCTACCCTGCATATATAGCTCCATGTGCTAGGACAAATTTGTACAAATGCTCTTTCTTCCCTAGCGCTATTAGAGCATGGAATGGGTTGCCTGAGCTAGCCAGGAAAACCAGTGACTTGGCAGAATTTATGTCATTGGTTAACATGCATGACGCGTAGGACGTAATCATCTTCTATTTTGAAGTAACGTGTGTTTTATATAAGATTTACAATATATTTAATAAATTAGTCATAATGAATTAATTTTGTTCTCTATGGAAAAACGTACTTTGCTAATGAGATTTAAGCCTTACAATAATGAGAGATATAGGAGCGATTGAACTGAGCTCTCTCCCATAAGCGCAAATGGGATTCTTGTCAATATGCAAGACAGCACACGCGTTAAAGTCGCAAGACCAGGAAAGTAGATCAAGCAATTGTATTTAGTTACGAATGATTCAAAATAGTTAATGTCATTTGACTCAATATTATTGTTGTAACCCTGCCTTGCACCAGTGCTCTAGATGCGCACTAGCGCACTGTTGAACGTAAACAGGAAGACACTAGGAGAGAGAGAATAACAGTGCACCAGGGATTGTGAAGAGTCTGAATGTTTGGAAACTAAGAAGCCAGCTTTTGTGCTGCCTGAAGGTTGTAGAAGGGACCTGGAGCGAAGCGGGGAAGGCTGTCGTTGGTCCACATTCGGGTTGCTGTCTAAAGGACTAGTAAATTAGCAGCAAAACTCTGAGGAAGCTGAAGGATGTTATGTGTTTGTCCTAGTGAATAAACACCTGTATTTATTTTCTGTTGAACTGTGTTGAGTTGCCTGCCTTTACGTTGAGTGCCTACCCAAGAGTTACAACATTATCAAGGTTTGTGTGTGTGTTGTTTTTATTTAATGTATTGTTACGACCCTACATTGCGCACTGTCATTAGGTGCGAGACTGTGCACCATGAGACACAGGACAGAGACACGCTAAAAGATAGAGGAAGTCGAAGATGGCCGATAATTAGATCTAGGGTGTAAACAAGAAAGAAGTGTTGGTATCACTGAGTACTCTAGTTGGATGTTTGTTATCGCACTACTGTTGTTCTGTTATTAAACTAGTGTTGTCTTATACTCCTTTCGTTGAGGCTCTTTGAGCTCGCTGTTGGCTAGGTTAATGCAGTATTATATCTAACTTATTCAAATACGTTTGCTCAGTCATTGTATTATAAAGTTTTAGAGCTTTGCTTTAGACATTCAAGTGCCAGACCTCGAATATTAACAAGCATTCAGACAAACCATTAATACTAACTGATGTCTGTAAAACAAAACAAACAAAGATTTTAAGTCTAACCCTACATGTCATGAGAACAAGGTCACAAAGTGACTACTTTCCTCTCTCTACAAGCGTTTCCTTGAACTTTTCATGCTTTTTGGGTCTCATAAAAAATGTTGAACTAGTATTTTTTTTTTTTTTTGGAAGCCTTCGTCTATGTATCTACGGTAGCTCGGTAAGATCATTTATTATATTTTCTTTGAAATTTCCCAACAACGACACTGAGATACCGAGAAGCTGTTTTTATGTACAAAGCTTATCATGGGCGTAGCCAGGATTTTTTGGGGGAGGGGGGTTCCCCCTGGCTACGCCCATGAAGCTTATATCAACTCACTCATCTGTCTGTCCTGTATAACGTGTGTAGACGTCATCCCTCCAACAACTATTCTCGGATCAAGTTGAAACGTCGCACAATTATTCGTTGACGTAGACTAAACATAAATCAAAGTTTTAAAAAAAAGGAACCAGACAATTAATTACTGGTAATTAAGTTATTTTGTTTAATTCCAACAAGGGAAACTAATACTTCAGTATTTACAGATATGGCTACATTTGTTTAGTTTAGTCCACTTAAATTATTGTTAACGCTATTTCTCCATTTACACATTCTCCGATCAAGTTGATAATTATAATGATTATTTATTGTACCTAAAAAAAAAACATAAACAAAAAAACTCAATTAGTCAACTATTAATTGGTAATTGATTAATATGCTCCGATATCGAATAAAGGAAATAACGTGTACATTATTGATATAGTTTAAGGGCGGAGTTCCTTCCCTTTATATAAGCTTCGTTACTTTTTTAAAATGAATTTTTAATATTTAGCTTGTTTATATTACATTCATGTGTTAAAACGTCAATACATCTTATAGCGTCATTGTGCCTTCTTTTATGAGGGCTTATTTTATTCATATGATTAGCCTTAGTCGTCTTCTACTTTTGCCTTTTTCGACAGAGGAGCTCATTTAATTAATGTAGCTTTCAACACTACCATCATTTCACTTCATTACCACTTTACTTTTATTTTATTACCTTCCTACTTTGATATCATTACCTTTATACTTTGACTACATTACCTTTATACTTTGACTACATTACCACTATACTTTGACTTCATTATCACTATTAGTCGACTTCATTACCACAGGACTTCGGATTCATTTCCACTATGATTTGACTTAATTAGCACTATAATTTGACTTCACCCTTACTACTTGACTTAATTACCACTATACTTTGACTTCACCCTTACTACTTGACTTAATTACCACTATACTTTGACTTCACCCTTACTACTTGACTTAATTACCACTATACTTTGACTTCACCCTTACTACTTGACTTAATTACCACTATACTTTGACTTCACCCCTGTTCCTTGACTTAATTACCACTATACTTTGACTTCACCCTTACTACTTGACTTAATTACCACTATACTTTGACTTCACCCCTGTTCCTTGACTTAATTACCACTATACTTTGACTTCACCCTTACTACTTGACTTAATTACCACTATATTTTGACTTCACCTCTGTTACTTGACTTAATTACCACTATACTTTGACTTCACCCTTACTATACTGTGATTTCACTACTTCTGTACTTTGGTTTTAAATCTACTCTTACTTTTTTTGTTTCTATTTCCAAACACTCGCTTTCATCTTATTTTTTGTTTGTATTTCGGCCATACTAAAGCCCCCAACCAAATGACCTACACTCAGTGTTACCAAACAGAAGAACAAAGTTGATGGAAATGTCAAGGATGTTGAAACAAATGAAGTAAAGGAGTCTCAAAATGTTTTGAACATTGACAGTTTTTGTACAAGTCTGGGTATTCTTGAACATTACGAGAAACACTGAGTGACCCTTTGGTTTGTAACATAAAGCATCTTCGGGAAATGGTTAATGTGTATCATATCTTATCTTATCTTATCTTATCTTATCTTATGAAATACAGACGTAACTTTAAAAGAAGATGATTACGTCCTACTCATGTTCCTAGGTCAAGCTAGTCATGCATGTTAACCAATGACTTAAATTCTTCCAAGACACTGGTTTTCATGGCTGGCTCAGGCAACCCATTCCATGCTCTAATAGCAATAGGAAAGAAGGAGTATTTGTACAAATTTGTCCTAGCATATGGGACGAGGAATGTGCCTTTATCTTTGTGTCTTTCTGAGTATTATGTATTAGATTTTGCTTTTTCTATTTGAAGATTATGGTTCAGTGTTTTATGTATAATCGCTACTTTACTTTTAAGTCTTCTATCCTAAGGCGTTTATAAGCTTACTTTATACAAAAGTTAGACAACATTGTTACATACGTCTAGCTGTTGTCTCTATCACCAACTTAAGCTCCAGTAGTGTTTGTACAAGCCCAGATTGAGATCCACCAGGTGTCAGGTTGTTTCACATTCAGGAAGTGACGTACAGATAAGAAGTTAGTACGCATGAATCAAGAGGAAAACGCACGAGACACACGTCTGGCTCAGGTTGACATTGATTAAGCAACCACTATCTGGTGATAGATTTAATTTTTTTTTTCCTGCTTTTTTTTTTCTTTTCTTTAACAAAAAAATTTTTTTTACGTACTCAGCGAAAGAATTCCGCTGCAATGACAAAAAAAAATGGTATCATCATTGTAAACCATTTTTTGTCTTGTTGCATAAAATATATAAGAGAAATCCATGTTTTCAACCAACAGTTGTGGTTTTAGCAATAATCAGAGTCAAGCGTAGGTCCATGAAATCCAGCGCGTGCTTCCATTGTGAGTACTGGGTAGACTTTTACATTGTAGAATGCCCAGTTGGTTTATTCTTCTAGATCTATTTATTGCCAGCTTTAACCAGTAGAGCTTCTATTTATTGCCAGCTTTACCCAGTGGAGCCTCTATTTATTGCCAACTTTTTTACCAGAGGAGCTTCTATTTATTGCCAGCTTTACACAGTGGAGCTTCTATTTATTGCCAGCTTTTTTACCAGAGGAGCTTCTATTTATTGCCAGCTTTACACAGGGGAGCTTCTATTTATTGCCAGCTTTACCCAGTGGAGCTTCTATTTATTGCCAGCTTTACCCAGTGGAGCTTCTATTTATTGCCAGCTTTACCCAGTGGAGCTTCTATTTATTACCAGCTTTACACAGTGGGCTTCTATTTATTGCCAGCTTTACCCAGTGGAGCTTCTATTTATTGCCAGCTTTACCCAGCGGAGCTTCTATTTATTACCAGCTTTACCCAGCGGAGCTTCTATTTATTGCCAGCTTTTTACCAGAGGAGCTTCTATTTATTACCAGCTTTACCCAGTGGAGCTTCTATTTATTGCCAGCTTTACCCAGTGGAGCTTCTATTTATTGCCAGCTTTACCCAGTGGAGCTTCTACTTATTGCCAGCTTTACCCAGTGGAGCTTCTATTTATTCCCAGCTTTACCCAGTGGAGCTTCTATTTATTGCCAGCTTTACCCAGTGGAGCTTCTATTTATTGCCAGCTTTACCAAGTGGAGCTTCTATTTATTACCAGCTTTACACAGTGGGCTTCTATTTATTGCCAGCTTTACCCAGTGGAGCTTCTATTTATTGCCAGCTTTACCCAGCGGAGCTTCTATTTATTACCAGCTTTACCCAGCGGAGCTTCTATTTATTGCCAGCTTTTTACCAGAGGAGCTTCTATTTATTACCAGCTTTACCCAGTGGAGCTTCTATTTATTGCCAGCTTTACCCAGTGGAGCTTCTATTTATTGCCAGCTTTACCCAGTGGAGCTTCTACTTATTGCCAGCTTTACCCAGTGGAGCTTCTATTTATTCCCAGCTTTACCCAGTGGAGCTTCTATTTATTCCCAGCTTTACCCAGCGGAGCTTCTATTTATTCCCAGCCTTACCCAGTGGAGCTTCTATTTATTCCCAGCTTTACCCAGTGGAGCTTCTGTTTATTGCCAGCTTTACCATGTGGAGCCTCTTTTTATTGCCAGCTTTTACCCAGTGGAGCTTCTATTTATTACCAGCTTTTTTACCAGAGCAGCTTCTATTTATTGCCAGCTTTACCCAGCGGAGCTTCTGTTTATTACCAGCTTTACCCAGCGGAGCTTCTATTTATTGCCAGCTTTTTACCAGAGGAGCTTCTATTTATTACCAGCTTTACCCAGTGGAGCTTCTATTTATTGCCAGCTTTACCCAGTGGAGCTTCTATTTATTGCCAGCTTTACCCAGTGGAGCTTCTATTTATTGCCAGCTTTACCCAGTGGAGCTTCTATTTATTCCCAGCTTTACCCAGTGGAGCTTCTGTTTATTGCCAGCTTTAGCCAGTGGAGCTTCTTTTTATTGCCAGCTTTTACCCAGTGGAGCTTCTATTTATTACCAGCTTTTTTACCAGAGGAGCTTCTATTTATTGCCAGCTTTACCCAGTGGAGCTTCTATTTATTGCCAGCTTTTTTACCAGAGGAGCTTCTATTTATTACCAGCTTTACCCAGTGGAGCTTCTATTTATTGCCAGCTTTACCCAGTGGAGCTTCTATTTATTGCCAGCTTTACCCAGTGGAGCTTCTATTTAATGCCAGCTTTACACAGTGGAGCTTCTATTTATTGCCATCTTTACACAGTGGAGCTTTTATTTATTGCCAGCTTTACCCAGCGGAGCTTCTATTTATTGCCAGCTTTACCCAGCGGAGCTTCTATTTATTGCCAGCTTTACCCAGCGGAGCTTCTATTTATTCCCAGCTTTACCCAGCGGAGCTTCTATTTATTCCCAGCCTTACCCAGTGGAGCTTCTATTTATTCCCAGCTTTACCCAGTGGAGCTTCTGTTTATTGCCAGCTTTACCATGTGGAGCCTCTTTTTATTGCCAGCTTTTACCCAGTGGAGCTTCTATTTATTACCAGCTTTTTTACCAGAGGAGCTTCTATTTATTGCCAGCTTTACCCAGCGGAGCTTCTGTTTATTACCAGCTTTACCCAGCGGAGCTTCTATTTATTGCCAGCTTTTTACCAGAGGAGCTTCTATTTATTACCAGCTTTACCCAGTGGAGCTTCTATTTATTGCCAGCTTTACCCAGTGGAGCTTCTATTTATTGCCAGCTTTACCCAGTGGAGCTTCTATTTATTGCCAGCTTTACCCAGTGGAGCTTCTATTTATTCCCAGCTTTACCCAGTGGAGCTTCTGTTTATTGCCAGCTTTAGCCAGTGGAGCTTCTTTTTATTGCCAGCTTTTACCCAGTGGAGCTTCTATTTATTACCAGCTTTTTTACCAGAGGAGCTTCTATTTATTGCCAGCTTTACCCAGTGGAGCTTCTATTTATTGCCAGCTTTTTTACCAGAGGAGCTTCTATTTATTACCAGCTTTACCCAGTGGAGCTTCTATTTATTGCCAGCTTTACCCAGTGGAGCTTCTATTTATTGCCAGCTTTACCCAGTGGAGCTTCTATTTAATGCCAGCTTTACACAGTGGAGCTTCTATTTATTGCCATCTTTACACAGTGGAGCTTTTATTTATTGCCAGCTTTACCCAGCGGAGCTTCTATTTATTGCCAGCTTTACCCAGCGGAGCTTCTATTTATTGCCAGCTTTACCCAGCGGAGCTTCTATTTATTGCCAGCTTTACCCAGTGGAGCTTCTATTTATTGTCAGCTTTACCCAGCGGAGCTTCTATTTATTGCCAGCTTTACCCACTGAGCTTCTTTTTATTGCCAGCTTTACCCAGTGGAGCTTCTATTTATTCCCATAGCTTTACCCAGTGGAGCTTCTATTTATTGCCAGCTTTACACAGTGGAGCTTCTATTTATTGCCATCTTTACACAGTGGAGCTTCTATTTATTTCCAGCTTTACCCAGTGGAGCTTCTATTTATTGCCAGCTTTGCCCAGTGGAGCTTCTATTTATTGCCAGCTTTACCCAGCGGAGCTTCTATTTATTACCAGCTTTACCCAGCGGAGCTTCTATTTATTGCCAGCTTTTTTACCAGAGGAGCTTCTATTTATTACCAGCTTTACTCAGTGGAGCTTCTATTTATTGCTAGCTTTACCCAGTGGAGCTTCTATTTATAGCCAGCTTTACCCAGTGGAGCTTCTATTTATTGCCAGCTTTACCCAGTGGAGCTTCTATTTATTGCCAGCTTTACCCAGTGGAGCTTCTATTTATTGCCAGCTTTACCCAGCGGAGCTTCTATTTATTGCCAGCTTTACCCAGTGGAGCTTCTATTCATTGCCAGCTTTACCCAGCGGAGCTTCTATTTATTGCCAGCTTTACCCAGCGGAGCTTCTATTTATTCCCAGCTTTACCCAGTGGAGCTTCTATTTATTGCCAGCTTTACACAGTGGAGCTTCTATTTATTGCCAGCTTTACCCAGTGGAGCTTCTATTTATTGCCAGCTTTACACAGTGGAGCTTCTATTTATTGCCATCTTTACACAGTGAAGCTTTTATTTATTGCCAGCTTTACCCATCGGAGCTTCTATTTATTGCCAGCTTTACCCAGCGGAGCTTCTATTTATTGCCAGCTTTACCCAGCGGAGCTTCTATTTATTGCCAGCTTTACCCAGTGGAGCTTCTATTTATTGTCAGCTTTACCCAGCGGAGCTTCTATTTATTGCCAGCTTTACCCACTGAGCTTCTTTTTATTGCCAGCTTTACCCAGTGGAGCTTCTATTTATTCCCAGCTTTACCCAGTGGAGCTTCTATTTATTGCCAGCTTTACACAGTGGAGCTTCTATTTATTGCCATCTTTACACAGTGGAGCTTCTATTTATTTCCAGCTTTACCCAGTGGAGCTTCTTTTTATTGCCAGCTTTGCCCAGTGGAGCTTCTATTTATTGCCAGCTTTGCACAGTGGAGCTTCTATTTATTGCCAGCTTTACCCAGTGGAGCTTCTATTTATTGCCAGCTTTACACAGTGGAGCTTCTATTTATTGCCAGCTTTACACATTGGATCTTCTATTTATTGCCAGCTTTGCCCAGTGGAGCTTCTATTTATTGTCAGCTTTGCACAGTGGAGCTTCTATTTATTGCCAGCTTTGCACAGTGGAGCTTCTATTTATTGCCAGCTTTACACATTGGATCTTCTATTTATTGCCAGCTTTACTCAGTGGAGCTTCTATTTATTGCCAGCTTTACACAGTGGAGCTTCTATTTTTTGCCAGCTTTAACCAGTGGAGCTTCTATTTTTTGCCAGCTTTGCACAGTGGAGCTTCTATTTATTGCCAGCTTTACACAGTGGAGCTTCTATTTATTGCCAGCTTTACCCAGTGGAGCTTCTATCTATTGTCAGCTTTACACAGCGGAGCTTGTATTTATTGCCAGCTTTACAAAGTGGAGCTTCTATTTATTGCTAGCTTTACCAGCGGAGCTTCTATTTATTGCCAGCTTTACACAGTGGAGCTTCTATTTATTGCCACCTTTACCCAGTGGAGCTTCTATTTATTGACAGCTTTAACCAGTGGAGCTTCTATTTATTGACAGCTTTACCCAGTGGAGCTTCTGTTTATTGCTATCACTCGCGTTTACCTGTAGTACAGGGGTTCTCAGCCTGTGAGTGGCGACCATCTTTGGGGTCGAATGACGATTTTCCTAATCCCATCCAAAATAAGGATTTCTTTTTCTATTTCAATTTGTAAGACTTGACCTTGTTCCATGTTTTTCCATTGAAAGTTTTTTTTTTCTATTATCTTTTGATGGTAGATGCTGCAGAAAAATTAATCAGAATAATTCAAAGATTTTACGTTTACAACATAAATGTTGTTTAACAGTTTAAATTAATGTAACTTAATGCATAATGCAACTCTAAGCCATTGTGGAATCATAGATATTATTTCTGTTGTAGACTCGTGACGAATTGGAAAAGACAAAATCGTTTATTGTTAATAACATGCCATCGTTTAATGCTCCATGTTATTGAAGGTAATATTTTCATCATGGAGCAACCCATGAAAATGTATCTTGCACAAAAGAAAGTAAAGAAAATATAAAAGAATATAAGTACTACTAGTCAACAGGGCTGGTAGCGTAATTACAAGCTCTTCATAGAAAGACCATCAGGAGACGGGTGTAACAATGCAAGAACTTCTCATAAAAAAAATACTAGTAAAAAGCTTAAAGTACAAATAAAAAAAAAGTTATCAGCTCTACTAGCTTCAAAAAGATGATACTGGATACTTATCCGATATTTGGAAACATCACCAGAAAGTTTCATATTGTTTTTTCATCTTCATATCTCGATATAGTGTAAATAGTTTCAGCAAGTTTGTCAATCTTATAATTGAAAAAAATCCGACATCACAAACCTAGATGTTTTAAAAATTAAACCTAACTAGATTGACGCTATATTTTGAAATTTTGTCAGGCCACTATTATGTGTTTACTTTTTGTTTGGTAAATTCATGTAATAAAAATTTTATTTTGCTTTGATTTAATTAGTTTTTCTTTAATCAATATATCCTACTTAGCAATCATCATCATCATCATCAAACTCCATTAGAGTGAGGGCTTGAGAGGCTCAAATCCTCTCTTACAAAAGCCCTGGACAGAAACCCTGCTGTCTTGCGTAGTGCATAAATGTCGCCATACAGGTCGAGAATTTTGGGTTTCCCAGATCTGTCGAGACGGAGATCAGCAAGTCTGGGGCAGTCAAACAGAATATGAGGCACGGTTTCCTCTTCTTCTCCGCAGCGAGGGGCACCGTGAATCAAAATTTGGCCATAGCCGCGAGAAATATGAGCCAACAGGTCAATGACCTGTCCTGCACTGTTCTATAATAGCTTGCTCAGGCCTGGACAGCCTCCACTACAGGGAAGTGCGGTCAGGGCGCCTCATGTGCTCCCAGACTCCAAGGGCTTTTTGGGACTTGTCCCAGCACTCAAACCACTTTTCCATTTCTGTTTTTTTGTATTATAGCCAGGGATTGATGAAAGCTTACAGCCTGTTCAGTGGGTGGAATTTGCCCTCCCTGGTGGGCCAAAGAGTCTGCGATTGTGTTGCCAGTCACACCTATGTGACTCGGTACCCACTGCATTATTACAGGGGTGCCATAGCGTTGCTTAATGTTATGTGAAGCCATGATGACAGTGTTGATATTAGGGGGCCATGCTCCGGGGCTTTGGAAAGCCTGTAGTACAGTTTGAGTCAGTGATCACAACAATCTGTGTTGCCCTCAAATGACCCTCGCCGAGTTGAGAGTCAATGACTTTTAAGACTTCTCAGACTGCCACTTTCTCCGCATCAAAACTGCAAACACTACCACATGGTCCAAAGACTTAGCAAATAGTCATTAACACATTTGAAATCAATGAATTTTCAAAAATACATAATTAGATAAGCAGTGGTCTACTAAAAACAGGAAAACACGGCAAGGGGTCTACGAGACAAAAAAGTTTGGGACCCACTGTTCTTCAGGAATATTTATTAATTTTCACACATTTAGTATTCACCAGACACAATAATATAGCTTCCTCATATTTCATAAGTAGTGTGTGTGTGTGTATTAGATGGGGTGTGTATATGTGTGTGTATATGTATGTGTATGTGTGTGTGTGTGTGTGTATGAGTATGTGTATTCTGAACGTCTCTGGAGAATGAAAGAAATGTTACTTCGCTCCAGGGCTGGACAAGAAGCAATTTTGTCTCTTATTTCCTTGTTTACAAGTATACTGTGTTTTGTTCTTTATCTGCTTATAATTAATGTACCACATAGACAACTGATGCATTCTGGGAACAACTTTTTACTTGGACTAACTTTCAAATAGACACGAAACTACCATTTAACAAGCAAACTATGAAAAAAAAAAGTTCCTTTTTTAAAAAAAACAACAACGTATCTAAGGGAAAGAACTTTACACTTAAAGCAATATATATCTCATAAATGTAGAAGTTATTTTCCTTAATCAATATCAAACGAAAAAATTAATTACTCATAATTAATTGGCTAATAGTTTGATTTTTTTAATTGGTTCATATTTTGTTAGATACAAATAATACAAGTTTAACTTTTCAACACTTGATCCTTGAATGGGTGTGTGAGAGAAATGACGTGTTTAAATATCTAAGGCGACGAAACCCTACATATTTAGCCGTGTCTGTGAATACTGAAGGATTCATTGCCCTTGTTGGTATCCAACAAAAAAAAAATTGTCCGTAATTAACTGACTAATTGTGTTGTTTTTTTTTAGATATAGAGTCATGTTTTGTCTATGCCCAGGTATAACTGTGCAAAGTTTCAACTTGATCAGAGTTTTGGGTCTGAGAGAAATCATGTGAGCAAACTTTCTAACAGTCAGACAGCATGAGTTGACATAACCTTTTTTTTTCAACATGCTAGGTACAATATTGAAATATATTGCCTATGTGTCAGCGGACAGGGTTTGAACCCGGGACAATCGAATAGCAATACAGTGCGCATACCACACGACCAGGCAGCCATTCATGCATACATCGTCCGAGAATCATAGTCGGTAGAATATTGCTTTAGAGATCATTTACTCAACAAACTCAAACTTTAGTTGGCAGCAATGTTCTCTAATACTCTTCTTGTCACATTTCTTTCTTACTTTTGTTACATCACAACGATACTTATATCGATATCTGTAATAATTTCTTTATTTATATAACTCTAACATAATCTTTAACGATACTTCTGTTAATACCTACAGCGATACGTAGAACGATACATTTCGTTATACTTTGCTGTATAAGTTATACAATATTTCGATGGTACTTGTAATGCTTGCTTATTAACACAGTCTACTTCATGAGATCTGAAAAAAAAAATTAATTGTGGTCGTCTGCTAAATGAACCAATAAACTTGCCCTTAATGTCAAGCTAGACTTGAATTTACATTGATATAAGCCCTAACTATCGCTAAAGCTTGGCTCTCTTCTTGTGAGACGCCGTCTCAGTTTTAGGTCAGGAGTTGATGTATGGAACAAGTCTTTGGAGGGTTCACCCAGAATTGGGGGGCAGGATTTTGTTGTCAGGCAGACAGGTGACACTGTCCTTTCGCTATCCTTTTGATGATTGTACTTTTAAAGTTGCTTAATATACTTTTTGGCTGATTCAAAGGACTCTAACTTATTGACAGAATACTGAAATACTCATGCCAAAACGTTCCAGCTACCTCGGTCTGGTTTAAATTGTCCTCCTGTTTATAAGTTGACTTTCTAAACGACTAGTTTTCACGTGTGATAGGTCTTGTCCTTGTAGCTGTTGATGGCTGTCTGACTTCGACAGATTACTCTGGAGATGTCTGGGTTTCTTATACGGGTGTATTTGATGTACTAAATTTAGAAAGCCTTCAGGACAGAAGACTCAAAAGTAAAGTAGCAATTATACATAAAACACTGAACAATAATCTTCAAATACAAAAACAAAATTTAATAAAATACTCAGAAAGACACAAAGATAAAGGCATGTTCCTCGTCCCATATACTAGGACAAATTTGTACAAATACTCCTTCTTCCCTAGTGCTATTAGAGCATGGAATGGGTTGCCTGAGCTAGCCAGGAAAACCAGTGACTTGGCAGAATTTAAGTCATTGGTTAATATGTATGACTGGATGCATGACGCGTAGGACGTAATCATCTTCTTTTTTGAAGTAACGTCTGTATTATATAAGATAAGAAGATAAGACCTACACATGTAACAAATAGAAAAGACTAAGTCCAAACCGTTATATAAATTCAGAAGACACTTAATATTGAAAAGGCCACAGTTGAGTCTCTGTCTTATAGTATCACGTTATTCCATCTGAAGTTCTTTAACACCAGCTGCCTATATTTACATAAATTATCTATAACCAACTAAGTCGTGACGTCACTAAATGTGGCGTTCAATGTCCGTCAACTATGGTGCGTCTGTATACAAACTAATAATACCAACTAAGTGTCTCACGCTGGCAAACGAAAATGTTTTCAAGGCGGTCAACACGAGAGGTTGGACAATAAATCGAATAGTTTTCACAAAGATTCTGATATCGAGACTTGTGGCATGAAAAAGGTTAGGGTTGGATGTCTTGGTCTCTGCTTTTTTAAACATGATTTAACTCTTTCTCTCCTAATTAACGATACTATCGTTGTTTTGACCCCCATTAAATTAAATTAATGTTTGATTTTATAAGCTTTAATTTGTGACTTATAAAAAGAGCATGCGTTCTCCTAAAACAAAAGTAAAGTTTTCTGGTTTACCATGGGCAAGGTATTGAAAAGAAATGGAATCTCGAGGAAGAAATGGTAATGTTCATTGAAGGACATTGACTGTGACTGTGTAATTAATATTTTTAATGAAGAGTGGAGACAGACTTTAAGTTTTCTATCGCGACCATTTCAATGTCTTTTTGCATATGAAAGCTTTCCCATTTCTCCACGCCGCAAGTGAAAACAGGTTTTGTCATTTCCTTTGCTAGATTTATTTGGATTCCTTGAATGTAGAATTTGAAAGCAAATTTTAAGACGTCAAGATCTTAGAACAAGTTTTCAATACCCTAAATTCACCATTTAGTTCTGAAGCTGATTCAGCGCCAGAGGACATACCTCCAACCAAATTATAATCTGAACATTTCTAGTCCGTTTTTCCAAGGGAATTTTATGGTTACTAGAAACTGTAATTTCACACTTTAAAAAACAACAACTTTGATGCCAAACTTTCACATTAGTTGGTTCCACATACATCTTTGAACGAATATTTGTATTTTTTTTTATAATTTTAACTAAACGTCGATGTTGACTGACTGTAATTTGTTATCAGTCACAAGGATAACAACTAGTAAGCTAGTACCACAGTTCGGGAGCATTAAGCCCGATTGTAAACAGATCTGAATACTTCACATTAGGTACAGCTACACAACTGAAATGTTGTGATGTAAAAAAAGACAATTATGAAATTTAAACAAATATTCGTAAAATTAGAATTAGCCATCTCTGAAGGGTTACAGACCTATTTACGAACGGAGCTGTAGGACCTACGTCGTAGCGAGTAAACCCGAAAGATACCAAAGTAAATATGTAACTTACAGTTAGGCTGTTTTAAGACGCACATTTCCTCAATGGGACATGATTTAACGTCAAGAAGTAGAAAGTAGCAGGAAATCATACAAAAAACGCGTGACTATAAGAAACTATAAGAAACGAAAAGTCCAAATAAATAAAACTTTGATTTATAAATATACACAACTACATGAAGTAAAAAAATCTAACTGGCTACAAATACAAGTGTTTTACTACTTTATTAATTTGTAGAAAAAGGCAAATCTGTTATTTATTTTGAAAATGAAGAGAAATAACAGAGAAGTAAACTAAAACTTTTAGTCTATGACAATGAGCTTTGTGAAAACGAGTTTTACAATCTCGAAAAATGCGGGATGTGAAACTGGGAAGCCACCCCGACTCGAGCAGAGTTGTGCTTGCAGAGCCTAGAGGCAGCACGGAAATCTTCCCTAAGATGCCCTCCCCCCACACCCCCCACTGGTCCACAAAAGAGAGTGCCATCGCATCCAGCATGATATTAGTACAGATGCTGCGCTATACAAAGGCACGTTTTTGAAAATTAGATCTGTTTTCTACTGAAATATTCTACTTTGAAACAAAAAAAGTAAATCTATTAAATTATTTTTTTTTAAATCATGCGATCTAACTGATATAGAATCACGAACTGAAATGTAGATGATTGACTTAAATTATGTGGACGCATATTTAAAATTATTAATAGGGTCACACTGTTAACTCTGAAAACATTGTTGATGCACTTGTTAATATAGTGTTTTTGTTTTCTGGTTTCAACATTGAGTAGACAGCAACCTGGTCATTTTGCACCTTAAGTCCAAGGTTCGTGACTAAATGCTCCGGGGGGGGGGGAACCACATAACAACACCTGTACAGCAGGGTTTAAAGTTTTACCCAAACACAAGGTGCTAAGAAACTGTGTCGTAGGTGTGGAAGTCCCTCACTCCCAAGAGTACAACTACTAGAGACACAAAACACTACATACGTCATAGGTCGTGACTGAAGATCTTTTCTCTACGGACAAAAAAAACAACTAATGTGTTTATAGTGTTGGTTGTTTTGATAGACTAGATGATAAACACTGCCCCATGAATAAACATTTCATTAACAACATGACCCATTGGTCATACTCTGCAGGTACAGTTTACACTTAAGGAGCTAAGCGGATTGTAATGAGGGCAGATGATTGGTTAATATTTTAAATGGTAATAATTAGGCAGCTTCGACAAACTGGTTGGTGGTGGCATTTTGTTTTAAACGTTAGTGTTATTACCGTGTTAAGGTTTTGGGCATTGAATCAAAGATATCAGAAATCCTCTCTCAAAAACCTGTGCTGCAACCGATAGTTCTTTCCAGAAGGGAATCGAAGACAAAATCATTTTTTTTAATTTAACAATTTAATTTATTATTTTTTTGCCACGAAGAACAAAGTCTACAAAAGCAGTCAAGATACGTGACTAGTCTGTTGTATTTATGTGTATTTTTATGTTATGTTGTCTTTATATGAGAAAAGAGTCCTTGTAATCACAACACATTTTAGTAAGGATCAATAAAGCAGTCTTAGTCTTAGTCTTAATTTCAGATCAGAATACTTACAACTAATTAGCAGGCAGTGGCGTAGCTAGGAATTTGGGGGCCCCGGAAGGAGGTGGAGGCTTGACCTTTTCTCCTGGGCCCTTGCATTTTGACATTCAACATTATGACATGAGATAATGTACTTAATAATTAAATAAGTCTAAATTCCAATTGATGCAGTAAATAAGTAAATCAACAAAAATTAATCATTTCGACTGTTCTAATGAGTAATACATTTTTTTTAGCGAAATAATGCTTATGATAATGAGTGAAAAATCTCTCAATTCATAAATCCTCACGTCGCGCTGTCTGTGCTGCAAAGGCATCTATATCTAGATCAGTGCTGCCTGTGCAGCAAAGGCAGCTATAACATTATCTAGATCAGTGCTGTCTGTGCTGCAAAGGCATCTATAACATTATCCAGATCAGTGCTGCATGTGCAGCAAAGGCAGCTATAACATTATCCAGATCAGTGCTGCATGTGCAGCAAAGGCAGCTATAACATTATCTAGATCAGTGCTGCCTGTGCAACAAAGGCAGCTATAACATTATCTAGATCAGTGCTGCCTGTGCAGCAAAGGCAGCTATAACATTATCTAGATCAGTGCTGTCTGTGCAGCAAAGGCATCTATAACATTATCTAGATCAGTGCTGTCTGTGCAGCAAAGGCATCTATACCATTATCTAGATCAGTGCTGCCTGTGCAGCAAAGACAGCTATAACATTATCTAGATCAGTGCTGCCTGTGCAGCAAAGGCATCTATACCATTATCTAGATCAGTGCTGCCTGTCCAGCAAAGGCAGCTATAACATTATCTAGATCAGTGCTGTCTGTGCAGCAAAGGCATCTATAACATTATCTAGATCAGTGCTGTCTGTGCAGCAAAGGCATCTATAACATTATCTAGATCAGTGCTGTCGGTGCAGCAAAGGCATCTATAACATTATCTAGATCAGTGCTGTCTGTGCAGCAAAGGCCTCTATACCATTATCTAGATCAGTGCTGCCTAGCATTTTTGACTCTTCGTGAATAGCATGTTTACATGGCAGTGGCGTAATATTTAATGTAAAAACAATGTAGGATATTAATTTGATGGGCCTCCCCCCCCCCACAACCCTAGCTCGCCACTGATTGCAGCCCTCCTTAAATAGTAATAGAACTACCTTAATTGATTCGTCCCATTCACAACAAGGAAAATGTCGGACAACATTACGTCACAATAACAAAACCTCTCAAGACAATTAGACAAATGCGAAAGACAAACAGCCAAAAAATCTCAACGTAACTATGTCGCCAATAAAGAAAAAAAAATGCAACTCGTAGCTTACAGTCAATTAGCATAAAACATTGACTAATTAAAATCTTAAACTATTTATTCCGCTGCGAGGACACACCTAGTCCTTCATGCATTTCTAAATATAATTGTGTAACATCTAGTCAATGTGTTTTTACATCCAGCCTGGCAATACATAAATTTTTAAGACTTTTTTGTTTTGGTTGTAAAACCAGAAACAAAAAAAAAATCTGGTACAGTCTCAACTTTGGACGTTTCCTTGTTGATTGTTGATGTGTTCCCCCCCAAACTGTTCCACTGCTTCCCCTGTCCACCCCCACCCACCCCCCATACAACCTAACACCATTTCATTTGTACAGACTTTTTTTTTCCTCCTGGCAAGGTAGACTGATGCTCTAGTCACAGAGGTTCTCACAACGGACAATGTCAAAAAAAATGTTTATTGGTTGTAATGCATCGTTGGTAAAGGAGAACTAGATCTATCGCAGTATGGAGGAACTTTGCTCAGCTTATATACTGTTACTGGCTCCTCTTTCTTGCCAAATAGATATTGCAAACATATTAACTCTTTCTCTCCTAATTGACGATACCATCGTTGATTTGACCTCATTAAATTAAATTAATGTTTAATTTTCTCAAACTTTTTTTGAGTGTGTTCTATATAAAAAGAGCATGCATTCCCGTTTAATTCTATACCAGATACAACATTTTCTGATAACAAACGACAAAGCAATTGAGGCTTAGTCATAACAGGGGAGTGAAATAGTATTGAGCAAAATGAAAAAAAATCCGTCGTAATGTGGAAAAAAATAATTACGGAGAGAAAGAGTGAATTCCGCATGAGCGGCCTCAGAGAATAAAATGAATGTTAAATGGCAAGAATAAATGAAAGATACTGAAGTCCTCGGAAAAGCGGGCCTGCAAAGCATTCACACTATCCTGATGCAGTCTCATTTGCGATGACCAGGCCACGACTGTAGAATGCTAGTCTTATGTAGCTCTAACAGAATATCCATCATAAGTGGGCTCGGTGGCTGAGTGGTTTAGCGCTTTAACAGCTGGCCAAATAAACAGATCACCTTAACAATTAACATCAATCGCAAGTTCTGAAAGGGAAGCGTTACTTTTATATCTATCATAATTGTTGAATTACTTCTAATCGTATGCATAGGATAGGGTACCTGAAAAAAAAACACAAAATAATAGATAGCAGACGTGAGCTGGATATATTTTTGTTTTCATAAACACGAATCAGTCAAAATTATCCCAGTATCACCAGACCCGTAGCACTGTTGATGCTTTTAAATTGTTTGTCTCCATTACTTCCCCATAGACCCCAAAATACGTGAGCCCCATGGAGCAAATACAATTGTTATAGCTAAGATGAAGATTAGGTCTACAATATAGAAGGGAAATAAATTAAATCTATTTGATCTGATTTTAAATTTAAATTGAGCAACCACTTTTGTTTTCGAAAATTGTGTCACTTCTTAGGCAAGTGCCATAGACATATATATATAGACTGGACGATAAAGAACAAATTATTATCGGAAATATTTGGGAAAAGATCAGTGTGTAGATCCACATCACAAACCTATATATATTTGCCTATGTCTATGATTATAAAACAAAGACAAAATATTGGGAATATGGCAGTTTTGCACTTTTCAAAACTAAAGATCAAAGGTATATATTGGCTGAAATGTTAGTCCTAGAATTTATAGCTCAATCGCCGCCATTTTTTTTCACATAGATATAGTACATAAAACATATTGACTCCCCCCAAATAAAAATAACTTCCTACTTCCAGTCTATATTTATTTATGTCTATGGGCAAGTGCAAAGTTTATTTCCTAGGGCCTTGCCTTTAAAAGGGAGTGTTCCTTCCACAAACTAAAACCAACAAAAAAAAACAGTAAAAGATATACAAACTTAACTTTTAAAAATTGTGGGAAATTAAATTCAATGCATAATGACTCTTATGTATCGTTGCCTAAGCAGTAATTTGAACATTTTGTCTTCAAATTAGTGTAGTCTTCAAAAAAAAAAATCCTACCCAGGACCTCCATTTACAGCCGGGCCTGGCCTTATTATCGCACTAGCTTTGATTGCCGGCTGGTTGTTATTGAGATGGCCAGAGATATTTGTAAATGAGAGCCAGAGGTGATCATACATTTGAAATGACGAGATGTACATTTTATGTTAAATAACTTTACTCTGACGTAGTAGCCATTTTGTTTTGCAGGAGATATGCTCGACAAATATGCTTGGCTTGCTCATCTTTGACCCGCAGGACTGTCTGGCAGGTCAAAGGTCAACGGTTACGTGTCTACTGTGCTTGTGTGTCTGTGTGTGTGAGAGAGCAAGAGAACAAGTGTGTGTTTGTGTGTGCATCTGTGCGTGTGTATGTGTGTGTTATGTGACAGATTTGATACTTCAGTCTTTCCTTATATATTCATCATACCAGAAAGACAAGTTTAAGCCTAGAGAGTACAGAAGCACTCGACACGTAACGCGTGAACTGAGAATTCTGGGATCAGGGAAAGGACTTGATGTATTAGACTTAGTGACGACTTCTCTCCGTAATGGGACTAAAAGTGTACACATTTATCTCTTTTATGTAAATGAAAATTATTAACAGAGAACAAATTTTAAAAAAAAATCGTTTATAAGTTAATAAGTCTAATATTTGCCTGTGGTCTCATCTGGAGCATTGAGCACTAACCAGCTTCCTCAGTTCTGTTCAAGTCTCTCCAACTGTTCACATGTCTTATAGTTCTGGTCAAGTCTCTCCAACTGTTCCCATGTCTTATAGTTCTGGGCAAGTCTCTCCAACTGTCCCCACGTCTTATAGTTCTGGGCAAGTCTGGATGGCTGCCTGGTCGTGCGGTTTGCGCGCTGGACTGTCGTTCGGATTTATCGACGGTCGAGGGTTCAAACCCTGCCCACTCCCATCCCCCGTCGTCCTGCGGGAGGTTTGGACTAGGAAGTAAACTATCTTCAACTCTGAAGGAACATCCGAAACATGTAAAACATTTTACAATACATTTTACAAGTCTCTCCAACTGTTCCCATGTCTTATAGTTCTGTTCAAGTCTCTTTAACTGTCCCCATGTCTTATAGTTCTGGGCAAGTCTCTCCAACTGTACCCATATCTTATAGTTCTGGGCAAGTCTCTCCAACTGTACCCATGCCTTATAGTTCTGGGCAAGTCTCTCCAACTGTTCCCATGTCCTATAGTTCTGGGCAAGTCTCTCCAACTGTACCCATGCCTTATAGTTCTGGGCAAGTCTCTCCAACTGTACCCATGTCCTATAGTTCTGGGCAAGTCTCTCCAACTGTACCCATGCCTTATAGTTCTGGGCAAGTCTCTCCAACTGTACCCATGCCTTATAGTTCTGGGCAAGTCTCTCCAACTGTACCCATGCCTTATAGTTCTGGGCAAGTCTCTCCAACTGTACCCATGCCTTATAGTTCTGGGCAAGTCTCTCCAACTGTACCCTATCCTTATAGTTCTGGGCAAGTCTCTCCAACTGTTCCCATGTCCTATAGTTCTGGGCAAGTCTCTCCAACTGTACCCATGCCTTATAGTTCTGGGCAAGTCTCTCCAACTGTACCCATGTCCTATAGTTCTGGGCAAGTCTCTCCAACTGTACCCATGCCTTATAGTTCTGGGCAAGTCTCTCCAACTGTACCCATGTCTTATAGTTCTGGGCATGTCTCTCCAACTGTTCCCATGTCTTATAGTTCTGGGCAAGTCTCTCCAACTGTACCCATGCCTTATAGTTCTGGGCAAGTCTCTCCAACTGTACCCATGCCTTATAGTTCTGGGCAAGTCTCTCCAACTGTACCCATGCCTTATAGTTCTGGGCAAGTCTCTCCAACTGTACCCATGCCTTATAGTTCTGGGCAAGTCTCTCCAACTGTACCCTATCCTTATAGTTCTGGGCAAGTCTCTCCAACTGTACCCATGTCTTATAGTTCTGGGCATGTCTCTCCAACTGTTCCCATGTCTTATAGTTCTGGGCAAGTCTCTCCAACTGTACCCATATCTTATAGTTCTGGGCATGTCTCTCCAACTGTTCCCATGTCCTATAGTTCTGGGCAAGTCTCTCCAACTGTCCCCATGTCTTATAGTTCTGGGCATGTCTCTCCAACTGTACCCACATCTTATAGTTCTGGGCAAGTCTCTCCAACTGTACCCATGCCTTATAGTTCTGGGCAAGTCTCTCCAACTGTTCCCATGTCCTATAGTTCTGGGCAAGTCTCTCCAACTGTAACCATGCCTTATATTTCTGGGCAAGTCTCTCCAACTGTACCCATGCCTTATAGTTCTGGGCAAGTCTCTCCAACTGTTCCCATGTCCTATAGTTCTGGGCAAGTCTCTCCAACTGTACCCATATCTTATAGCTCTGGGCAAGTCTCTCCAACTGTACCCATGCCTTATAGTTCTGGGCAAGTCTCTCCAACTGTTCCCATGTCCTATAGTTCTGGGCAAGTCTCTCCAACTGTCCCCACTTCAACATTTGAATGAGTGTAAACTCTTTAAGGGAATAATTGAACCTAAATGAACAACGTCATGTTAATATAATATAAACTATTTAGTCTTAACAAGTAACATATTTTTTTTTGTTTTAAATCGATCCTCCTTTAGGTCTACAGTCTCATGAGATATCTATTTCTTGTAATGCTTTAATATTGCAATGAGTCTCTCCAGAAAGCTTTGCATAATCAAGTTCTTCTATTGACAGTTCAGCTTATGATTAAAAGGGGGAGCAACTTTATGTGTACCTAAGAGCCGCTCTAAATATTCATGTATAAGTTCCCCTTTCAGATCAATAAGGAAGATGATGTTAAGGGCATCTGTTTCTTTGATCAACACTTAACTCTTTCTCTCATTAATTATTTACCACATTCTGATGGAATCAACGTTTGATTCGTCGGTTAGGAGAGAAAGAGTTGACGAGCAGAGTGTTATCTGGCCAGTACAACGACCAACTGCCTTTACTTTCCCCAATTAAAATCCGGTATCCATTAGAGTTGGATAGACTCAGGGGCTCCCTAAAATTCCCAAAATTCGAAATCCCAGCACCCACCGAGATTCAAACCCAGGACCCCAGGAAGCAAAGCACTTAATCACTCAGCCACCGCGCCCCAAAATACTCAAGTAGGCCTATGTCCTTTTATTTATTCAGCACTTGACTGAATACAAAGAAACCGTACAAGCCAAATTTAATTTAATTATTTTAAATAATTATATTTGGGAAAAAAAATAAAACGGTTCAAAACAAAGATTTCGCAGTGTGGTCAATAAGTTGTTTTTTTTTCCAAAGATGTCAAATTTCTTGGAAAATTGTTATGTCCTTTTTAGAAATGCTCGCCCACCCATGGAAAGAGTACAAGCTTATAGTAGCAATTCTTGTCACTCTCATTTCAGTCTGGCCAATATGCACAGCATCTATGGTCTTCTGACACTGAGAAGACTACGCAGGCTCGGATATGTCATCCGCATGCCAGATGAAAGAATCCCTAAAGACATTGATATGCTGAGCTTGCGGAGGGAGTAAGACCAAAGGGCCAACCTACAGAGATGCCTGCAAACGAGACGTGAGAACCACAGGCATTAACGAAAGTATGTGGGAGGAGATAGCCCAAGACCGGACAGCAAGGAGACAGACTCTACGTGAGGTACGAACCTCGCCGAGAGCAAATGAAACGAAGCTGCCTAAATCATGAGAAAGAAAACGAAAGCTGCCATATCAGCTAGCCCTAAAAACGGATGTATATACATGCATGAACTGTGGAAAACTCTGCCGCGCTCCAGAATCGGCTTGATAAGTCACTCCAGATTCTGCCCCCATCTAAAGACGAAACCAAACCCAGTGACTCATCAGGGAGCCTCCATCGTCTTTCGAGACCGAAGAAGCCTCAATATTAATTTGAGTCTAAACTACAACCTATGACTAATTACTGGCAGAGTATGTTTATGACATATGCACACAAAAAACAACAATTTTTGTTATAAGTCATGTTCCTTCCCTACTGTTAATTAAATTATTTCAAATTGGCTAACAAGTACTCTAAATTGTATAAACAAAGAAAAGCTTTAAACTGACTGTATGCATTCAAAACTATTGAAACTTTTATTTAATAGAATACTACTGTAGCATTTCCAACAAAAATAAGTATAATTAATGAATTTAGAAAAGCAAAACAAGTCGGAAAAACATTTTAATCATGCACTTGACTAGGACACAGGATCCAATCCAATAGATCTAACGTATAAGCGAGACAGACGGCAGTGTCATTGTACTGTTGGCGTGTTTGCCTTAACAACTGTGCATTATTTACTTGTAATGCTGATATTATTTTGACATGCATTATTTACTTGTGTGCTGATATTATTTTGACATGCATTATTTACTTGTAATGTTGATATTATTTAGACAACAACTTATTCGCTTATTTGTTTACTGTTGCTCTTGTTAGCTTGCAAACAAACTCGTCATGGCTGGAACATAAAACGTACCTGGAACCAGAGGCGTAGCTAGGCTGGGGGGAAGGGAAGGGGAGAATTTGAAAATCCCACGGGCCCCAACTTGAGGGGATGCCCCAAATGAGTGTTTTTTTACATTAAATATTAAATAAGCAAAATGCAGGGACCCCAAAGAGGTCAAGCCCCCCCCCCACTGGGCCCCCAATTAATGGCAATTTCCTAGCTACGCTACTGCCAGGAACCTGGTTGGACCGTGACCTCCGTATGTCGAAGGCGCCGGTTGGACACGGATCTTGAAAACGGCTTTTACGATTTTCCTAGCAATTTGAAAGTGTATGTATATCAAAAACAAATTACTAGCTAATTGGCCACACGGGGAAAATTCTGGTTTGATCGTTATAATTTTTAAAAAAAATTATCATCCTAAAATTAAATTTGGCTAACGATTTACTATTCTGGACACAAGTCAGTGGGAATTGCAAAATGTATTCAATAAAGAGTTGAATTTTAAAACATAGATGATCAGAAACATTTTTCGCACCGTTTTATGTAGAAATCATGGGCTGGACTGCTAACATTAATTTATGACAGTGTATATAATACTCAATTAATTGACAATATAAACCCTATATCTCAAAATAAATCCAGTATTCTAGTCTAGACTTCTTTTTTTTTTAATGTTTTAAAGTCTTGCTCTATACCACAAAACAAAAATTCTCTAAACTCAAGGTAGATGTATACATGGGCGGAACCATGAATAATTTTTTCGAGGGGAGAAAGGGTAATTGGGAGTCACAGTAAAAATACTTCTTTTTTTTTTTTTCATTCATTAGTTTTTAAGAGTGAAGTAAGCGCTCCTACAAAATGTCGTCAGCTGCATGAAGGAGAAGTGGTCTTCACACGCTACAAAGACCATGACGTATGTTTCTTGTTTTAAAGCCGACTACTCTGCGGCTTAAGTTTCCCAAACCAGACAGGCACAGTGAGTTTATATAAGCTTTTTTAAAAATATTTCTAATCGCACAGGTTTATAATTGTTAGTCTAGATCTATTACACATTTAATTACATGACTGATCCAAAGTAATTGAAGCAATTACCCTTTAAAGAAAAAAGCTTTAAAAAAAAAAAAAAAAGAACACTATTTTTTTTAGGTTTTTCTTGTTACCAATTGTTTTTTTAGCCAATTTCATGCTTTTAGCGTTTTCAATGCGCTATGATCCTATCACTTGTCTGGACCAGTTGCGAAAAGGGGGTATCAGCGTGAATGTTACCGTGATCGCATTTTAAATGCATACAAAATAAAATTGTACTTCTTTAAATCGAGCTCAAGCCTCCTCAAGGGAACTAATTCAAGTTATACCACCACATCTGTCAAGTACAATTTATTTCCCTTGTTCGTTACCAAAAATAATAATTAATTACCAATAGTTAATTAACTAATTGGTTTCCTTTTTTTTTCTTGTTTGAATATGTACAAGATATAATTGTGCGAAATTTTTCATCCGAGATGGGTGCGGGAGAAATAACGTGTACGAGCCTTTTACCAGACAGAGTGGGTTGATCTAAACCAGCGGTTCTCAACCTTTTATGCTCGGCGACCCCTTTTTACAATCCCCCACTCTGCCGCGACCCCCCCCACACACACACACACACAAACACACATACAGCAAAAGAAGAATAGACAATAACCATCCATATTTTCGATGGTCTTAGGTGACCCCCTGCCAAATCGTCAATCGACCCTCAAGGGGGTCGCGACGCACAGGTTGAGAACCCCTGATCTAAGCAGTTTGGTGCTTTTCATTTTGCGACCTCCATTTTTCACATAGATTGAAGCGAAATTATCGAAACCAAAATGCATATTTTAGATTGTTTTTAAAAAGTAAATATCAAGTATTAATAAATTACTTAACTAGATCTAATTCAAAATATTGCTGATTTTGAAAATACACTTAAAGATAAACAGATTGAATAACTGTAAAAAAAAACAAAAAACATGCTAATGTCGTAAATAGACACAACAGATGACTCTTATGCTATAAACATGCTAATGTCGTAAATAGACATAACAGATATGACTCTTATGCTATAAACATGCTAATGTTGTGAATAGACATAACTGATATGACTCTTATGCTATAAACATGCTAATGTCGTGAATAGACAGAAAAGATAAGTTGGTATATATACACAAGACTACTATGCTAATTGCAAAGCATTTATAAATGCATCTTTTTAACCAGGATTCTCGGCGTTAGAAAGAATTATAGAAGCCGCGCGTGTTTCACACATTCTTGACTAGAGCTTCCTCCTGCAGAGGAGTGTGAATTATTGGTATACACTCTTGACCAAGTAGGGTAGTGGGGGGGGGGGGTATTGATAGAGAAGGGAGGGCGAGACATGCACGCATGATTTGTATGAAAGGGAGGCAGACCTAGAAGGGGGAAGGGAGGGAAGAGAGGAAACACCAAGTGTGTGTTTTCATACAATCGTAAGTACTGTCATCATTAATTTAACCTGTCACCCCCTGACGGACAAAAGCCATATTATCCATCAGGTAACATTTTTTTTTATGTGTGCTGCATAGACTTTAAGCTGAATGGGGTCCCCCCCTCCCCCTCCCATATGAGAACGTTAGTTAATTCAGACGGCTCAAGAGTAAGCTTTTAATTTCGCTGTCTCCAGATCGTAATGTTCATAGTCAATTGTTCTCAAAGCCAATTTAGTACATAACACAATCAAGCGATTGGACTAAAGTCTTCGATGAAATCGTAATATCGTTCATCATTTAAATTGTAGTCTTCTTCTTTTTCTTCTTCTTCTTCTTCGTTCTCGTTTTACATGTCGGAGGGTTCGGATCAGTAATCCTATATCTGATTTGACCGCGCAGTGGTTTCCAGATCAGGCAGTTCTCCGTAATGTTTTTCTTCTATAGGAGGCTTTTTGGGGCCAGAGTCTTATTCTGGCTTCTTGATATAGTATACAGCTTTGAAGGACAGGGTCAGCATTCTCTGGTGATGCTCCACAAGGGCAGGTTTCGCTAGTCCCTACTTTTAGCGTCCGGAACATATGATGTCTCATTCTGTTGTGTCCCGAAAAATTATGCGTTGGTCATGTCGAGATAGCTTATAATAGGCGTTCTTTTTCTTGTAATTGGGATGTGAGCTGGTCTAATTCTCATTTATTCTCCACAAATGTAGAGCACATCTTGAGTTTTGCTATAATTCATGTTGAATTTTATTAGCCAAGTTATAATTATAAAACGTCTAGATGTAATGTTTTATAAATGCAAGGGTTCTTATTCCTAAAATATGGACATTTTATGATGTCTAATAAGAGACTCGAAATCCCTTATAAAATAATATATATATATAAATAAAAGCCCTATAACAAAAAGGCTTCTCTTATGTGTAATAGTATAGGTAAAGGTGTCCCTTTCAGACCTTGCGATCTGCGATCTTTGGGGGCAGATGAGTTAAAGATTATCTGTTTCTGTGGCCAGCACAAAGACCAGCCACCTCAACGTATGCAGTGTACCCATTAGACTTGGGTGGACTCAAGGACGTCCTGGTTCGAAACCTCAATCTTCGCCTGGATTTAACTCGTGATTCACTCAGACACCCCCGCCGGCCCCGTTTCTTCTGTCTTCGATATTTTTGTAAGTTGCAGTAACCTCTAGAACCATTAGATGAATGCCTTTAAATAGGAGACACATCACCTTATCATTTATAGTGTCTCATACGCAAACTCACACATCAACATAAGCAGGGCCGGTCTTAACTATTGCAGGGCTCTATGCGAAACGGATTGCGCGGGACCCAGTCTGGGCGGGGATAAGCATAAGGTCAAAATTAAGATTCTGTATAGGCAATAAATTCTTATTAAAGGAAAGCTGACAATGACTTTTTTTTATCGCGCGTGGGATACGCACCCCAAAATGATAATTTTGTCCATTTTTCAGGAGATTTTAATAATTTGAGGAGATTTCCAGGACTTTTCGTATATTTTGAAATTTCAGGAGATTTCTAGGAGGTCCTTGAAAATCAAAAAACCCTGTTATTATAGTTATTATAGTTATTATAAGTGATAATGGTTTAATTTAAAAATTTACACCTCGATTAAGCGCGGGGCCTATGAAAGTGCGGGGTTCACTTCGGCCGCATAGGTTGCAGTGGCATAAGGCCGGCCCTGAACATAAGCATCATTGACGTCTATTATCACTATACTTTAATTACAGAGAATAACATCCCTCTCTTTCTCATGATGAGATTTGAATTTAATAACAAATAACTCGTCTCCACATTTCTAGACATGACGGTTGATAGTCATGAACTTTCTGGGGACCACTGTCGATGACAAACCCCTTGACATGTACAGACCTGGTGGAGGTATTTTGCTGACCTTCTCTGTTGCAAAGGTAAAAGGAAATGCCCAGCCCTTTTCCCTCACGGGTCTGTTGTCAATGAGTTTTCACCTGCGTGAACTTTTGTCGTCCGGTATAAAACGCTGTGAACCAGCGCGCTAGCTAGCATACAGCTACTACACTTAGCACTGGACGGTGATTAATGCGTCTTTCAAGTTTTGTTTCGCCTTTTTAACGTCCGCCAACGTCATTCAGATTTCAGTAATCCGCCATACAGTCACAGAGTCGGGTCTCCGTCTTGAATCTACTGCCTTATGCCTCCAGCAACTCCAGATACAAACTAAAGGACTATAATTAGACATTTGTTCTAAAATTGTGTTTTTTTTGTTTTTTTTTACTTCGATCAAAATAAAAAAGAATGGCCAAAATGATTTTTGAAATTTTCAAAGATATGCTAAGGATTTATTTGGTTTTGGCTGCGTTATATGGTATGTATCAAATAGAAGATATTTGTATTTTTTTCTCATAATGCTTTATCTTTGATACGCTGTAGAAACATGTTTCTATTTTTAACTCTTTCTCACCGTAATTATTTTCTACTTTCCGATGAAATTATTCCTTTTGCTCATCAGTTTTACACTATCCCCTATTAGGATTAAACTTCCAAAACTTTGTGTATATCATCAGGAAATGTTATTTACGAATATAATTGTAGGAAAATGCATTCACTTTTTTATATAACAATGATTAAAGTTTATAAAAACAAAAAAAAATAATTTAATGGGGTTAAATCAACGTTAGATAGGAGAACCAACATTAGATAGGAGAGAACGAGTTTCCTGTGCCTATTAGCATTGGCTGAAGTTTAATCGTAAGATTTTAAAATTTCTAATTCTGAAGTAGTAGAGGTGTGCAAAATATAGCATAGAATAATTAGGCAAGAACCATTATAGAAAGGGCATTTAACTATTATTCTTTAAGTAGTATCATATGATTAACTAGAGACCTTTAAGAGTGGCCTTTCACGAAAGGTTCGTTCATTAAAACTCTCGTTCCCTGACCAGGACGGTTCAATCGGTAATTTTTTTTAGAGAAGGACAATATTTGAACCAAAAATAATAATAATAAGGCTTTTCTTCGAGTCCGAAGATTAATGAGGAATGCAGTATTTCCCGTGGCTTTACATCCCCAGCCGCGACCTACAACTAGCCCACAATTGTAAATGAACCACAAATAGTACTAGTAGTAATAATAAAAAAAAAAAGGACTGTTAAACCGAAGTAACATAAAACAATGCTTCGCGAGCAAAGACAAAACTGAGCTTTACAGTCGGAAATAAAAAACACTAATTACTTTTTGTCTTAGTTTTAAAACTCATATCTAGCCGGACTTTCCGTTGTGCTGGCCACTCTTTAGGAGCTCATAAATGCATAAATTACGTTCCTGTATTAGATTCTAAACTTTGTGAATAAATATTACTTGCACGTCATTTAATCGCAAAGAACACCAACCGGATGTAAGGAGTGTCTTGACAAGGGAAACTCCACTCTGACGTCATTGCTGAAAGAAATAGATGAACTCTAGTTAAACTAAACGCAGTGATTACACAGTGATTCAAAAGACAGTCTAGCGGCTTACATCAACGCCAAAAAATGAAATGCCACAATTAACAACAACAGAAAGTTTTCCCCCGACATTGTTGCATTCTGTTCTTATATTGGAGACCATGTTACATAAAGTTTCGTCCTCCGCCACTGATGGTGTTTATATTGAAGTATTTAAAGTATGTATTTTACACAATCTATTCTTACCTTGGTTTCAAATACTAGATCTATGTCTCTTTATTTTACAAAGCTCATATGGACTCACTCTGTCTGTCTGTACACATTATTCTTATCACTTCCCTATTTTCAGATCAAGTTGAAACTTAACACAATTATTGATTGTCTCTAATGAAAAATGAATCAATCAGTAATAAATTTACTAATGAAGTAATTAATTAGTGATAAGTAATTAGTTTTTTTTTAATCTAAAAAAAAATAAAAAGAAAAAATTGTACAGTACTTTGATATGTGGCTGTAAAGGCGCAGTTCTTTTCCTTATATAGGCTTCGTTAGTCTGATTTTTTAAAAGTTTTTATTTGCGTTTTTTGTTTTGTGGTTTTGGGTTTTCGAATTGTAGTGTTGACTAAACCGAAAGTATGTGCTAACATCATGACTTAAAAACCCTAAAATTAGCTATGCTCCAATGTCCAGCCGTATATATGCTTTCATAAAAATAAATATACATTTGAATTGTTTCCCTTGAGTGTTCTTAGCGTCAAACATTTATGCAGTTGTCTTTCTTTGTGTCACAGCTGCAGTTGAAGGCACTCGCTGCTCCTACAAAGTACTGCCACGGAACGACAAGATCGTTGGCGCCAAGAACTTCTACATGGCCACGGAAATGGCTCACAAGGACTGCCAGTGGGGATGCTGCTTTGATCAAAAGGAAGACGTCTGCTGCTCTTTCCCGTAAGAAGTTTCCCTAATAGAATTATTAGCTACTTAACGCTTAAGGAAATGAAAGGTGAAATGAAAGGTTTAATACTTAAACAACGCTATCCTGTAATTTAATCTACACTAAAACTATTATCTTTGGGCTTGATTTATATTATATTTCTAAGAAGGAATATCAGAATTGGTATAACTCCTGTAGAGAGCATCTTTCGTGCTAAAGCATGCATTGTCCATGGGCGCCCATGGCATTGTCCAATCCCTTTTGTGGATCTGTGGGGATTAGGGAGGTTGTATCTGGCACTAGGTTTCCATGCTACTTTTAGGCGCTAAGCAAACACAACTCAGCTCGAGTCAGGATTCGAATCGAAGCCGTCTAGAAAAGTAGCCAAGCGATGTATACCACTAGGCCGTACATTACTTATAAATGTGACGTCGTGCTATTTTTTGGATCACCTTTTTATTTCATTAAATTTAAAATTGAGAGAATTATCTTCATCACTGTTATTATCTGAGCTAATAATTATTCTCAACTAACATGTTAAAAATAATAATTTAGAAAGACTTTTACAATAGTCATTGTTTATTATTTTTAAACATGACATACCAGTCACTTTATTGCACTGCAAGGACATTGTATTCATTCTAAAAGGGGAAACAGAATTCATTGTAGTTTACCATTGTGCAATGAGACATTGTTTAATGATATGTCAAGTCTGCAGAACGAGTCTCCAACAAAGAATCTTATTAGATGTATTCAGGGCCACGTTGATCTCTGCAAGTTGCATGCCCCTGAATAACTGTATCTATGCTCTTGTAACAAACTCTTTCTAGAGACTGTGTTGAAGAGATAGCTGGGACTTCGCTCCCGTGCTGCATTTAAATGACCAGAAAACACAACGCAATGGTTTAAACCTCAAATAAAATATTCGTTGAGGAACTCTTTCACTTCTCTCCTCTTTTTTCCCGGTTCTTTTACATAAGCGGTTTATGTTTTTAAACGTCACATTCCCATACAGTTCGTTCCGTCACATTTGCACTGTTGCAATTTTTATAATGACCAATCCGTCAATTAATTGAAACAAGCCAATTGAAATGGAAGTTCATTTTTAAATGTGCTTTGTTATTGTTTGGAAAAAAAAAAGAGAGAACTAATTGAACTTGTATAATTACAGAAATGCTATGCAACAATAACTTAATTTTTAAGTTGTTTGTTTTTTTTAATCTGTCCACTCAAAGTGCGCTTGTTTATTGTTTTCCCCACAGAATGGATGCAGTCGTCTTCGCCTTCATCGCCACCATCGCCATCATCATCGTCGTCGCCTTGATCATCATCCTCCTGTGCTACATCCACTCGAAGAAAACCAAAACACACATCGAATGCAACGGACCAATCTTAATCAAGGACCGTGACCAGCCGAAACTTTTGATTCTCCCTTGAACTTTAACCCCGAGTGAAAAACTTTTTGGATTCAACTGCCGTCCTCTACAAAGCATCTCATTGTAACATCTGGCTGTATATCGTCATCTCAAACACGACAAATATTTGTTTTAAAGCTGACTTGATTTAAGTTACACATTCTCCATACATATGTCCTTTGAATGGCGTTGAAAAGAACAGTAGCATACACCTGTGGCTTTATACAACACTTTTTCAAAAAACTAAGGAATCAACTATTAGAAAGCTGATAAGTCCTATGTGACAACCAAACGCCATGGATGCTCAAAAAAAAAAGTTTAAACCTAGAAAACAGCTGACTTCATGTATCTATTTGCTACACCATTTTTTGAAAGTAGCCTTAGAGCTAAAAATAATTCTTTAACATTTATCGAATCTTGAAGTAATGTGGCTCTTACACTCAAGAATATGTATATATTATATAGTTCTCATATGTCATATACCAGGGCTGTAAAATTAAAATTTATCAAAGGATAAAAAAAGGAAATAAGGCTCTTCTTTCAGAACTTGCTATCTATGGGGCAGATGATGCAATGGGCATCTGTTTCTTTGGCCTATGGTAAACGAGGATGCTATGTGGCCAGCACCACGACCAGCAGCCTAAAATTTTTCCCAACTAATGTCAGTTACCCATTTGAACTGGGTGGACTCAGAGGCGCCCTAAAGATCTCGAAATTAAAAAGTTCCAGTCTTCACCAGGATTCGAACCAGGGACCACTCAGCCACTGCGCCTCACTTATCAAATGATGCCGCTACATAAATGTCAAGGCTTTCATCGTATACAAAACTCAACGAGATAACGCAGCTGTTAATTCTTTCTCTCCGTAATTATTTACCACATTCTGGTGGAATCATCGCTGGTATCGTCAGTTAGGAGAGAAAGAGTTAAGCAACTAATGGCGACCAAATAGGTAATGACACATGTACAAACTTGTACAATATTCAAACATTCTACTTTTTTTCTATTAAGAGTTCGGCCTTTTGTCATCTACCGCATGATTGGTTGAAAATTACCACGCATGCGCAATACTTACAGCGTCCTTGATTGTTTTAAAATTATTGATTGTATCGTTTTTTTTTTGTTATTGTTTCTTTAATTATTTCACCATTTCACCTATTTCAATGTCATGTGTCATTTCAATATGACATTGTGAATCGCCAACTTCAATTCCATGAATTGTATTCTATGCATTATGTTAACATAATTAGATGTGACCTCGCCTGGTTCATCTTAATAACGAATAATGTCTCCTAATTGTTTTCTCATCCTTTGAATGTGTAGAGATGATGATGTTGATGATGATGATGATGTTGCTTAATGAAATAAAAAATATTTTTTGGGTAAATAATGAAATGAATGGTGAAATAAATGAAAAAGTATTGAATGCTGTGGTGAATGGCATATGTTGTGAATGAAGCTGTAAATGATGAACGAGTTTTGTTGTAAATAATATGATGAATGGTAATATACATTTTACTTGAAGTAATGAATCAAAGATTTTCTGAGTGGTGTATTGAACAATACAAGACGTGAATTATTCAATGATGTTATGAACTTTTAAATATTTTATTAACGAATGATGCAAGTAATAATGCTACTGCTTCCAATGATAATCTGATTAAAACTTATCATCTTTATCATGCATTATTGGAAACAGTCGATTGACTCTGACACTTCTGATGAGTGTCCAGTGTCTGACCAACGTCCACTTTTCCATCTATACCGCTAGCCGTTTCTGTGATATTATTTAATTACAATATGTACGATGGCAATCATTTAACTTTAATGTACTTTAGTCATTTTGCCAAATGTGTAAAAGTTTACATCCAAATAACAGACCACGTCATCCAATGGAGTGTTTAAAACATAAATACACTAACAAATGATCCATTGATGTAAGAATGTCTAAATAAAACAATGTTTTGATAATGATATTTTTAAATTTTTGCTTTGTTCTTTGGAATTATTTAAGACTACCTACAATAGAAACTTTATTGGTATTGTTGCTGGTAGTGATTTTGTTGTTTCTGTTGTTTTTGTTGCTAGTGTTATTGCTGTTGTTTCTGTTGTTTTTGTTGCTAGTGTTATTGTTGTTGCTTCTGTTGTTTTTGTTGCTAGTGTTATTGCTATTGCTTCTGTTGTTTTTGTTGCTAGTGTTATTGCTGTTGCTTCTGTTGTTTTTGTTGCTAGTGTTATTGCTGTTGTTTCTGTTGTTTTTGTTGCTAGTGTTATTGTTGTTGCTTCTGTTGTTTTTGTTGCTAGTGTTATTGCTGTTGTTTCTGTTGTTTTTGTTGCTAGTGTTATTGTTGTTGCTTCTGTTGTTTTTGTTGCTAGTGTTATTGCTATTGCTTCTGTTGTTTTTGTTGCTAGTGTTATTGCTATTGCTTCTGTTGTTTTTGTTGCTAGTGTTATTGCTGTTGCTTCTGTTGTTTTTGTTGCTAGTGTTATTGTTGTTGCTTCTGTTGTTTTTGTTGCTAGTGTTATTGTTGTTGTTTCTGTTGTTTTTGTTGCTAGTGTTATTGTTGTTGCTTCTGTTGTTTTTGTTGCTAGTGTTATTGCTGTTGCTTCTGTTGTTTTTGTTGCTAGTGTTATTGTTGTTGTTTCTGTTGTTTTTGTTGCTAGTGTTATTGTTGTTGTTTCTGTTGTTTTTGTTGCTAGTGTTATTGCTATTGCTTCTGTTGTTTTTGTTGCTAGTGTTATTGCTATTGCTTCTGTTGTTTTTGTTGCTAGTGTTATTGCTGTTGCTTCTGTTGTTTTTGTTGCTAGTGTTATTGTTGTTGTTTCTGTTGTTTTTGTTGCTAGTGTTATTGCTGTTGCTTCTGTTGTTTTTGTTGCTAGTGTTATTGCTGTTGTTTCTGTTGTTTTTGTTGCTAGTGTTATTACTGTTGCTTCTGTTGTTTTTGTTGCTAGTGTTATTGCTGTTGCTTCTGCTGTTTTCGTTGCTAGTGTTATTGCTGTTGCTTCTGCTGTTTTCGTTGCTAGTGTTATTGCTGTTGCTTCTGCTGTTGCTATTTATTTCTGTTCTTGCTATTAGTGCCCTGGATGTGGCAAAATATGTAGGTCACAGCTGGGGCTGCGCATCCACGGGAAATACTGCATTCCTCACTAATCTTCGGACTCGAAGACAAGCCTTATTATTATTATTATTATTATTATTATTATTGCATCTGTTTCTGTGGTTGTTTGGTTGAACATACATAATTATATAGCTAGTCTTTGTCCATTAGGAATATAATGCGATTCATTGTAGGCTACAATGATATATGGTAAGCAAGGAACGGGTGGCCTGAATTAACCAGGAAGATTAAACTTAGCAGAGCTTGATATTTAATATGCACTACTACTTTAGCACACGGGAAAAGATTTAATTATCTTTCGTTTTGAAGAAACGTCTTTAAGATAAGATAAAAAAGTGTCGGATTTTTTTTCTATGTTTTTAACACTCGTCTCCCAAAGCATATTTCCTTGCTCTAGAACGGTGTTTCCTAAACTGGGTTCCGAGGAACATCAGTGTTCCGTGAGGCGTGAATAGGTGTTCCTTGAACTACTGGACTAATTAACTAGCAGGCCACCACGTGATTAACCTCTCTACAAAATACAAAGAAGCAAAGTGTTCCGATAAATACTCAAAATGTGCGAAGTGTTCCGTCAGGGGAAAAGTTTGGGAACCGCTGCTCTAGAGAAAGCTATGAGTGTATCTTTGGATGACTTGATCAAGGTCAATCGAACGTGAAGCAGTTGGGGCGAGGTGGTGGAGAAGGTTATTACATCTTTTTGAAATAAGACAAACGAACAAGGTTCGTTAGACGTCTTCAGTTTATGGAGATCATTTATGTATAAAGTTCGTCCATCGAGGTTCGATGATGACCACTTTGTCATCCAGGGGGCTGAGGGCTTTGCACTGGAGTTTTATGCCTCCTCATGTGGCTGGTGATTTCTTTGAATGTTCGGCCGCACACTAGGCAGGTTATTCCAGCTGGAGCTTGTGTCATTGGCCTTGCTTTTCTTCTCTGGTGTTTTTCTTCTGCCAGCGTTGTTTTCTTTTCCTCAGCAACCTGTGCGCCAGTTTTCACAGCGCGACGTCATGATGCTCTGTCATGTGCCTCTGTCTCCCAGGTGGCTGGGTCTTTGAGGGTGTCCCTGAAGCGTTTTCTCTGACCGCCTTGCGAGCGCTTTCTTTCGCTTAGTTGGCCATACAAGAGTCGTTTAGGGAATTCGGCGGTCTTTCATTCTGCAGACGTGTCCTGCCCATCGTAGCTGGGACTGCATCAGGTTTGTGTGGATGCTTTGCTCTTCGAATGACTTCAGTATCTGGTATTTTGTCTTGCCATTTGACATTCAGTATTTTTCATAGACATGTCATGTGGATGTGGTTCAGTTTCTTTGCATGTTTTCTGTACACTGTCCACGTTTCTGAGGCATAGAGCAATGTAGGGAGGATGATGGCTCGATAGATCCCTAGCTTTGTGTTTGTGGTGATACCTCGTCTGTTCCAGACGTTTTTAGAAGTCTGCCATAGGATGCACTAGCCTTGGTGATACGCAGGTCAATTTTATTATCGATCTTTCCATTTCTTGAGCCTTCAAAGTACTGACGAAATTTGAAATATATAAAGTATTGTAAGATTTAGTAAGTAACTGAAAGACTGTAGTTGATTCTTGTTCTTCTTCTTAAACTGTCAGGTAGAGTTGAGCCTTCGGCTCTTGGAACTCTAGGCCAGCAAAATTGAACAAGAGCTCCCTCTCACCGGCCTGAATGAGAACAGTGTATACTGTTCTGTCAGACGGGTGGGTCAGACTCGCGGCCAAAGACCGCGTACACTAAGACCCCCGCCATTTTTCTTTTCTATACCAGGCTAACCGTGCGGGACACGCCATTTATGTAACGACCCCTTAAGGAACAGCGCCTGGATTTTTGTGACAGGGTTGGTGGAGCTTTTTTACATATCTCGCACCCCCTTAGGCACCCCCACGGGAGTCTTGTTTTGCTACCCTTTAGCCTTATCGTTTCCTCTTACGATCGTTTCCACTTGGGCGCCACTATGAGGCAGGGCAGCATGTCTGTAGTTGTTTAGATTTGCTACGACTATTAAACTTTACATTACTTTCACGTATCCACTATCAACTGTTATAATATCAAATATGTTAAATAATATCCTATACAATAATTCACTAAGTACCAGTAGTCCTGTACTAGTTTTAGAATTGACATTTTTTTACAAATAAATTTGTCTTGTAAGAAGACGTTATTCAAGGTGAGATTAATCCCATTTTCGAACTTCATTTAATTGTTATTAAATTGTTTCCCTTGAATATCTAGATCACATATCATGTGCGATTAATACATCACAACGTTATACTATTTAAAGTATAACAAAACAAACCTGATTCATATGAAGTTAAGTCTGTTTATAATTTTAATTAAATATTATTATAAAATTTGCAATATCATTTGAATAAATGAATAAACATTGGGATTTTACATTTGAGTGAAAATCAATAAAAGTAGGTCATCAGCTCACTGTATTGGTGCAACAAAAAAACAACTAACTAGCAACAGTGTTTATTGGAACGTATTTGAAGAATGTTGATGGGGAGGGATGACACCCTGAGCTACCTCACTAGGTGCCACCGACACTGTATCGGGAGGTTTCCATGCAGATCTTAGGTGATCACTTAACGCTACTCTACTTATTCCAGAAGAGTTAGAAGAGTCTTATCAAAGACGTCGTGTTGCACTGTTTGCTTTTATGTAAAAAATAACGCCAAATTTTTTGTTTATTTATTTAAACGATCTAAACAAGACTATGGCTTGAATATATTTCTCATCCATTGGTGAATTTGATGGGGGGCGCCTCTGAGTAATCTTCTTTTTTTTTTAAATTGTTATAACTTTACTTGAAGGACTATGGTAAATTATTTAAATGTAAGCGGGCGTAGTCCCCGCCTCGGCGTTTATATACGTATACATTTTAATATAAAGTGTTATTGAAGCTATTGACAGATTAATGTAGAGACATACATCTCTGTATCCACCCATTTTAAGTCAGGTTGTACAGTCATGCGAGGGTCTAATCATATAGGCAAAGTAACGGACACGGTGTGGTAAATAGTGTAAAACTACTGAAGTTACTGTGAGACATTCAAGGGACAAAGAAAGGGTTAAAGAAATAGTCATCCAAAGCTCATAAGACATCTAATGATAAATCTGAGTTGTATGCGTCTTAAAGACACATTTGAATTAAACCTGTAAGCAGCCCTCGCTTTTTGCACGCATTGACCTAATTCTAGAGGGGGAATGAGACAGAACTCGTGAACCTTGACCCGAATCTACTGATTGACTACAAATTAATAATGCCTGTTTGTACCAGTCCCGAGTGTCAATGAACTTGTCAATCTCCTTCCAGTCGATGTTGTCGTGCTGACCTCTTTATCAAAACCTCATGAATTACAAATCAAATAACTTTTTAAATACTCTTTTAATATCAATATTTTCCTTTTGACAGACGTACGTTCTATATAAGAAAAAAGAAATAGAATATCGTCATAAGTAGATTTTTTGGAAGTCAACCTGCTTCTGTTCTAGTTCTATTGTGCTGCTTCGTTGGTTTTCTTGACAGGCAAAAGAAAGTCCATGCTGAAGAAGAACTTGAGAGAGTTCAGCCTTTATAAAAGTACATTGAAAGGTCAGTCGTATTTGTTGGAGGGGCTTGTTGTATACAGCGGGATTGTAGTTCGACTTTTATGAGATAAAAGTCGCTTAAAGTACATCTACTATGAGCTACTAATGTCAAACTGTGATTTCTGTTGAAGGGATGATTACTCTGATAATATCGAGAGATGGGATAAGTTGAATTAATTATTGAATATTACTGTATTTAGGTATTAAAACAATACTAATTTGTAATATGTGTATATGTTATAATTACTTTATAACTTATATTATTATACGGCCCAAGTTCAGCCTGGAAGACACACCATATAGACTCAGTTATATGTGAGGTGATAGACAATGTGCAAGATGATTTAAATTTAATTATAACTTTAATTTAATGATATTTATACAGTGGACGGATATGTGAATAATGATAATGATATAAATACAAGTATATGTATAGTATGATATAGTATAATATGGTTCAATGTCAATACTTAAATAGTATTTATAAGAAACCAATATTGACCTCTTTAATGTCTATTTCAAGACAAAGATTGTGTAATCATGTGTAGTTCATACCCCAGTGGCAACACAAGTAGATCTATCTTCTAACCAGTGGCAACACAAGTAGATCTATCCTCTAACGAGTGACAACACAAGTAGATCTATCTTCTAACCAGTGGCAACACAAGTAGATCTATCTTCTAACCAGTGGCAACACAAGTAGATCTATCTTCTAACCAGTGGCAACACAAGTAGATCTATCTTCTAACCAGTGGCAACACAAGTAGATCTATCCTCTAACGAGTGGCAACACAAGTAGATCTATCTTCTAACCAGTGGCAACACAAGTAGATCTATCTTCTAACCAGTGGCAACACAAGTAGATCTATCTTCTAACCAGTGGCAACACAAGTAGATCTATCTTCTAACCAGTGGCAACACAAGTAGATCTATCCTCTAACCAGTGGCAACACAAGTAGATCTAAAGAGCCAAAGTTCAAATCACAACTTCACAACATCACACCAAGTCTGGATATAGAACCCTGAAATCTGGAACCTCAGGCTCGAACTTCAGTCCCGAAACCTGAGACGAAAACCTCAGACAGAAAACTTGAGACTGAGACAAAAACCTCAGACAGAAAACTTGAGACTGAGACTGACACTGAGACCCTATAGAAATACAAATAATAGATTCTTCTAATCCTCTAATCTAATAATGAAAAAATACGAATACAATCGAATCCACATTAAAATAACTTTACAATGTGAAATAAAACTCAGCCTAAACAGGGGTCAAATAATCCAAGAATATATCCAAGGCAAACGCTAAGGCTGTCCAGTAACATAAGCACAAGGAGAATTCACGCACTCACAAAAATACCGCTTGGCTCTACAGCACAAGATGAAGTGTAAGAACCAGACGACCAAGAGAAAAAGATTTACGTCATAACAAAATAATCATGACGAAGCGACAAGGGGAGAGCAGCTACTACACAAGAAAAGAAAATTGCGCGAATGACGTCATCATCTATGGATGAAATCGGCGCTATTAAATAAAGAACAAATTAACTATACAACTTAATAGATAGTTGCGACAGGGATCTAAATTTTGTTTAAACGTTAGAACATAATGCACTTTTTACAAACCGTATATGAAGTCACTCTGTCTGTCTGTCTGTGCACGTTTTATCTCCCACACCCATAATCGGATCAGGTTGAAACTTTGCAGAATTATTCATCGACATAGGCATAGACACATGAGTAAATAAAATAAAATTAACCAATTAGTCAATTAATAGTTGGTAATTGGGTATTTTGTTGTATACCAACAAGGAAAAAAAGCTTTTCAGTATTCACAGATACGGCTAAATGTGTAGGGTTTCGTCCCCTTAGATAAGTGACCTCATTATTTCTCCCAACTATTCCCAGATGAAGTTGAAACTTTAAACAATTATTTATTGTGTCTAACAAAACAAGGATCAGTTGTTTTTAAAAAGTACAAATTAGTCAATCAATAATTAAGAAAAAAACGAGTACATTATAAAGAGATATAGTTGTAATTGCGAAGCTCCTTCCCTTAGTTAGAGTCATTTAAAAAAAAAAAAAAAAAAAAAAAAAAAAAAAATTTACAAAGCTTATATCAACTCTCTTTGTCTCTGTCTGTCTGATACTAATTGTCTCCCACTAATTGTCTCCCACTTCTCGGATCAAGTTGAAACTTTGCACAATCATTCATTCTCACTAACAAAACATGAAGCAACCAAAAAATTAACCAATTAGTTCATAGGTGGAAATAAATTGATTTTTTTGATATAAAAAAGGGAAAAATATTACAGTATTTAGATATGATTTGTAAATATGCAGTTCTTTCCCTTATATAAATAAACGATATATTCATATTTTTAGGTACATCTATTTTATTGATAAATTTATTATCTATATCATGTTCTAAAGTAATTTCGTTAGCATATTATAAAAGTCAAAGCTATATAATCAACCATGAGAATAATTAAAATTCTGTTTCGCTGGAAAAAAAATGTGCTTTTATTTTAAATTTTCAATTCTGCTTGGTTTTGTTGTCATGGCGATTACATGCCATGTCCTTCTTTTCTCTAGGAGATTTAGGTAACAGTACGTATCACGTGTTAATATTTCATTTGACGTCAGTGACTCATAAAGTAAAACCGATCTATTATTATGTCGAGTCCTCTTTCAATAGGGCTGTTCATCAACTCACACTTGACTTAACGTTCTGTAAGCATTCAATGGCTCTATAGAAATGTGTCTCTAAAGAAAAAAGGTTTATATTTATCTACATCTAGGCATGGGCATAGAGTAAACAAGTATTTAAATACTTTCTATTTGACCTAATAGTAACCATTTATAAACAGGCAAACATTTATGACCAATGCTGACATTTCATTCAAAAAAAAAAAAAAGGAAACATACTGTGTATCCTCCATACTTGCATCGGTGTATCGAATACACGGGTGATTGCAATGGATACAATGAGATCGATACTTCCCATAACCCGACTTCAATGAGCTCTGTTGCCCGACAAAATACTTTATGTTAACTCCCGGTGACTTCTGGTGAAACCAAGGCTGAACCTGGACAAAGCCCTGACGGATTGTCTTTTGAATAGTTCTCTCTCCTGCCTTTTTCTTTTCACTCCATTTGTAAGCTTCAAAAAAAAAAAAATCTCAAGTTATTTTTTTGGTCTCTACCGACAAATGAACAAAATTAATGGCACGTCTTTCAAAAAAAAAAATCTTAAAGCAAAATGGTTCCAGTAGAACATGCGAAGGGCCGTTTGTGTGAGGATTGTACGTTGCTGCACACAAAACTACATTCTAAATCTAGCCACTACTTTTCAGGTTCCATTCACAGTTTCCCGTTTTACGGCTTAAGCTTTTGAGTTTTGCTTTTTATTTAGGATCAGTTTATGGTTTTACGTTGTGTGATATAAATTATAAAATGACAAACAAAGAGTAACGTTTAAAGAGCCGAACAGAAGACATATTATGGAATTTCAGACTTTAAGAGTGTGATCTAACCGGATGACGTTATAAAATGTTTCACATTCGAACTTATAATTTCTTGTGCAGGAGACAAGGAATTGGAGAATTTCATAAGATCTGAAATCTGGAGTTAAGTCTCGATGTAGACAAGTATATTTGTGCTAAGTTATTCAAAATGAAATTGATTAATTGCTAATGTATTAAAATAGCAAGTTAGAATATGATTATTAATACTAAGGAGTATAACTCGAATTATTCTGCTGTGAACATTTTAAAAGAATATAATTTTTTATTTGAATTATTTTTACCGGTAACGTTTTTATAGATTAATGAGGTAGATAGTATTCATTTATTTGCAAGCTTATTCGTAAATATAAAAAATAATATAAAGTAGCGATATCTTTCATGTTTTGTGTTGATATGTTCTTCGAAAATTTGGATTATTCTATACCTAATTAGATATTTGAAAGGAAAACATTGTCGTGTACGTCAGTGGCGTAGCAACCATGGGCTTACGAGAACAGAGAAAATTGAAATGTCTATGCTTGTGGACGATTCAAAGTGTCCATTAATGTATTATGCAGACTCTCTGTACATATAAAAAAAATTGTGGGGTGTTTTTTTTTTGGCATAAATATAAAGAGAAAAATAAGTAAAATTTGTAAAAATACTTTAAAAAAAAAAAAAAAACAAATGTTGTATTGAGTGAAATTGCATCGATTATTTTGAATCAGTCCTGTAATTAATTTTTAGTAGATCTAGACTAGTAATAATACATATGTGCGATTGGAAATACTGCTTTCGTTCAGTGCAACCTCCGTGCCTGTAGCATGCTCAGTGCGACTTGGTCCAATCACTTTTGTTGACCAATCGGATTGGGATGGGGTCATCTGGAGAGGTAGGTCCGGATCCAATGTAGGGCAAAGGGGGGGGGGGCGCACAGACTCAAGAAATCCACAAGAAGGGGGCTCCACAAAAGAGATTAAAAAAAATATCCAATATTTAATGGGTCAGAGACTTTTTTAACAAATTTACACACATATTTTATTTTTACGTCTGGCAAATATGTGAATAAGAAGTTTGTTTGTTTTTTTGTAGGTCGTAATATAAAAAATACAGCTCCTGATTTACGACAGCGCGTCTACCAAAGGCCTTACCCTCCACAATCTCAAAATATACACTTAGTAAAACTAAAATATTCATATTAAATTTTTTTTTTTAAAAGGAAAGTGAGATTAAAATTACAAAACAAACATTTGTTTTTCCTTCTAAACTATAGCATGCGTTTAGATAGTTTTATTTTATTTATTGTAAGTGGATCTTTATTAAAGCTTACGAAAAACTGTTGGAGCCTCCACAATAATTCTGCCCCCGGGAGCTTCACATACTTATATCCTGCCCCTGAGAGAGGGTTTCCATGACGCCTTTTCGAAAGCAATTAGTTTCATTTTTTTTTTCTGTTTTTGCCAACGACCTAATTCTCTACAACGGGCTTAGCTAGTACAGCCTCTAAACACAACAAAAGTTGTTAATTACGTCTAATTGATCATGTTTATTACCACTCAGCCACCTAACCCCTTAATGTTTTTAGTTGCATTATAACTATATGTTGTTGGCGTGTTGGGATTCATGGCGTAGCATTAAAGCTCTTGTACACTAGTGCCATTTTCACTAATGTCATAATACTATAATTTTTTATTTTTTCTTATATTAAGTATTGGTGTAGTTACATCAATATCGTATACACACCACAAAGGACAACATATCAAAGTGTCGAGGACGTATGAAGGCGCAGTCGTCGGAATTGAATGTTCCACAATATGTGCTTCGCGGGAGCCCAAAAGTTTTGATTTATATTGTAGAGCGGATACTGTGAAGTCTAACTGCTAGAAAAATTGGTTGCATTAACTTTGTTATACTCAACACCTAGGACAACAAACAGTGTGTCAAGGACTTCCGAGATAATAGTATATATCCATTTATAATGCAATTACGTTATAATTGCCCTTAAAAATATAAACAAAAAATAAAAATAAACAAGATTACAAAGACAGTTTGTGTGGAAACACAAACTCAAAATCGGCCCCCGAAGTTGTCCACCCAGACAGGCTTCAATATTTTCAGAGAGAACATCCATAAGAAATTATATCAAAGACAAATGAGAGATAAGAATGGAGAAAGAAGGTTGACAAATCTTGTGTAGTGCCCAAACGGTACAGCTGATCAAAGGATAGGTGCACGTGAATGCAAAGTTAGATGTGAACCTGACCTTGTGGTCTATAGGGCAGATGATGTAAAGTTTATCTGTTTTTGTGACCTACGGTTAACGAGGGTGTCATGTAGCCAGCACATCGACCAACCGCCTTTACTTTTCCCCAACTAATATCAGCTGGAGCTGGGTGGACTCAGAGGCGCCTAAGGATTCCGAAGTAGAAAATCCCAGTCTTCACCAGGATTCGAACCGGGGGCCCCCGGTTCGGAAGCCAAGCGCTTTACCGCTCAGCTACCGCACCTCTCCTGGCCTGACTGAAGTCTTATAATTGATGTAATTGTTTTGAAAAGGCTCAATCTCTTATTCGAATGCTCAAAAAAAAAATAATAATTTTCGCAATAAAAAAATGTTCACGAAATTGACGTTTACAAGATTACTATTCGTTTTAATTTAGATCTAACTTATAATATTGTGATGTCGGATTTTCAATAACTTTTCTAGTTAACGAGATCTAAACGGGACGGACGGACAGACGGACAGACGGACAGACATTTCGCACAAAACTAATAGCGTCTTTTCCCCTTTCGGTGGCCGCTAAAAAAGATGAGCACTTTCATTTCGTAATAAGTAGATAAAGAAATATCGAAAATTAATAAAATTGAGAGTTAATATCTTTTGATTAAATAAACGTGGATGTTAAATCTATTGTATAGTTTTAATTATAATTAAATCTATATTTTTGTTGAACAGTTCTTAAGTACTGTCAAAGCCGGTTAATCGAGCTAGCGGTTAAAGGAATGAGCCGCTTATTCTGACCGTTTCTTAAAGAACCTATCCAAAAGTAAGAAAACAAATCCTATAACACAATTGGACCAGTCGGTTATTATGACCATCATTGAACTTCCTAAAGAGGGGTCCGACATAATTTTTTTCTAAAACTGGTGTTGTGACACGGTTACTGTGTCTGGTCAACCGTGACACACGGTCAAGTGTTTGGGTATCGGAGAGTTAGGGGACTCGCGGGAAGTGACGAGTGTGTAAACAAGAAGAGAGGAAGTCAGCGAGTAAAGTATGAGATCTGTATATAGTGACTGCCGTGTATATATGTTATGTTGAAATGCTTCACAATTAAAAGACACTTTAAATGTAAAAGGACTTGTTTGTAGCCTACCTTGCTCCGCTACTGCTTTAAACATAGCGTTCCGTTGTATCGACTTAGCTTCCCTTACTTTTGATGGGTAGCTTCCCTTACTTATGATGGGTAGCTTCCCTTACTTATGATGGATAGATAGATAGATAGATAGATAGATAGATAGATAGATAGATAGATAGATAGATAGATAGATAGATAGACAGATAGACAGATAGACAGATAGACAGATAGATAGATAGATAGATGGATAGATACAAATCATAATAACAGTTTTTTAATTTGTTTATTGAATAGCTTTGGAGTTATAAAAAAAATTAGAAATTTGTTTACTGGAGAGTTAAAAAAAAAAGTTGATAGATAGATAGATAGATAGATAGATAGATAGATAGATAGATGGATAGATAGATAGATAGATAGATAGATAGATAGATAGATAGATAGATAGATAGATAGATAGATAGATAGATAGATAGATAGATGGATGGATAGATAGATAGATAGATAGATAGATAGATAGATAGATAGATAGATAGATAGATAGATAGATAGATACGAATCAAAATAACAGTTTTTAATTTTGTTTATTGAATAGCTTTGGAGTTATAAAAAAAAATTAGAAATTCGTTTACTGGAGAGTTCAAAAACAAAAAGTTGACATTTCGTTTTGAAGCCATCACGTGTACAATGACCAAAAGCTCTGTGCAATATGCTTAGAATAAAAGTTCCCGTGCTTCTCCTGGTTTATATATCATGTTTCTACTACATAGGTAAGTCCAATACTCCATTTATGTATACTATCTTAATTTTATGTCACTAATATAATATATAGTAGAATTAGAATTTGGTGATCCCTCTTAAGCCTACACAAAAGTTAATAACATTAATACGCTTACATATTCCCATATCTGTTGTAGGCATGGTCGACGCGCGAGCACGCTACTCTGCCTCATCGTGGCGCTCGTGTGGAAACGACCATTAGAGGAAGTGGTTAGGCTAAATGGGTAGCAAAACAAAACTCCCGTGGGGGTGACCACGGGTAGACGAGAGTCCACCCATTGCACGGGCGGGGTTGCAAAGGAGTCCCCATAAACCTGTCACACATCCATGCGCTGTTCCTCAAAGGGACCGTTACACAAATGGCGAGTCCCCCACGGTTAGCTTGGTATAACGAAGGAAAATGGCGGAGGCTCCCGGTGTCCTCGGCCTTCGGCCATGTACAGCCAAGCATGCGTCGGGGGCCAAAGGCATTGGAAACAGCAATGCTTTACATAGGCATTGACTCGGGTCTCTCGCAAACAGAACTGTGTTCCCACAGGTTTGTTTTTGTTTTACTGTTTGGCGTCCAAACAGGGTTTTTTTTCAAACTTAGAGCTCGAAGAGCCTTCGGCTCAGCTCTTAAGACGATCAAACAGAATGGACCAGATGACACAAGCGAGACTGTAACTATGGACAGGGCGTAAGAAACTCCATTTATGAAGAAATGTCAAGGACGGACTTGCCTGCTACCACGTAGTTCAAGCATCAGAAGAAATTTCATTTATTGGAGATATTCTCGATACATTTCGTATGATAGGCAATGTCAAGGACGGTACCTTAAAAGGTCATTGTTACCAACTATACAATTTTTAAAAAATTGGTTTGTGCTGTACGCGAAGAGCTGCTATTGTACAGTGCGAACAAATGCACTCACACAAAAAAAGTAATAAAATTATCGTATACATTTTAAATACATAGATTTTATTATTATTCTGTACTCCGGCTACACCAAACAGCTATTACACCAAACTGCTATTACACCAAACAGCTATTAAGCCAAACAGCTATTACACCAAACAGCTATTACTCCAAATAGATATTACACCAAACAGCTATTACACCAAACAGCTATTACACCAAATAGATATTACACCAAACAGCTATTACACCAAATAGATATTACACCAAACAGCTATTACACCAAATAGATATTACACCAAACAGCTATTACACCAAATAGATATTACACCAAACTGCTATTACACCAAACAGCTATTACACCAAACAGCTATTACACCAAATAGATATTACACCAAACAGCTATTACACCAAACAGCTATTACACCAAATAGATATTACACCAAACTGCTATTACACCAAATAGATATTACACCAAACTGCTATTACACCAAACAGCTATTACACCAAATAGATATTACACCAAACTGCTATTACACCAAATAGATATTACACCAAACAGCTATTACACCAAACAGCTATTACACCAAATAGATATTACACCAAACTGCTATTACACCAAATAGATATTACACCAAACAGCTATTACACCAAATAGATATTACACCAAATAGATATTACACCAAACAGCTATTACACCAAACAGATATTACACCAAATAGATATTACACCAAACAGCTATTACACCAAACAGCTATTACACCAAACAGCTATTACACCAAATAGATATTACACCAAACAGCTATTACACCAAATAGATATTACACCAAACTGCTATTACACCAAATAGATATTACACCAAACAGCTATTACACCAAATAGATATTACACCAAATAGATATTACACCAAACAGCTATTACACCAAATAGATATTACACCAAATAGATATTACACCAAATAGATATTACACCAAACTGCTATTACACCAAATAGATATTACACCAAACTGCTATTACACCAAATAGATATTACACCAAACTGCTATTACACCAAACAGCTATTACACCAAACAGCTATTACACCAAATAGATATTACACCAAACAGCTATTACACCAAATAGATATTACACCAAACTGCTATTACACCAAATAGATATTACACCAAACAGCTATTACACCAAATAGATATTACACCAAATAGATATTACACCAAACAGCTATTACACCAAACAGATATTACACCAAATAGATATTACACCAAACAGCTATTAAGCCAAACAGCTATTACACCAAACAGCTATTACACCAAACAGCTATTACACCAAATAGATATTACACCAAACTGCTATTACACCAAATAGATATTACACCAAACTGCTATTACACCAAACAGCTATTACACCAAACAGCTATTACACCAAATAGATATTACACCAAACAGCTATTACACCAAATAGATATTACACCAAACTGCTATTACACCAAATAGATATTACACCAAACAGCTATTACACCAAATAGATATTACACCAAATAGATATTACACCAAACAGCTATTACACCAAACAGATATTACACCAAATAGATATTACACCAAACAGCTATTAAGCCAAACAGCTATTACACCAAACAGCTATTACACCAAACAGCTATTACACCAAATAGATATTACACCAAACAGCTATTACACCAAACAGCTATTACACCAAACAGCTATTACACCAAATAGATATTACACCAAACTGCTATTACACCAAATAGATATTACACCAAACAGCTATTACACCAAATAGATATTACACCAAACAGCTATTACACCAAACAGCTATTACACCAAATAGATATTACACCAAACAGCTATTACACCAAACAGCTATTACACCAAATAGATATTACACCAAATAGATATTACACCAAATAGATATTACACCAAATAGATATTACACCAAACTGCTATTACACCAAATAGATATTACACCAAACAGCTATTACACCAAACAGCTATTACACCAAATAGATATTACACCAAATAGATATTACACCAAATAGATATTACACCAAACAGCTATTACACGAAACAGCTATTACACCAAATAGTAGATATTACACCAAATAGATATTACACCAAACTGCTATTACACCAAACAGCTATTACACCAAATAGATATTACACCAAACAGCTATTACACCAAACAGCTATTACTCCAAATAGATATTACACCAAATAGATATTACACCAAACAGCTATTACACCAAACAGCTATTACACCAAATAGATATTCCACCAAACTGCTATTACACCAAACAACTATTACACCAAACAGCTATTACACCAAACAGCTATTACACCAAACAGCTATTACACCAAACAGCTATTACAATAAACAGCTATTACACCAAACAGCTATTACAGTTATCCATCAACTAAATCTGTTCATTTTCTTTTTACATATTTCGGATGTTCCTTCAAAATTGAAGATGATTAGTTCCTAGCCCAAACTTTTCGTTGAACGGCGGGTTTGAACCCGAATCCATCAAGACGATAGTCTAGAGCGCATAACACATGACCAAGCATCCCTCTCCCAAAAAATCGCCAATACTGTCAGATTCACCAACTATAATTTCGTTTATAAACAAATGTTTACCTAGAAAGACGTTATCGTCTGTTCTCACGTATCTATCTACCTCAGCGGAAGGCGCCAACTCACGTCCGGTCTGCTCCAAAGGATACTACACTGCCAATCTTGTGGAAAACGACCCGAAGTCCAAAAGTGTGATCAAAGTCAGCTGCACTGACCCAGACAATGACAAGCTGACCTTCTCCTTCGACGGCGTGGGGGGAAACATTGATAGCACCTTCACGCTGAACAGCAGCACGGGAGAGCTGAAGCTTAACAAGGTTGCCGACGCTGAACAGATCGCCATTCAGCAAAAGACCCTTGTATACCCCTTTACGGTAAATACTTTAGACCTGCTAATAGCATTGTTCAAAAACATCTAGTCTTTGTTAACGATATAAACGCGGCTCTAATGTTAACCTTTATACTTACCATAAAATTAACCCCGTTAAACATTCCGTTATAAAGCATAAAACCACTATGCAACTCATTCAACTCGGCTCTAGTGTTAACCTTTATATTTATCCTAAACTTAACTCTAACATTCTATTACCAAGCATAAAACTCACTATTCAACGACCGTTGTATCGCAATACTAAGGTTAACCATTATTATTGTACAAGCATATAGCTATATATATATATATACCTTCTTATTGTTTCAATTATTTTATGCCAAATTCTCTGAAAAGGACATAATTTGTTTCCAGTCGATAATATTTTTAAACTTTCAGTTTGACAAACTTAATAAAGAGTTGTGTGGTATCCGCCTCTGTCTCTCGTCACCATAATCCGGGACTCTAACTCTGCCTGCTTTACAGTAGGAATATTCAATTGGATTAGACCAGTGTTTCCCAACTTTGTCCTTGTCGGAACACTTCGCATATTGTGATCAATTAGCGGAACACTTTACTTATTTTTTTAGAGACGTTAATTCACATGGTGGCCTAACTAGTTAATTATTCCAGTAGGTCGCGGAACAAATATTCAGGCCTCGTAGAAACACTAGGGTTCCGCGGAACACATTTTTGAGAAACACTGGATTAGAGTAACACCATTAGTAAAAATCACTAAAGTTGGAGACCCTTCAGGACAGAACGGATATAAAAGTAAAGTTAGCACTAATACATAAATCACTAAACCATAATTTACAAAAAACAAAACCAAATAAAATGCTTAGAAAGACACAAAGATAAAGGCATGTTTTTTTTTATTTCATATGATAAGACGTATTTCTAGTGTTCATTCTTCCCTAGAGCTATCGGAGTATAGAATGGGTTGCCTGAATCAGCCAGGAAAACTAACGGCTAAGAAAAATTACTAATTAACGTGCATGACTACATTGATACCTGAATACGCCTAGGATGTAACCGTCTACTCTTCTGAAGTTAAGTCTGTAATGTATAAGATAAGAAGATAACATTAGATAATCTAGCTCAGTGATAGGCAAACTACGGCCCGCGGGCCAACTCCGGCCCGCGACATATTTTGTAATAATAATTTAAAAATAACAAATTACAGTTACATTTTACGTTTTCAATGTCAAATCGAACCGTTGCGGAAATATTTCGAATTTTAATTTGTGTGTTACTAAGTTGTTATTTCACACTGGAGTCGCTAAAACTGAAATTTTGTGTGTACGTTCTAGAACGACCATTAGTCCACCTAAATCTAATGGGTACCTGTGTGACAAGAGGGACAATAAGGGTAGCTACTTTTAATACTAATACTTGGGACAATAAGGGTAGCTACAGTTTTTTTTTCAATAAGAGTTAGTCCCCTTTAGTACTTGATTTAAGTCCCTGCTAACTGTTTACAATTGCCACTCTCTTGAGTCCTTGAGCTGACCAGTGTAGTTTGAACTAAGTCTCCTTAATGTTTAACTGATACTTGTGTTGTTGTGCTCTAACTGTGTTACTCAAGAGGAGTGTGCCACTGTTATGGGTAGAGAGATTCGGTAATGAGCTAAGTAGACTTTATTTATTTGTCATTAATAATTTGGTTTATGTAAATAGTATAGTCTACTTATTCTCTTATCCTCCCCCCCCGTATATATATTTTTTAAAGACATCCTTTGTTTTAATACGAGACAGTAGTGTGTCTCATGGATGACGTCATTTAATTGTCATGACATGTATTATATTATTGTAAACCAGTGATTCCCAAAGTGGTCTATATAGACCCCCAGGGGTCTACGAAGACTTCCAAGGGGTCTACGAAACTGAAAACATAAATTGGGGGTCTATGAGATGTCCACGGGGGTCTACGATAATACATTTCATTAAAACAGGTCCTGACTTATAATAATTTGTACATCCCATTTATGTAATTCTTTCATACATTTATGTGTGATTTGTTCCATCATTAATCTTTTAAATATTTATCCTGCCATACAAGCGAAAAAATGTTGTATTTAATATGAAACCAATTACGCTATAGGATCATCCGAGACAATGCCATACTGACAAAAATAGATAAAGATTTGAAAAATTTTCGAACACTCAAAGATTAGGTTCAGAATTAGACCCACAAAATCTCTCTTCGACATCATATAGAGAAGTTGATGGTTTGTGAACGTCTTACAAGATCTCTTTGATCATCATCATCTCTTTACTTATAGCAAAATACGTAAAACACTAGAAGCAAAACATTGATTTTACCAGCCGTTGTTGTTTTAAAAACTGCTTTACACAAACCTACATCTGATATTATTAAAAGAAATTCTTTAAGCAACAATATAGTTTAAGGTCACTTTGTGTTATGAGTTATTAAAAGATTCTTATATAACTCTTTGGAAAACGACATATATACAGTCTGGGAAATGCGGCATAGCGCTGAGTGCTGTAAACTGCCTAAGGGTCGTCTGCTCCTTAGTTTTCCTCAGGATAGAGCAGTGGTCTTCAACCTTTTTTGGCCTACCGCCCCCTTTTCGTATTTTTTCTTTTTAAAAATTGGCCAGCGGTTCCCGCTATAAAGAAGCGTGAAAAGGCTAATTTGAACAAAATGTCATCTTTTTATTAATTTTTATGCTGTCAAATTCTCCCCCCCTCCTCCACCCACCCTGGCTTCGCCACTGTGTGCCTCCTATGTTTACATTCTTTTTTACTGAAGACATAATTTTGTAAATCTATTTTTTCCTGCAAATCAATTTTTAAACATCAGTAAAATTTGTTTAATAATTGTCATTTATAATTAATTTGTTTAAATTTTAGAAGCGAATCGTAATTTCTTCATAGAGCATTGTTATGTGAATTGCATAGATATCGGTGTCCTTAGGCAGTAATTCATTTGTCAACAAACAAGTTATGTGAGATTGTAAAACTCTTTAAAATAGAGTTATTATTTCGATAAAAGATGAAATATAATCAATGAAAGTCCATTTCTTTCCTAGCAGTCGGAGGTTCGTTTCATTCATTTGTGTTAGATGCCTACCGTGTAAAACAATTTTTTATCCTGCTTTAAGTCATCGCCAACTGTTGAATATTCCTGTTTCTCAAAAAAAAATCAAAATTGTATTTAAGAGCTTAACAAAACGAGCAATCACAAAACCCCTTTCGAAATCCAGCGAACTTCAGTTTACAACAAGAGTCTAACATCATGTTCATCATTTGTTTCACAAAACTGTTGAAATAGGAGATTAGTTTCGGCATGTGTTTTTTTTAAATTTACAATTTTATAATTAGATTCTTGTGTAGTGTGGTAGTTGTAGGTCTATTTCTGCCGTTGAGGATGGTGGGCAATAGAAGTTTTTGATGATGTACTTAGTTCCTCCCCTCTAAAGAAGTATTTCTTGCATGTCGATGTCTGTAGTGTTCTGTACGTGTTCTACTGTGGCTTGAGTGTCGTTTCTTATGAGGGTCATGATTCCCTGACATTTGGTGCAAAGGCATCTGTACTGTGTGTAGCCTGTGATGTTTATTTTTTTCTTGGGCAGTAGTGTTTCTTGTAACAACCTGGTTCAGATGTCCAAATGGTTCGAGGCAAGCACGCCCCTTTTATGAACCATGTGACTCGATAAAGGCTTTTATCTCGTGGCCAGGATGAGAAATTGGTTCTTCACCGATCTCTCTGTCAGGAGGCCCCCGTCGACTAAGTGATCATTTATTCACACCCGTCTTGGCATGTTGCACGTTCTTCCGAACCTCTGCATGAATTCCTCCTTTCATGTGTGGCTGGAAGCTCAAGCCCCAGGTGGGGGCCATCCTTATGCCTATGCTGTCCCATCATACCCGTGGGGGGATCATCACCACACGTATGGGCCCCTTTGGGAAATGGGCTGATGGGGGTTTCGGACTGGTTTAGCGAGCCTTTTTTCTATCCCTACCCCGTGTAATGTACCCTCGCTAGAGGGTACGTGTGGCAGCCCACTGAAAGCTATGTTTGCTACCGTACTTCGTTTCCACCGGAGGGTCAACGCTGGGGTGACGGGAGCATTCCTCCGGTCTTGTGACAACCAGATAGACCTGTTAACTACCTAACCCTAAGATCTATGTAAGTCAACAAACACAAAGAGGAGTGGCTCAACCAATGGGCATCAGGAAACACAGGCAGAGCCATGTACAAAAGAAATGACCATACCTAACAAACTGGACAGTATTAACTTCCTCCCCCGCAAAGAGCAATCTACAATTTTCCAACTAAGAACAGGACACACCTCTGTTAAATTACCATCTGAACTAAATAAGTTCCCCTCAACTCCCCCTTTGTAGACACTGCGCCCACCCTTATGAAACCGTAAACCATATCCTCTTTGAATCCACCTATTCCACCTTAGGCAGACCCTACTTCCACTCCAGCCCAACATAACCAACACCCTGTACGGCAGTGCTGAACAACTGAAGAAAACAGCACACTTTTTTTATTGGCACAGTCTGCAAAAGAGCTCACAGCTCAGCAGCAATAGAGCTGGCTAGAAGAAGTAGATAATTAGATTCAAATAGAAATGAAATTGCGAGCTAAACTTTTCTTGTGTATCATAACTCACAAGGTTAATAGTGAATAGATGTGTTCTTCATTCTATATTACCTATGAAGTCATTGAAGCTTCCAACCACTGATGGTTCCCTATATGTCGTCATAAGCTGCATAACTAGACTATTTTGAATTAATATTTCATCACTAAAGGAAAAAAAAAGTCGTTTTGTGTAACATATGTTTAAAAAAAAAATAATAATTTTAGTTTTAATCAATTTTCAAACAATATCATAAGACTTTTAAAAAAAGCTATGCATTTTTCTAAGAGACCACTAAAACATATCTTGCTTTGACGTTTTTTGTTTTTAATAATGTTTTAATAGCAGATTTGTATAATTGTTCATGAATATTCTTAAATTATTTTTGGATATTTCTATATGTTCGTGAAGCCAACTTGGTTTCATAACCTGATCTGAAATGCCGTCATTCAAAGTAGAACATTGGGATACTTTTTATCTCGTGGTAATTCACTAAAACCCTTAGCAATATACCTTTACATACCAGCGAGTGTTTGTAACAACACTTTTTCAATGTTTTTTGTTTTAAAAAAAAATAAATTATTTTATTTGAATGTCAGCTTTGACGTTTGTTTCAGTTCACATTTACATATCAACATATGAACATATGTAGATAAAATAAACTACAATCTAAAAGGCGTATTGCCTACTTTGTTTATCAAATCTTAAACGCTTATGCTCGCAAAATCTAAGGACACTAGATACCCTACGGTACAGAAAAAAAAATAATTTAAAAATAGAAAATGGGATTCCTGAACTCAATTTCTAACGCTGTTTCTGTTCTTAAATTAGAAGCAATCTAACTATAATTTGTTTGCCAGCTTTAATTTTTAAGAATTTTAAATGTTTTGTTTCAGTGCCCTTTTAGTTTCTTCTTTCCGCCTTTATGCCCAGCGCCCCCTTACCACCCCCTTTTGTGTCTAGCGCCCCCCTACCGCCCCTTTGGCTCCCAGCGCCCCACAAAATCTTGAAAACGCCCCCTAGTGGGCGATATCGCCCCCGTTGAAGACCACTGGGATAGACCCACAAAACCTTCCCCAAGTTTGGCTATAGTTGCAAAGCATCAGAGGTTTAAATTCAGTTTTTTGCTGGGTAACCAGCCAAGGCTAATGATCCCTTCCCGCTCGAAGCTAACAGGCGACATTTACTCGCCTTCGCCCCTTCTCCTGTTAGTAAAAACAGCTCACGCGGACCCAATATTTGAGCCACACTTTAAAGATCAAGAAATAGTCGTGAAACTGATCTTTGCGAAAACTTTTACAAATTAATTAACGAATACCTTAATATTTAATGTTTGAAGGACTACTTCATTGAACAACAAATTCCTACATGAAACAAAATATCCATAGCAACGGATGATTCACGAGCAAAAAGAAAAAAAAATATTTTAATTGGTTTAAATTTTTTTTTTATCTCTATAACTATATATGTAGCTTTAAATCACTTTTTCATTATTCAACTCACTACAGTTAGAAATTTGCTTTAAAAAAATGTTGATGAATTAGCAAAAAATGTGTGCAAGTTAAGCAGGGGGTCTACCGAAAACCAGAAAACATTGAAAGGGGTCTATGAGACAAAAAAGTTTGGGAACCACTGTTGTAAACCATCGTTTTGGTTTTTGAGATGAGACACTATTGTTCCTCTGTGATGCTGATTCTTTGATTATTTTCAAACTGAACCTGTCCTACTATTTTGATTTGTTTCATTATTTCATTTTCTTTTGATAGCCTTTATTTCTGTTTTTTTACATGATCTATTTCTTTTGTTTCTAAAGCAACTCTTTTGTTTTGTGTTGCAACTGAAATCTCAGTATTATTACTTGTCTGTCTCTGTAATTTTGTATATCTAGAGGCTATAGTTAATAGCCTAGATAATATATTTTGGGACACAGAGTACCACTGGACTAACTTGTCAGTGCAGCAGAGGTCACTGGTCTTATGACCTAATCAAAATACAAGGTCACAACCTGACATTAGTTGGGGAAAAGTAAAAGGCGGTTGGTTGTTGTGCTGGCCACGTGACATCCTCGTTAACCGTGGGACACAGAAACACGGATTGCAAAGTCTGAGAGGGATGCTTCACTTTTTTTTTATTCAAACACGTAAAAAAATATTTCAATGGCTAAATAACTTAAAACAAGAAAAACATTTTTTAAAAATACATTTTATCAAAAGTCAATACCTCCAACTTAGAATAGAATGAAAAAACTAAACGAAAAAAATTTTGGTTCTTACCGGGCATCGATCCCGTGATTCTGACTCCGGCAGTTGCGTTAGAGTATTGTGAGAAATATTTACCATTTCAGCTACCGGAACTTTGTATTTTGGAGATTATTTATTGATAGTATCAGTATTATCGTTCTAGAGATCAGTTGTCCATGTTTCTGGTTCCAGGTTTCACCCTGGTCCAATTTCCTGGATCCAGGTTCCATGAAGTTCTGACTTGAATAGAGAGAGGTATTGTAAAAAAAAACAAAAAAACATAGAAGTATGAATGTAGAAATACTTTTTTTCTAAGTATTTCACATTTGCCATTAAATCGTGACGACTAGGACTAGATCTATATATCTAATATAAAAGGACATTTCACTCTCAGACATAAAACTCTTTATGCATCAATGATCGATGAAGAAAAAAAGTCTCCCAAAAGGAAGCTGCTACACATGCAAGTCATTCTAGCGTACAATTAAAACTTGTTATTTAACCATAACCCTAACCCTAACCAAATTAATAAAAACTATTACCAAAACATTCTTAGCTCCATACATCGTATTAGTTAAAATTTGATATAATTAAATTCAATAATTAGTTTTCATATTTTCTTAATTTTTCCTTTTAATTTTTGGCCCGCTCTTCAAAAAGTCTAGATAATAGTATAGATTTCAGATCTAGTTGTAGGATTTTAAAATTAGATAATTGGAAGAAAAAAAAGGTTTCGTTTATTTCAAATGAAGCAGTTTACCAGATGTCCAGAACAAGACACTTTATAGCGGATCCAGTTGGCATGCCTCAAGGGTTCACACGTCTGTCACTGTTTATTGAGTCTGCATTTGACCCTTCCATTCAACTTAATCCTTTATATCCAATGGTTTAAACACACCCACCCACACACTAATATTTAAAAGAAAGATAAGTTTTGGAGAATCCTAAAGAAGATGACATGACTAGATTGATACATGCAATGCGTTGGGCGTAATCTTTTGAAGTAACGTCTCTAATTTAATAGATAGGACGTAATAACGTCATGTATAAGGAAATTCTAAACTTTTACAAGTTTAAGTCAAATTAGATGAAAAGATGCTTTTCCCAAGCTTTATGGAATCCGGTATTTTGGCTGAAATCATCGTTGTGTGACTGCGAAAAAATTTTGCATGAGCACAGCACTTCACGTGCAGGTCATACAAAATTCTTTATCAATAAATTTTTTATCCGTTAAATCTATGTATATTTCAATAGAAGGAAAAAAAATATTAATTAACTTCACAATTCTGCATCCTCGTTTCTTCCATTTGGATAAATTATTTAGCTAATTGTTTATTTACGCGTTTTTTTTTCGTGTTTTCTGATTTCCATAATAGGAGACTTCATATTTCAAGAAATAAGATTTTAGTTCTCTTCAGTCGGAGTCTTCTGTGAATCTTTATCGTTAGATAAATAACTAGATATGCTCTTGTGGTAATGTACTATTCTAATCAGCGAGAAATGGCCAGTGTCGGCTTTCTATAAATTGTCAAATGATTAGTAATAACTCTTTTTTTTTTAAAAATCAAACAGCTGAGAGTTCTGGTCGATGATGGAGTCACCACGCCAGTGGTGCTTACATACTTCATCACTATCACGGACATCAATGACGTCAGACCGACCATTACCGGACTACCCTCGACTATTTTCGTACCGGAAGACAGCAAGGTCGGAACGAAGTTAGCCACTTGCAATCTAACGGATGGGGACTTTCCAGGTGCTGGGAATGACGTAGCTTTCGTCAAAATTAAAAGTACGTATTAATGTATCTATCTATCTATCTATCTATTATCTATCTGTCTATCTATCTATCTATCTATCTATCTATCTATCTAGCTATCTATCTATCTATCTGTCTGTCTATCTATCTATCTATCTGTCTATCTATCTATCTATCTATGTCTATCTATCTATCTGTCTATCTATCTATCTTTATATCTATCTATCTATCTATCTATCTATCTATCTATCTATCTATCTATCTATCTGTCTGTCTATCTATCTATCTATCTATCTATCTATCTATCTGTCTGTCTATCTATCTGTCTATCTATCTATCTGTCTATCTATCTGTCTATCTATCTGTCTATCTATTTTACAGGTGGAGATCCTCTCGGAATGTTCTCTATAGACTACATCTCTTGTGATCTGATGTTAGTCCGAAACTTGGACTTTGAAAACACCACCAAGTACGTCCTAGTCCTCATGGCCTATGACATTGGACAGAACAACCCCAAGTCTATGTCATCGTCTGTCACACTGACAGTGTCAGTGACTGATGTCAATGACAATCAACCAGTAAGCAGTGCATACTTTGTTTTAGAAATAAAATCAGCAGTGATATTAGAATTTTAGTTGAAGTAATCTTAAGTCTGAATTGAAGTAAATCAGACTTTAGAAGTAAACTAGACCTTAGAAGTAAATTAGACCTGAATTAGAAGTAAATTAGACCTGAATTCGACGTAAATTAGACTTGAAATGGAAGTAAATTAGACATGAATTAGAAATGTATTTAAAATTGAGTCACCAGTAAATTAGACCTGAATTAGAAGTAAATTAGACCTTAGAAGGAAATTAGACATGAATTAGAAATGTATTTAAAATTGAATTAAAAGCAATCTTAAAACTGGATCAAAATATATATTCTGAATTAGAAATAATGTTGGAACTGAATTAGAAGTAATATTAGAATTGAATTAGATGTAGTTATGAATTAGAGGTAGGTTATTTTTTATAATTGAATAAGAAGTAATATTAGAACTGAATTAAAAGTAATGTTAGATCTGAGAACTAAGTACTTTAACTCTTTCTCTCCTAATTGGCAATGCCATCGTTGATTTGACCTCATTAAATTAAATTAATGTTTAATTTTATAAACTTGACTTTGTGTTATATGAAAAAGGGCATGCATTTCCCTTTAATTCTAGACCAAATAAAACATTTTCTCATAACAAACGAAAAAGGTAGTCAAGCTTAATCGTAACAAGGTAGTGAAATAGATCTTAATTAAAAGTAATATTAGAGAACTGAGTAACAAATAATGTAAGATCTGAATTATAGAATCAGAGTTCACATTTACTTTTTTTTTGTTTGTTAATTAAATTTGTCTAGATTTATTTTAGTCGAGTGTTACGCTCTAGATTTACAAATCATTAAACTAGAAATATTTCGATTGTACGTATTCAGAATGGTACAACAAGGGAAAAGAAAGTATTTATGCTAGTAAGTCAATGGTCACTTTACATCCTTTTCAGGCGTGTACTTCCTACAACCTGATGCGTGACGTAGTAGAGACGGCCAGCGTCGGGTCTGTCTTAGTGCAGTTGAACTGTACGGACAAAGAGTCGAAAGCTTCACTCAGTTACACAATTCTTAGCAGAGTCCGTAAGTGATACTAATCAAGATCTGCCTGTGATATACAGTGTAGCTGTGTAGGAGAATGTCTTTATAAGAGAGAGTATCTTGGCGCTGGACAGACTGAAAGAGAATGTGTGAGAAAGAGAGCTGTGGTTAGAAGCAGTGGCGTAGATATTGTTGTAACTCCAGTGGCGGACTGAAAGGGTTAATGTGTGTGCGGCCTACTGATACACACGACTCAGGCCAATCACACAGGTCAACGGGTCAACGGCTGTTGAACAAGGGACATTACTGCTAATTCACGCAATATGACCAATGTTATGGTCATGTGACCATAAGGCCTTTACAGACGAGAGACAGTGTGTTAGAAAGGACAGTCGAGTCCAGAACAGCAAGGCATGAGGACTGTGGTACTTTGTGAGTCCTCGAAAAATGTAGCTGTAGGAGCTAGAGACACTAGTAAAGTTTAGTTAGGCAGTTCTGTAGTGTAGCAAAGCATTTGAAGTTAGTGTAGCCAATTGTGTTTATTGGCTGTTGTTGATGTATTTGTCATTAAACAGCTACATTGTTTATTGAAGCTCTTGTTGTCAAGTTGATGTCTTAGATGTGTTGTTGGTCAGTGTTTTGCAGAAGGCCTGATAGAGATCATAACAATATGAATTTGGGGGCCCGGGCCACTTGAACTCTTTAGGGACCTCTGCATGTTGACATTCGACATCATGACATAAGTGGGGGCCCGAGGATTTTCAAATTTTAACACCCCTCCCCCTCACCAAACCTTAGCTACGCCAGTTTGGGAGTATCTGTGTTTGCGAAAATGTGGGTATGTGATAAGTATGCGCGATTTGTAAGAGTGTGTGGAATTGTAGGCGTATTTTTCATGTGGGGAATGTGTTGCAGTGAGCGGGCGGTTACCCAAGTCATATGTACTTGTGGCGACATCACAACCTATTAGAGCAGCGGTTCTCAACCTTTTATGCTGGGCGACCCCTTTTTACAATCCCCCACTCTGCCGCGACCCCCACCCACACAGCAATAGAAGAACAGACAATAACAATCCATATTTTCGATGGTCTTAGGCAACCCCTGGCAAATCGTCAATCGACCCCTAAGGGGGTCGCGACCCACAGGTTGAGAACCCCTGTATTAGAGGCCCCTGACCGCTTGTCAGGTTAACATTGCAAAAAAACTAGAAACCTATTGCAAATCTGATATTGTATGTTAGATCTTGTCAAGTTCTGATGTAAGGATTACTTTTATTTTCTGAAAGTGAACAGTTATTTTTTTTTTAATTAATTATTTTAAAAAAAGGCATTACTTTTTTATCACGCATCCTGCATTATAATATGCACTTGCGTCAATCTAAATGGATGGCTGGCCTGGTCGTGCGGTTTTGGATTTATCGATGGTCTCGGGTTCAAACCCTTTCCTCTTCCATCCCCTGTCGTCCTGCTGGAGGTTTGGACTAGAAAGGAAACTATCTTCAAGTCTGAAGGAACATCCGAAACATGTAAAACAAAACATTTTAAATGGAACCCAGATCTAGATCTACTTTGACTATTCGAAGCAATTTTGTGATTACACATACTATTATGATTGTCTTGTTGAAGACAAAGACTAAGATTGCTTTATTGACATTTGTTGTGATTACAAGGACTCTTGTCTTATATATAAAGACAACACAACAGAGACATATACATAAATAGAACAGACACAACATAAAGAGTTCATTGAGCGACTACACAGGCATCTTGATCCTTTTCATGTTTCCTGTTTTTCACTATTGCTAGCAACATATTATGTTTAGCTGTGCGTGTGTGTGTGTGTGTGTAGACCCCATGCTTCCTGACTGTGTGTTACACGAGGAGTTGTAAAGAAAATATCTTTTCCTGAACCTGCCTGCACTTTTCCAGTTTCGAATAAAGTGTAATACAATCAATCAGTTCTTTAAATGTTCGATCTCCTTAAGCGTGTAGAATGCCAATATCTGAACCAATCGATCCTCAGTGCAATGGGGTCTATTATGAAACTCGGGCTACACTTAATAACGTGCTTAATTTTTTGACAGGTATATGATAGACAGTGTCTATACTCCAAAAAGGGTCAATATTTTGACAGGTAAATGATAGACCAGTGACTATCTTTTAAGTGCTCAATGAATGGTATGCTACATAAATTCAGATTAAATAAAACTATAATGTAAACAGAAAATTTATATTAAATTGGGCCTTTATATTAACACATAACCCTGCGGAGTAGTTCGTAATTTAAGGCAAGATAATATCAAATATTTGATAAAATAGTTTCGTTCTTTTTATTTCCCATATTTTATTTTCAATGTTCAATATTCTTTTCCGATATTTTTTTACTGTAACTCTTATTATGATATGAGGCTTGGCTTTTGAACCTGGTTTCGAATCTGAGCGAAGACTAGGATTTTGAAATTCGGGATTTTCGGGCGTCAAGACTGAAAGGAGCACTTTACTATCATTATTTTTTACTCTACATTTTAATTTTTATATTTTAGGGATATCAGGATTTAAAAAAAAAGTAAGAAAAAAGTATCTCAACTAACTACGACTTTGAAAACCGATTTAGAGGCAAAAAATAACAACTTTACTTATAGTGTTATTTTACGTGCTCGAAAATCTTAAATTAAAATAAAATAACATTATTTTTCCCAAAATTAAAATTTATGTCTACTGGTCAAATATACGTGGAAGCGCGGTGGCTGAGCATTAAAGCGCTTGGCTTCCGAACCGGGGTCCGTGTTCGAATCCTGGTGAAGACTGGTATTTTTTAATTTCGGGATTTTCGGGCGCCTCTCAGCTATAATGGGTACTTGACATTAGTTGGGGAAATGTAAAGGCGGTTGGTCGTTGTGCTGGCAATGTGACACCCTCGTTAACCGTAGGCCACAGAAACGGATAACCTTTACATCATATGCCACAAGGTCTGAAAGGAGAACTTATGCAGAGTTTAACAGAAATCTGTGTAGTTTGACTGAAATTTCTATAGATAGTAAGGAATTGTTTTAGATGGTAGGAGACTATTATGCGTCAAATATTTTGTACATGATTTGGTTAGTTACGTGCCAATTTATACTAAGACAATCTGTTTCGACTCATATAATTGAAATAAGAATTTCCGAAGACTCACGGCATACACTATCAACCTACTTTTTTCTTCTCTCCACAAACAGCTAGCACTGACGTCAGGTTACAGGTGAACAGCGCCACAGGGGCCATCACTCTAAACGGCTCTCTAGACTACGAGAAAAACGACCGGAAACTGGAAGTGAAAATCCAGGTAGCAGACACTGGCTTCAAGACCGTGATGAGCACTATAGTGACCGTGGTCTTTCGAGTGACCGACGCTGATGACAACCCACCTGTGTTGATCTCCTTATATCTCGGGTGTAAGTAACATCGTTACATTGGCCTCAGCTGGTCAGTACAAATGTAGTAAGTAACATCGTTACATTGGCCTCAGCTGGTCAGTACAAATGTAGTAAGCAACATCGTTACATTGGCCTCAGCTGGTCAGTACAAATGTAGTAAGTAACATCGTTACATTGGTCTCAGCTGGTCAGTACAAATGTAGTAAGCAACATCGTTACATTGGCCTCAGCTGGTCAGTACAAATGTAGTAAGCAACATTGTTACATTGGTCTCAGCTGGTCAGTACAAATGTAGTAAGCAACATTGTTACATTGGCCTCAGCTGGTCAGTACAAATGTAGTAAGCAACATTGTTACATTGGTCTCAGCTGGTCAGTACAAATGTAGTAAGCAACATTGTTACATTGGCCTCAGCTGGTCAGTACAAATGTAGTAAGCAACATTGTTACATTGGTCTCAGCTGGTCAGTACAAATGTAGTAAGCAACATTGTTACATTGGTCTCAGCTGGTCAGTACAAATGTAGTAAGCAACATCGTTACATTGGCCTCAGCTGGTCAGTACAAATGTAGTAAGCAACATTGTTACATTGGTCTCAGCTGGTCAGTACAAATGTAGTAAGCAACATTGTTACATTGGCCACAGCTGGTCAGTACAAATGTAGTAAGTAACATTGTTACATTGGCCTCAGCTGGTCAGTATAAATGTAGTAAGTAACATTGTGACATTGGTCTCAGCTGGTCAGTACAAATGTAGTAAGTAACATTGTTACATTGGTCTCAGCTGGTCAGTACAAATGTAGTAAGTAACATAGTGACATTGGCCTCAGCTGGTCAGTACAAATGTAGTAAGTAACATTGTTACATTGGCCTCAGCTGGTCGGTACAAATGTAGTAATTGACATTGTTACATTGGTCTCAGCTGGTCGGTACAAATGTAGTAATTGACATTGTTACATTGGTCTCAGCTAGTCGGTACAAATGTAGTAATTGACATTGTTACATTGGTCTCAGCTGGTCGGTACAAATGTAGTAATTGACATTGTTACATTGGTCTCAGCTGGTCGGTACAAATGTAGTAATTGACATTGTTACATTGGTCTCAGCTGGTCAGTACAAATGTAGTATTGCGCGGTGTTACGACGTCGTTTGAAGAGATTTGACTTAAGGTGTATCTCCTTCTCACTTCATATGACATGCGGAATCGGAGGTGCCATTTTATCTTTTATATTTACCTTTACCTATCCCTTAGTCTGTTGGACCGTTTGGGCAACATACAAAATTCGTCAGCCGTCTTTCTCCATTACTCTGTCCTTTGTCTTAGTTAGAACCTCTTTCAATGGCAGGCCCGTCCTTTCTTTTATGTTGTCCTCCCATCGCTTACTCTGTAGGCCTCTTCTTCTTTTTCCTGGTTTTGTTTCCTGGAGGAAAGTCTTTCCGAGCCCCGAAGATATTGTAATATGGCCATAGATTTTTAGCTTGCGTTTTTTTACGATAGTTAGCAGGTCATCATGGGGTCCAATGGCTCCAATAACCCTGTCTTTAATCTCTTGGTTTGTGATGCGGTCTTTGAATGTGATACCTAGGATCCTTCTGCAGCATCTCAACTCTATTGCTAGGATCCTCCTCTCTAGCTCTGCAGTCAGCGTTCAAGACTTACAAACATATAAAAATGTGGCCATGACCAGGGAGTGCATCAGTCTGATTTTGGTGCCGAGGGCTAGACCTTTGTCTTTCCAAATTACTTTTAAGTTTACAATGGGATGCTGTGGACTGTGCAATTAAAGCCAGTAGTTCAGGTTTTTTTCCCTCATCTGAGACATATATATATATGAAGCAAACACTACTAAGATGTCATAAATCACAGAGTATATACTATTGAGTTTAATTCTTTTAACAGTAACAGACCCTGACTGTGACTACAACCGAGATTATCTGTTATAGAAGGCCTGAACACCAAGCTACAACGTCACAACCAGTGGGCAGGATAGACCAATAGCTCGTTGCCTAACAGACCTGTGACTTTGCATAAGTTTTCATAGCTAAATAAAAAGAAAAAAAAATTAACATTGGCTAGAGAAGGAGAAAATATTTATCTTGAATAAACTTTTATGTCTTCGCATATTTCCTCATATAAGCGTTATATTAGAAGACGATGCGTAAAATGTTCCCGAACATTAGTTTATAAAACTCTTGAATAATATAATGCTTATAATAATATAAAGTCTAGATCTAAAGGTCAATCATTGGGATGTTTTAATGTCTAGTAGACCTAGATCTTTAAAAGAAATATAATCGCTCTAAAACTTGTATAAAGGCGGTATTATCTTTTATTTTACATAAAGTATTCTTAATATTTTTCTTCTTTTCTAAACAAAAAACGAAGAACACAATGTGGATCTTGGTTTTCCTTTCATAAGTTTTTTTTTTTCTTTTTCCTATTGGATCCAAATCTTTCTTTTAGCCTGACAATAATTAATGTATTTTTCCTTTTCAAATGTGTGTTTTTATTTTCCTCTTGTTATCTCCCAAAAGATATATCAGAAGATGCCAACATTGGTGCCTATGTCATGACGGTGAATGCCACAGATGTGGACTCACCAAACACCGCCCTCTCCAGGATCACATTCGGATTTGAGCAGAGCTGTTCCCAGCCCAACTGGTTCAAGATCGACTCTTACACAGGTATGTAGATCTAGCTCCCCGTATCGATTTAATAACGCTGTTAAGTCAACTTTCTTTTTGTCACCATGAATAGCGAAGGGAAGAAAACGAAGGAGGGGGAAAATGTGTAACGAGGGCGAAAACACCAGGTCACGTAGCGGACTGAATCAGTCCAGTGACTTTAGTAGCTTGTACTTCTACACTTAGACACACAGACCAACATTGTGTTTAATGGAGTGTTGCGTTGACCCGCAAAGATTACGACAAACGTTAAGACACGATTTTCTTTGCTATGATGTCGTCAACTAGTTATCAATGCATTATATCGAGATAGCCGCCAGGTCGTGTGGTATTCGCGATGACTGCCGTTCGGTCGTCTCCTTGGTCCCGGGTTCATACCCTGCCCGTTGCAAACTTGCCATCCCCCGTTGTCATGTTCAGGATTTGGTCTCTGGTAGAACGCCCTAACCATGTAAAACATGTGTATATTAGTATATATATTTAGATATATGAAAGGTTGTATGGTAATAGAAGACAACTGGAGTTCACTTGTTCAATTCCTACAATGAACTCAACAGTTTCGTAATGGTAAACTAGCAAAGTTTAACTAAATATAATTTTAAAAAAAAAAACTTTTAAACTAAATAAAGCTTATCTAAATGGGAAGAACTTCACCCTTAAGACTATATCTATCAATAATGTACAAGTTATTTCCTTTATTCGATATAATACAAAAAAAAATTAATTACCAATAATTAATTGACTAATTGAGTATTTTTGTTTATTGATTCATGTTTTGTTAGGTAAAAAAATGTTGACTTGATCGGCGAATACGTGAGGGAGAAATAGCCTTAACAATTATTTAAGAGGACTAAACCCAACACATTCAGTCATATCTGTGAATACTGAAGTATTAGTTTCCCTTGTTAATATTAAACAAAAATAATTAATTACCAGTAATTAATTGTCTAAGTGTTATTTTATTTTTATTGATTTATGTCTTGTCTATGCCAATAAATAAATGTGCGTAGTTACAACTTGATCCGAGAAAGAGTGTGGGTGAAATAACGTGTACACACTTTTTACCAGACAGGCAGACGGACAGTTTGAGTTGATATAAGCTTTGTAGGTATATAGTGCAAGTCATTTATTTTGGCAACTTTTCACTTTCCTATCCCACTTTCAATATTTTCAGTATACTTGAATATAGATATTCCTATTAGTCCCCAGAATCTTTCAGTCTCTCTCACTCCTCACTTTCTCTCTCTCTCTCATTCTCTCTCTCTCTCATTCTCGCTCTCTCTCTGTCATTCTCGCTTTCTCTCTCTCTCTCTCTCACTCTCATTCTCGCTCTCTCTCTCCCTCTCATTCTCATTCTCGCTCTCTCTCTCTCTCATTCTCGCTCTCTCTCTCCCTCTCGTTCTCTCTCTCCCTCTCCCTCTCATTCTCGCTCTCTCTCATTCTCGTTCTCTCTCTCTCCCTCTCCCTCTCATTCTCGCTCTCTCTCTCTCTCTCTCACTCACTTTCACGTCACGTATCCCACGTTCAATACAGAAAGATTTACTTAAATGGAAATATTCGTATTAGTCCTCTGAATCCTTCAGTCTCTCTCTCTCTCTCTCTCTCTCTCTCTCTGCCTCTCGCGCTCTCAGTACCCACATTGATAAATACTCTCGGGGATAGCGCTAACAACCCAGCCTACACAAAATATCAACTGATAGTTCGATCTCCTCATTGCAACGTTGACTTCTTGGTAGTACCTTCCCCCTGACTCTTTTATTTCATGATCCCAACGAATAAAAAAAACATTCCTAAAAAAGATTGACTATGAGAATATAAGCTACTGAGGCACTGTGGGCGCGGCCATCCACCTGGTTTCAAAACAAGATTTCTATAAGCTAGTCATGTGTTGCCTGGCCGAGCCTCGTTTCAGTTGTTTGCGCTTATCACATGTCCAGGCACCCATCCAGTAGTGAGTGAGCTAAAACAGAAAGTTAATGAAATCATATCTTTCCTGAACCTCAATGGACCTTTTTGAAAAGAAAAAAAAACAACAACTAATTATATATGTGCTTTCGTAGGGTCCATTCTAGTCAACACACTCCTGGATTGGGAGACGGCGCCTAATGTCACGTGCAAGGTGTACGCTTACTCATCCAATCAGATAGCCAGCAGACGAATCAGTGACGTCAGGATTGTACTTACTGACGTCAACGACAGGGCTCCAGACTTTACGCAGGTATAGTTTATGAGTCGCACCCATTTTAAGATAGTCAATCTATGGTGTGGTTCTCTGTGGGTAACACACAAACTCATTTTCTTATATGCACACATTGAATCTTTCTATCACACACAGTGAAATACACATATTAGCACACACACACTACCTCAATCACACATACTTACACACACTCGCGCACTCAATTGATAGGTGACGGGCGACCGGTGACGATTCTATTTTGAATCATTAAAAATTAATTAAACGATTGATTCAAAATAATTGATGCTATTTCACTCAATGTAATCTTTAAATTTTATAAAGTTTATTTTTATTTAAATTTGTTTACTTACACGCTGAACATACTCACTGGCACAAACACACACACACTCACAAAGATTCACACTTCCGAAACCAAATCTCATATGCATTATGTATAAATCTTCTTATAATATAAAGAAAAAAGTAAGGCGTATGTATGTATGTATGTTACGCATAGAAATCAAAACCGTTTCACAAATCTTGATAAAACCTGGCATAAATGCTCCTTGGGTGCTAACTAGAACTGTCACGTATGTGTAGTAGCCCTAAAATAAACTTAAGACCCTCAAAAAAAAAGTTGCCCAACTCTATAAAAGTATCACTATTTCATGAATCTAGGCCATGTTTACACTAGAGAAGATCGAAAAGAAACTTTATCTAGATCTAATTTTCAAAACTACACTTTCACAGATAGTTTTTTACTTTGGCACATGAAAATACAAAATATAGTCTATTGATTACATTATTTAATAAAATTAACCTTCAAATTTGTGTTTCAAAAGCATTTTTACATAAATGTGTCCTCATATCTGCGAATTTAGACTCCTGACGTACTTTATAATCCCATTTATTTAACAAATCGGGTAAATCCGTTTTAATTGTACTTAATATTTCATTCATGTCGTGCTACTTTCGTTTTTAATAGATAGGGATGTATCGGCTTAACGGGTAAACCTATTTTCACAAAACTACTTTTATTTTCGTGACAAATATAAATCCAATCCACTAAATTAGTAATGCACAAACTAGGACCCGCAGGCCGCGGGTAATGTCCAGCTAGTGGGCCCTATATATATATATATATATATATATGTTATTAAAGGGTTGCTTTGGCCTGGCAATGGGTATCGAATTTCGACCTTATAAGGCTATAAGCTATAAGTAATGATGTCATAAACTATAATGCTATTGAGATTACATTGATTGAATTCCAATCAAAGAAAGCCTCCCATGGTTTCGTATTGTGAGTTGTAGTACTGAGCTTGACTTTCCCTTACAATTGCTTTATTATGTGTATAAATTGAATAAGACTGGTGAAAAACCTAGGCATTCGAATCAGATCTCAACTTTTTTAAATCCTTTTTTCCCACATCTAGTTAGGATAAAATAAATCAAAATAAATCAAAATAAATCAAAATAAATCCAAAAATAAATTACATGGATGTTTTCTTGGATGATCTAGAATGTACAAAATATAATTTAACTGAAGCCAATGAATATACTTTTTATAATCTCCCTTTGCGCTACGAAAACAAAACCATGAAGACCGGGTATGTTCACGAGGAAAAAAAAAAAGAGTATAATAATCTAGTTAGGAAAACGTAATGTTAGAATATTAAAGTGTATAAAAAGGGACTTAACCACATGTAATTTTATTTGACTGTCTTTGAGTTTGAGAATTGGATGACGTCCCTTTCAAGACACGTTTGTAAAAAGATCATAACTTTTCAGGGTTAATCATTTTTAGCAATATTACAGCCCATACTTAGATCTAGATATCCATATCTAGTATAAAGTTTTATGATCATATAGTCTTAATTTATAAAAAGAAATTTATACTTCTTGTAACTATTTCACAATACGAAAATCTACATATATTTGCTCCCCATAATCGGCGATAATATGATTATATCCCGCAATAATTATTATGCTATCAACGAACGAGTATCTTTAAAGAGAAACAAAATTCATTGTAGTCCCTTTAATGGTGTTCCCTGAGAAATCCTGTGGTGATTTGGCAGGTCTGCAGCAGTACCGTCCTCTGACAGGCAACGAGAATCTTCTTAGGAACTCAGAACACTTTCCCTTCTGCTCATAACCTTGACCTAATTGGTACACTATCTTATAAGAATTGAGCCATTTAACTTTCTAGTCTTGTTCCATTGGTTCTTCCATGGGCGTAGCCAGGATTTTTTTTCGGGGGGGGGGGGGTTTTGGGGGGGGGGATTTTTTCTCCCCCACCCCCCCCCCCCCGAGGAAAAAAAATTATGTGTATTTATGTGTGTGTGTGTACATACTCTTTATTACATTATGTGCCCTAGAATAGATTCTCCCATGAGTTAGTGGAAAAATTGTAGATTCCCCGCCATTACTAGCAAGGGAGTCTGGGGGAGCGCTTGGAGCTCCCCCAGCTTCGCCCCACCGCCGAGCACTATTTCTGGTATTGAAAGCCAACAAAATGCATATTCTGAGGTATATACTCTGCATTTTCCTGCTATTAATACGTTTTATTTCAAAAACCTAATGTGCTATTCTTACTGATTTACACCCTCCCGCGCCGTTCGGCGCATTTGCTGTTAAGCTGTTTCCATAAAATTGTAGATTCCCCGCCATTACTAGCAAGGGGGTCTGGGGGAGCGCTTGGAGCTCCCCCAGCGCGGGGCGAATCCCCGCCGCCAAGCACTATTTCTGGTATTGAAAGCCAACAAAATGCATATTCTGAGGTATCTACTCTGCATTTTCCTGCTATTAAAAAGTTTTATTTCAAAAACCTAATGTGCTATTCTTACTGACTTAGATCCTCCCGCGCCGTTCGGAGCATTTGACGTCAAGCTGTTTCCATAAAAATCTGTCACTGGTAATGTCTGAAGCCTCATGATGAGTGGCGTCTGACCCTTCATTATTTCTACTCTAAAATAGGTACTTTCTGGAGTTAGTGAAAAAATTGTAAACTCCCCGTGCTTGCTAGCAAGGGGGTCTGGGAAGCGCCGGAAGCTCCCCGAGCGCGGGGTATATTATCCAGCTATTTCAAAAAACCTAATCTGCTATTCTTACTGACTTAGACCCTCCCGCGCCGTTCTGCGGATTTGGCGGCAAGATGTTTCCAAAAAAATCTGTCACTGGCAATGTCTGAAGCCTCTTCCCACCTGCTCTGAAGACCTCGATGAAAGTGTGGCGCTAAATTGTACTGGGATATCATTGCAACTCTTCTTATGCGCAATTTATTTTGTCGGAGAACATGTCCAGCAAACCTCATGCGTCGCTCTCGCACAATCTTACTAAGAGGTCGACTCCCAGTTCGGCATAGGATTTCCTTGATTTAGACCCGATCTCTATAACTGACTCCTAAAATCTGTCTTAGCCATCTTTGTTGAGCCACATTTAGTGTTTTTCAATTTCGGCAGATGACTATTCACTGCAGTTTATTAATGGAGCCCAGCCACTGGTAAAAATGTGTAACCACTCTTGAATATGCTCTTGGAATTAAGTGACTGTAGTTTGCTTTAGATTTTATATCGAAAAGAGAAGTTTTATCTTCAAAATCATCTGTTTGGGGTTTTCCACCTCAAAATGCTCTTTAGGGGGATCTTAACTCATAACCATCTGGAGGGGGTTTAAACTTTAAAAAAAAGCCTTCTGTAGAAGAGGGGTTTAAACTCAAAACCCCCGATTGGATTGGCTACGCTCAAATAATTTTAGTGTGTAATTTGCTTTTTTTTTATATTGAAGAGGTATTTTTAGCATCAAACCCCTCTGAATGGGGGTTTAAACTCAAAACCCCTTTTGGCAACGCTCATAACATTTTGAGTGCGTAATTTGCTTTTTTTTTTCTTACACTGAAGATGTATTTTTTTTCCTCAAACTCGAACCCCTCTGGTAGGGGTTTTAAACTCGAACCCCCCCTGGTAGGGTTTTTTTAACTCGAACCCCCTGGTAGGGGGTTTTAAACTCAAAACCCCTTTGGTTGTGCTGGGGCAAGTGATGGTTTAGTATTAAAATCTCAACTAAAATAAACAAAAACAAAGCAAAAAATCAGTCACTAAATTCCGACTCCCCCCTTCGGGGGGGGGGGGATTTCATTTCGGGGGGGGGGTTGAACCCCAAAACCCCCCCCTGGCTACGCCCTTGGGTTCTTCCCTAGTGCTATTAGAGCATGGAATGGGTTGCCTGAGCTAGCCAGGAAAACCAGTGACTTGGCAGAATTTAAGTCATTGGTTAATATGCATGACTAAATGCATGACGCGTAGGACGTAATCATCTTCTTTTTTGAAGTAACGTCTGTATTATATAAGATAAGATAAGCATGAATTTCTGACGTCATTTTATTTATTCATTTGCAGTATTTTTTTGAAGGGTCTGTGCTAGAAAACTCAGCACTTAGTGTTTCTGTTGGCAAAGTCAGTGCACATGATGCGGACAGCGGCATGAATGGACAATTTAACTTCTCCTTGCCATTTAGTAAGGATTTAACATTTCGGGGATTGATGGATAAAATATTAAATTAAAAAAAAAATGTGCAATTTTTTAATCATTGGCTGGATTATTGGGTGCTTTTAGAATGATGATTGGCTCATTAATTCATAGATTGATTGAGTGATCGAGTGATGTTTTGATAATTGATAAATTGATGGATTAATTCATTGAGTGATTGGCCTATTGATTAAATGACTGATTAATATATTAAGTAATTGCTTGCTTGATTTAACGATTGATTGGTTTAGTGTATGATTGAGTGGTAGTGATTAAATTATTGCATGATTGATATTGATTGTTTCTATTTTGGGATAATTAATTTTTTAGTTTAATTTATATTCAGACATAGTTATTTCCTTACTATTGCATGATTGATGGATGATCGATCGAGCTATTGATTGATTGTAAATATCATTGCAGCCGAACACTTTCTGATCGATCCAAACACGGGAGTATTAACCCTCAATGGCGATGTGGATTACGAAAACGAGACTTCTTACTTGGTTCTAGTCGAGGCCAAAGATTTAGGCCTACCCACCTTCTCGTCACGCACCTACGTCAACATCAGAGTACTTCCGGTCAACGAGTACCCTCCTGTCTTCACCCAAATCGTTGGAACACAAACTATCTCAGAGGCAAGTGAGCCAGGTAAGATATTTACAAAGCTTATATCAACTCTGTATTTCTGTTTGTCTGGTAAAAAGTTTGAACACGCTATTTCTCCCACATCCATTCTGGATCAAGTTGAAACTTTGCACAATTTTTAACTGGAGTAAGCAATACATCTTATCTTATCTTATATGATACAGACGTTACTTCAGAAAAGATGATGATTACGTCCTACGCGTCATGCATTTAGTCATGCATGTTAACCAATGACCTAAACTCCGCCAAGTCACTGGTTTTCCTGGCTAGTTCAGGCTACCCATTCCATTCCATGCTCTAATAGCGCTATGGAAGAAGGAGCTTTTGTACAAATTTGTCTTAGCATATGGGACGAGGAATGAATCAATAAAAACGAAATAGTCATATCAATTGGTTATTACTTACTAATTATTTTGTTTAATACCAACAAGGGAAATCAATCTTTCAGTATTAACAGATATGTTTAAATATGTCTGGGCTCTGACCCATAAATTATTGTATACAGTATTTCTCCCTAACCAAGAAAATAAAACTACTTGTCTAGAAATTGACCCCCAAAAAATGTACATAACAATAAAGGTTTAGCGAGGGTTGGAAACTAAAACGTAATGAGTGCAGACGTGTGCGGCTTACGTTATTGGGATCAATTCAGTTATAACTAATTTCCATGATCAAACTTCTGAAGTTGATGATATTAAACTTTTTTTTAAATTTGTATTTCTATTATAGTTTTAGTTTCGTTGTTCGACTTATTTTTATTTCGTTGTACGCTCTTTTCCATTTTTTCATTGTATTTTTATTTCTATTTCTGTGTATGTTATTCTTTATTTTTATTTATTTATTTATTCTATTTGACTTATAATAAAATAAAGCAATAACGTATGAACAGAAAAGAAAGAGATTACAGGAAGCATTCCTTTCAGAAAATGCAAAATTTTTTTTCAGGTTCTTTTGTAACCAGTATTGAGGCTACTGACGATGACCATGGGCTCGATGGTCAGATTGTGTATTCACTTCTGGACAACAACGTACCTTTTATTCTTGAACCGGTCACTGGTCGTCTTGTCGTGGGTCTTGGACTAGACGCAGAGAATATTACGCAGTACAATCTCACGGTCATCGCTTCTGACCAGTCAGAGACTGAGGTCAAATCGGTCACTATGTCCCTGTTGGTTAATGTTTTGGATGTAAATGACAACCCACCAACCTGTGACTTTGTTCATCCCATCAGTTTAAAATCACCCCTCGTAAACACGCCGTTCGCAAAACTAAACTGCCCAGATGCAGATATCACTTTGACTGTACTCAGATATGAGATAATGGACTGTAAGCCTTTTAACATTTTCAGCATTGACCCAAACACTGGCGAGATAAGCGTGGTCAGCGTGGACGGTAACCCCCAGGGCGTGTATCAACTGATTGTCAAGGTTTCTGACAACGGCGTGCCCCAGTTGTATACAACTTTCTCACTGGAGGTACTATTGGAGGTCAATTTGCAGTTCAAGGACTTCCCATTACTTCCGGTTCACCTGAACGAAAATGAAGATGCCAATAAAGTTGTTGCTAATGTGACAGCCACTGGGGCATATGATCCAGTAACGTATAACATTGTTGGTGGAAATGACAACGAACAGTTCAGCATGGGTCACTACTCTGGTACACTGCGGCTGGTCAAGGGCTTGGACAGAGAATCTATAGACAGATTTAATCTGATCATCCAGGCCTCAACGCTTAGTGGACAGGTCATTACAAAGACGCTGGACATCATAGTGGACGATGACAATGATGAGATGCCCACTTTTCCCAATTCTCGTTATGAGCGGAAGGTCTTGGAGAGTGTAACACCGCCTCAGAGCCTTGGTTTGATCACAGCGGTCGACAAGGACACGGGCAATAACTCATTACTTACTTACAGCATATGTTCCGGAAACGATGAGGGAGTGTTTGATATAGATGCGGCTTCCGGAGAACTCTGGGTAAGAAAGAACTTAGACAGTGAGGCAACACAGGCTTATAATCTGGAATTGTGTGTCAAGGACGGTGGGAGTCCATCTTTAAACAGCTCCACCGTTGTCTTCGTGAGTGTTGAAAACATAAACGAGTTTAAACCGGTTATAACACCATCAGTTGACATCATAAATCTCACACTTTCCGAAGATTCTGTTATTGGATTACAAGTTCTCGTCATCAGCGGGTCGGATCCAGACCGCGGTTCAGAAGTACGGTACTCCATCTTTGGCTTGAGTTCACCTGAATACTTCTCTATAGGTGAACTCACGGGGGAGGTGTACTTGACCTACCCTTTGGACAGAGAAACCTTATCAAACTTTACATTCGGGGTTCGTGTCATCGACACCGTTGGTCAGTCTGCCACTACAACTGTCAGTGTCACCGTGACTGATGTCAATGACAATGACCCAGTGTTCGATAAGTCTAGCTATGTGTTTACGACAGCTCATGAAACCAAGGCTAATACTTATATAGATTCATTTACAGTAACTGACCAAGACAATGGACTCAACGGCTCGGTTACGCTGTCTATATCATCTGGTAACACAGGAGACACGTTTAAAATCATAGGTTCAAATTTACTATCAAACGCGGTGCTTGATGCTAACGACCAGAACCAATATGATCTAATAGTGACTGCTACTGACCGTGGAAATCCTCCTAGGAGTTCGTCTGCTTATGTAACTGTTCTCGTTGGTCCAGAATTCAAAAAACCTTCTTTCCAGATTGACAGTTCAAACCCTATCACTTTGATCGAAACATTAGCAGTAGGAAGTTTGGTCAAAGACCTGGATGCAACAGTTTTGGGGGCAAAAGAGGGATCAGGTGGCGACCTCCTCTATTCTATCACAAGCGGAGATCCTCATCAACATTTCTCTATCGAGCCTTTCGAAGGTGCTCTAACGCTTGTTTCTCCGTTAGACTATTCTGCTACATCATTCTTCTCCCTGCAAGTGATCGCCCAGAATAAATACAAGTTTTCGTTAAATGACACCGTCTTGGTCAACGTGACGCTCATCCAGGTGAATGTCCGCACTCCGCAGTTCACGTCTGATGTCTACAACTGGACAGTCAATGAAACCGCTGGTGTTGGCTCCTCTGTTGGTAAGGTCAGCGCCGTGGACCAAGATGCCGGACAGTTTGGGAAAGTGAGCTACTCTTTAAAGTCCGGGGCTCCATTCCAGATCAACTCGAGCACGGGGTTGATCACGTTGTCTGGTACTCTGGAGTACTCTCAAGCTAAGAGCTACAGTTTCTACGTCACCGCCATCGACAACGCAGGAGCTACAAGCAAGACGTCATCCGCTGTCGTCATCATATACGTCATTGACTTCAACAATCACGCCCCAACTTTTCCCAGCAACTTTTACAGCGTGACACTACCGGAATCTTTCCCTTTGCATCAAGAGTTTCTCATCACCTCAGCATTCGACCTCGACTCTGGTTCTTTCGGATCTATTCTTTACAGCATCGCATCCAGCAATGCAGGAAGCATGCTGACAGTAGACTCACATACTGGAGCATTGTCTCTTCAGCAGCACTTAGACTACGAATCTTTACAGACGATACACTTGACAATCATGGCGGCTGACGGAGGCAGCCCACGGCTAAGCAGTACTGCATCTGTCATCATCAATGTGGAAGACGTCAACGACGAGGTTCCTAAGTTCCCCAGTGAGACGGTGGAGCTCAACATTCCGCAATCCACCCCGGCACTTGCATTAATCTACTCGGCGTCAGCCTCGGATAAAGATAAAGGAAATAACGGCGAGGTGATATACACCATCGCGAGCGGCAACGATGCCGGGCTCTTCACCATCGACACCTTAAAAGGAGATCTAAAAACCTCGAGATCTTTGATGTCCGGCAGTGGATTTTACACTTTGGCGGTGGCGGCCGTAGATCAGGGTCGTCCTTCACTCACTGGCACCGTGATGGTCAGCGTGGCCGTCAGCCCCATAGCCAACCTGCCCGCTGATGCCTCCGTCAAAGAGAATGAGCCATCTGGCACACTTGTTAGTGGCCTCCCGCACTCCTCTTCTGTCATTGGATACAGCATCACGTGAGTACATGTCTGTGTACTTTAATCTGTATAGTAATTTTACCTTTACCTATCCCTTAGTCTGCTGGACCGTCGGGGCACCAAGCAAGATTCGTCCACCGTCTTTCTCCATTCCTTTCTGTTTTTTTGCCTAAGTTAGAACCTCTTTCAATGGCAGGCCCGTCCATTCTTTTATGTTGTCCTCCCATCGCTTTCTCTGTCTGCCTCTTCTTTTTCCTGGTACTGTTCCCTGAAGGAAGGTCTTTGCGAGCCCCAAAGATATTGTAATATGGCCATAATACAATAGCATTTGATAATTAAATCTTCGCGATTAAAGTCATTGCTAAACTAGTAGTGAGGTTGGATACAGTATCGCAGATTTCTTTTAAGATCATTTCTGGGTTACTCTGGAGAAATAGAAATGGCTAGTGAGAGGCAATGCCTATCTAGGTGTTACGTTTATTATGGGGTGAGACTCTGTAGCGATGAATCGACATATGAGCTACAAAATTATAGTTTATAAATGCTTTAAATTTTATTAACACTGAAACCACTATCTAGTTTCTATTCCTCCATTTTGGTTCTCCCCCTTTCAACATGCGTTCGCACCGTTCCACATTTACACTAGTATGCGCACGTAACAGCCGGGCATCGACATGTCACTTCTGCAAGTGTTTGTATGTGCCACTTCTTTCTGTGTTTGTAGGTGTCTCCACTGACTGTTGGTATGTGTCACTTTTGGTCTCTTTTGACTCTGTATGTATCTCTTCTTCCTGTGTTTGTATGTATCTCTTCTTCCTATGTTTGTATGTATCTCTTCTTTCTGTGTTTGTATGTATCTCAATCTCAAGCTCAATCTTGTGCCGACTGTGGTAACATAAGAGGACTATATGAGGGCATGAGAAAAGCCTTTGGACCTCACACCAGCAAGTGTGCTCCGCTCAAGTCAAAAGATGGCTCAATCATCAGCGATCGTGCGCTGCAAATGGAACGATGGGTAGAACACTATGCAGAACTCTACCAGATTGAAAACGCCATCTCACCAAATGCTGTTTCCAACTTCCCATCACTTCCAGTTTTGACGGAATTAGACGAAGCGCCCTCAGTAAAGGAGCTGAGCATTGCCATTGACATGCTTGCACATGGGAAAACACCCGGAGGAGATGGCATTCCTGCTGAAGTAATTCAGGCTGGAAAACATGCCCTAATCAAACCACTCCATGAACTGCTAAGCTTGTGCTGGGAACAAGGAATGGTCCCCCAAGAATTGAAAGACTCCAACATTGTTACAATTTATAAAAATAAAGGCGACCGCTCTGATAGTAACAATTACAGAGGCATCTCACTGCTTAGCATAGTCGGAAAGGCTTTTGCTAGAGTATTACTAAAGCGATTACAGATCCTGGCAGATCGTGTTTATCCAGAGTCGCAGTGTGGCTTTAGGGCAGGTAGATCTACAACAGACATGATTTTCTCTCTGCGGCAGCTACAGGAGAAGAGCAGAGAACAAAAGCAGCCCCTCTTCATAGCTTTTATTGATTTGACCAAGGCCTTTGACCTTGTTAGCAGAAGCGGTCTGTTTGCTGTACTAGAGAAAATCGGCTGCCCAAATAAGTTAAGAAAACTAGTGTCAGCTTTTCACGAAAATATGCAGGGTACCGTTCAGTTTGAAAGTTCTTCCTCCAGGCCATTCTCCATTAAGAGCGGTGTAAAACAAGGATGTGTACTGGCCCCTACACTATTTGGCATCTTCTTCTCAGTCGTACTATCCAGTGCTTTTAAATCCCTGGAAGACGGAATATACATCCATAGCAGATCCGATGGAAGGCTCTTTAACCTGGCACGTCTTAAAGCCAAAACGAAAAGGCGTCGTATCTTGATAAGGGAGCTGCTGTTTGCAGATGACGCGGCACTCGTATCTCACTCACAAGGAGGTCTACAGAAGCTAGTGAACGCCTTAGCAGCTGCTTGTCAAGAGTTTAGCCTTACTATAAGTCTCTCCAAGACCGAAATCCTGGCACAAGACGTCGCAGAAATACCTATAATACAAATTGGGAACCACACCCTTTCAGTGGTGCAGGAATTTACCTACTTGGGTTCAACAATTGTCAGTAACCTAGACTTAGACATCGAGCTGACAAAAAGGATAGAAAAAGCTACCACAGCATTGGCAAAACTCTCCAAGCGCGTCTGGGAAAATGGTAAATTGACCACAGCGACCAAAATCCTAGTCTACAACGCCTGTGTTGTGAGCACTCTCCTTTATGGCAGTGAAAGCTGGTCAACATACATGTACCAAGAGCACAGATTGAATAGTTTCCACTTGCGCTGCCTGAGACGCATAATGGGCATCTCTTGGAGGGACCATGTCTCCAATCAGGAAGTTTTGAGATTGGCCAATATGAACAGCATGTATGCTCTCCTGACACAAAGAAGATTACGCTGGCTCGGACATGTCACCCGAATGCCAGATGGTAGAATCCCGAAAGATATCTTATATGCTGAGCTTGTGGAAGGAGTCAGACCCAAGGGCCGCCCAAGACTAACATATAGAGATGTCTGCAAGCGAGACATGAGAGCCTCAGGCATCAGTGAAAGTATGTGGGAAAACATAGCCAAAGACCGGAGTGCATGGAGACAGACTGTGCGTGCTGGGACAACCCTTGCTGAGAACAAAAGAATTGAAGCGGCTTTAATCAAGAGGGAAAAAAAGAAAGCTGCCCTGTCTGCTAGCCCTAAATCAGAGGCATACACATGTACGAATTGTGGCAAAGTCTGCCGTTCTAGAATTGGCTTGATTAGCCACACCAGATTCTGCCCCGTCTCAAGATTAAGCCAAAACCAGTGACTCACTTGGGCGCATCCATTGCCTTTCGAGACAAAAGGAGCCATATATGTATCTCTTCTTCCTGTGTTTGTATGTATCTTATCTTTCTGTGTTTGTATGTATCTCTTCTTCTTGTGTTTGTATGTATCTCTTCTTTCTGTGTTTGTATGTATCTCTTCTTCCTGTGTTTGTATGTACCTCTTCTTCCCGTGTTTGTATGTATCTCTTCTTCCTTTATCTGTATGTGTCACTTCTGACTATGTTTTTATCTTTTCTGCCTGTGTTTGTATGTGTCACCTCTGACAGTGTTTGTATGTATCTCTTCGTATTATTTGTGTGTTTTACTTCTGCCTGTGCTTGTATGTACCACTTCGCATCCTGCCTGTGTTTGTATGTACCACTTCGCATCCTGCCTGTGTTTGTATGTACCACTTCGCATCCTGCCTGTGTTTGTATGTACCACTTCGCATCCTGCCTGTGTTTGTATGTACCACTTCGCATCCTGCCTGTGTTTGTATGTACCACTTCGCATCCTGCCTGTGTTTGTATGTACCACTTCGCATCCTGCCTGTGCTTGTATGTGTCAAAGCTGTCTGTATGTGTGTGTGTGTATTGAATTATATTTCCAGTGCTGTAGAAACGCCCTGAATTAAGAAAACGTCCGCAAATATCGCGACTGTCCAATCTGAGATTATTTTGGAAAGAAAAAAAAAAGATAAAAATGAATAAACATATTCTACAATAATTTAACAAATGCCGACAGCCGAAATATATTCTACGAGTGACCCAAATAAGATTATATAAGCAGTAAAGAACGAAAGAGAAACTAGTTACTTTGAAACACAGACCGGAATGTTAGTGTAACTGAGTGTAACAATAACAATCTTACCTATTTAGTCACGTGACTCATGACGCAAAAAGAAACCGTTAAAAACACACAGGTCCTGGCTTGCTCATAGGGCAAGGTCAACGTAAGGCAGACGTGAGCTCAACCCGTCATTTGTCTACACACACATCAAGTCACTGCTAAAGAGTGTCAGATGTTCAGTCAAATGTGTAACCAAGATTACCCCGTTGTCAAACTGGGTCACCACCTTACCTGGGGCTTAACCCTGAATGAGTCAAGGTGTGGAGTGGACTTGAACGAAGTAGCAAGTACCCGGTGAGAGGTGACAGTTCGAAGATATTTTTTACCGGAACAAGGTAACAACCATTTAGCAAATTGGCAAGGAAGTTATAGAATATAGACTCTACATAGGGCCCAGATAGCCTCGTCGGGTTAGATGTACTTTTGGCGGCCTTTATTCGAGTCCATATCACATTCTTATTCATCTGTTTGCAATGCCTGTCCTAACTTGATTTCAAAACAAGCAATATAGATATATGCAAAGTTTGTATTGAGTGAAGGCAGAAGACCTTTCAATCGCTATCATATTTCTAAGTATTGCATGGTTTATCTCCTATATAAAACAAAAGCTTCTTGGTTATTGTTATTTTATTGATTCGTGTGTTGTCATTAACAATGAATAATTTAGCAAAAATTTCAACTTGTACGAGATTGGGTGATATAGAAAACGCCCTGATGGAATCAGACGGCGGTGTAAGTTAATATAAGCTTTGGGATAGTCTGTCATTCTGAGATATTAGTGGACATGTAACTAAAACGATTTTTGTAACTGGATTTTATTTATTTAGTCAAACTATTTATTTGATCAGGGATCTTGGAGGCTTGAATGTTTATCAATTTAAGTTGCTTTTTAATTACCAATACACTAAGGAAGAGCTTCTTGTGCGCTTAACAGAACACCGTTGGCATCATTCTCTTGTTTGTGACCCCAAAACAATTTAATCCTTTTTGAGTTGGGCCACATCCGTAATAATCAATCTAAAACAGTGACGTCCTCCTGTGGGCCACATCCGCAATAAACAATCTAAAACAGTGACGGCCTCCTGTGGGCCACATCCGCAAAAAAACAATCTAAAACAGTGACGTCATCCTGTGGGCCACACCCGCAATAAACAATCTAAAACAGTGACGTCCTCCTGTGGGCCACATCCGCAATAAACAATCTAAAACAGTGACGTCCTCCTGTGGGCCACATCCGCAATAAACAATCTAAAACAGTGACGTCCTCGTGTGGGCCACATCCTCAATAAACAATCTAAAACAGTGACGTCCTCCTGTGGGCCACATCCGCAATAAACAATCTAAAACAGTGACGTCCTCCTGTGGGCCACATCCGCAATAAACAATCTAAAACAGTGACGTCATCCTGTTGGCCACATCCGCAATAAACAATCTAAAACAGTGACGTCATCCTGTGGGCCACATCCGCAATAAACAATCTAAAACAGTGACGTTCTCCTGTAGGCCACATCCGCCATAAACAAGCTAAAACAGTTACGTCATCCTGTTGGCCACGTCCGCAATAAACAAGCTAAAACAGTGACGTCATCCTGTGGGCCACATCCGCAATAAACAATCTAAAACAGTGACGTTCTCCTGTAGGCCACATCCGCCATAAACAATCTAAAACAGTGACGTCATCCTGTGGGCCACATCCGCAATAAACAATCTAAAACAGTGACGTTCTCCTGTAGGCCACATCCGCCATAAACAAGCTAAAACAGTTACGTCATCCTGTTGGCCACGTCCGCAATAAACAAGCTAAAACAGTGACGTCATCCTGTGGGCCACATCCGCAATAAACAATCTAAAACAGTGACGTCACCCTGTGGGCCACATCCGCAATAAACAATCTAAAACAGTGACGTCATCCTGTGGGCCACGTCCGCAATAAACAATCTAAAACAGTGACGTCCTCCTCTGGGCCACATCCGCAATAAACAATCTAAAACAGTGACGTCCTCCTCTGGGCCACATCCGCAATAAACAATCTAAAACAGTGACGTCCTCCTCTGGGCCACATCCGCAATAAACAATCTAAAACAGTGACGTCCTCCTCTGGGCCACATCCGCAATAAACAATCTAAAACAGTGACGTCCTCTTCTGGGCCACATCCGCAATAAACAATCTAAAACAGTGACGTCCTCCTCTGGGCCACATCCGCAATAAACAATCTAAAACAGTGACGTCCTCTTCTGGGCCACATCCGCAATAAACAATCTAAAACAGTGACGTCATTGTGTTGGCCGCATTCTATTCCGACATCTTTGTTATTGGATGTATCACAGCATTAAAACTAATGAGTCTAATGAAACTTAACTTCTACTGCTTAATTATACACAATAAGCAGACGTTTCGAAGGGGCCGGCTAGCACCGCATCATGGACTGATTTGACTCGAGGGTTGTAGTTCTGGTATCACTGTTCTAAAATGTAAATGCTTTTTCTTGTGTAACCTTTTAATAGCAAAATAAATGTAGTCCTTTTATTTCCTTTGTTTGTCTTTAGTCTTAAGTTTTTGGCCAGATCTCATTTGTTAGATCAGTGTTTCCCAAACTTTTCCCTTAACGGAACACTTCACACATTCGGAGTATTTAGCGGAACGCTTTCATCATTTTTTAGAGAATTTATTTACCCGGTGTCCTACTAGTTAATTATTTCAGTAGTTCGTGGAACACCTATCAGGCCTCGCGGAACTCTGAGGTTCCGAGTAATATAGTTCGGGAAACTCTGGGCTATATATTCTGTTTATATATATATATATTTATTTATTTATTTATTTATTTTGTTTCTAGGGGAGGTAATTACGGAAATAGTTTTTCAGTCAATAATGCAACGAGATCTTTACTGACCACCAAGCCACTGGACAGAGAAGACTACGCTTTATATCAGCTGACCATCACTATGTGGAACAATACTGGTAAAGCTGGCGAAATAGTAAGTCACATTTTATGTTGTTGTTTTTTTATCTAGAAGTATAATAAACTTAAAACATAAGTTTCAATATATAGTAAGGTCTTCGATTGAGTACGGTCATCTATATTACTATGCAAACCCAGTTTTGAATAAAGTCAGTGTCACAAGCTAAGCTTTATAAAGAAAAGGCAGAATTTAAGTCTTTGGTTAACATGCATGACTAGATGCATGACGCGTAGGACGTAATCATCTTCTTTTTTTGAAGTAACGTCTGTATAATATAAGATAAGTTAAGAAAAATAAAAATACAGTGAGTTTGTGAAAGTTTGTGTTATACACAAACTCGAATTCAGACCATTTTGCTTTGCACACAAAACGAATAAATTACATAAATGCTACGGAATGTGAAGAACTGCTTTTTTTTTGCACTTTTAAATTTTAATATTGAGGACAAAAGATTTTGCTTTCATAATACCAGAAGTAGAAGGCTGCTTTATCTAGTGGTATCATGGTATGTGTTCTGGACTGTCTTTCGTTGGTCTTAATGTTCCAGGGTTCAAACCCTGCCGTCCGCATCCCACTCTGTCCTGCCAGAGGTTTTAGGTAAGGATGTCGTTGCATCTACTTCAAGCAAGAGGACCGCTGAAAACTAGAATAGCAACAGGGAAGATTTGTAAAGGTGTTAAATAGAGGACTTGTAGAGCCATGAAACGCCACAATAGAAAAAAAAGATATAATATCAGAACATACCATCACAAATTATTTCTTTTTTTTTCAGTCATTGAATGTCAAGGTTCTAGACAAAAACGACAACAAACCCAAGTTCAAGGACCCCGAGCTGACCATACGTATCGTTGAGAACATGTTAACAGGGGTCAGTATTGGTCAGGTGACTGCTGAGGACGCTGACGAGCCGGGCAGCAACAGCCACATCACTTACACGATGTCGTCCTTCCAAGGCAATAGGTACATCGCCCTGGACAGCTCCACTGGGCAACTCAGCCTGAAAGAGTCTATCAGCTATGAGACGGTGTCGTCTTTGACCTTTGAGGTCATCGCTAAAGACGGTGGATCCCCTCAGCTGTCGTCGACGGCCACTGTTAATTTAGTGGTGTATGATATCCTCGAGACTGTTATTGAACGAGGTAAGTGACCAGGGTTTGCATGACACCAGTGCCTAGTGCGCGAGTTACAATGGTATGGTTCTAAACATTGATGCTGTCACGTTAGGTTGCCATGGGATTGTGTCGTTAGTACACTTCTTAGTTACCTTTCATATATTTATTCCAATGACACAAATACAGGTGTCTTCCGAGAAATATTAAAACTCTGTGACGTATTCCCAATATATATTTCCTCCCTTTAATACTATTTCTTTGACACACACACAAATAATATATTCAATATAAGGCTTGTCCGAAAATTAATGAGGAGTGCAGTATTTCACGTTGTTACGTAGCCCCAGCTGCAACCTACTTAATTTTCCCCATCCAGCGAGGACAAAACCATTATCCGCCGGTGGCCGATTAAGATTCTCTTTTTGCAATCTACCTCTGTCCTCGGCAGTGGATTTTCTTTTGGTCTCACTTGTGTATCCCGCGGCCTATAAAAGTGATCTCCACCTGTCTCGTTTGAAAACCGCCAGCAGCCAAATGCTCTCTTCTATGTCAGTTAATGCAAGTTGGCGCCTAAGCTTGTCTCGTTCGCTTGGGGCACCTCTATTACGTCGATCATAAATTCACTACTATGAACGAGTTCTCATTTAGTGTTTTTTTTTTGTTTAAATTCTTACAATTACAATGAATGAATAAATGCTCTAATATCCAATAAATTAGTTTCAACTGAACTCATTTTTCTAGTTTTAATTTTACTTTTATTACAGCTTCTACAAAACTGAATAATATATCGACAAAACAAATTTTCTTGTATTTACACTTTTATAATTACACTTTTATAATTGTATCTTCGGAACTGAGATTTTCTTTCTCAATATTTTTCCTCTTTTTTGTCAGCGACTTTTGACTTGACCTCCATATCTGATCGGCTCTGTAATAATTTTACTCGTGAATAATGCTCGATTTTTTCCTTGACATGAAATTTCTAGAATAAGGTCACGGCTAACTGCTGTATAGATTCGTGACAGCTGCCAGATTTTTTGATGATGATAGAAAGACAAATTGTGGCTTTTTTTGTTATATTACACAGATTATCAATCTTTATCTGCCAGATTAGATATCAGTAATTTTTTGAAATAAATTAACTTGACAGAACTGTGACTTGTTTAAACAAATTGTTAATTAATACATTAAGCCTTGTAGCACTTCGGGGAAGGGGGGGGGATGGGCTTTCTGTTTCGCTGTCCCTCTTTAAGCTCGCCAAAAAAAGATCACCTTTGGCTTGCGGGATAAGCATCAGACTTCTATACAGTCCACACCAGCCTCCAACAGAACTTGGTTATCTGTAAGGAAGTCTTGCCAGCGTAAGCTTATTAAGGATGTGAAGGTGCCTTAGAAGGAAGTGTTCGAGGAACCCTAGATGCCTTCTATAGAGCACCCAGATTAGATTTTACGAAATATCCAGGTTCCAACTAGGTTTGCGTAGTCACACAGGAAAGACTAAAGAGCATTATAATATACCATTTTATTCTATATTTTCTTTCTGTAAGCTTTAAAATAATGTTATTATACTCTTATATAACAATATAAGTCTTTCTATGTAAAAAGTATCACATATAATACACTATACCACCCCAGGTTTCAATACTACGTACTTCATCTCTCACGAGTTCCCTCACGACGCTGCAAAGGGTGAAGTTGCATGTACGCTGATACCAGAAGACTTTGGTTTGGATCCTACTGTTACTAGGACAAATGAAGTCACATCTGTGGGAAACAATGTTTTTGAAGTGTCCAGGTAAGCTATTTTTAAGGGTGAAGACATCAAAGGCAAATCATCCTTGCAGGCCTATGATGGTAATCAGTGTGGCTATCAAATACACCTCCTTTCGTGAACAAATATTGTCTTTCCTTGATTGAGGAAATGGTACACATATTTTATTTTCCCATGAAGCCAGTGGTGCACATATTTTATTTTCCCATGAAGCCTATGGTGCACATATTTTATTTTCCCATGAAGCCAGTGGTGCACATATTTTATTTTTTCATGAAGCCAGTGGTGCACATATCTTATTTTCCCGTGAAGCGAGTGGTGCACAATTTTATTTTCTCATCAAACCAATGGTGCACACTTTTATCTTCTCATGAAGCCACTGGTGCACATATCTTATTGTCTGATAAAGCCAGTGGTGCACATATTTTATTTTCCCATGAAGCCACTGGTGCACATATCTTATTGTCTGATGAAGCCAGTGGTGCACATATCTTATTGTCTGATGAAGCCAGTGGTGCACATATCGTATTGTCTGATGAAGCCAGTGGTGCACATATCTTATTGTCTGATGAAGCCAGTGGTGCACATATCTTATTGTCTGATGAAGCCAGTGGTGCACATATTTTATCGTCTGATGACGCCAGTGGTGCACATATTTTATCGTCTGATGACGCCAGTGGTGCACATATTTTATCGGCTGATGACGCCAGTGGTGCACATATTTTAGCGTCTGATGACGCCAGTGGTGCACATATTTTATCGTCTGATGACGCCAGTGGTGCACATATTTTATCGTCTGATGAAGCCCATTACACGTTTATGTTTGGAGACTATTTGGTGACCCCAATCTATTTCCAGATTCCTCTCATATTAGTGCAGTTTCTTTTTCTGTTTTCAAATCTCAGCACTGGTGCATCTCAATTCACTTCAGCTTGCACTGCAGCTTAGCAATAATTTTATCTTTAATTTAAGCAGAGAAATCCTAAACCTAATCCTTATTCTGTAATGAAGATAAAGTCTATGTCAATTATCGAATCTATTTAGGTTTACATATGCAATGTATATTTGTAACTGTAATTGCACCCCCCCCCCTCATTTTTTTCTCATTAGCTGAGCGATTTCCGCTTTATCTTCTTGTGTGAGAATTAAATTTTTGTCAAATACGTTATTTAGTCTCTATAATTATTTAATTTCTGAAGAAGTAGCAAGAAAACATTGAAGCTTGATTATTTAATTAGTGAGAGGAGCGTTAAAGTCCTACCTCTTCAATCTACTCGCTACTCTAATTAGAAGCAAAACAAACCCGATCCTATGTCCAACTCATTCCTCAGTTCCGGTGACGTCACGGTCAGTATGGCTGAAAAGATTTTTGAAAACGGGCGTTACTTTCAGTGGATGGTGCTGACCACCAGTGAGACAAGTGGCACCAAGTCCATGGTGGGACTAGTACGACTGGACACTTTCAACAAGAACAAACACCTGGTGGCTGTAATAGTCTCACTGGACGAGGTGGACCTAAGGTCCAAAGTGTAAGTAGGTCTATTGTTTTTATTAAGTTTTTTATTCCTTGACCTTCACCTTTATCTTCCCTTAGTCTTTTGGACCGTTGATCTGGTGATTGTCCTAATCCATTCCTCTCTATCGTATGCCTTGGATAGAACCTCTTCCATTCCTCTCTATCGTATGCCTTGGATAGAACCTCATCCATTCCTCTCTATCGTATGCCTTGGATAGAACCTCATCCATTCCTCTCTATCGTATGCCTTGGATAGAACCTCATCCATTCCTCTCTATCGTATGCCTTGGATAGAACCTCATCCATTCCTCTCTATCGTATGCCTTGGATAGAACCTCATCCATTCCTCTCTATCGTATGCCTTGGATAGAACCTCTTCCATTCCTCTCTATCGTTTGCCTTGGATAGAACCTCTTTCAATGGCAGGCCCGTCCATTCCTTTATTGTCTTTCCATCGCTTTCTATGTCTGCCTCTTCTTCTTCTTTTTCCTGGTACTGTTCCCTGAAGGAAGGTCTTTGTGAGCTCTTTGTGAGCAATGACGACCTAGTGATATGGCCATGGAGATTTAGTCTTTTGACAGTAGTTAGCAGGTCATCATGGGGTCCAATTGCTGTACTAATCCTGTCTCTAAACTGTTTCGTTTGTGATGCGGTCTTTGTATGTGATACCTAGAATCTTATTGCAGCATCTCAGTTCCATTGCTAGGATCCTCCTCTCTCGTTACAAATAATTGAATAAAATAAATTCAAACTTAAAGCTGCTTAGAACTGATTAAGGCGTAGATATTACTTAATCAAAAAAATAGTAAATAATTATTAGTTGAATATGATATAAAATCATAGGTAAATTACATTTGACGTGCACAATATTTAGACAACGGAGATTTTTATACAAGGAGGCAAATTATTATTATAGTTTTTATATAGCGCTACTTTCATGCTTATAGCATGCTCAGAGCGCTTTGGTCCAATCTCATTTGTGGACCAGTGGGGGGGAGGGGGTATCTAGGAGTTGGTTTTCCGTGCTACCTTTAGGCGCTCAGTAAACACAATTCTGCCCGTGTCGGGTGTCGAACCTCGAGCCGACTTCTAGGTAGCCAAGACAAGCCAAGATCAATCGCACTTAGCCTCTCGACCACGCTTCCCACTGACTGCATTAAATAGATAGTTTTTTGGTATATCAGTTGTACAAAATATGGAATGATTGATAATCGAAGTGTTTTAAAAACTATAATTTCATTTTTGTGCACTTTTAAGCACTCTCGAGCCAAATTTCGAAATTTATTTCACAAAGTATTTTATATCTCATAGTTGGCAACAATGAACTTTCAGTATGTCGTCCTTGACATTGTTTAGTTAGTCTTTGTTGTTTTTTTTTTCAAACTCTCCCCAAGTCTTTGTCTCCTTTATGTGTCTACGTTTTTCTTTTGCTTCTATTCTATCACCACTACATTTCTTCGTATCGCCTTCTATTTTTTTTCTTGTAACTTTATTTTATTGCTCGAAGGAAATAACAGGGGTCTTAGAAATCAAAGAGCAGGTTACTGTGAAAAACTTTTGCTTTGAAAATCCCCAATATCAGTTTGAAAATGGATTAAGTCAGTCTTTCATGGCTGCTTGGTCATTTTGGTATGCGCGATAGACAGTCGTTTACTTATTTCAATGGTCCCGGGTCTGTTCCCTGCCCGCTACCATCCACCGTCATCCTGCTTGGGATTTGGACCGAAACCAATCATCGAAGAAGGCCTGAACACTGACCTGCGACGTCGCAACCTGTGGGAAGTGGAGACCAATAGCTCGTTGCCAACAAGATATTGGTCTCCACTGCCCACAGGTTGTGACGTCGCAGGTCGGTGTTCAGGCCTACTCTAACGAGGGATCTCGTTTAAATTAGAATTAGATTGGGAAGCGTGGCGTGGCGTGGTGGGGCGTGGCGGGGCGTGGCATGGCTTGGCTTGGCTACCTATGAAGAGGGCTCGAGGTTCGACACATTTTACAAACAAACATTTCACTTTTGCTTGCAACATATGAACTATATTTCACTCTCTCTTTCTCTCTCTCTTCACAGAGAATTGCTCAGACATGATTTACAAGCTAAATTTCCGGCTCCAAATAAAGTCAAAGTCTGGCAAGTTCAAGCTACAAGCAGAAGTTCTAGGCGAAAACTTCTGGCCACTGAGTTAGTTTGGTTATGGGATAGTACTTTGGTTTTAAAAAATTGTGTACCAACCCTTGACCATGTTTAAAAAAAAAACAACCTCTGACGAATCTAAGTCTCAACTAATCAACTCGCGTCCATTTTCAGATCTGCTGCATTCACTGTTGTTCTGGCAGATGGCGCTTCTGACAGTATTAATAATGTAGATCAAAGCAAAACATTTCTGACCCAAGCTGAAATACTTGCAGTAAGTCTTGTGTTGTGTACAGCCAATGAAATTATACGCACGTATTTTTTTTTAGAAAAATTGTGTCTGAGAATTGTTGAAATATATCATACAGAAAAAAACATTTCAGAATACTCTTCATAAAAAGACAATACCTCCTTTTAATATCTTATAGAGCGATAATTTTGCTCTAGATAACTAATGATTTTTTTAAAAAAAAAAGGTTTGAACGTTATAATTTTTCAAAGTTAAAAAAAGCTAAATTTGGCTAGAGGCTGAATCTAGGTCTAGATCCAACATCGATTTTGAAAAGACTATGACGTTCTTGAAAGAACTATCGCGTTCGGGAATTTCCGAATTATTGATTTAAGAGTATTTAACTTTTTTTTTACTTAATAAAATGTATAAAGGTCAAACTAAGAGTTGTCCAAGTGTGTGGCTAACAAGCTAGTCATGTTTTTCCCAACGATATACAGCAACTTTCAAACTGCTAGGAAAATTGTTGGAGCCTTTTTCAAGAATCGCATCCACCCACCTAGGCTTTAGTTTCCACGAGGTTACCACATTAAATAGAGGTATTGTTAAACATCTTCATTTAAAATGAAGTCACGGTTTTCTTTATTACACATCATAAAATACAAAGAAGCTTTTTCGGAAATAAAATATATAAAAGAAACCAAAGGCATATAGACAAGATCTTTATTTGAATGGATGCTGGCCATATAGTCTCAATATTCTAACCATACCATTTAATATGGCGACTCAATTTAAAAAAAAAATCTGAAGATTCTGTTGGAACGCTCTTACTTTTCTAATCAATTAGTGGTAAACGTTGGCCACCGATGGCCAGTCCGATAAATCTTCCTATAAAGCATCAGTCTGTAAATCGATTTTTTTTCTCATGTATCTTTGTATATACCTTTATGTTGAAGACTGCTTTGTTTAACAGAATCTACAACAGTCTCCTGATGGCACACCGGTCAGTGGGCTGTCCAGCAATGTTCCAGTGACTAAAGTTGTTCCTTATGAAGACGCTTCGACCAACAGCAGTGGCCTGGACACCTCCACGATTATACTCATTGTGTTCGCAATCCTAGCTGCCCTCATCGTTATAGGTGTAGTGGTCATTCTAGCTTACTACTGCTGTTACAGACGACGGAAAATGTACGTAAAATAACAACAAATTTTTGTTATTAAACTAAATGTCTTTGTATTAGTAAGTATTAGATCTACAAAAAAAACACAACCTTTTAACTCTTTCTCTCCTAATCGACGATACCATCGTTGATTTTGACCTCATTAAATTAAATTAATGTTTAATTTTTAAACTTGACTTTGAACTATATAAAAAGAGAATGCATTTCCTTTGAATTCTTTACCAAATACAACATTTTCTGATAACAAACAACAAAGCTATTGAAGCCCAATCATAACAAGGTAGTGAAATAGTAATGAGCAAAATAAAGAATTCCTTCCAAAACTTACGGAGAGAAAGAGTTAATACATAAGGCCTATTTATCTTGTAAATTACAGACGTTACATTAAAAGAAAAGACAATTACGTCCTGCGCATATTCTTGTGTCAATCTTATCTTATAAATTACAATTATAATTATAGTGACCTCTCCATTGCTGGGGGAAAGCCTGTGTGGTGAACTAACGAGTGCCCACATCTGTTTATCAAGAATTGGCCTTTTTAGTCACATGACAAGTTGTAAAGGGAAAACATTGTCTCAATAGATGCTATATGCCTGCTCCATATTAAGCCCCCAGCCCCACTGCTAAAGTCAACAACGCTAATCATTTAACAACATCTGACCCCTAGTTGGTAAGGTCTGAAAGGGAAACTTCATTAAACGTATTTGATTTTTTTTCTGAGGGGGATTTAGTTATCCAGATGAGATCCACACAAAAACATTTAATTTTGTATATCAGTAGCATGATAGGTTTACCCAAATACTTGCAATAAAAGCACTGACATCAGATGAATTGTTCTACCGTATGTAAAATTAATATTTAAAATTATGTTGTAATAAAAGTAATAAAAGGAAATATTTTTGTCTTTCAGAAGGGACGACACATTGGGTCTAGGTAAGACCTTGTTAGTTTAATGTTGTTATTATTTAATACACTTGATATACAATGCTTTCTCTTTTCTTTCCTTTCCTTCTTTTTTAAACTAAGTTTTCTCTTTTCTACATTTATATGTTCTAAATTTAGAGTTGAAAAATAATAAGGGAATTCTAGAGAGTGCTAGTTGGGTATAAGGTGAAAGGTGCATACTTTTGAATGGAGGGCAGTTATTGTCAAAAGGGGTGAAAAAAACAAGCCATTATTGCGTGGGGAAGCTGTGTTGTTCTTCCTCAATCTGTCATATAATGACTTTGGTTCCTTTCGTAGACACACGTTACTGTGAGGCCCTATTCTCGTAGACTCACGTTACTGTGAGGCCCTATTCTCGAGAGACTTTCCCGTCCACTTGTATCACACGTTTGGATGGTACCCAATCTGTTTGCGCTCCACTTTTTTAACAGAGCTGAGGTCTATGTTTTTTCGCTAGCTGTAGCTTTCTTGGTCATTATTTCTCTGCATAGAGGCATGGGGGAAAATTACTTAAAGAAAACAACTAAAACAATTACATTTGAAATCACGTGACTGCACCGAAGTAATGCAAATTAAAGGTAAAAAAAATTCCGTCAAAATTTTTTTCTAGGAATGCTTTTTTCTTTTTTTTTTTCTTTTACTTTAAATGGTTGGCTTATTTTATCTTTTTATTTTGCATTCCAGTAAAACATGGGGAGACAAGTCACAAGATACTGGATTCTCCAGAACATGAGAAAATAATCTACGATAACTTCCCTCGAGATACAGGAACAGAAGATGACTCGACAGACGATGAAACCTCAAGTATTTTATTGTCTACACCTGAACCACAACCAGATACAGGTAACATTTCACTTCAATCATGTCTTACCGCTCTGTGTCATGGTGGTAACAGTTATCTTATTGAAGATTACAACATCCTAGCCCAACCCTCCCGCAGGATGACGGAGGTTGACGACAGTCCTGATCACCTACCACACGAGTTTCAAGAAAAAAGTTTGTCAGTGGTCTGAATTTGACAGCGAGTTTAGGAAGAATATAACTAACCAAATAAAGCAGAAAGCAGAAAAACAAGTATATCCAAAAGCAAATGTATTTATCAAGAGTTAAATTTTCAATTTTTTTTTTTTTTTTTGCATAGCAACAATAGCTACTGTTTTAAGTTTGGGAGCAGTAACAGTCCTAATTCCTTACCAAAACTAGTCGAATTTATAATTAGAAAATGTACCGTTTTATTAGTTTTCGCCAGGTAACTTAATGGCTTCATACGTTTCCAAATAGATCCTTGTTTCAATCTAATATTGTATTCATTGAAAACAAAGTAGCTCATTACAATTTCACCCACTGAGTTTACTGATGGTCTAAAATGATGTTAGAGCTCTAACTGCCACCATGTCACTCCAATGCGTTTTGTAAAGACATTTTGAATCTAGTTCATCAAGCTAGTCTTTTTTTTTCTTTTTAGAGGACTAGTCAACATATGTACATTCATTATTAACAAGTTTATTTTTATACTTTTTTGTTTACATTTTTTCTGGCTAATAACAAGTAGTAACGTTTCTTTTTTTTCCACTCATTTTAAATCATAGACTCTCTATTTACAATCAACAACTTGACTGTGTCAGATGACTTAGTGACAAAACATTTTGGTTTCAAGCGTAAACATTTCTTTCATTTTGATCTACATTAAATCAGACAATTAAAGTGCTGTTACAGTGAATCTACATCGGAAACTTTTTTTTTCACTATACAGTGGATCAAAGTTTATTGTACTGTAGGTTATTGAATGTAGATCTAGATAACATTACTAAGGGGAACTTTGAACAGTGATTGGATATTGTCCATAGGAAAGATTTTTGTTAGTTTGTTTATATTAACTTTTGTTTAAAATACCAGTAATGTAAATAGAGCGTTCGATTACAAGATATTGACTGTGTGTGTGAGATATTGACTGTGTGTGTGAGATATTGACTGTGTGTGTGTGTGATATTGACTGTGTGTGTGAGATATTGACTGTGTGTGTGAGATATTGACTGTGTGTGTGAGATATTGACTGTGTGTGTGAGATATTGACTGTGTGTGTGAGATATTGACTGTGTGTGTGTGTGTGATATTGACTGTGTGTGTGAGATATTGACTGTGTGTGTGAGATATTGACTGTGTGTGTGTGTGATATTGATTGTGTGTGTGAGATATTGACTGTGTGTGTGAGATATTGACTGTGTGTGTGAGATATTGACTGTGTGTATGAGATATTGACTGTGTGTGTGAGATATTGACTGTGTGTGTGTGTGATATTGACTGTGTGTGTGAGATATTGACTGTGTGTGTGAGATATTGACTGTGTGTGTGTGATATTGACTGTGTGTGTGAGATATTGACTGTGTGTGTGAGATATTGACTGTGTGTGTGAGATATTGACTGTGTGTGTGTGATATTGACTGTGTATGTGAGATATTGACTGTGTGTGTGAGATATTGACTGTGTGTGTGTGATATTGACTGTGTGTGTGTGATATTGACTGTGTGTGTGTGTGATATTGACTGTGTGTGAGATATTGACTGTGTGTGTGTGATATTGACTGTGTGTGTGTGAGATATTGACTGTGTGTGTGAGATATTGACTGTGTGTTTGAGATATTGACTGTGTGTGTGAGATATTGACTGTGTGTGTGAGATATTGACTGTGTGTGTGTGAGATATTGACTGTGTGTGTGAGATATTGACTGTGTGTGTGTGAGATATTGACTGTGTGTGTGAGATATTGACTGTGTGTATGTGAGATATTGACTGTGTGTGTGAGATATTGACTGTGTGTGTGAGATATTGACTGTGTGTGTGAGATATTGACTGTGTGTGTGTGTGAGATATTGACTGTGTGTGTGAGATATTGACTGTGCGTGTGAGATATTGACTGTGTGTGTGTGAGATATTGACTGTGTGTGTGAGATATTGACTGTGTGTGTGTGAGATATTGACTGTGTGTGTGTGAGATATTGACTGTGTGTGTGTGTGAGATATTGACTGTGTGTGTGTGAGATATTGACTGTGTGTGTGTGAGATATTGACTGTGTGTGTGTGAGATATTGACTGTGTGTGTGTGAGATATTGACTGTGTGTATGTGAGATATTGACTGTGTGTGTGTGAGATATTGACTGTGTGTGTGAGATATTGACTGTGCGTGTGAGATATTGACTGTGTGTGTGTGAGATATTGACTGTGTGTGTGAGATATTGACTGTGTGTGTGTGAGATATTGACTGTGTGTGTGTGAGATATTGACTGTGTGTGTGAGATATTGACTGTGTGTGTGAGATATTGACTGTGTTTGTGTGAGATATTGACTGTGTGTGTGTGAGATATTGACTGTGTGTGTGAGATATTGACTGTGTGTGTGTGAGATATTGACTGTGCGTGTGAGATATTGACTGTGCGTGTGAGATATTGACTGTGTGTGTGTGAGATATTGACTGTGTGTGTGAGATATTGACTGTGTTTGTGAGATATTGACTGTGTGTGTGAGATATTGACTGTGTGTGTGAGATATTGACTGTGTGTGTGAGATATTGACTGTGCGTGTGAAATATTGACTGTGTGTGTGTGAGATATTGACTGTGTGTGTGTGAGATATTGACTGTGTGTGTGTGAGATATTGACTGTGTGTGTGTGTGAGATATTGACTGTGTGTGTGTGAGATATTGACTGTGTGTGTGTGAGATATTGACTGTGTGTGTGTGAGATATTGACTGTGTGTATGTGAGATATTGACTGTGTGTGTGTGAGATATTGACTGTGTGTGTGAGATATTGACTGTGCGTGTGAGATATTGACTGTGTGTGTGTGAGATATTGACTGTGTGTGTGAGATATTGACTGTGTGTGTGTGAGATATTGACTGTGTGTGTGTGAGATATTGACTGTGTGTGTGAGATATTGACTGTGTGTGTGAGATATTGACTGTGTGTGTGTGAGATATTGACTGTGTGTGTGAGATATTGACTGTGTGTGTGTGAGATATTGACTGTGCGTGTGAGATATTGACTGTGTGTGTGTGAGATATTGACTGTGTGTGTGAGATATTGACTGTGTGTGTGTGAGATATTGACTGTGCGTGTGAGATATTGACTGTGTGTGTGAGATATTGACTGTGTGTGTGTGAGATATTGACTGTGTGTGTGAGATATTGACTGTGCGTGTGAGATATTGACTGTGTGTGTGTGAGATATTGACTGTGTGTGTGTGAGATATTGACTGTGTGTGTGTGAGATATTGACTGTGTGTGTGTGTGAGATATTGACTGTGTGTGTGTGAGATATTGACTGTGTGTGTGTGAGATATTGACTGTGTGTGTGTGAGATATTGACTGTGTGTGTGTGAGATATTGACTGTGTGTATGTGAGATATTGACTGTGTGTGTGTGAGATATTGACTGTGTGTGTGAGATATTGACTGTGCGTGTGAGATATTGACTGTGTGTGTGTGAGATATTGACTGTGTGTGTGAGATATTGACTGTGTGTGTGTGAGATATTGACTGTGTGTGTGTGAGATATTGACTGTGTGTGTGAGATATTGACTGTGTGTGTGAGATATTGACTGTGTGTGTGTGAGATATTGACTGTGTGTGTGTGAGATATTGACTGTGTGTGTGAGATATTGACTGTGCGTGTGAGATATTGACTGTGTGTGTGAGATATTGACTGTGTGTGTGTGAGATATTGACTGTGTGTGTGAGATATTGACTGTGTGTGTGAGATATTGACTGTGTGTGTGAGATATTGACTGTGTGTGTAGATGCATTGCTTTTTTTTTGTTTTCCCTGCTAGTCATTAACAGCTAACAGAAAATGTAATTATTTTACAGAATGTTTGAGACTGTTTACTGAAGCGTAACATTACCTTTGTTAAAGAACAGTGTTGATCTTTAAAAAAAAAAAACAAGTTCATGGTTGATAAAGAGAACATGATGCCTTACTTTCTTCACACTCTAAGTTTACCTACACTTTTAGAGAATTGGTCATGTTAATAAGACTTCTGTTTTAATCTGACTATACAATCGACTTAATACAGTGCTAGAAAAAGCTATCACGTCCTCTCTCGCTCGCTGTCTCTCTCTCTCTCTCTCTCGTGGATATATTTCGCCCTCGCTCTTACTATCTTTCGCCAATCTCTCTCTTGATCTCTCTGTTTCTCCCTTGCTCTTTCATATCCCATCTCTCCTCTCTCTCTCTCTCTCTGTCTTCCTCCCTCTTTTCATCCCCTTTCTCTTTCTCCATCTCTCTTTTTCTCCCTCTCTCTTTCTCTTCTCCAACCTTTCCTCTCTATTACTATCGAATTTTATTCAATATTTCTGCGTCTAATAGCCGAAGACTAATGCCGATGATAAGATAGATACATTTTTCTTCGGTATAGCTTATGAATACCAAATGTGAGGGGAGGGGGGAGGGCGGGGTGGGAGGTCCAATTTAAAAAAAAAAAAAAACTTTAATCTTTCACTTTCCAGTCATTGCGAGCTACTTTATAAATCTGTAAACTGACCAGACGTGGATGTTTTAAAATGAAGTATACTTCGTTGCTAGTGACGCCATTGAAAGTTGTTTTTTTTTTTCTTTCAAGTTCGAGGAGTTACTGTCACAATAAATTAGGTGGGAATAGAAAAGGGGGGGGGGGTAGACGGAGAAAACAAGTGACCAGCTGAAATAGTGACCCATCAGGAAATAGTCAGCGTAGTCAGTGTAGCAGACGACTGGGACGTCTCTTCAGTGCATGTGTGCGTCACTTTGTCTAGTTTGTTTTTTGTGTCAGTGTGTGTATACAAAAAAAAAACAAAAAAACGAAGAAAGTTTTTGTGTGAAAATCAAAATCTCTAGTTGACTTCTACATAGATCTAATCACATGATTGTTTATCATTAATGCTCTTTTATACTTGGTCGTGTTAAGGCTCTTCCGCGGTGTCGAATACAACCAATGAAATAAACAGGAGGTAACCTTCAAACTAATTCAGTAACACCGGCGAAATGCCGAAAACAATCAATATAGGTAGTCGACGCTAGTGTTGAACATCAAACACGTTTAATACTCAAGAAGGGAACCGTCGAATGTCATCTACTTCTAGCCGTCTATATAATGCTTCTTATTCCGACTGTGATAAGAAAAGCGACTTGTTTATAGCGTCTCCTAGACTGTTCTTACTTTTTAACAAACTTTACGTCATCGTCGCTAAGTAAAACTCCCCATCTCCCTATTTCCGAAACAAATAACTAATTCCTAATCGTGCCGTAACAGTCGCTACAAAGTTTTACTCACTTATCGTAAGTTATAACGATTGACGTAATGTTAAAGTCTGTAGTTTCCTCTCTTGTCGTCTCTCCTCTTACGTCATACTGTTAAAAAGAGCACGCACACAAAAAAAAATTAGAATAGCCGCTGTATCGTTTGTATTTCTTGTTGTTTTTTCTCCTCGGCTTATTGACTTCTCTGTCATGTTGATTAGCTTGTGTCCCTCTACTACCATCAAAAAACCCGGAAAATCGATGAATTCCCTCTTTTTAAATTATTACGTTGTGCCCGTGGCGGGGGTTACGAGGGATGGGGTTGGGGGCGAGACAATTTGTTATAGAAAGATTTAAAACACTGACCTGCGACGTCACAACCTTTGGGCAGTGAAGACTTACAGCTCATTGCACACGTCGTAATGAGCCGTGACGCGGCAACGCGTTAACGGTCTTCACTGCCTACAAGTTGCACGTTGCACGTCAGTGGTCAAGCCTTCAATGACGACTGGTCTTGGTTGGGGAGATCAGACTAAATTATATTATTACAGACTCTCAGAAAGCATTTCAATTAATTTATACATCTGAACCTTAACCCCCTTATATATCTTTTTTTTTTTACTGAAAAATAACTTTTGTATCGACAACTTTCTAATGAAGCATTTCTTTTAAAAATCATTACATTTATCTAAACTTTATCTTATAGTACTCACTAGCTCTAAAATAGATATATCTGATAATATATAATAGTTAACTGATAGTATTAAGTAGTTATCCGATAATCCCTAATAATAATAATAATAATAACTCAATATTTTTCTAAAAAACTCTATGTATTATAAAATATCCGATAATAGGCCTATATAACGGTCAAGTGATAATATCTATTAATAATAATGATTGTTGTAGTCATCAGTTTTCTGATAATTTCTAGATGTCATAAAATAGATTTATCTGATACTATCTAATATTCAACAGATAATATTTAATAGTATCTCACAATTATCTAAAAATATCTAATTATTCTGTTTTTCTATGGCTTGGTTAAAAGAAAATAGAAAGCATAGATAAGATCGCATGAAGATTTATGTTTTAGCTCTTTGCACGTATAACTATAAATAGCATCATAAGAATTAGCGTTATTTTTTAACTTTAGAGGCTTATGCATGCATATCTTTTTCTTAGAGAGAGATTTCATCTTTTAATATTCAAGTTAATTTTTTTTCGGCATTTTTGTCTGCACGAGTAGAACAGTCTTACCGGATTACAAACAGGCACAAAATATATCTCTTGTATGGTTTTACTTCACAGAAGTAACTCCAACCAGAGGACCTAATGGTCAACCGATTTCAGTAAATCACGATGCTGATGGTACCAAGGCCGGACTATTTCGCCCCACGTCAGTTTTAAGCATCGATACTTGCATTTCTATCAAGTACACGCCCAAGGGTGGATTGGAATCCAGACGACAATGCACGTCTGCGTATTTTGCAGGAAGTGACATCAAGGAAGAAGATCATGACAGGATCGACCATCTTGGCAACATCATAGATAGTTTTGAAAACGCCCTGCGTCGACTGAAGAGCCCACATTCTGATAGGCTGCACGAAACTCTTTGTGCTGATGATGAGAATGACGTAGAGCTCACTAGACGCTTCTGTTTATACGCAGAAATCAATGACGACATCCGTTGGGCAAAACGCCCAAAGAAGAAAACAAATACTCTCAAAAAAGATCCGAAAGCTTCGTCTTCAAAGTTAATGAAACATTTATCGACTCCGTGTGACGAACTAGAGAGATATGACAGGATTAATTCTTACTGTGAGGAACTAGAGAGAAATAACAGGACTAATTCTTTCTCGCTGCAGGAAAATGACAAAAAAGATAAATCTAATTTCACCCTGAAACGTCCCGTCACGTTTAGTGTTCTAGAACATCCAGTTACGAAATTTCCTAAGAGCTCAAAAATTGCATTAAGTACAATTTTTCAACCAACATTTGATAAGTCAACTTCCAATGAAGTTCTCCAACAGGAATGGCAGAATGCTGAAGGTCCTCACTTCTGTCACCACCATCCAACTCGTAAAAATAGCAAAGACTTATCATTGAGTTTGACCAGGGCAGAGATGCTGGAGAATCTTCAGAGGAAACAAATTGATAACAATATTGAGTTTCTCCGTCTGCAGAACATCAAAAAACGCCACAATTCCTTAGAGTCAGTCCCTAACAAAACTGGAAGACATTATCTCCACTATACATCCTATAGAAATATTAGCCTTGTTGATTCTGTGCGCGAGAAACATCATCCCGATGTAGCAGAAGGTAAAGACCAGGCCCAGAGTCGAGTTTTTAGTTTCAGCCAGTCATCGTTCTACTCGTCACACGTATTACATGACGTCAGCAGGTCAGAGTTCAGCGCGCCAATATTACCTTCCGATCCGAAGTACGTCAAATGGCTGAAACATCAGAGGAAGCGCTGGAGGAACACGCAGTTCGAAAACACGCCCCTGGGAAAAGCGTGGCAATGCTACAGCAGTAAATCTGACACTCCCTGGCCGCCCAGGTTCCCCAGGCTTCTTATGGCGAATAACTTCAATCCCAGAATTCAAGACAAGGAAAAGACCAATCCCTTTGCGGCTTTTGCCAAGAGAAGAAAACTGCGTAAAGCTAAATCTGATAAAGACATGAGTGACGTCGATGTTTGACGTAGTGCAAGGTGAGAAGGACGTCAAGTCATACGCTTAAATTATTTTGACGATCTATCATTAGTAGAGTAACAATCAAACATGAAAAACATTAAACATACTTTTTTTTTAAAAAGACAATACCTCCTTTAAGCAACTTACAGAGCGATAGTTTTTCTCTTAAAATTAATCAATCTTAGATTAAAAAACAATTAGTTCTCCTCCCCGAGAACTAATCCTGGTTAAGCGAATGTATAGATCTAGTACACTTTATAATATTCCAATGATAAGTATTTAGATCTAAACAATGCGCAAAATTTTCATGAACATTAATCTATGAAAACTCTTGAATCAATAAAGCCTCACATTTGGAAATTCCCAAAGCGATAGTCCTTTTAAGAACGCGATAGTCCTTCCAAAACAAATCTAAATCTCTAGCCAAATTTAAATTTATCTAATTTTTTTATTTATTATTTTAATTATAACGGTGAAACTAGAGTATTCCCCGTGCGGCCAACGAGCTAGTAATTTTTTTCTCAGCGATATACATTAACTGTTAAATTTCTTGGAAAATCGTTAAAACCATTTTTGAGATCAGCTGTCCATGCAGCTTTCTAGCTGGTTCCAGGTTACATGAAGTTCTGACTTGAATAGAGTTATTGTAAAGATGTGTATGTATGTGTGCGTTTTTTTTTTATGTTAAATGTGCGTTTCCGTTATTTTCCAAAGATTACTTTATACCATTAATTTCCTCTGGCTGCTGTGACAAGTACCATAGGCCTATGTCGCACTTCTGAATGTTTAAATTATTGACTTCACCGTAGAAACGTGGGTTTTTTTTAGGTGTAGGATATTGAGAATAAAAGAATATCGAGAGGAAATGATACCTGCATTTCTCTTTCACTTTGAAGGATTTTCTCGATTGATGTTAATCAGTTATCTGCTCCTTATTTACATTTTGTTGTTAGAATAATATCTACATGCTTTAATGAGGCGCGGTGGCTGAGTGATAAAGCGCTTGGCTTCCGAACCGAGAATTCCCTGGTTTGAATCCTAGTGATGACTGGGGATTTTGAATTCCGGGATCTTTATGGCGCCTCTGAGTCCACCTAATTGGTACCTGACATGAGTCGTGGAAAAATAGTGATTGGTCTTTATGCTGGCCACATGACACGTTAACTGTTGGCCAAAAAAAAGCAGATGACCTTTACACCATCAGCCCCATAGATTCCAAGGTCTGAAAGGGGATACTTAACTTACAAGTAAAATATGGAAAGACTTTTCATTCAGTGTCGGATTGGAAGGCCTAATTTTGATTTTAATTGAAGTACTCCCAGGTTAGTCGTGACTCCTTGTTGATTTCTTCTTGGTGTTGGTCGATTGTTGCTCCACACAGCTGGTATAACTAAACTGAAGTACGCGTGTTGTTTTCTTAATGTTTAACTTTAAATAAAAAAAAAACTTTAGCAGACAGCTTTTTAAACAAACTTTAATAGAACTTTTCTTGATAAATATACCTAGATTCAACTCGAAGTGAGATATAAATCTAGTAGTTACCGAATGGAAGGATATTTAACCAAAATCTAACTTAATACGAATACACGTCGTCATTGTTTCACATCTCTGTTATAGCGCCTGTTGTTGTTTTTTTAAATCGCCAATTATATTGACCTTGTTCGACTTATTGTAAAACAATAGAGCAAAATAAAATTTAAAAAAAAAAAAAGCTTTTATAAGGGAAAGAACTGCACATTTACAGTCATGCCTTCACTGCTTCAAAAATTATTTACCTTTTCTATATCAAACCAAATTAATTAATTGTCGCTTATTAATTAATTGTTAATTTTTCCTAATTGATTCGTGTTTTGTTAGGGAATATTTGTGCAAACGTTTCAGCTTGAGCCGAGAATGGGAAATGGGAGAAATAACTTGTCAAAAATTTGTACCAGACAGACGTAATGAGTTAGATAAAAGCTTTGTACACATATAGTATAGTTAGCACTATCTTGACCTTTGTGCCTATTTTGTTTTTCAGTAGAAGTAATTAATCTCGTTTCAGCTTTTGTATCAGAATAATTAACAGAAAGAACAAATGAATAAAAATATTTAATTAATCCAAGACAATGTGTGGAAAAATATACAGTAAACTCTTTTTAAATCAAGTTACATTACACATGAACGATGATTATTGACCTTCTCATGTGACGAGAATATTTCCATCCATGTATAGTGTATATTTTTTTATAGAACATGACAGGCAAATTCATGTAGCAGAATCTTATATTCGGTGGCGGAGCTGAATTTTTTTTTTATTTTTGTTTTACGGTTTTTATCAGGAAACGAAAGGAGCATGTTGTATTTCACATTTCGTATTGTCCACTTTATATCCACCGCATCTCGCAAATTCCTACGATGTCCAGCCGGTAGGCCTCAAGCTCTTTTAAAAGTTGGGTCAGTTTACCGCATTGGTTCAGGGTTCTTACATTCCGGCATCGGGGGTTGGCCGCCTTCGCCGCATGTATAATTTTCTTTATGTGTCAAGTTTGCTGTTTGTGTTGCAATTGTTGTTTTACAGGGTGGGGTTGCTAGCCCCACGCCAAACCCTCCTCCTTTTTCATACTGATTAGAAACAGGTGGATGGAGGATTGTACTATTTCATAAATAAAAGATGAACGTTTTATTACAATGGTTTTGACTCCGCACTAACCGACTCAGACATCCCTTTGCATACCGACTTAGAATCTTAACTTCGAATATTATTACACTTGAGAATTCATAATAATATTTTGTGTGTGTGTGTGTGTGTGTGTGTGTTACTTATCTTCAATAATAACTGGGGAAAAAAGCCAGAAAAAAAAAGTAACAAACATAAATGTTTATCTTTCGCAGAACTGAATTTCCTTCATCCTGTAAACTACGAAATTGATCAAACATTGGAAGTCAATAACCTCAAGGGAAAGAATCCCATATATGCACAGTTTATTTCATCAACGCTATCTTCACATAAAGACCACAGCGACAGAGATCCTCATAAAGACTACAGAAACAGCGGTCCTCATAAAGACCACAAAGACAGCGGTCCTCATAAAGACCACAGAAACAGCGATCCTCATAAAGACCACAAAGACAGCGGTCCTCATAAAGACCACAGAAACAGCGGTTTGAAACCAATCGAAGTAAAGAATGCAGAAAACCCCAGACCTTTAAGAGCCACCTTTATCTCCAGTACGTACACCGCCTCCAGGGATTCTCAGTCAGTTGCGTCAGACTCGTACCAATTGCAACCTAGATTCCAGGATTCTGTGGCGTCCACTCCCAGAGCAGTAGTGGCAACCTTTATCTCTTCTTCATATACTCTTCCAGGCAACAAACAGCACGCTCTTCCAAATGTGTCAGAAAAGTGACACACTGGTCCTCAGAAACAAACGCTCCTATTCACCCAACACAATCAAAATGTGTAAATAGATTCATTGAAACGTTATTGCTACACACAATTATCTTATAATCTTTGTTCTGTGGCTTTATATCATTTTTCTGATTTTTTCTTTACAATGGGGCGGGGTGGGGTGGCTCAAATCTTGCTTCTTCCCCCTTTCGATTTATTGCCAAACGTTTTAATTAGATACTTTTTCATTTTGCTTATGTCATGTCATGTGGCTATTACATTGATTCAGAGCAGGATTTACAATGGTATAAGATTGTGCAGGTACCCAGCGCCTCGACATTAAAAAGAGGGAGAGGGGGCGGGGGTTTCCACGTTTCAAAAATAAAACATTTTAACATAAGATATAGATGGAATTTACATTAAATTAAATTTATAAGTAATATATCTTTCTTTACAGATAAAAAATACGTTTAGATTTATTCATATTATAAAGTGCATTTATCTTGAAGTTTGAAGAGGTCAGGGGCCTACACCAAAAGTAAAAATCCAGACTAGGTCCTTTACTTACTAAAAACTAAACATCGATTATAGAAGATGGATATTCTTCATACTATGTGCCCATGACAAAGCAAAGACAAACAGACATAAACAGTCTTTTGTTCCCCTGGCAATCAAATCATTAAATAGAAAAAAATTGATATAAACTTTGTCACATGTAAATTATGAGTGAGTCTGGTGTGAATGTACACTTTGGTTTTTTATAGTTATAATGTTTTTTGTTTGGTGTAATGCACAAATTGTAAGACAAATTTCCTTACGGACAATAAAGATTATTATTATTATTATTATTATTATTATTATTATTATTATGTCTTGGATCAAGACCATTCTTTATAGAAGACATCAACACTGACCAGAGACAGCGGGAAACAATGGTTCGTTGCCACGTCGTACAGACCTGTGGCGTGGCGAACGAGCTATTGGTCTCCACTGCCCACAGGCTGTGACGTTGCAGGTCAGGGTTCAGGCCTTCTTTGACGACTGGTCTCTCTTGGCTCAATGAGGCCAGACAAGTTGATCTGTTCTCTCAACTCCTGTCTCTAGTACTTGCGTTTGCATTCTTGGAGAGGACGTGAATTCCTTGGCGTCTTCCCATCATTCAATTAGTCAGCATTCCTTCTGTTTCTGTGCCCTGTAGGAAGATCTCACTAAGTCTTGCTGCTTTCGTGTGCTGGTCGATCTAGTACTATGAAGAATTCAATCGGCAGAACATGAGCTGTAAAATATCTCAATAATAGTATACTCCAGCGTGATACACACACTCCATCTCTATTTTACAAAGCTGAAGTTTAAATGAAAAGTTTATTGCTTATATCATTGAGCGTTGAGCCGGAAGCACAGTGCCTATTGTGTGCATTAAAAGTTGATTTAATAAAAGAGAAAAAGTTGTGACTTTACTGAGTTTACTTCCATTTCCATCTTTCAACATAATCTAACATATAATTTACATATAATTTACATATAATTAACGTATAATTAACATATAACGTATAATTAACATATAATTAACGTATAATTAATACAAATAATTAATTAAAGGACGCACATGTGCAGATTTGTAGTTTTCTCTCTTCGTTTGTTAGAAACGGGCCGCCTATAGCTGTATTTTAAATTGTTTTTTTAAAGGTATTTATTCTTTTAATATTGAAAAAACATAAATTGTATATTATTCTGTATTCATTCAGCCACTCTGTAAATTACTCGTGGTTTTCTTTATTGCGGCAATTTAATCTCAGAACGAAAATATTTACATAGACATAATTGTTATTGTTCAACATTTGTATTTATTTTTTTAATTATAATTTCGCCATATTCTTACGTTCACTGAATGATTTTCTGTATGTATAAACAAAGTATTCCACTGCAATGTATTTATATATATATATCATGGGCGTAGCCAGGATTTTTTTTCGGGAGGGGTTTTGGGGGGGGGGGATTCCCCCTGCTTCCCCCCCCCCCCCCCCCCCCCGCGGAAAAAAATTATATATATATATATATATATATATGTGTGTGTGTGTACATAATTAATCTTTATTACACTCTGACCCTTTCGGAAGACATTTAATGTGCCCTAGAATAGATTCTTCCTGGAATTAGTGGAAAACTTGTAGACTCCCCGCCCTTGCTAGCAAGGGGGTCTGGAGGAGCTCGCAGCGCTCCCCCAGCGCGGGGCGAAGCCCCGCCGCCGAGCACTATTTCTGGTATTGAAAGCCAACAAAATGCATATTCTGAGGTATCTACAGTGCATTATCTTGCTATTAAAAAAGTTTTATTTCAAAAACCTAATGTGCTATTCTTACTGACTTAGACCCTCTCGCGCCGTTCGGCGCATTTTCCGGCAAGCTGTTTCCGCTACTCTTATTTTGCGTAATTCATTTTGTCGGAGAACATGTCCCGCAAAACCTCATACGACGCTCTGTCACAACCTTACTAAGGGTTCGACTCCCAGTTCGGCATGTGATTTAAAATTATTTGATTTAGACCCGATCTCTATGACTGACTCCTAAAATCTGTCTTAGCCATCTTTGTTGACCCACATTTTGTGTTTTTCAATTTGGCAGAAGACTATTCACACTTTATTAATGGTGCCCAAGCCACTGGTAGAAATTTGTAACCTTTCTTGACTACGCTCCTGGAATTACATACCTGTATTTCGATTTAGATTTTATATCGAAAAGGAAAGTTTTTTCGTCAAAATCATCTGTTGAGGGGTTTTAAATTAAAAATCTCTGGAGTTTTTTGTTGTTGTTTTTTTAAATTCAAAACCTCATTTAGCTACGATCATAGAATTTGGTGACTGTAGTTTGCTTTAAAATAATATTGAAGAGAGAGGTTTTCAACTCTAAACGCTCTGTAGGGGAATTTTAAACTCAAAACCATCTGGAGGGGTTTTAAACTTTAAAGAAAAAGCCATCTGGAGGAGGGGGATTTAAACTCAAAACCCCCTTTGGCTACGCGCATTTTGAGTGCCTAATTTGCTTTTTTTTTTTAATATTGAAAAGGTAGTTTTCAGCTTCAAACCCCGCCCGCTGGCAGGGGGTTTTAAACTCAAAACCCTTTTGGCTACGCTCATAGATTTTATAGTGTGTAATTTGCTTTTTTTTTATATTGAATAGGTACTTTTTAGCTTCAAACCCCAACTGGAAAAGGGGGGGGGTGAAATTAAACTCAAAACCCATTTGGCTACGCTTATAGAATTTTGAGTGTGTAATTTGCTTTTTTTTATATTGAAGAGGGGGTTTTAAAATCAAAATCTTCCTTAACTGTGCTGTTAGAATTTGGGGATTGTTGTTTGCATTTTTTTGTTTTGTTTTATAGAAGAGGGGGATTTAACTGCAAAAAACTCTGGTAGGGGGTTTTAAACTCAAGCCCCCCTGGTAGAGGGATTTGTATCTCAAAACCCCCTGATAGGGGTTTTTTAAATCTCAAAACCCCCTGGTAGGGGTTTTTTAACTCAAAACCCCCTCGGCTGTGCTGTGGTAAGTGATGATTTAGTATTAAAATCTCACCTAAAATAAACAAAATGAAAGCAAAAACCAGTCACTTAATTCCGTTCGCCCCCCCCAGGGGGGGATTTCATTTCGGGGGGGGGTTTGAACCCCAAGAACCCCCCCCTGGCTACGCCCATGATATATATATATATTCATCTGATTGTACATCTGTTGTATGATCATTATTTGTTATTAAAAACATTTTTTTTTACATACACATTTTTTTACGTACAGGATTTTTTTTATGTACAAAAATTGTGCACAGTCGAAAGAAATTAAAAAAAAAAATTAAAATGCTGTTTTTCAAATGTAACTGAGATGTTAATGAAATCGTCACTCGCACCTAACTAGTGTGCTCAATGAGTGCGTCATTCGAACCTAACTAGTGTGCTCAATGAGTGCGTCACTCGCACCTAACTAGTGTGCTCAATGAGTGCGTCACTCGCACCTTACTAGTGTGCTCAATTAGTGCGTCACTCGCACCTTACTAGTGTGCTCAATGAGTGCGTCACTCGAACCTAACTAGTGTGCTCAATGAGTGCGTCACTCGCACCTTACTAGTGTGCTCAATGAGTGCGTCACTCGCACCTTACTAGTGTGCTCAATGAGTGCGTCACTCGCACCTTACTAGTGTGCTCAATAAGTGCGTCACTCGCACCTAACTAGTGTGCTCAATAAGTGCGTCACTCGCACCTTACTAGTGTGCTCAATAAGTGCGTCACTCGCACCTTACTAGTGTGCTTAATGAGTGCGTCACTCGAACCTAACTAGTGTGCTCAATGAGTGCGTCACTCGCACCTTACTAGTGTGCTCAATGAGTGCGTCACTCGCACCTTACTAGTGTGCTCAATGAGTGCGTCACTCGCACCTTATTAGTGTGCTCAATGAGTGCGTCACTCGCACCTTACTAGTGTGCTCAATAAGTGCGTCACTCGCACCTTATTAGTGTGCTCAATGAGTGCGTCACTCGCACCTTACTAGTGTGCTCAATAAGTGCGTCACTTGCACCTTACTAGTGTGCTCAATAAGTGCGTCACTCGCACCTAACTAGTGTGCTCAATAAGTGCGTCACTCGCACCTAACTAGTGTGCTCAATGAGTGCGTCACTCGCACCTAACTAGTGTGCTAAATGAGTGCGTCACTCGCACCTAACTAGTGTGCTAAATGAGTGCGTCACTCGCACCTAACTAGTGTGCTCAATAAGTGCGTCACTCGCACCTAACTAGTGTGCTCAATGAGTGCGTTTTAAGGTGACATACATTAAGTATAAAAGCGTTTTGTTGACAGGCAAAAAACTTCTTGATTTTTTTTTTTGTTTGTTTGTTAGTTCATGCATGTTGGAAGCACTCTGTTACAATCTGCACTTCCTGGTGTATTAAGTATCATAATTCTCAAAGAAGGAACTTGACATGAACTACTGGCTAGCATTGCACAGTCCACACCAGCAATTGCAAAGCTAAAACCAATTTGGAAAGACAAAAGGCATAGCCCTTGACACCACAATAAGACTAATCATTGGCACATTTTTATATGCTTGTGAGTCTTGGACGCTGACTGCAGAACTAGAGAGGAGGATCCTAGCAATGGAGTTGAGATGTTACAGAAGGATCCTAGCAATGGAATTGAGATGTTACAGAAGGATCCTAGCAATGGAATTGAGATGTTACAGAAGGATCCTAGCAATGGAATTGAGATGTTACAGAAGGAACCTAGCAATGGAATTGAGATGTTACAGAAGGATCCTAGCAATGGAGTTGAGATGTTACAGAAGGATCCTAGCAATGGAATTGAGATGTTACAGAAGGATCCTAGCAATGGAATTGAGATGTTACAGAAGGATCCTAGCAATGGAATTGAGATGTTACAGAAGGATCCTAGCAATGGAGTTGAGATGTTACAGAAGGATCCTAGCAATGGAATTGAGATGTTACAGAAGGATCCTAGCAATGGAATTGAGATGTTATAGAAGGATCCTAGCAATGAAGTTGAGATGTTACAGAAGGATCCTAGCAATGGAATTGAGATGTTACAGAATGATCCTAGCAATGGAATTGAGATGTTACAGAAGGATCCTAGCAATGGAGTTGAGATGTTATAGAAGGATCCTAGCAATGGAATTGAGATGCTATAGAAGGATCCTAGCAATGGAGTTGAGATGTTACAGAAGGATCCTAGCAATGGAATTGAGATGTTACAGAAGGATCCTAGCAATGGAGTTGAGATGTTATAGAAGGATCCTAGCAATGGAATTGAGATGTTATAGAAGGATCCTAGCAATGGAATTGAGATGTTACAGAAGACTGCTTTATTGATCCTTATGGAAATTCGTTGTAATTACAAGGACTCTTTTCTCATATAAAGACAACACAACAGAAACATACACATAAATAAATCAGATACAACGTAAAGAGTTAATTGCGCGACTACACACAGACATCTTGGGTCTTTTCTTATTTCTTGGTAAACGAGTGGCGTTGATATAGTCTGGCCGAGATTCTCCGGGCTCTCAAAGACATTCCTTCAGGGAACTGTTTTAGGAAAAAGAAAAAGAGGCAGGCACAGAAAGCGATGGGAAGATAACATCGAAGAATGGACGGGGCTGTAATTGAAAGAGATTCTATTCAAGGCAAAAGACAATTGCCTTGAATAGAGAAAGATGGTCCACAGCTCATGAGTGGTGTTCCAACGGTTCAACAGCCTAAGGGATAAGTGAAGATGTCATTAAGAACACTTCTACTCCGCGCGTGGGTATTCTGTATTAGGAGTGATTGTATTAATTAATTTATAACCACTATTTAATTTACTAATTGGTTAATTTTTAAGGACTCTTGCTTTATATGGGACAAGGAATACTTGTGCAAAGTTTTTACTTGATCCGAGAATAGAAATGGGAGAAATAACGTGTTCAAAATTTGTACCAAACAGAGGGAATTGATATATATCTAAGTATTCTAACCTTCATAAAAAAATAAACACTTCACATTGAAAACAAAATCAACATATTAAGCATTTATAAAGAATCACAAAAGAAACAAATATATCATAATATTTATATTTTATTATTTGCAGCAACATTATTTTGAAAGCGGTTTTGGTCTTTTGTACAAAACATACAGTCGGAACTGTTTATAGTATGTATCTTAATAAGGTCAATTCATTTTACAAAAGTTTTGGAATCCATATGAGATTCTAAGTTCTGATTTAACCATGCCTTCACAATGAATTTCTAAACAAAAATGTTTCTTTTTAATGGAGAAAAAGAATAGTTTCACTTATTTTAATGTTAACTTATAGGGTGTTTAAACCCTTTTGTTTGTTCTTAACCCAGTTACGATTATTTTTCATTCAAGTCTCCTGACGTTCTTAAATACACCCCCCCCCCCTCTTTTCCAAAAAATTTCCAAAATAAGTCTATATTTTAAAACAGTCATGATATAAATATGAAAATATCTGTAAGTGGTGTACATTTAAATGTCATTTTTTTATATATATTTTATTTATATGAGTAACATTCTTGTATATGTTTATGGTTTTATATACAAATAGCTAAGTAGAGTCTAGCATCTGTACCTTGCATTACATTCTTTAAAATGAATTTTGTTTGAACCTGACCTAGATAGCAATAAGTCATACTGGCCATGCTGTTTTGAATGGCGCTCGTAGGGAGGCAACTTCTTTTTTTTTTCTTTAACTCATTTTATATAACATAAGTATTTTGGTCAGACAATTATTCGACACTTGGGTAACTACAGAGTTAAAAGTGTTTCCAATTTTACTAGCAAATAGAATCTTCATCTACACCTAGATCTACATCTTGCAAAACAAAATGAACAAATATAGTTATCGTATGATTCGTTTAACGATTATGCTGATTGTCTTGGATGCAAAAATGGTTTAATTCTTGTTTTCATCTATTACTGTCATTATATTCCCAAACCTTATTCTCGCCATTGATCAAGTCTAAAACTGCTGTAAAGTATTTCTATGTCGATGCTGCCCCTAACTTATTTTCACCTGTGGGCATATAATTTTTAAACAGGTGAGCCACGGGTCAAAATATGGCCGGGGCCAGTGAGACTGGACCTTTGCGGCTTCGTTTAGTCGAAGTTTCGAAAGGCCAAATAGCACCATGTCACGGGTCGGATATAGCCCGCGGGCCGTAGTTTGATCATCACTGTTTTTTTTTTTTTTATGGCATCGTAGAGTTAAAATGTATAAATGTTTTTATTTAATGTTATTACGCATTTGTATCCGATAATTATAAATATGTGTCAAAGTCTTTTGGGCTCTGAGAAACCCATTGTGGCTCTCAATTTTGTTTTTATTGCCCTACTGCTTTCTGACAGTGGGTTTCAGGCATAGATATAGGAAGACGAGTTTAAACGTTTGAATAAATATATAGGTACATATATGAATAAATAAATAGTACTATAGTAATGTATGCTCATGATTTGATTAGACTGGAAAAGTCAAATGATACAATTTCTACATGTTAATCATGTCCCATATCAGCAGATGTGCTCCAGTTACACATAATCTTATTTAATTCTACTCCTGTGAAAAGGATTTGAAATTTGAAAAAAAAATGTAATATTAACAAAATATTTTTAAAATAACTTGATTGCGCTCTTTCGATTCCAAATATATAAAATAATATATTGAGAAGTCAAGATTGAAAAAGAAAAACTTTTTCCTGTGTCACGAAAACAGTGTAAACAAAAAAAGTCTGACACTAAAACACCAGAGCTATCCCATGAGTCATTGTCAGGTTGGAATTAAGAAGATATTATGCAAATCTAAGATGTCTGTCTGACAGAAGAATGGCTGCCTGGTCGAGTAGTCAGCATTGTCGTCACAATACTCTCGGGCGTTATTTTGTTTTGTTTTTTTTTCAATATATGTAAGGCTGAGTGGGATAAACCGCTAGGTTGCCCATCATGGGGGATTGAGTTCAAATCCCAACTCATGCTGGGGTGTGTTAGACGCCCATGGCAGCACGTAAACATTAACCTAGACGCCCCCTTCTCTTACAGCTTCACACAAGGGATGCATCCATGCCAGGCAATGGGTCGAACACTTCTCCCGCGCGGGAGAAGACCAAAGCATGCAATACATGCAATGGAGATTTGATTATGCCCAATGTCACACAAGGGATGCATACATGCCATGCAATGGGTCGAACACTTATCCCGGGAGAAGACCAAAGCATGCAATACATGCAATGAAGTTTGAGTAAGCCTAATGTCACATGACTAAGGGAACCCATTTGTGACATGCCGATATCGTCACATCTAATGCAGACAAAGCGATTAAGTCATTGTCCGACGGGGGGGGAGTCTATTTAAGTTTTTTTTTCTTTTCGTCTCCTGTGCCTGTCTTCCGCATGGGATTATCTTTGGGCTTCACATTTGTATCCCGTGGCCTTCATGAGTTCTCTACCACTATCTCTCTCAGAGGCCAACTGCTGCCAGAGCTGCCTTCCTTTAAGCCAGGGGTTCTCAACCTGTGGGTCGCGACCCCCTTGGGGGTCGATTGACGATTTGCCAGGGGTCGCCAAAGACCATCGAAAAAAATGGATTGTTTTGTCTATTCTTCTATTGCTGTGTATGTGAGCAAGGGGGGGGGCGCGGCAGACTTTGGGATTCTAAAAAGGGGTCGCCGAGCTTAAAAGGTTGAGAACCGCTGAAGTCTAAGCCGTTGGGGACGAAATGGCTCAAGAGTTCACGATTATAGCGCTTCCGGGTTGGGGTGGGGGGTGGGCCACCTCTGTTACGCACGTCCTCATTGAAGTTCGCCTAAAAAAATATCCGCTTTGGTCTTCTCCCGCGCGGAACAAGTGTTCAACCCAGCGCAGCTGTGGAATGATTATGACGGCTTCTGTACCTTCCAGTAGGCCTCTAGCACAGCATATGTGTGAATATGTGCATGTATGAATGTATTTATGTGGCCCTATGTGTGTATGTACGTATGTATGTGTATACATACAGTAGGCCTCTAGCACAGCATATGTGTGAATATGTGCATGTATGGATGTATTTATGTGGCCCTATGTGTGTATGTACGTATGTATGTGTATACTCCTAGGTATATATATATATATATGTATGTATTCATATGTGCTAGTTGTAAACTAAAATGTAGACTTTTAAAATTGATACTCTAATTGTTTCACAAAAACACTACATCTGCGTATAGGGATATGATTCTTACATTAATAAAATGTAATAACAAACAAATCAATGCAGTATCTCTATCACAATACACATCAGAGCAAGAACATTACAGATCATTGGATTTTCTAAAATAAAAAAAAGTTGTTGCGATAGACAGTAGATTATGCCTATATACACATCTTTTCTTAATTCAAAGTTCCTATCCCTCCTCCAGTGTACATTTCTACGCCTAAGTCACGTGTTACGCCTCAGTCACGTGTTACACCTCAGTCACGTGGTCAAAAAAAAAATGCTTCCTGACTTCCTGAAAATAAACTTTCACATAAATATATCATTTGTAGGATTATCTATAGAATTCGCTGTTCATATTTAAAGGATAATTATAAAATACGCTATTGTAAAGTTTAGAACTAGTTTTATGTACATACAAGGGACGTAATGGACGTTAAGTTGTGACTGGAACACACAATGATTATTGCTCTTTAATTTAAAAAAAATAACTTTGATAATGATATTTTTTTAGTTGTGTATACATTTTTTTTATATAATGAAGTTTTAATGTTTAGAAGATTATTTCGGACATATTTCTTAATATTGTCATTGCTGTTTTTATGGTTAGTTTTTTTCATTGTTAAAAACTTTTGTGATAAGCCTTACTATATCATATATCTTATATTTCCATTCAGCGTGTAAACCAGTATTTTTACCAGCCAATAAATCCACACGATATCATAGAAGGAGATTAAAGTTAGACAAATGCCACATTACTTCCAAAAACATTTTGTTTTTATATCATTATGGGTATTGTGATGGTCTGTCCATTCTTCTTGTTTCATTTTTAGGAAGATAACGACTTGGGTCAATCGGAACCACTGTACAGTGAGCCACCTTTGATTGACCTAACACGACGGTCAACTCCGACCTCTCCCTCCCGTCCATGGATGACGTCAAGCTTGGTCGGTCTGACCTCTCCAAAGAGGATGTAGAAGCCATCAGACGGCCTTGGGAAGAGAAGGAAGAATTGAGGTCAATGCTATCCTGGCCGCTATGATTACTTCCGGTTGAGCTCCTAACGCTGATTCCATCTTCTTGTCTGAAATTTGCTCCGCCGCTGAGTCGAGTTGGTGACGTGGAAACTGACGATGCGTTAGATGGTCTGTCGGACCGCATAATCGACGTGGCACTGGTTGAATCGGGTTCACCATCCTCTCGTGAAATACTTATCTTGGCCGTTAGCTCTCTCATTATAGCATCCATGGAGGGCCTGTCGTTGCGTCGGATGGTCACAGATGTAGAGGACGAATGCGACGATTCGGACAATGTCGGAGATCTCCGGCCATCTCCGTTCCCGTAGTAGGATGGCTCAAAGACCTCGTCATTGGACACCTGCCGATCGTGCCTGACGTTAAATGACGGCGACTTATCGCCGTTAACAACAGTGCTGATGACGTAACTTTCATTCCACTGGAGTGACGTCTGACTCTGCAAAGGCATCGGGTACGCTGGGTAATTCATCTCAGCCTCTTGTTGATTCTGCTGCAGCAGTGTCTGGTTCTGCGGAGGCATCTTATACGCTTGGTAATTCATCTCAGCCTCTTGTTGATTCTGCTGCCGCGGTGTCTGGTTCTGCGGAGGCATCTGGAACGCTTGGTAATTTATCTCAGCCTCTTGTTGATTATGCTGCAACAGTGTCTGGTTCTGTTGAGGCATCTGGTACGCCTGATAATTGAGCTTATCCTCCTGCTGAGGCGTTTGGTTCCCTGGAGGCGGCTGGTACGCCCGATTGTTGAGCTCAGCTTCTCGTTGGTTCTGCAGTCGTTGTCGCTGCAATTCGTCGTAAGACATACCATAGTAGACATTCTCCTTTGGTGTGACAAACGCGCTGGCCGCTGGCTGACTGTAGAATGACCTGGCTAACACCTCGCTAGGATACCGGTCCCCTCGGATTTGTTCATTTACCTGAAAAAAAAAAAAAAAGAAAATCAATATAACAATATACATTGCCCAAATACTTATATATTCTGTATCTATATTGGACTGGACACAAGCATTGACTTTGCAAAAATGTATTTAGGGAAACTAAACTGGACGCAAAATGATTCTATTAAGTTACTCCAAACCCTGATAAATGACTGATATATTAAACTTTTAAAACTATACACTTCAATAAGTTCGAATCACGCTTCAGTATGCAACGCAGTGGCTACCAATCGTCGACCTATATATGTATGTACATATATATTGTTTGTATTTTAAAAACAATTCAGCCATCTGGGAGCACATACACAAGAATGTGTTTATATTGGGGATGTAAATATGTAAATAAAGTTATGCATTGAAAAAAAAAATCTTTCGATGTGGCAGGTCTACAGCATTTTTCTCCTCTGACATGCAAACAGAATCTTCTTATGTATGTATAATTCTTACAGATGTCTACAAAGATCAGTTGTAACCAAATTCGACCAGCTTTCATCATTAGGTATGTAGTAGCTTTAGTCAACATCTGTAGTCCATCTCCAAGTGAAGGATTTCTTTTTTTTTCTTTAACTTATTAGTTTTTTAACGCTGTGAGATAGTGGTACTGTAATGTGAGGGATAACTGTGCGGACTTTCTTTGTTTGTTACAAACAAAATATCTGGTACACATTTACAGTCATGTGATCTGGTCATTACACATTTACAGTCTTGTGATCTGGTCATTACATATTTACAGTCTTGTGCTCTGGTCTTTACACATTTACAGTCATGTGATCTGGTCATAACACATTTACAGTCTTGTGATCTGGTCATTACACATTTACAGTCTTGTGCTCTGGTCTTTACACATTTACAGTCATGTGATCTGGTTATTACACATTTACAGTCTTGTGATCTGGTCATTACACATTTAGAGTCTTGTGCTCTGGTCTTTACACATTTACAGTCTGGTTATCAGATCTTGACACATTTACAATCTGGTTATCTGATCTTTACACATTTACAGTCTGGCTATCTGATCTTTATACATTTACAGTCTGGTTATCAGATCTTTATAAATTTACAGTTTTGTGATCTGATCTTTACACATTTACAGTCTTGTTATCTGATCTTTATACATTTACAGTTTTGTGATCTGATTTTTACACATTTACAGTCTGGTTATCTGATCTTTAAACATTTACAGTTTTGTGATCTGATCTTTACACATTTACAGTCTGGTTATCTGATCTTTATACATTTACAGTTTTGTGATCTGATCTTTACACATTTACAGTCTGGTGATGCTGATATAGAGTAAGAGGAGGAGGAGAAAGCAGAGGCGCTAGTTGCTGGAGTTGAGAGCCCACTGTGGGAACTATTTGTAATTTGGAGGCTTCCTTTTCTATGGTTGACATATGTGTGTTGAACGCGCATGTTTGGTGTGTGTAGTGTTTATGTGTGGTATATATATATATATATATGGCTCCTTTTGTCTCGAAAGGCAATGGATGCGCCCAAATGAGTCACTGGTTTTGGCTTAATCTTGAGACGGGGCAGAATCTGGTGTGGCTAATCAAGCCAATTCTAGAACGGCAGACTTTGCCACAATTCGTACATGTGTATGCCTCTGATTTAGGGCTAGCAGACAGGGCAGCTTTCTTTTTATCCCTCTTGATTAAAGCCGCTTCAATTCTTTTGTTCTCAGCAAGGGTTGTCCCAGCACGCACAGTCTGTCTCCATGCACTCCGGTCTTTGGCTATGTTTTCCCACATACTTTCGCTGATGCCTGAGGCTCAGGCATCAGCGAAAGGTATATATATATATTTATATTATATTGAGATATATGAGCGTGAGGTATATATGTGTGGTGAATGGTATGTTGGTGTATATAGGAGGCTTACATGCGTGGTGTCTACGGGGCATGTGATATATGTTTACATCAGTGGTTTATATGTGGTATATGTTTGATACATGTGTGGTAATGTGTGATCGGTGGTTTATATGTGGTATATGTTTGATACATGTGTGGTAATGTGTGATCGGTGGTTTATATGTGGTATATGTTTGATACATGTGTGGTAATGTGTGATCGGTGGTTTATATGTGGTATATGTTTGATACATGTGTGGTAATGTGTGATGTGTGTGTAGCTAGTCTAGTATCAGAGAACTGAAAGATATTAAGCTTAAAGTGAGAACGAATTCTAAAAAAAAAAAAAAAAACTGGTAACATAGCTGACTGTAGGTTTAGATCACAGAAAGTGCTGTTTACAGAACCAGTTTGTGCATGTCGGTGTTAGTCTGTATCAAGGAAATAAAGTTTGGGTTTGGGTTTGTCTGTATGGTTATATCTAATTATGTTTATATGATTATATTTAGTCCAAAGATTGAACGCCCTTATTTTCAAACATAAATATACTGCAAGGTCAAGGTCTTTTCAAAAGTTAGGTAATGGGCAATTGAGAAATGAGAGAAGACCTCTATCTCTCTCTCTCTTTCTCTCTCTCTCTCTCTCTCTCTCTTACACACAAATTGTATTATATTGAACGAAATCTATCATGTTGCTCCTGATTGCAATGACGTGCATGCACAAAATAAAACCGAATCTTGTCACGTGATAGTTTGCACTTCCGTTTACCGCCCTGCAGATCTGACAAGATGAAATTTTAGATTTATAAATGGTGCTTTTTCCCCGGTCACTGAACCATGTAGGATTGTTTAACTGGGATCTAATAAGCCACGTTTACAACTTAACTCCATACCCCAAAAACATTATTCTGAAATCCTGTTTACTTCTAAGTATCAGTACATTAACAGAAAATATTTTTTTAAAGAATAAAGCTTATATTAAGCGTACTTATATCAATTAGTTTGAATCAGTCATGTAATTAAATTTTTAATAGACTAACAATAAAAAAAATCATTTATAAAAATGTTAAATGGGGGAACGACCTGAATTCGAAGTCATAGTTCAAGCCTTCTCAGGCTTCTCAAGCCAACACTGTAACAACTGTGCTAATGGAAAGCCTATGAACATGGAAGATTGTATAATTAATTAACTGATTGGTTAATTTTTAAATTGATTCTTGTGTTGTCAGGTAAAAGAAATAATTGTGCAAAATTTCAGCTTGATCCGAGATTGGGTGTGAGAGAAATAAAGTTTACAAACTTTTGACCAGATACATAGAAAAACAGACAGAGTAAGTTGATAAAAGCTTTGTAAAAAAGACATTTCATTAGTAGCGTCTTGCCTTTCAAATCAAGACAGACTTCTTACAAGAAATACTTCAGACTTCTGACAAGAAATACTTCAGACTTCTTACAAGAAATACTTCAGACTTCTGACAAGAAATACTTCAGACTTCTTACAAGAAATACTTCAGACTTCTGACAAGAAATACTTCAGACAAGAAATATATTTTAATTTGAAATGTTAGATTTCTTTTACTCAATTTTTATTAAGGTTTCTACATGCCCCTTTTGGTCATAGTGCCGGGTGAAATGAGCCCATTCGCAGCATGTTTGCTTCGTCCCTGGTTACATACCTTATCAAGTTTGGGGACATTCAGTGCCCTGGCAATTGTGATGGCAGTGGCGTCTACTGAGACCGACTTCTCCCTTGGTCTGTGGGCCACGCAGAAGACATTCAAGTCATCCAGGTCGTTAGTGTTGTGGCTGAAGTTCTTCAGGTTGAGCTGCAAGCCGCAGGCGATGCAAGTGAAGCAGTTCTTGTGGTACATGACCTCCTTGATGGGGCCCACCTGCTCCATGGGATACACTTTCTTGAAGCATCGGAGGCATTGGTCTCGTTTAACCGGTTTCTCGTAACAAGGGAGCTAAAAAAAAACGATAAAAGATAAGATAAGCATTGGTATAAAAATACTTAAATAACTGCAGTAATAATAAAATATATAACATATCCGTCTTTTTTATTTATAATAAGTTATGATTTATCATTAATAAAATATGTGTGTTTTAATTTTAGGCATCGTAGTTTCAACCCGTTTCTTCACCTTTTTTTATTAGACTAGTATAATAAATTGTCAATACTCCGAGGGCTTGGTGCATACAATGTGAAGAAAAACTGAAACACAGTGAGACGCACTTATGCTATAAGGACAGAATCAATATATATATATATATATATATATATATATATATATATATATATATATATATATATATATATATAAATTCTCTTCGTCGCTCAATAGTTTGGACGAGAAGAAGAAGTAAAGGAAAGATCACTCTCTTATTTCTGCGGATAGTTACCCCAAGAAAAAACAAGAGAGGGGGGGATCAAGTATTCACCGGTCACTACGGATGGCTGCCTGGTCGTGAGGTGTGCGCGATGGACTGTCTTTTGGATTTATCAAACCCTGCCCGCTCCCATCCCCCTTCGTCCTGCGGGAGGTTTGGGCTAGGAAGTAAACTATCTTCAACTCTGAAGGAACATCCGAAACATGTAAAACATTTTACAAACATTTTACAAGCCAATGCCATGTTGTCTTTCTATTCATGCATTGTTAATTAGTGACCATATTCCAAGCATTAGACTTATATATTTATTAAGTACATTGTATTATGCCGAACCAACAAAAAACTGAGAGAAGAAGCAGACCTATCTGCAACTGACCAAACCCACCCATGCCACGTATGCGGCCGAGGATTGGACTTTACAGTCATCATCGACTCCATAGAAAATGAGAAATGTGCTCATCTTCGATCACGAAGGAGGAGCTAAGTATTTTGTCATGATGTCGAGTGTCAAATTGCAGGGGCCCCTAAAAAGGCCAGCCCCCCCCCCCGGGCCCCCAGTCCCTTGCTAAGCCAGTGTATTTACTGTAGCAGGAAATTACTTATTTCATGAAATTTCATCCTTTACAAAATTCAAAATACTCACATAAAAAGATGTTTTTACAAAATAGAGAACTCTATCAAAACACCATTTGTGATAGTTTTCAAATAGTTCCTAGACATTTTCGCCAGCTCATTGATAGAACTCTCTATATTGAATTTGCTTATATAAATGCTCTCAGGGGAATGAACTCTTTAAAATAATTAAGTTAGTCTCGTAGCCGGTATAGAAACTCACTACAAAACAAGTTAGACCTGAATTGAGAGTTGTCGAACCGTGTGGACCAGAAGGTCAGACAAGATGTTTATATAGTTCACCTATGGTCTGGATGTATGAAACTCTGGCGCTAAGCAGACAAATAAACTGCCGCAGTCAATCTTCTATTTTTTGATAGCAGAAAACAAAAATGTTGAATGTTACAGGTCACTGTATAACTGTATAACATACAGAGAGCTTCTATTGTTCCAAATATATACCAACATAAACAGGAAAGGAAACAAGATTTGTGTCTGTGTGTCTGTTGCTGTTGTGTACAACTGTGTAAAGCCCCCTTTTCATTACCGGGACATGAATGTCTACAGAGCAAATATAAAATACTAGTCGACCGGCGGCGTAGCATACGCCGCTATTTTTCAGGGCCGGTCTAAGGCCACTGCAGCCTATGCGACAGCAGTGGGCCCCGCACTTTCATAGGACCCGCGCTAATTCTAGGTGTATAAATTATTGAATTAAACCATTTTATAATTTATAGCAGATTTTCTGCGGCCTTCTGTCGATTTACCAGGAGCTCCTGGAAATCTCCTGAAATCGCAAAATATACGAAAAAGTCCTGGAAATCTCCGGAAATTATTAAAATCTTTTGAAAACTCATACAAATCTCCTGAAATGTATAGACAAAAACTGTCATTTTGGTGTGTCACTCAATATGGAAAACGCCAATCCTACGCGCGATAAAAAAAAACGGCATTATCACGTAATTTTGGAATCTGGTGAAAGAAGCTTCTCGTGCCTCAAACTAATGAAGAATTACTTGAGGTCAACAATTCTCGTAGATAGATTGAAACATTTGGTAATTCTTGCTATTGAGCAAGATCAATGTAGGAAATAACATTTTAATTATATACTGTATGACTTCGCTAAAGGCAAGGCTCGTAAAGTAGTTTTGTACGTAGTAAAGAATGAATAAAATGCAAAGACGAATTCATTTTCTAATACAAACTCTTTAATTTCACGTATTATCCGTATCCCTACCCAAACTTGGCCCCACAAAATCCGTTTCGCATAGGGTCCCACAACGGTTGAGTCCGGCCCTGCTATTTAGTGACGGGTGAATACAGAGTAGATTACTTGTTCTCCTCCCCCTCTTTTTTTTTTTGTCGCTAAAACTAAAAGGGGCAGAAATAAAAAAGAGTGATCTTTCCATGACTTCTTGGTCACAACTGTTCAGTCCGGCCCTGTTCCGGGTGAATACTACTTGTTCTCCCCTTTTTTTTTTCGTTGGATAACTCTAGTCTATTCTAGTTGTAAGCTACATATATTAAAACACTTTTGACCTTCATTTAGGTGAAAATGTTGAAACGTTATTAAGGTGTAAATGATAGAAGCACAAACAATATGCGCAGGGGACTTTAATCAATGTCGTTTTTATCAGTCGCCGCCACATTGGCAGCATCAACTTCGGACTCCCAGACTGAAGAAGATACACAACTATAATTGTTTAGACAACACTGGCACTTACAAACAAAACTCAAATGTGAGTGAATAGGAAAAGTGTTAAGAAGAGTACATACCACGTGTGTAGATGGATCGCTGCCAGCCACTGGGGAAGACACAGTGGTTGGAGATGCCACGGAAGATGTGGACGATCTGCTTTCAAATGAAAGTCTCGATTTTGAGCCCCGAGACTCTGGGGATTGAGAACCGCTGGATGATCTGAGCTGAAGAGATGGGTTCAGCTTTTTCGGCATGGATGTGATGATGCTGTTCTGGCGAGGCATGGCGGGACGAACGTTTTCTGGAGAAACTGGCCGGGGCTCAGCTCCTTGAGGTGCTGTGGCTGCACTTGCGCTGTAATCAATGTTTTCATGTCCTCGGAGTCCGTTCTCCTGGACTGCACTACCGGGGTTCTCGGGGATGATGTCTGGACTTGTCTGAGTGGTCACAGTCTGGTGTGTGCTGGTTGCGGGCATTGGAAGGACCTGAACATAAGGGACCACATTGGGGACAGCGCCAGTTTGGAGGGACCAAGGCAGCTGTTGACCTTCGCTTGAGGGCTGATGAGCTAGCGCTTGCTGAAGGTTAGCGTTGGGAACGGGAACGTATGTTGCCAGGGGCGTCTGGATCAAGCCGGAAGACAGAGCCGGCACCGCAATGTTCCCCATGCTACCCGCGTAAGCCAATGGTGGGCTCTGTTGATACAAGGAAGGCTGCACTCCCGGAACACCCACTCCACTTGTTGGGGTGGGGGCATAACCTACGGGGCCCAGTGAAAAGCTTGTTTGATTTTGATATCCCACAACTCCTTGCGGCCTAACTGAATAGGCGGAAGGGAACAAGTACGGCGGAAGTGAATTCTGTAAATTGTCCATCTTTCTAAGTGTCTGAGAGTGTAAATAAAAATTTCCAGTTAGAGGCTTGTGTTACGTTTCATTCTTGAGTTGGCCGACTGCCGCATCAATCTCTAAGTTTCTGTCCTCAAAGTGTTTAATTCTGAAAAGGCAAATAGAAAAAGAAAAGTTTTAGTAACAGATACATTATCATTCATTCCCTCTCTCTATCTATGTCTCTCTCTCCATCTATGTATGTCTCTCTCTCTATGTATCTATCTATCTATCTCTAGTTTCTTAGTGTCTTGTATAGCGTCTCATTAACAAAAAGCTCATTTCTATTCAAGTACTATGACTTTACAAATGGCATTCTGCCAGAAACAAGTGATGTTAAAGTTTAATCAAAAGAAATGAAGAGATACATAATTGTGGATACAATGAACCAAGGATGGTAAATCTGTAGAGTCACATTGAAAGATTAAAAGAACGTATATTGTTATATACATAAAGATTGTCACGTATATACGTAGACATAATAGCAGGATCGTCTATCAACTTTTAATTTAAATTATATTTGATAATTTTACCCTTTTGAAATACGAAACAGAAGAAATTTTTTTTTAAATTAGGAATGAGTTTCATTTTTCATTTTGTATTTATTGGGGGGGGGGGGGGTATTTAAAAAGAAAGTCATAGCAATACATACATCTTGTTTTGTACTTCTGTGTTATTATTTCCGTATATTTCTTAAAAAAAAAAAAAGGAAATAATTACGTTCTTCGTGTGCTAGTTTAGTTGAGCATGTTATTTAGAGACTCTGCTATGTCCTTTTCGTTTTCTTGGCTGATACAGGCAACCATTTCCATAATCTTTTGGCACTAAATAAGAAGTAGCACTTGTTCGAGTTTGTCCTAGAATATGGAATAATAAATTTACCTTTGTCTTTGTGTCTTTTTGAGCGTTTTATATGGTTTTGTTTTTGTATTTGCAAGTTATGGCTCAGTGTTTTATAGACGTTTGCTATTTTGCTTTCTAGTCTTCTGTCAGAGAATTTCTCCGAATTTACTTTATTTTACAAATTGTGTTTCTATAGTATAATGTGAATAATCTTTTGTTAGAATCTCACAGCTCTGTTACAGTTTTTTAATGTTTTCCTAATTTGAGGAGCTCCAAACTGAGGATGCATATTCTAATGTTGATCTAATTAAAGCTAAATAGCATTTTAGTTTTATGTTCTGGTTTGATTTGTACAAATTTCTCGAAATAAACCCTAGTGTCTTGCTTGAGTTCTCTATTATTTCATCACTATGGGGATTCCATAACTTTTCGTTTATTATGACAGTGTTGACTGTTTCATGCTTTACGTTTAATTTCCTAATGATTAAAGTGTTAATCATTAAAAGAACACATGTATCGAGAAGTTACAGTTTAAGTTTCAGGCTATTATAAATGTATGTATTACAAAACAAGAACCAGTAGTACGTTATCTCAAAGTTCTTTAACTCCAACAAATCCTATTTCTGTGACGTATTTGTTTCAATGAAAGTTGCTTCCCTTGAACTTTCTACTATTTATCCTCAGAGTCAACAAAGAGTACGTGGACCCGTTAAAACCTGGGCCAGCATTTACTATCTGATAATAATGAAGTCATAGATAGATAGACAGACAGACAGACAGATAGCCAGGCAGACAGATAGACCGATAGATAGATATATCTTTAGCTTTTATATAGCGCTACTTTCATGCTTATATATATAGCATGCTCAGAGCGCTTTGGTCCAATCTCATTTGAGGACCAGTGGGATTGGGGTAGAGGGGAGTATCTAGGAGTTGGTTTTCCGTTCTGCCTTTAGGCGCTCAGTATAGGGTTAGTATAGGGTTAATAGTAAACACAACTCGAGTCGGGTATCGAACCTCGAGCCCCCTTCTAGGTAGCCAAGCCAAGCCAAGTTCAAGCGCACCTAGCCTCTCGACCACGCTTCCCACATAGATAGATAGATAGATAGATAGATAGATAGATAGATAGATAGATAGATAGATAGATAGATAGATAGATAGATAGATAGATAGATAGATAGATAGATAGATAGATAGATAGATAGATAGATAGATAGATAGATAGATTTATTTATTTAAAAACGTATATCTGTAACTAGGGCTGACTAAGGGGTTACTTAACTTTCCAAAAGAATGTAAAAAAAAATAATAAAAATTTAATTAACTATTGGTCATTAATTATTGTGTTTGGTATCTTACATAAGGGAAATAAATCGTACTTGACAGGTGTGATGGTATAAGTTGAGGCCCTGAATGAACATTTTTTATGCATTTAAAAAATGATCTTGTAAACATTCACAAACGAATCCCCTTCCCAACTGGTCCAGACAAGCGATAGGATCATAGCGCATCGAGAAAGCTAAAAGTTAAACCAAAACAACTGGTAAAAATAGTTTTAACTACATGACTTATCTTATCTTATCTTATATAATACAGACGTTACTTCAAAAAAGAAGATGATTACGTCCTACGCGTCATGCATTTAGTCATGCATATTAACCAATGACTTAAATTCTGCCAAGTCACTGGTTTTCCTGGCTAGCTCAGGCAACCCATTCCATGCTCTAATAGCACTAGGGAAGAAGGAGTATTTGTACAAATTTGTCCTAGCATATGGGACGAGGAATGTGCCTTTATCTTTGTGTCTTTCAGAGTATTTTATTAAATTTTGTTTTTGTATTTGAAGATTATGGTTCAGTGTTTTATGTATGATTGCTACTTTACTTTTGAGCCTTCTGTCCTGAAGGCTTTCTAAATTTAGTGATTTTACTAAAGGTGTTACTCTAGTCAAATGTGAATATTCGTTTGTTATGAATCTCACTGCTCTATTTTGTGTCTGTTCCAGTTTCTTAATGTTTTCTTGAGTTGAGGGGTCCCAAACGGAGGATGCATATTCTATTATTGGCCTAACCAAGGTTAAGTAACATTTTAGTTTTATGTTCTTATTTGATTTATAGAAATTTCTTTTAATAAATCCTAATGCTTTGTTTGATTTTTTTGTAGTTTCATGAATATGTGGATTCCATGATAGTTTTTCATTTATTATAACACCTAGGTATTTTGCGTTTTTAGTCTGTGATACTGGTTTGCCATGAATAAGATAAGTGGAATTAATTTGTTTTAGTTTTTTTGTTACTCTTAACAACTGACATTTTTCTGGGTGGAAAGACATGCTCCAATTTGATTCCCATTTCTGTAATTCATCTAATTCTCTTTGTAAAATATCTGTGTCTTGTGTTGTTTTTATTGTTCTATATATTATGCAATCGTCTGCAAATAATCTGACTTTTGTTCCTGAACTAATGCAATTTGGTAAATCATTTATGTAAATTAAAAATAGTAGTGGACCCAAGACTGTACCTTGAGGTACACCTGAGTTTACTGTTATCGGTGTTGATTTAGAGCCATTTATTATTACAGTTTGTTCTCTCCCTATCAGAAAGTCTTTAATCCACTGATGCAGTGGACTTGATCCAAACATATTGATAAAATTACACGTAATACACGTTTTGTTGTATTTTTGTATGTGTTTCTTCTTACTATTATTTGTCGAGCTTTGTTATCAAGAGAGTTGTATATCTGTCACGCTTGACTATCTCCAGATAATGCAAGGCAGGCGTCGCGAACTGTGGGAATGTACCCCCGAAGCGGTTCAAAAAAAAATCTACAAGGAAGTACAGAGAACTGAATAGTTATAAATACAATGTTAATAGAAGCGTTTATCTTTTTCTCTGTTGTAACTGGAAGCACTTCTAACTGATCTAGTTCAGACTTAAGAGGCGTCCAGCAATACGAGCTTCTAGCATTTTTTTAGAATTCCTTTATTCAAGTAACTCCTTCGTGGAAGGTGGTCGCTGATCTCGAATACTGCTATTTTCCTAGAAATTTAACAGTTGGTGTATATCGCTGAGAAACGAATTTGGCCAACTCTACTTTGACCATTATAATTTTTCAAGTAAAAAATAAATGTAAATTTGGCTAGAGATTCGCAATTCTATCTAGGTCTAGAACCAACATGGCTTAGTCAGCCGTGTTACCGTAATTTTGCGATAACAGTACATTTAAAGTTGCTTCAATTTTATTGAAGTTTATAAGCGTTGCTTATATATTTACGTAAGATTTAATAAAGATTACATCTACATTCTAGATCTAGAAGTAGATCTGGACTAGATGTTAAGAGTTGTAAGTCAGAGCTTAGAGATCTAGTATTGAATCAATATGTCATTACAATAAACATGTCAATAAATAATCGCCAAATAATGTTTTTCTTTTTAGGTAGAATAGAAAATGCGTACGTTCAACTTCAAGGCAACCAAGCATCTGACAGTGTCACGGGTTCGATACCCGAATTGAAATAAATATAATATTCTTTTAAATATTACTTTATTATATTTGGAGCTTAATGAAGGAGGTGTTATCATGTTGAAAATTATATTTTTAAAATGTTTTTCTCGTTTTGAAGGCAAATGACAGATCTACTAAGTTGTCGAAACTGTTACCTCCCTTGACCAATTGACCGATATCATAGTCAAGACTGTCGAAATCTTCATTGTCTCTGGTTATGTAGGGCGCGAGCACGCTATTCTGCCTCAATGTGGCGCTCGTGTGGAAACGACCATTAGAGGAAGTGGTTAGGCTAAATGAATAGCAAAACAAAACTCCCGTGGGAGTGTCCACGGGTAGGCGAGAGTTTACCCAGCAACGGAGCGGTGTTGAAAGAGAGCCCTCAAGGCCATGTCGATAATCCATTCGCCGTTTACACGGTTAGCTTGGTAAAACATAGGAAAATGGCGGAGGTCCCCAGTGCACTCGGCCTTCGGCCATGTCCAGCCATGCCAGATGCATCGGAAATAGCAATGCTTTACATAGGCATTGACTTGGGTCTCTTCCAGACAGAACGGTGGTTCACGCAGGTTTTTTTTTTTTTACTGTTTGACGCTCAAGCAGGGTTTTTTTTTTCAAACTTAGCGCTCGTAGAGCCTTCGGCTCAGCTCTTAGACGATCTAACGGTTATGTAGGGCAACGTTGGTGGTTATTCATGTGTGCACAAGACCAGGACATGTACTCTACAAGAACTTTGGTTCCATGCCCATCAAAGGAGGGAGGGTGTTTGTTTCAAATATAGTAAGAGGTAGATGATTAAAAGTATTTGAAAGGACGTAGAGAGTTCGCTGAGAGCTTGAACGAAGTAAAACTTGTTTAATTTAATGGTATTGTACAGTGTTTATTTTATTAACTCTTTCTCTCCTAACTGACGATACCAGCGTTGATTCCACCAGAATGTGGTAAATAATTACGGAGAGAAAGAGTTAAAATGATTCCTAGTGCCAGATTTAAAGCTTTATATTTATTGTTGAAGGAGGCGCGGTGGCTGAGCGGTAGAGCGCTTGGTTTCCAAACCGGGGGTCCTGGGTTCCAATCCTGGTGAAGACTGGGATATTTTATTTCGGGATCTTTAGGCGCCTCTGAGTCCATCCAGCTCTAATGGGGGAAAAGTAAAGGCGGTTGGTCGTTGTGATGGCCACATGACACCCTTATTAACCTGTAGGCCACAAAAACAGATAACCTTTACAATCATCTGCCTTATAGATCACAAGGTCTGAAAGGGGAACTTTACTTTTATTTAATTGCACAAAGGTCTTGGTTGCTTGAATTAATAGTTTGCCCTTTGAATCTCGGGAAAAAACGATATTGTTTGAGAGTTCAGTCATTGTTTAAAAGTAAAATCTTTACTAATTTAAACATCAGAAACGCATTGCCTTATCGACACAATCTCATCGTAACATCAAGACATCATCACATTCAAATACAAATGATTTTTACACCTATCACCACGTCCTTTATTGTATACGCCGGATACCCCAAAACGCTGTCTATTTATAGGTCATAATCTCCATTAGATAGATCTTTATCCTATACGTTATGTATCTGTTGATTTACAGTATATTTTTAGCGGCCCCCGAAAGGGGAAAAGACGCTATTAGTTTTGTTTGAAATGTCTGTCCGTCCGTCCCGTTTAGATCTCATAAGCTAGAAAAGATATTGAAAATATGAAATCATGATATTTTAGATATTTCAAAGTTCTGATTCAACGGCTACTTTTTTCTTTTCTGAAAGTGAAAATTTTAATTTTTAAAATCAACTATGCAAGCAGTTTTTTCATAAAAGTACACCATTTTTACAACTATTCATTATCAATAGTAACAAACATAGGAGGCTTTTTAGTCAGGAGTGCAGATAATAATCGTTTTGCAACACATTTATGCAAACGTTTTTTTTTTTATTTTTTGTCCAAAAAAAATATTCCTTAGTTATGTAAGTTCTGTTATGCTAACTACCACATATACAAAAAAAATATTGCTTAGTTATGTAAGTTCTGTTATACTAACTACCACATATACAAAAAAAAATGGTTACTTTGTTTTTCGAAGAGAAAAAATCTAATATGCATATAAGTGGAAAATAATTCAAAACAACAATTAATTAGTAGTTTTTCATATTATCGCGTGAACTGCGGAGGGGTACTATGCTTGAAAGCGTCCCATATAAGGATTTCTTTTTTACGAAATGTTTTTCTTTAAAGAGTCTAGGAATAAGAGATTGACCCTATACAAAACAATTAGATCAATAAGATAATCATTATATGACATCAGATAGGCCAAGTTCACATCTAACTTCACCTTCACTTTCAGCTATCCCTTGGTCTGCTGGACCGTTGGGGCGCCACACAAGATCTGTCAACTTTCTTTCTCCATTCTTTTCTGTCATTTGCCTTTGATAGAATTTCATTCTGATATTCTTTCTGAAAATATTGAAACCTGCCTTTTTACCCGCCTGGGTGGACCACTTCAGTGGCCGATTTTAGATTGTGTTTGTAACCTTGTTTAGTAATTCAAACTATGAACAAATAGCCATTTTCTGACATCGAAATTTGCAAAAGGCAAACAAATGTTTATTGTAGCCTCCCCGTAAGTGTCTAACAAGAAACTTACTAACCATGTGGCAGGTCTACATCGATACCGCCCGGCCTCTGACAGGTAACAAGAAACTTACTAACCATGTGGCAGGTCTACATCGATACCGCCCGGCCTCTGACAGGTAACAGAAATCTTCTTAGGAATGTTCAATGGCCTCCAAAATCTATTTTTATTGTTGTTATTATTTTTACCTTATTGTCGCGAAACCAGTTTGAAAGAGGAAGATTTTACGACACTATCAGCTTGGTGACACACCAAATGTGATAAATTTCGAATCTTGAGTCCTTTGTAGAGTACGCTAGCATTGTAGTGATATAATAGTCCACCAAGTCAATAAATTCTAGTGGAATTCTTAGCTGATAGAAACAAGTTATTTGTGAATGATCTGGGCAGTTCTCAAACTGATCATTACAAGGGGGGGTCACATTTCTTACAGATAAAATGTGATGCTTGTTTCTTACAAACAAAAAAAAAAAAAGATTATTTCTTTATTTGCTTGTTCTAAACGCCGCTGTTCGCGAAAAAACTGCACGCTTTATATTAAACAGTAGTATTTTATTTAAGGTATTTCCCACAAAATGCTCCTGCAGCCTATATATAAAGCATAAATAGAAATAGAACAAAAAAAAGGACTTCCATATTTACGTTTTTCGATACTTTTGTTTCAGACATTAAGACTATAATGATTTTGTGCGTGTGTAGATAAAAATAGCACTATCTTTACCTCTAGACCTAGAATTTAGAACTCAACGAATTGTCACAGTGAATGTGAGGATGTGTTTTTTTGAGTTGGGAGTTGGTGTTATGATATGTATATATATGTATATATATATAGCGTGGTCTAGAGGCTAAGTGCACTTGGCTTGGATAGCCTACCTATGAAAGGGGCTCGAGGTTGGACACCCGACTCGGGCAGAGTTGTGTTTGTTGAGCGTCTGAAGGCAGCACGGAAAAACCTTCTCCTCAATGGTCCACAAATGAGATTGGACCAAAGCGCTCTGAGCATGCTATAAGCATGAAAGTAGCCCTATATAAAAGCCATAATAATAATAATAATAATATTCATCATATGAGGCAGAATATGTAGGTCGTAACTGGGTTAGCCTATGTGAAACACTGCAATCACTTTCGGAATCGATGCCATTAATACGTTCAGTGGCGTAGCTACCAATGTGCGGGTGGTGCGGGCCGCACAGGGCACCAAGTGGAGAGGGGCACCAAGATTCCCCCAGTGTGTATTAATTTCCTATTTCCGTGAGCTTTTCAGTAAAAACGACTAATTGTATGGACACGAACAAACTTAAACTACTGTATTTTAAACATGAACTAACGATTTATAAACTAGTCATGTCGCTATTTTGTTTCATCTCCTTGACTATTTCTTCCATACAATGTAAGCTATAGAACAGTTTGACTCTAATTTACTAGATTTATTTCGGACACACGGTACATGTTGTCGCCCCTTTTATAGCGCTCATAGGCTGTAAGTACCGCCCTCTCCCTCTTTAAATGTAAAGGGGCCTCGTTTGTTAAGATTTCAGCAGCGTTTGTTGGGCTTGTCCGAAAGGTGCCACAAATGAACCTTAGTGCCTGTGATTGTACTCGGTCGAGTGATTCGAGGGCAGTTTTACTAGCATATACTTGAGCTGTACTCAATGTGTGATCTGACTGCCCCTAAGTACAATATGCGTAGCATGTAAGCTTTGGCACCCCACTTTATGCTGGCCAGCTTTCTTAGTAACACTAACTTCTCCGAGGCTTTTCTTTCAACTTCCTTGACGTGCTGGAGCATTGACAACTTTCTATCCAGGGTCACCCCTAGATATTTTGGCGTGTTTTCACGTTGGAGTCGCAGCCCACTAAGTTGAAGCTCGAATGGAGCCTTAAGAATGTCGATCCATAGGCTGAACAGGGACCAGGTCGTTTTGGCAATGTTTATCTGAATCTGTCATTTGTCGCAATACGAGGAGATGGTTTGGAGGTCTGCTTGTAATGCCGCCTGTATTTGATCGGCTTTCTTGCCGGTTGACCAGAGGACAATGTCATCCGCATAAAGCAGTTTCTTTGACCGCAGTGAGGTGCGTTTCTTAAATTCCTTAAGTCTAAAGAAGCATCGAGACAATTTCAAGTCACATCATTGCCAGAGTCCACCGACTATAGGCGAGCTGTTAATGGGTATGAATTAACTAAACAATTAAAAGCAACAAAGCAAGATGAGACGGTTATCATTGAATTCAGAAAAAAAGGATGAGGCCGACATCGTGAAAAGAAGAAAATACTTCAATACCGCAGGTTCTAGAGACTAAAGGACAGCACAAAAGCATGTCCTCAAAAATTCATACTGAAGAAGCTGAACCAACAGACAGTGTAAACAATACAGAAAGCAGGATAATAAACTCTAGACTGAACGACATTGGAGATTGGCCTGATGTCATCACAGATAATATTCGCATACACCTTTTCACTCAATGATCTGAAACAGTTCAGCGTATGGACAGTCAATTCAGAGAGGCGTATAGACATCAAGAATCAGCAAAAGGAAAGGCTAGAAAGCTTTCAAAGGCTTGGTTTTTCCGGCAAATGTCAAACGACGAGAAAGTTCTTAGAAAGTGGATGTGTTATTCGCCGAAAAAAAAAATCATTATTTTGCTTCCCCTGCATGCTCTTCTCAACAAGATCAAGTACCAAATCTTCATTTAAATCCAAAGATTGATTCAATGAGTGGTGATAGAAAAAATAGCAATAAATAGAAAAACATGAGACCAGCAGAGCTCACATTCAGTCATCGCTTGCTTGGAGGGAACTTGAAGTTTGCCTGAGAGTAGGGAACAATATTGACAACAAGGCCCAAGATTTGATTATACAAGAGACGAAAACCTGGAGAGTTAGTAAAATTACTATCAAAGTACGATCCACTCTTGAGGGAGCATGTGCTTCGAACTAAGCTTTGTTCCATATCGAATATATACATGTCTCCACAAATACAAAATGAATTTATTACAATATTGGGGTATCACGCTAAAAAACAAATCATACAGCAAGTAAAACAAGCCAAATATTTCTCTATTATTTTTGACAGTACACCTGACATCTCAAAGCTGGATCAAATTTCCCAAATTTTACGGTATGTTGTCATGGAGAATGACAGGGTGCAGGTTCGTGAGTCTTTTGTTGACTTCATCGACACAAAGGCTATGATAATGCTGCGGTCATGAAAGGTCATTAAGGTCATGAAAAAATTAACAATATTTGATTAATGAATAGGCCTACATATTATTTTGAAAAAAAAGTAAGGTTTTGCAATGTTATTAATTAGTTAGTTGTTTTGTGTTGTTGTTGTTTTTTTTTTTGGGGGGGGCATCAAGATGAGGTACCGCACCAGGCATCATATACTCTAGCTACGCCACTGAATACGTTTAATATGTAATCGTTGAAACAACGCTTCTTGTGGTCCTTTTAAAATCGTGTGTTTAAAAACTATATATAGATCTAAATAGTATGCAAGTACTATTCATATTTTTAAAAATAATTTGTAAAATGCTATTTGTGGACAAGTTTTACTCAACGCTTTAAATGATTTATGGAAAATAAAACTATTTTTAAAGTTTTAATCTTCCTAAAACGATGTCTTGCAATATTCAGAAAAAGATACTTTGTTAAGCAATCATCGCATAGTATCGGGTCTCAAATCTTTGCTAAGCTCAATAAGACTCCCAAAGTGCCGCTAAAAATACATTTAGATACTAGCCACGAAGTAGAGATTTTTGAAGACTTAGACGACGATTTTCTGAAGCCAGCTTAAACATGTCAATTGAAACACTGGCTTGAATTTGTTTACACGTACTCAGAGATGCCCTGTCACATTGCGTCATCATTGCCGGTTTTTTTTTTTTTCAAAAAGTGCGACCCAAATATCCACGAAACAAAAAGAAATTGAATTGACCCCTCTTAGCTTCATTACGTTCAGGCATACCTTTTGTTTTTTTTTATTTACTTGAAGTAAATACGAGCTACTTTTTCCTTTCTTCATTCCAATTTCAGATAAGTGACTTTTGTTTCAAACAAAGGCGCACTCCCTAAATATAGACCACGTGACCTTCACGAGACAGGCATGTTTTCTAACCCAGTTGGTAAGTACACGACAATTGTAACAAGGGCTGTCGAAATTTGTGTGTGTGTGGGAATAGCCAGGGTGATGATGTGGACAGGGAAAGACTATTATTTACACAACTTTTGTGCGGAGAAGTCGTTGCTAGCTTTTTTACGATGTCATTACCGACTAACTTGCACTTGACTTTGACAAACAGTTGGATCGAGAGTAACAGACGTGTCGAGCTATCGGGTCTGAGGCTAGCATTTTAAACTTTCTAGTTTGTATGTTAATTGGCTTTTTGCTTTGACTGTCCAGAGTTCTGAGGACGTCACAGATAGTCACTAGCGGAGTGGGGCCTGCGAGGGACGAGAAAGGGTCAGGAATTCCTTTTAGTCATTTGAATGTTTAATCTGGAAAAGTCTGGCCTTACGTACAAATGAATTAGGCAGTGAAAAGATACATTTAATGAAACATTAAAGACGGTTGCCCTCAAACAATACAGTTCACGTCTTTTAAGCCTACATAGTGTACCTTAGATCAGATAGTAGAGTTACTGGCCTCAAAACCAAAATAACTCAATCAAGAATTACCTCAGCTAGAAACTACTGCGTGAGCCAAGTTTATGTTACAGCAGACTGTACTGCCACCAATATTGTCACCGTAACATATTAATATCCAGAAACTAAAACATTTACACATTGAAAAAAAAGGAAAGAAAAAATATTTATAGACAATGGATGACTGCCTGGTCGTGCGGTTTGCGCGCTGGACTGTCGTTCAGATTTATCGATGGTCCCGGGTTCAAACCCTGCCCTCTCCCATCCGCCGTCGTCCTGCGGGAGGTATGGACTAGGAAGTAATTATCTTCAACTCTGAAGGAACATCCGAAACATGAAAAACATTTTACAAACTTCTTTAAAAGATGGTAATTCTGACCAGGGTCTCAAGACACTTAAATCCGGCCTTGCATATAGAACTATCAATTGGGTGCTTTAAAATAGTTTCAGCTATGAAAGATGAAAATACAAAAAAGGGTGTACGAATGTGATCATATCTCTGTGAATGGTTAGGTTAGGAAATAATATAATCGAAAAGCAACTATTTTGTAGAAGGTAAGTCTGTATGAAACTAGCAATACTACATTAACACGATGATGCGCGTAGAAAGCAATACTTGTTTTAAAGGAATATTTGGAATGTATAAGATGAAGAAGATTAGATAGATATTGGAGTAGTCAGACATTTGTCATTGAGCTGTACAGTGTTAAGTTTCCAATGCAGCCCAACACGATCTCAGCATGTCAGTGTCTCTGCCACATTATTTAGTGACATGTCATTTGATGCTACGAAAACAGGTTGCTACGTATCCGATGTTATTGTTAGCTTGGATTTTTTTTTTTTGTTGTGGCTTTTATCATGTTTTTTTTATCGCGGGGGTTTTAATCATTTGTTATGGGCGCGGTGGCTGAGGGATAAAGCTCTTAGCTTCCAAATCGGGAGTTCGAATCTCGGTGAAGACTGGGGGTTTGAATTTCGGGATCTTTAGGGCGTTCACCCACATTAGTCGGGGAAAAGTAAAGGCGGTTTGTGGTGATTATGGTTGTATTGTAAACAGCAGTTGATAGAAACTTGGTTGTAAGATTTAAGGAATTCTATGTTTATTTTTAGTTACTAATTTTTCATTGGTCCATTGGTTGGGACAGAGTGACGGCGCTTGGAGTTTTTGTTATTGTTGTCAGAGGCCTGAGTTATGGAGCCTAGTCGTACAATATAAGTAATATAAAAGTCAGTTTTCATAATTATGCATTAGATTTACAAGTTGACATTTGATGCGTTGTCTACAACTACAGTTATCCTGATGACTTTTATTCAAGTTATATTCTGCTGTTAATTCATCTCTGGCCTCTCTTTGAGTCATTGAAAGAAGTATGTTATGGGTCAAGTATAATCCAAGTAAGGAGCTCACAACACGGTTGGTCCATGTGCTGGCCACGTGACACTCTCGTTAGCCGTGCGCAAGAGAAACAGATGACCTTTACATCACCTGCCCTATAGATCTTACGGTCTGAAATGGAAACATTATTTTTATGGGCTTTTTTAGCAGTATTCTTTAACTCTAGTTTTGTCGCGTTGTATTTTGTCGTGAATTATTTCCGATAGACGGAGAAAAAAAGTATAATCATAAAAAGGAATGAATGTTTTTTAAAGATTGTACTGCAAGAGATCAAAACAATTTATCAGTAACACACTGAGTAGGCCTAACATTTATTTATTCATTCCTCATCAAAATTGCACGTCTAGCCGTTTCTCAAATTATGGAGCCCGTCCCCTAAGAAGCGTGCTGCCGAGAGGCGTGAGGACGTTTTGTTTCCTTTTTCGTAACGAAAAAAAGATAAATATTTTGCATTTGCAACGTATTTACTAATTCATATTTAAGCATTTGTCGTTTAAATAAGTCCTTTCGAACTCTTTTCATGTTTGGGGTCAACACAAGATCGATCTAAAACTTCCTTTTTTAATAAAGACATCTCAATACTTCTTCGCCAATGCGATTGTACCGTTTGTGTATCATATTTTTCTTCAAAATGGTGCTCGGAAAATTGAATTTTTTGCGTGCACAGAATAGGTCCACTAAAATTGTATTTCCGAGGGTCCCACTCAGCCCGCCCCCCCACACACACACACATGACTAACTTCAACACACTAATCTATCAAAATAGGTTTTCTTTTATTACTATCCCCTATTCCAATACTTCTTATTGTGTCATGTTAATCTATTCATCTCGAGTAAAAAAAAATAATTGTACCATTATGACATACTATTGAGCTTGAAAGTAGCTGACTATAATAAACAGGTTTATCCACTTCAGACGTATTGACAAAGCAAGATTCAAGGGAATACACACAAAATACCATTTGTACCAATTGAACTTTTAAAATCTCAGAATATTAATGCCAGTAACTGAAGCGGACATAAAAGGTGACAAAGTAGATATAACACTCCTTTACAAACAGATAGATCTAGTTCAAATCTGGAAATCGATGTAGAATCAGAAATTTCATATCTAGAAGTCTATAAGCAAATGATACAATTTTACTTTGTAGCCTAGAAATGGAAACTCCAAACTTCTTCGAAACCTGAAAGGGGCAACTGTTAACACTTGGACATCTCAATGGGAACCTGAAAGAGGCAACTGTTAACACTTGGACATCTCAATGGGAACCTGAAAGGGGCAACTGTTAACACTTGGACATCTCAATGGGAACCTGAAAGGGGCAACTGTTAACACTTGGACATCTCAATGGGAACCTGAAAGGGGCAACTGTTAACACTTGGACATCTCAATGGGAACCTGAAAGGGGCAACTGTTAACACTTGGACATCTCAATGGGAGCCTGAAAGGGGCAACTGATAACACTTGGACATCTCAATGGGAGCCTGAAAGGGGCAACTGTTAACACTTGGACATCTCAATGGGAACCTGAAAGGGGCAACTGTTAACACTTGGACATCTCAATGGGCAAGTTTCTTTTCTTGTAGAAGTGAACTCACATATCTCATGTCAGTTATTTATTAGAACAGAGACAGCTTATACACAACTTATGTCAGTTATCCATTAGAGCAGTGTTTTCCAAACCGCGTTCCGCGGAACCGTAGCGTTCCACGGGCCTGAATAGGTGTTCAAAGAACTACTGGAATAATTAACTAGTTGGCCACCACGTGAATTAATCTCTCTAATACAAAATAAGCAAAGTTTTCTGCTAAATACTCAGAATATGCGAAACATTCCGTTAAGGAAAAATTTTGGGAATCTCATTAGAGGAAAAAAATAGAGGAAAAAAATACAATGAAACAAAGTAAAATAAGTCATGCGAGATGAAAAATCCCTAAAAACGAGTCAGACCCAGGGGTCGCCCAAGACTAATCATTAGAGATGTCTGTAAGCGAGACGTGAGAACCACAGGCTTCAATGAAAGTATGTGGGAGGAAATAGCCCAAAGACTGGACAGCATGGAGACAGACTGTGCGTGCTGGCACGAACCTTGCCAAGAGGAAACGAAACGAAGCTGCTTTAGTCAAGAGAAAGAAGAAGAAAGTTGCCCTGTCAGCTAGTCCTAGGACAGATGCAAATACATGCACAAACTGTGCAAAATCTGCCGCTCCAGAATTGGCTTAATCAGTCACACCAGATTCTGCCCCATCTCAAGACGAAACCAAAACCAGTGACTCATCTGGGCGCATCCAATGTCTTCAGAGACAGAAGTCATATATTCACAACTTATGTCAGTTATCCATTAGGGCAAAAAACTAAAGTCAATGAAGCAAAGTCAAATGGATGCTCGTAAATTCATTGCAAAATTTTTCTTTTCTACCAAACTCAAGAAACAAAACATTTGTTTAGTGTTTAAAGCAGAAAAATCAAGCACACATAAATAGTTAACAAACGGAAAGGAAGCGCGACACTTGAAGGTAAAAATTTCTACCTGTAAAACATTTCCAGTCACTGAAGAAGTTACACCAAAAAGAAATGTCCCTAAGACGTTAGACGACATAGACGACATTACCACAAATTTAATTCAATTGAATTATGTGTACCGAGTCACCGGACTGCTGAAAAATACAATAAAAAGAAAAAAAAGAAACCCAGATGAACCCAACTCAAAAGCAGAGGACGTTAGAGCCACGAGGCCTTCACCTGCTATGGAGCCCGTAAAGAAATGTGCGCGATAGAAGATGAGGACAATTATGACTGGCCAAACGTGTACGAATGCTAGAAGTTTGTATAAGAATAGATACAAGGGACATCAGCCATGATTATTTATTTGTATTCTATTTCCTTAACATTGTGTAGCATTCCGACCACTATGTGGTTGAGTGGAACAAAGCTATCAAAGGGGCTTGATCTCAGATCCCGACTGAAGGCTTGTAAAGGCAGCACGGAAGCCTTCTCCCAGATACCCTTCCTGTACTGATCCACAGAAGAGATTGTTCTGAGCATGAAAGATGCTCTATACTTTATAATTTTATTAAATGTGGTAAAGCTTTTTCGTGTCAAACTAAATGCTCCTAGAAAGCTAACTCGCTATTAAGATTTCAACATGTCGTAATAATAGTAACATAATTTAAAACTTTGTAGAGTGTACCAGAGATTGTGCTTGCTTACAGAGATCGTCTTCGGATTTCAAAAGCATACAATTGTTCTGCTTGGTGATAGTGATCAGTTTTCATAGTGTGTCAGACACTGTACTGTGCTTCTAAACAAATCCTTAATACTGTTTCATTATCTCTATAGACGTTTCGTAGAATTGCAATAACCAAGCTTGTGGTTGCAGTATCGATCTCCAGTTTGGGTTAATGATCTTTACAACACCGTGCTCCTTTAGTTAAGAAATCAATCACTTAAAAAAAAAATGAACTTACCTATGGTCAGGTGCTATTCTGACTGATATTCGCAGACCTCACGCTTGATCTTCCTAGTGAAGATTTCAACGATGTGTGACATTAATATCTATCTACCCTGAACATTGCTTGTCTCGGTCGCATTTAGTTAATATAATACCTTCTTTGGCCCTTCTTACATACACACCCATCGCAGATCCCTCCCCCTCCCCACACTCTCCCGAGTTAGGAATGACATCACAACCAAACCCATGACCTGAACATTCAAAGAACACAATAGGTTTATTTAAGGAGCGTGAATGTTACAAATGGAGGTGTACCCTTGCTATTCAATGAAGGATTGACACTTTAACAAAAAATAAAAGCATCTTTATCTGCATTCCTGCGCCTGTAATCTAAAACACAACGTATGCATGTGGGGGAAAGCGGATAGGGGACCTATGAATATCAGGCGTAGGGTGCTCGATGAGGGCAATAGAATCCTCAGCAATACTGATGGCTTAAGATAACATGTAATACAATCGTTGGAATACATGCCTAATGGTCACCATATCTATTTTTTTTTAAGCGCAAGAGCTAGATTAGGGGTAAGATGAGCTTTAGATGTATATAGGTCAGACAGCTCGAGATTATCTTGGAGATGTTGACTCCTAACTTAGTGAGCAGCGTGGGCGCTTGGACGATTGTATAGGTGGAAGCAACCGAAATCAATCGTTATAGAAGGACCTGTGACGTGGCGATGAGCTATTGGTCTAAACTGCCCACGGGTTGTGACGTCGTAGATTCAGGACTTTTATAACTACTGGTCTCGAATCAGTCATTACGTTCATACATTGTAAAATTGAAATGTTATGTTGTTTGTTATTGTATCATCTTGCCCCATGTTGACATACCACATTTACCCCCGCCCCTTTAACTTTTACAACTAACAAAACATCATCGGCCCCCTTGTGTGACACTCCCTTCGCCGACACTGATAGCAGATCAGCAGCTTAAACTTCGAAACCTGACCCACTTGACTCCAACTGAAACTCCTGGTTTACATTAGTAACTGAAATAAATTATGCTCATTAAAGCTACGCGTAAAGCTTCACCCAAGTGGAATTAATATCGACTAGCTGTATGTCCGAGAGACACATAACTTACAAATATGTCACGCATGCATTAGGCTGCATTCATTCACGAAATATTAACTGTAGGTCATGTTACCTAAATCTTATCTTATCTTATATAATACAGACGTTACTTCAAAAAAGAAGATGATTACGTCCTACGCGTCATGCATTTAGTCATGCATATTAATCAATGACTTAAATTCTGCCAAGTCACTGGTTTTCCTGGCTAGCTCAGGCAACCCATTCCATGCTCTAATAGCACTAGGGAAGAAGGAGTATTTGTAGGCCTACATTGAATATGTTTGCTTGGTTTACTATACAGCTAGCATACAATCAAAACTTCAGGGCCTTTCTTCGGCTTAGAGGGGTACAAGGCATATAGCGTAAAAGGGCCCCTCGGAAAAGGGAGGGGTATTAATAGTCGGTCGTTGGATTGTATATCCAAACAGCTAGTACAACTAAATCAATGTAGGAGTATTATTTTTATTTTAGAAAAAAGCTTGAAAAAACGTCTTTTGTGAACAAAAACTTAATATATAACTTCTCTAAACAATATACACAGATTTGGCTTGAGATGAGATATAGATCTTATAGTAACAAAATTTAATGATATTGTAAATAAACAAAAAAATACACGTCTTTACTCTTTCACGTCCTGGGGTCATCTTTCGTTCAACTATCGCCCATGTGACAGACCCTGTCCTGGTTTCATCATTCTACAAGACCAAAAACACATGCTCCATTTCTTCGTCGTTACCTTGGAAACACACACACACACACACACAACAAGGGATCACGGTCTCCCCTCATCTGGGAGGAATTCATAAAATAGTCGAATTCTGTTTCTCATTAGGGTCCAGAACTCCATCTCCTGATTTCTCTATCAGTAATAACTAACAAAAGGTCTACTAATTAACCAAATTAATGGATCTGCAAGTTATAGATTATTTACAGCTTCTATGAAGGACCGTATTGGCCAGTGGCGTAGCTAGGGAGGGGAGGAGGGGGGAGAATTTGAAAATCCCCCCGGGCCCCCATTTGAGGGGGGCCCCCAAAAGAGTGGTTTTTTTTAACATTAAATATTACGTAAAATGCAGGGCGCCCAAAGTGGTCAAGCACCCCCCCCCCCCGAAGTTGGTTCAAAATAAACATGTTCTCGTTCTCTTGCTAAATTTTAATTATTCTCTATTTACACCTTTATATATTATTACAGTCAAACTAGGGTTTTCCTAGTGTGGCCAACTAGCTATTAATTCTTATTCCAATGATATACACCAACTGTCAAATTATCTAGGAAAATCCGATTTTGAGAATGGCGTTAACCACCTCTTGACCACCCTGGTCTGGCCCACTCCAAAAATGTGACTTGAATAGAGGTATTGTAAAAAAAAAAGACCATGGTCCTCATTAATCCTGGAGTCGTATATGTTAAATATAGAGACTGAACTACGTCATCAGTTCTCCTGGTAGATCCAGGCAACCCGTTCCACGTCTGAATGGAACGAAGAAAGAAAGAGTTGGTTTGTACCTCACTTGGTCAGACTCTATCACCGCCACTCATTGATCAAAGAACATAAAAAGGACCAAGATGTCTGTGTGTAGTCGCTGAATGAACTCTTTATGTTGTGTCTGTTGTATTTATGTGTATTTTTCTGTTGTGTTGTCTTTATATAAGAAAAGAGTCCTTGTAATCACAACAAATTTCCGTAAGGGGTCAATAAAGCAGTCTTAGTCTTAGTCTACCCCTATACATTTGTCCTATCGTGTGAAATAAGAAATGTACTTTTGCAAGTTCGTCGAATGTAGATCAATAATTTGGGCGATAACTGTGACTAGACCCCGTGGAGAGAAAACAAAACACAGTGAGGTGGAGCGAGAAGGCAAGAACACAGGAAATGAGGTTTCCTTTTATCTTGTCCATCGCTATGAAAGCTCTCTAACACGTACCTCGGGGCAATAAGAGGCTTACAAAACCACACACACACACACACACGCTTGCATATACAAACGCATTTAAGGAAATTATGTCAGGTCAAGCTGGATCATCTTGGCGACATACTTGAAATAGCATTAACTTTAAATACAGTGGCTGTTGTTGTATCTGTCGTCGGTGTGTCTGTCGTTGGTGTGTCTGTCAATGAGTGTCTGTCAATGAGTGTCTGTCGGTGTTGCTGTCGTAAATTTTTGATCCGTTTCCTAAATTCTTTACTTCTAGAATCTAGTCCATTCTTTAAAGTTTAAAGCGTCAATTCAGTGGCTCCAGTCGTCCATTTCAATATCCTCAGCTCTTCCAGATTTTTTTTGGGCCTGCCCACTTTCCTCTTACCATGCGGATTCCAATAAAGTGCCAGACTTGCAACATTGGCAGCTGGTTTTCACAGGGAGTGTCCTATCCAGCTCCACTTTCGCTTGTCAATATCTTGGGCTATAAGTTTTTTTTTTGCTTGGTTGTCTCACACAAGTTGACAGTAAATCTCTTTTCCGGAAACTAATTCCCAAAATCCGGCAACTGTTTTTGAATGTGTGGAGTGATTTCATATTTGTTTTCGTGACTCTCCATGTCTCGGAACAGTTTAGAAGATGGCTGCCTGGTCGTGTGGTTTGCGCGCTGGACTGTCGTTCAGATTTATCGATGGTCCCTGGTTCAAACCCTGCCCGCTCCCATCCCCCGTCGTCCTGCTGGAGGTTTGGACTAGGAAGTAATTATCTTCAACTCTGAAGGAACATCGGAAACATGTAAAACATTTTACAAACAAAACATTTTACAAGAACCGACCTATCGTTGTACGCCACCAAAATCTGTTTCTTATCTTGTAATCCTTCCATGCCAACCATATTGTCAATAAAATTAACGTGTAGGACTACTCTTACACCAAGGATCATATTTCTTTCTGATCAGAAATTTTTCATTACATAAAATTGAGAGAAAGCAAACACACCTCTGTTACTCCAGTTGTTGTTTTCAGCACCTCTCTTGTTGAAATTAACAGGCTTAGTATTTTTTTTTTCTAAAGCAATTATCAGCCGCTATGAATCATAATGAAGGTACATTTCGTCGTGGATGTTAATAAACTTGCTTCAGACCTCATGAGCTTCTTTGTAATGTTTCTATTGTTTGACTTCACTTCACTGTGAATTGTAAAGAACACCTCCACCAAAAGATGAAGTTAAAAAAGATCAGTGTTTGATATTTATATTAAACCAAAAAAAAGGGGCCTGAAAAAAAAAGTTACAATTTCAACCTAGATGAGTAAGTTTTAAATAAAATATATCTAATATTAAAATGGGGGGGGGTATGTGACAATATATAGCAAATGTAAAGAGAAGAGTTTTGATTATTTTATTACAAAGCTTATATTAACAAGATCCTTCTGTCTGTCTGGTACCAAAGCTTATATTAACAAGATCCTTCTGTCTGTCTGGTACCAAAGCTTATATTAACAAGATCCTTCTGTCTGTCTGGTACCAAAGCTTATATTAACAAGATCCTTCTGTCTGTCTGGTACCAAAGCTTATATTAACAAGATCCTTCTGTCTGTCTGGTACCAAAGCTTATATTAACAAGATCCTTCTGTCTGTCTGGTACCAAAGCTTATATTAACAAGATCCTTCTGTCTGTCTGGTACCAAAGCTTATATTAACAAGATCCTTCTGTCTGTCTGGTACCAAAGCTTATATTAACAAGATCCTTCTGTCTGTCTGGTACCAAAGCTTATATTAACAAGATCCTTCTGTCTGTCTGGTACCAAAGCTTATATTAACAAGATCCTTCTGTCTGTCTGGTACCAAAGCTTATATTAACACGATCCTTCTGTATGTCTGGTTTAAATGTTTCACACTTTTTTCTGCCACTTCCCATAGTCGATGACAATACATGAATCAATTAAAAAATTAAAATCATTTTGTGGTAATTAATCAATTCTGCTTTAGGTAGAAACAAAATTAACATTGCAGTATTGAGAGAAAGGCAGTTATTTCTCGGTTCTTCCCCTTTAAATAAGCCTCTTTTTTTATAAGTATTTTTTAAAACTTGTTTTAGATATAAGATTCAACATTATCTGTAAGTTTCTCTAGCTATTAATGCCCATACTATTCTGTTTGTTTCTTTTTGTTTTACAAAGAGGCTCATACTTCTGCTACCTTTAGCAGTCTAATAGCTGAACCATGAAAGAAAGCGAGTTATTTGTACAGATCTAATACAGAATGACTCCAGATGGCACTCGCAGTAGTAGACCGACATGGAGTCAAGTGTTTTGTGTGTAAAGTGTTTTACATGTTTCGGATGTTCCTTCAGTGTTGAAGATAATTACTTCCTAGTCCAAACCTCCCGCAGGACGACGGGGGATGGGAGCGGGCAGGGTTTGAACCCTGGACCGTAGATAAATCTGAACGACAGTCCAGCGCGCAAACCGCACGACCAGGCAGCCATCCAAAGTCAAAGTCAAGCCTCGGGGACTTAAGACAAAGTTAAGTTCACCCTACTTAGACTGAGCACATGCAAAGATACAACACAGTCAGGTCATGAAGGCCACGTTATTAATGAAAGCCGGTTGCATTCAAAATGTGTACAGACGTTAAATAAGTCTTGACATACCGTGACAATATATGATTTTGCAAATTGAACAATTTCCAAACAAATTGCCGCCCTTTGCTCTGTAACGGAGTGCCAGGTAAAGTTGTAAACTGTGTTTTTCATACGTTTATGTAAACTATGACCTATGACCTATATATTTTATATTTTACAAACATCTTTATCTATGTAAATATCAATAAAATCTGAAGTTCCGAATATAGGACAAGCTGTATTGAGAAATCTAAATTGAGAGAAGTCATTTGGTGATGTTTTTATCTGGGTAGGTAGGTAGCACCCTTAACAAACACTTTATATTTCATTATCCAGGGTGTAAACTGTAATTACTCTTGGTAAATGATAACTATTTAAGGCCCTGCCCCTTTCTGCACACAATATCCCACATTAAATTGGTATGCATACAAGTGCACACCATAATTTCATATTAAATAAAACATATGTATAAACCCAGGGCTTCGCTTTCTAAGATGGTACAACCTTAAAAAATAGAATTATTAAAAATGCATGCTACACACGAAAAAAGGAGTATAACATTCATTTTAAGGTTATGGGATGGTTGGCCTTAGATTATTGGATACCCTAATGAGAATTTCAAAAAATTAAAAAGAAACAGCGAATTAAAATATTATGCAATTCTATATAAGCTTCCTGTGTCTATATCTAAATCGACAAATAATTAAAATTCATGTATCGCATTTTAACATAGTTGAGTAGTAAACAGTCATAGTGCTCTACTATGTTTTAGATCTAATTGAAGTTTCGCAAATATTTCTCAAATTTGTTTTTTGTTCTGTGTGAGGCCACCACCATTTTGGGGCCCTAGGCGGTTGATAGGTTTGCCTATGCCTAGGGGCAGGGACCCTCACAAAGATCCTGCTCGAGACTTCCCTTTACCAAATCTTGAAATTTATATACTCAATAATAATAAGTCAACAGTCAGCAGTTTTCTTTTAGTGTATACAGCATGTCTTTGTTCTAGGTAATCTATTGATCTATAGACTACGTATTAAGTTAAAATATAGGTGAAGCCCTTTCGGCATACTTCCACTAGGGTAGCTAAACTTCTACTACCGCTAGTGACATGCCTAAAAAGCTAGGACCAACGATCTGTAAAAATGTTAAATACAAGCTCGGCAACTATGAGTTTTGTAAAAAAGCAAATTTTTGCTACTGTTAGCAAATTAGATCAACTTAAATGACCTGCTTAACTGCAATAGTTCAATAACAAACGTTAGACTATTTTTACAAAGATTGTATCAACTCACTCTGTCTGTGTGTCTGTCTGGTACAATCCTTCTACTCACCCAATCTCGGATGAAGTTGAAATTTGGCACAATTATTTATTTTTTACCTGACAAAGCAAGAAGAATTTTTTTAAATTAACCAATTATTTAATTAATTAACGGTAATTAATTATTTAGTTTGGTATTGAACGAGGGAAAGAAAGTTTACTTGATAGATATGGGGGTATAAGTTGAATGAGTCCACCTTATACTTTGTGTAGAGAATTAGGTTGTCGTTTAAAAGTTTGAAACTAACAATAGAAAGCTACGAAACCTTCTATTTTTATAAGCACTTTGCTGGCACAGTGGTTAGTGTATTGCCCGTGGGGATGCTTGAACCCTCGAGTTCTAATTCAAGTCGTACAACGTTTTTTATAAAATAGATTTTAAAAGCGATCACGGTAACCTTCATTCAGATATCTCTTTGTTTCTCCCCCCATCTCTCTCTACCCAACTGGTCCAGACAAGTGATAGAATCATAACGTATCGAGAAAGTTAAAAGCATGAAATTTAGCTGAACAAAAACAAGTGGTACAAATAATTCTAATCGCGCAGATTTATTATTGCTAATCTAGATCTATTACTAATTTAATTACATGACTGATCCAAACTAATTGATACAAATACACTTAATATAAGCTTTGTCTTTTTAAAAAAGTATTTTTTTTAATATTTTCCTTGTTTACAAAGCTTATATCAATTCACTCTGTCCGGTACAAATCTTTTCTTCTCCAACTTCCCTTTCTCGGATCAAGTTGAAACTTTGCACAATTATTCATTGTCAGTAACAACACATGAATCAATCGTGAAGATAAAGGCCTTGGTTCTAGTTAATATCTAGAAAAATAAAAGCAACACAAGATACTAAACATTTTACAACAAGAATTAGATGACTTACAAGAAAATTTTGAATCAATTTGGAGCATGACTCTCAACCCAGATGCATTTTAATTATTAATATTAATTTTTAAAAACTTAAACAAATAATAACAACTTATTTTAATCATGGTAAACCAGATACACAGGCTAAAAAATCACAATGCCAGGTGTTGCAATGACATTAGTATAAAATCCACATGTTAACTAACTTATTTTAAAAATAAAAAAAGGCGATGCGGTTTATTAAAAGAATTTTGTACAAATCAAACAAGATCCTAAAACTAAAATGCTATTCAACCTTGGTTACACTCATATTAGAATATGCTTCCACAAGGAAAGAGGAAAGTGGGCAGACCCAAGCAAACCCGGAAGAGGTCAGTTATCGGTGAAGCTGATGGTACTGGAATGACATGGGAGCAAATGAAGAAAGCTGCTCAGAACCGAGTTCGGTGGAGAGGTGTGGTTGCGGCCCTATGTTCACCTGGGAGTGCACAAGATTAAGTAAGTATGCCTGCAGAAAAGTAAAAAGTAGGCCTACTTATTTTATCCTCAGTCTCCCTTTCCTCAATTTCCACCATTTATCGCACAGGCCCTATGATAGTAAGTCATGATTATTGGCAAGAAATCACATGCTCACTAATTAGCCGTAGCCTTTAAAATCGGAAACAAATTTGAGAACAATTTCTTACCGTCACCGTCAATGACTTCAGTGTTATTACGTCACAGATCTAGGCCACACAGATAAATACACAGTATTGCACAGACTTGCCTCAGAGCGGCAAACAAGACCACACTTCCCCGAGGCGGAACATTTGATGTTTCTACTTTAATGAACATTCACATATTGTGTTTGACACGGCACACTTGAAACATCAACAATGTATGTTAAAATCAGACGCGGTGTTCCACGTCAGTGGGTCGAGTTGTTATTGACTTTAAATAACATTCTAACTGCCAACTAAAAGTCAATCATGTTTAACTGGCTGTCTAGCTGTCTGCAATCTGGATTATTAATGGTTTTATCAATACAAAGAATATCAACTTTGCCCTGAAGGTCTTGAAGTTAGAATTTAATGAAGTATGTTGAGGGAAGAAAAAGAACAAACAAAATAATTTTTAAAAAAGGGAGAGCACCATTCAATCGCTGTCATATGTCTCTACATTGAAAAGTTTAGCTTCCATGTTTCTAAATAAAGCAAAATTAATTAATTACCAATAATTGATTAAAGAATTGTGTTTTTTTAATTGATTAGTGTGTTGATTAGTGTGTTGTCATCGACAATGAATAATTGTGCAAAAATTCGATTTTATCCAAGAATTGGAAGTGGTAAAATACCAAATGTAAAAGAATCCACCCAAACAGACAGACGGACGGAGTAATTGAATAAACACTTTTTTTTTTGTAAAAATGACTTGACTTGTAAAGTTAAAGAAGTTCATTCAGAAATAAAGAATATTACATCCTTACCTAAACATCCTGCAGGACAGAAATGGTGGCTTCGGACAGGATTTGAACCCCAGAAGATTGTTACCAGAGTCCGGCGTGCATTCCAAACAACCAGGCAACCATTAATATAAATCCTTTAAATTAATGTGCATTCACACATACACATGTGCACGCCAAGAAAGACACACTTTCCCAAAATAGTCAAATCTAAGAGAGATCGGAGTGAAAAATAAAGAAGAATATAAAAATACTTTTTTTAAAAAAACATATCTAAGGGGAGAAACCTTTGCTTTCATCTCTCAATACTGTCAGATTTATTTTCCCTTTTATATCAAACAAAATAAATGAAATAAAAATTATTTAATTAACTGTTTGGTTAATTTTAATTTTTTTCATTCGGTTATGTTTTGTTAGGAACAATGAATATTCGCGCAAAGATTCAACTTGATTCGACAATGGGAAGTGTGTGACGTAATGTGATAGTAATGTGTACCAGATGACAAACAGAATGTGTCAAAAAGACATTGTAAAAATATGGAGGTAGCCGAAAGCAAACAGATGACCACTTATAACCACACATCTACAGTGGTGATCTTACTCTCTGTGCTCTGGGCGAATAAAAGAACTGACTTTACAATGCCACCGCAATATTTACATCGCTTTACATTCTTTTCTTTTTTTTTTTAGTCATAATATTACATGTGGTGTCTGCTGACGACATTTGTACATATTTATTTCCCCTTGCCTAGTGAACATCATATATCTTGTAATTGGTGCTTAGGTATATGTATAAATATTAAATATACCAATGTCACTTCGATGGATATGAAAGGCTTCAGAGTTTAAAGAAGCACCGCTTGCCCTGTTCAAACTTCCCCAACTTCTAAACATGGTATGATTTTTTAAATTGGATTCGTTTTGAATACAAGCGCTTTGAAAGAGCCGAGGTTATGTCCCTTGTTAGTCTAGTTACTTTTGCACGGTTAGCACTGTATCCGCGAACTGTGGGTGACAAAGAAATGGTGGATGTACTGGATGTGTACTTTTCATTCATTACTTTTAGAACACGGTTATAAATTTTTTTTTAAGCTTATATCAACTCACTCTGTATGTCTGTCTGGTAAAAAGTTTGTACACGCAATTTCTCTAACGCCCAATCTCGGATCAAACTGAAATCTCGCACAATTATTTCTTTTACCTGACAACACAATATCAGTTATCACTGACTAAAAACCGGCATTGTTTATTGGCTTCATGAAGACACGGGTTCCAGGTTCAAGAACCGGAAAGTTTTTAAAAGGCTATAAGGAAGCTTGAAGAAACGTTTAGCAGACTTGGAGAGGAAAAGGATTTTAAAAAAACACAGCATTTATGATCATTACGAAAACACACAAAAACACAGAAAATATAAACTTTTTTACTAAGTAATTTTAAAACAATCTCAAGCATAAACGAACTACCCATATCTGGTGTGAAATACCCAGCTCTCAGGACAGGCACATATGAATACAACCAAACATTAACTATTATACTGCAGTATTGTTGCTTTGCATCCTACAATTAAACCCGTATGCTTGGGTTTACCTATCACGATCTCGTTGCAAATATTTTAATTTGATGAAAAGAGATGACGGAGGTGAGATTTGAACCCAGGTCTTCGTGTCAACAATCCTAAATTGACAAGTCAGCAAAACGAGGTTAAAATACTACACTCACTCCGAAATTTCGCATATACTGTTTGCCTATTGCAAGTTCGTGAAGTGAACATCGCAATTTTTTTTTTCTGTGAAAACCAAATTTATGTACGTTTTACTCATTTCAACATTTTCGAAAGTCTGAAAAAAAACAACATTTTTGTAGACAAACGATTGGATTTGTAGAATCAAAAGAAAGTTTTCAAAACTTGTAGTACACCAAGTCAGGAGATTTCAATGTCAGATTTCATGTCGGCTAAAGACACTGTAGCCTACTCCCCATGTAGCCAACTGTTAAGATGTAGCAACAGTCTAATAGTGTTTGTGTTTGTCTATGATAGCAAGAAGAAGGTGAACCAAATTTGTGATCAAACTTGGTTCACGTGTGTATACAAGCATCCCTTTACTGATAAGATTTTAATTGATCAGACCCTTTGGTCAAAGTAAACCTCCAGCGTCGGATTTACGAGGTGGGAGTTTAATCTAAAGTAGGTCTACTTAATTTAGCTTTAACCCTCAAATCTACTAGCTCCTTTCCCGTCAATTATTTTCCCGTTGAGTCTGATTTAATCAACCAGTCATTATGAAATGGATAAAAGTAAAATGATTTATTGTAAAGATCTGTAGCGAACAAATATATATATATATATGAACATAGACCAGAGCAGCTGGCGTAGTGATCAGTTTATAATGCGCTTGTCATTCGAACGGCCGGGAGGGGGGGGGGGGGTCTCATGAGATGACTGGGTTTTGATTAGGGGATTTTAGGTCGCCCCTGAGTCCACCCAGCTCGGGTACCTGGGGGAGCGGTTGCTGTTGTTTTTTTGTGCTAGCCAAATGACACCCTTGTTAACCCCCATAAATCTCAAGGTCTGAAAGGGGTAAATGTTTTTTCCGTATAGAGCAGAAAGACAGGTCCCTACAATATCAGTCCCCCCGCAGGTCTGCCATTGAAGTTTACCCCTCTGTGTCAGTTATCATATCCCACCAACACACACACACACACTTTGTTTTTTTCCAAAATCTGAAATTGACGTTTCTGTTTCCGACCAACCCCCACCCTTCCCTATCTCACGCTCTCTAGGAGCCCACGTGTCTTGAAAAGTTGTAAACATTGCACGAGGTAAACATATCCTCCAGTTGTCACCCCCCCCCAACGTCAAGATAACGCTGGAGAATACATAGATCCACATCGGGTAGACCTACGTGATGTATTCTATATCAAACAAGTTTCTAGTATCACAAACAGCTATAAAGCAGTTCTCTGCAGTATTGGCTTACAGTTCAACAAATCAAATAACACCAAAACAACACAATTTGAAGAACAGCTACTTACCAATTCAACATGAGCTAAAGAGTTCCTTTGCGCTTTAATCCGCACTGCTGAACTCAAATGTTCTATTTTTTTATTTTATTTTTTTCACAATAATTGTTTGAATGATTCCTAGTTCCCCTTTTTACAACACACACGAACTAGTATAGTCACTTCAATACGAGTTTTCCCCCTTACTAGTTGACAGTCAGCCACGGCACATTCCTAAAGCCAGTCTGGTATGACGAATTCGAAGCAGTCTCACTGTGCCACGCTTAACGTGAGGGGCAGCGCGATGGGGGGGGGGGGGGTTTACCGAAGTGTTTTCTTAGAAACATCATTTACTTAAGAGTAAGGTGCGGTTTCTTTCTCCTCTTTTTTTTCCGATTATAGGAAATTATTATTTGCACTTTAAAAAAAGAAAAGAACCCGGTGAATTTATGTGTAAGCACTTCTCTTAAGATGTGCCATTAAAATCGTAAATCTCAAGATGTGTTCACACAGGGCCGGACTTAGGCCACTGCGGCCACAGTGGGCCCCACACGTTCATAGGCCCCGCGCTAATTCTAGGCGTAAATTATTAAATTAAACCATTATACCTTATGTATAATAACAAGGTTTTCGCGGCCTCATGATTTTCCAGGGCCTACAGAAAAATCTCCTGTAATTGTTAAATATATTTTTTAAAGTCCTGGAAATCTCCTGAAATTATTGAAATCTCTTGAAAACTCATAAAAATCTCCTGAAAAATAGACACAAATTGTCATTTTGAGGTACCAATCCTACGCGAGATTTAAAAAAAATGGCATGGTCAGCTTTCATTTAATAAAAATTTATTGCAAAGACGAATGCATGTTCTAATACAAAATCTTAATTTTGATGTTATGCTTATCCCTACCCAAGACTAGGCCCTGTGCAATCCGTTTCGCATAGGGCCCCGCAATTCTGTGTTCAAAGATGGTAGATTTAAAAGGTAAAACATTTTATTTGATTTTTCTTGTCTCATCATGGGGAGAGAAGATACAAGAGACTTTCGCCTGGCTTATTGGTGAACTGAATTCTCTCAACTTTTTGCTGGGACACATCAACTAAAGAAAACATAAAGAAGCTAGTACAGACTCAAAATACAGTCGTATAACAAACGAATATTCGGATTTGACTAGAGTAACACCATTAGTAAAATCAGAAATTTTAAAACACTTCAGGACAAAAGACTTAAAAGTAAAGCATCTATAATACATAACACAATTAACCAAAACTTACAAATACAAACAAACAAAAAAATATATATAATATTCAGAAAGGCACAAAGATTAAAACAAATTTCTTATTCCATATGCTAGGACTAATTAGTACAAGTGCTCCTTTTTCACCTACTATCATTAGAGCGTGAAACGGGTTGCCTGAATCGTACAGAAAACCAACGACTTAACAGACTCTCTAACTAACATGCACGACTAGATTAGCACTCGGATACGGGCGTATGGCGTAATTCTCTTCTCCTCTTAAAGGACGTCTGCTATTTGGGCATGTCTTGGCGAGGGATGGGCTTCAGTTAGAGCTCTCTAGACACCATTCAATCAGCCAAGGAGTTCCTCAGTCCTCCCTTTGAAAACACTTACAAGTGACTCGCTCTGTATCCTGTTCTTCGACCTTTAGATTTTTCTTGTTTGTTTGAACTGTTAAGAATTATTTGACAAGATTGCTTTAAACTTTCTCTTACATGTCAAGATTAGTGAGATCGTCAAGATTAGTGAGATCGTCAAGATTATTTAAATCGCCTAGACTAGTGAAATCATCAAGATATTACTGCCTATGCTCAAAGAAGTCCGACAATTATTTTCTACCTGTACTGTAGCCCCTGTCAATTCCGTTTGTTTAAGAAATAAATAGCTTGATATTATTATATAACTGATAACACACTGTTTCAATGATTTTTTTTTTGGTTTTGCCCAGAAACTTCAAAGAAATCTTTTTTTCTGGTGTTAGTGTCTAAGTTGGTGTAGTAATATACTAGTGTTGTTTTTTTATAGTTTAAAATATTTCCTGGTTTTCTTTAAACCGAAATTGTTATGTGGTTTTGTGGATCAGACATTGAAAGTGTTCTAAGGTTTTGTTAAACTGAAATTGTCCCCTGGTTTTGCTGAACTGAAATTGTCTTCTGGTTTTGCTGAACTGAAATTGTCTTCTGGTTTTGTTGAACTGAAATTGTCTTTTGGTTTTGCTGAACTGAAATTGTCTTCTGGTTTTGCTGAACTGAAATTGTCTTCTGGTTTTGTTGAACTGAAATTGTCTTCTGGTTTTGTTGAACTGAAATTGTCTTCTGGTTTTGTTGAACTGAAATTGTCTTCTGGTTTTGTTGAACTGAAATTGTCTTCTGGTTTTGCTGAACTGAAATTGTCTTCTGGTTTTATTGAACTGAACTTGTGCTGAACTGAAATTGTCTTCTGGTTTTGTTGAACTGAAATTGTCTTCTGGTTTTGTTGAACTGAAATTGTCTTTTGGTTTTGTTGAACTGAAATTGTCTTCTGGTTTTGTTGAACTGAAATTGTCCTATGGTTTAGTTGAACTTAAATTGTCCCCTGGTTTTGTTGAACTGAAAGTGTCCCCTGGTTTTGTTGAACTGAAAGTGTCCTCTGGTTTTGTTGAACAGAAATTGTCCCCTGGTTTTGTTGAACTGAAAGTGTCCCCTGGTTTTGTTGAACTGAAAGTGTCCCCTGGTTTTGTTGAACTGAAATTGTCTTCTGGTTTTGTTAAACTTAAATTGTCCCCTGGTTTTGTTGAACTTAAATTGTCCTATGGTTTTGTTGAACTGAAATTGTCCCCTGGTTTTGTTGAACTTAAATTGTCTTCTGGTTTTGTTGAACTTAAATTGTCCCCTGGTTTTGTTGAACTGAAATTGTTCTGTTGTTCTGAACTCCCTATATCTATTCTTGGGCCGTGAATTCGTGTACCCATAAGACTGAGTTTAGCGACGATGAAATAGTTATGTTGTTCTATTTTGGCGGAACCCAATTTTTGCTTTCATCCTCCAACGGAACGACCCGCATTGCAAATATCCACAACACCTACTTTCAGTCCGTATCCTGATTACATTATCTGTCGTTTCTTGGTCTCTTGACTTCAATATCTTGATGTAGATCTAGACCTTAGAGCTTTCCTTTTTCACGCTTTAGTAACTTAGTACACACAAACATACGCGTTACTGCTGCTATTTCGTATTTTGGAGGGAAAAAAGGGAATATCAATTTGTTGTTGTTTTTTAAAGCGTCTGCAATCATGAGTTACGCGCCTTTCTTTTTTTTTTTTAACAAACAAGTAACAAAAAAAATTAAATCTGATTACTAATTGTAAAAGCGATTACGTTGCTCTTATACCTAATATAATAATAATCTTATAGCTAATAAAAATTGAACATATTTTACCCCGCCCAACAACTTCCCCCTCTTCCCCCCCCCCCCAAAAAAAAAAACAAGAATACGGGCATATATAAATCTACTCACAGAGATGTAAAATTCTAATTTGTTGATACAGATCAAGACATGGTAACTTTAAAGGCCAGTTGTCTAGACTAGTTTAGTGATATAGATTCAGGATTAGAAACATATAAAGACAGTGGTTTAGACTTGAACCTTGGTTAGGCCAAGAATAGAAAATTTATCCTCTGTTTTCACATTTGGTTAGAGTAACTCCTTTTGTAAAATCACTATAATTAGAAACCTTTCAGGATAGCAATTATGCATAAAACACTGAACCATAATCTTCAAATACAAAAACAAAATCTAATAATAGATACTCAGAATTAAATTTGTAATAGATATAGATCTAAACTATTCTAGAATATAAATAAAAAAGCATTTATAAAAATATAAAAAAGGGGGGACGACCTGAATTCGAACTCATGGCTCAATCCATCTTAGGCTTCTTACGCCACCACGCTAACCACTTCGCTAGTGGAGAGCTTATGAACATGGAAGATTGTATAGTTATCTATTGTTTCTATAGTCTCGTCCTATTTTTGTAATGTTTTGTTCACTGAAACTCTGACGACGATGTATAAAGGGGACTAATACAGCTTATACCATCACTTCAGACAAATTTTTTTCCTTGTCTGAGATACCAAACAAAATAATTAATTACAAATAATTAATTAACTAATAGTTTTTTTTTAATTCATTCTTGTATTGTCATGTAAAAGAAATAATTGTGCAAAATTTCAGCTTGATCCGAGATTGGGTGTAGGAGAAACAACCTGTACAAACTTTTCACCAGACAGACAGACAAACAGAGGGAGTTGAAATAAGCTTTGTAAAAATTGTTTCGTATTGCGCACGAGGACATTCTAAGATGTCTGTATCTATTCTGCTGTCTGCCATCGAACCTTCTTTTATGAGTTTACAACATTCTCTGACTTGTTAGTTTACAACTCTAGAAGTGTTTGTAAATAGAATTTTTTTTACCAGACAATAAATTAGCTCGAAGAGTCCACAGTAACAAGTGACATTTATTACAGTTGACATAAAGTAGACCACATTTTGGACATTCCTCTAAACTTTCTAAGGTCTAGCTTGTATTTTTCATTGCATAAGTACATCTTGAGGTGTGTGTTTGTGTCTGTTTGTGTGCTTGTGTGTGTATAGCCTGCACTTCTCCCAGCGACGCTGCCACATCTTCAACTGGTCCAATTGGTGCAGGCTTAATAAACGTCTTTTTTAAAGCACAAAGTTTCGCTCAGAGATGTTTTAATGATTCCATTCACTTGTGTGAACTTCGCGGGCCAGTTGGAGAGTTGGTGGGCTGGACGAAGTGCATATAGGCTAATATTTTAGAGAAACAAATCCATTTGAAGTAGCTACGGCTCATTGTTAGGTTGGAAGCTTTTAAGACGTTTAGCGAATGTCTTGTACAATCTTTACTCTGTAAACAATAAATAAGGTTTAACTATTGTTCCAAATTGGAATATTTTTCTACTTTCTGTACAATATACTAGGTATGTAGCATCATTGCCTGAGCTCTTATAAATGTTCTTTATAATGCCGACTAGGGATGTGGGTGGGTGTGAGAATATTTTAGGGTGTACAAATCTTGGGAAAATAAAAATAAGAAAATATTAGCTATGCCTTTTATTATCTTTATATAAAGATTTTTTATCAGTTAAAAGTATTATCTACTTTTTAAAATAACTTTTACACGTGATATGTTAGTACTTCACTTTTTTTTAATTACCTCCCTTTATTTAACGATGACCTTAATTCATAATATTACCGTTAAAAGCATGGTACGTATCAAAAGATAGACTTGGTGATTAATTACTTGGTAACGTTACTTTGCTGATGTGACCTCCATTTCAATACAATTACATTCTAAGAACTTTACAGTCAATCACAAAAACAGAGAATACACATCGTATTGGATTGGTCCAAAGTAAGAAAGAGCTGAAGAGATGTCCGATGGTCCTAAGGTCAGTAAACACGTCTTTCAAAGGTCTGCTTCACTGAGCAGCAAGCAACGCCTGCAGCTAAGAACGTCCGCTTGCTTGACGTCTGCATCTAGTAACGCCTGCCTGACGTCAGTCTAGGAGAGAAAACATGACGAGTTCAATCATTTCAGAGCCATACGTTTGGACTAAGCAAACATAGGCTAGTTCTTTCCGCTCCCCATTTCAATGTCTAATATGAGGTAGCGTCGATTAACCAAACTTGCAAGTAACTGATTAGTAGTTGTTTACCGGTTCAATTTTTAAACAATTGGACCAAAAAAAATAGATGAATGAATGGTGTGAGAACTTTCCTCAATCTTTGGCTTGATCTTTTTTAAGAATATTTGTTTGTTGTTGTTGTTTTATTTTTTACTATTTTTTATTAAATATCGACAACTACATACGGATGTTTACTCAGCGTTATGAACTGACAACAACACAAGCAGAATCAATGTAGCCCAAGTAGGTAACAGTAGGCCACCAAGGTTTAAACAGGAATTTTTATCGCTGTCAAGATGGAATGCGCTTGATCTTTTCCCATTCCGATTCGTATCAGTTTTCACACCAGTCCATTATAAAAGATCATGATGGTGAATTGGCATTGTGGACAAGTTCTATTGAAACAAATAAAAGGCCAACTGTTTTAGCTTCCATACCTGCGCTGCGCCCAGTGGCGTAGCTAGGAATTTGGGGGCCTGGGGGCTTGACCTCTTTGTGGCCCCTGCATTTTGCCTAATATTTAATGTAAAAAAAACACTCATTTGGGCCCCCCCCCCTCAAGTGGGGGTCCGAGGGGATTTTCAAATTCTCCTCTCCCCCCCCCTCCCCCTAGATACGCCCGCTTCGATGCGAAGGAAGTTTGATTATTAAAATGCCAAAATATTTCGACTCCATTCCGCCTAAAAAATCAGATCAAAGCAAATCTTGTATTTTTCAGATTTACGTTCAAAGTATATGTACAATTTCTAATGTTGTTTTTAATTGAAAATGCACAGTTTTTTAAATATAAATCATTTCCTGAAACTAATAAGGCCTACTGAATAGTCATACAAAGAAAGACTACTGTCCAGTGTCGGGATAACTTTTAACAGTTTAAAATAAACTTTTTTTTCTACAGCACGCAGGATGCATAGACTAGTGCCTAGTAATCTGTAGTTCTGACAGAGCGTCTGAAACCAACAATTAAAGTCATTAGGATGGCTGCCTGGTCGTACGGTTAGCGCGCTGGACTGTCGTTCGGATTTATCGACGGTCGAGGGTTCAAACCCTGCCCGCTGCCATCCCCCGTCGTCCTGCGGGAGGTTTGGACTAGGAAGTAAACTGTCTTCAACTCTGAAGGAACATCCGAAACATGTCAAACATTTTACAACATTTGACATCAAGGTGTTTCGGTCCGAGATAGCTCAGCATCGCAAAACAGGCCGATACTGTAAGCCCAGAAGAGATAGACCAGTAGAGTTTAGTACGCAGTAGGTTATGTATAGTGAAGCATTTGTACAGTCACAGAGTATCGTGTTGCCAATTGTACAGATTTAGCTGTTGATTGATCTGTTACAAATTAAACGTTATAGTTATGTATAGAGTTATTTTGGAGTCCGTCTTGTCAGAGTTGTACAAGTGCAGTGTTTGCAAAGAGCACGGTAGAGGGGCGTAACAATGTTTTGTAAAAAGTTATCGCATGTTTCCGATGTTCCTTCAGAATTGAAGATAATTTTCTTCTTAGTCCGAAACTCCCGCTGGATGGCAGGGGATGGCAGAGGTTTGAACCCGGGAACATCGAGATGATAGTCCAGAAGAGATACCGCAAGACCAAGCAGCCATCCTTGTAGCATTATGTATATACATGTATGCTAATACCGTATATCGATATTAGCCAAATTGTCATAAAATGTCAAAGATGAATTCGTAGTTGTAACAGCAAGACCGTGATGGTCTGTGATTATTTCAAAGCTTTAATATAGGCCTACCGGTATTCAAGTACAAGAAAAACTTACTGTGCATTTATTAGCTACACGCAAGATTGAGAAGATCTTATCTTATCTTATATAATACAGACGTTACTTCAAAAAAGAAGATGATTACGTCCTACGCGTCATGCATTTAGTCATGCATATTAACCAATGACTTAAATTCTGCCAAGTCACTGGTTTTCCTGGCTAGCTCAGGCAACCCATTCCATGCTCTAATAGCGCTAGGGAAGAAGGAGTATTTGAAAAGATATTGATAGCTGCAATGCAATGCGGTCACACAAGCATGTGTAACAGAATGTCGTACAACGACAAAGGTGACCCCAAAATTTAAAGGTTTTTTTTGTCATTTCTCTAGGAGAATTGTGGGAGTTTTATGAAGAATCGCTACAAGAATTATTCTTGCTTATCGAGTTTTGATCTATATCTGGTCAGTGTGGGATTCAAGGGCGATAATAAAAAAGAAATCGTTCCTCACAATTTTTCGTTTTAATTAATATATTTTGATTACATTTTCATTTCGCCTCGAGACAATGAAAAATGTAATTGCAAATGAATACGCCTGTTGCTAATGAGGCGATGGTCTGTGAGGTTTCTGTAGTAGTGTCATAGAAACATAGTCTTCTACGAGGATGTATTGCTTTCCATCCGTTTCTCCTACAATACATTGGATCCCACTGAGACAAACTTTAGACATCATTCATGTTGCACTATTTTTGACATCTGAATAATCTTCAAAACCGAAAGGAGGATGAATCACAAATGAAATTTCAAAATGGAAGATCTTACTGTCATCCATCATAAGCTAGTGTAAGCTCCTCAGTTCAATTGTTGGCGACTACTAGTACAATAAGCATGCACTACAACAAAGGTTTTAAATTAAAACTAAAAAAAGACTTACAACAGCAACTTACAGGATAAAAGGACTTGCAAAATGGTAAATATATGAATCCAAAAAGGTATAATCTTATTTATAACACAGATATATTCATTCAAAGATTTTGTCTTAGTATCGGTAGTCATAAGTACATTGCTAACTCTTAATTTTAAATCAATCTCTGTGTAATTACTGAGTTGAAGGCAATTTTCTTTACGACTAACTTACTACTAAATTTTTGTGTGTGAAGTCTTAATGAAAGATTTGCTCCCAATTGTTTTACTAGCACATAATTTACTCAGTTCATTTTTGTGGAATAGTGAGTAACTTCCCTTACAAGGCAATTTAAAAAAACATTACAAAATAATGTTCAGGATTAGGTAAAATCTGCAAATAAACTAAGAGTGGATATTTAAGTATTTGCATATTGCTTCCCTGACACATCTTGGGGAGAATTATAAAATGACATTTTTTTTTGTAAACAGATCTAAAACACATTATAAATTTTTCTTATCAATTTAACGCAAGTATTATAAAATCTATTATAATTGAATAGATAGAATATTTTATTTTTGGATTACAGTAAAATCTACACCAATAGTTGGAAGAAAAAAGCACAGGTTTTGCCCACATTAGGACTGAAATATTATAATGGAGTGGTCCTGAATCACAAATCATATATAGGAAAAAGGCAAACAACACAAGACCTGGTGATTACAAATCATGATTCTGGATGTGTAAAGGATCAGCCTATTCAGTCACATGAGAAATTACAAAATTTTGTAACATGCCACACATAGATAGCCCCCCCCCCCCCCATCTTAAAAAAAAAAAACTAGAATAAAAAAACCCACCTAGGAGCAAATAAAGACAAACAAAACAACTACAAGATTTAACATTTGTTTATTAATTCTTTCAATTTTATACAAATTTGTTTTGCACCTATGAAAAAAAAATATGTAACAATGTACAGTTAAAAATGTGCTGCATGGACAAATTTGATGTCAGTGCTATGACCAGGCAGCTTTTGCAGACCAACTATACACCCATCCCCATTGTGAAAACAATATCAATCATACAATTAACAAGACTAACAGAGCCAGTCTATGTCCACATAAATGGTTTTTAAAAAAATCCAAATATATAGAATATACTACAATAATAACTCCACACACAAATCTAAAAAAAAAATATCTTTTTTTCAATTATCCAATTTGTCTTCTGCAATACTGTCAAGGTGTCAAACACAAAACTTGTAAAACACACAAAAAAAAAAACCTAACCTTTCTCATTGTACTGTCAGTAGAATTTCAACATTATTTTTAACTGTTCCCAAACTTAAGGGAGACAATCTCTAGTTTAAGTTGTATAATCATTTGGTTGCTACAAAAAAAATAAAATCTACTGAGTTACTGTCCTTAATTTACACCAAGTTTACGTTTCAGTGACTCTGGCATCTCTGGGGGTGGTGGACGAGGAAGGCGGAAAGCCACTTTCACAGAGTCGTAGATGAACCACTGCAAGGCTGTGAGCGTACCAATCATGATGATCCTGGGGAACAGTCCCTTCCACATGCCTGAAATTATTAGGTAGGAAAAACAATAACATTTTTGAATATTTAAACATTGAATGTCATTTCTTAACATTGAGATGTCATTCCCTAACTTAAGAAAAGATAAGTATACTCACCAAGGAGACCTAGAGATTTGGCTACATCCACAAAGTTGCTTCCCTTGTTCTGGTTCAGTTTGGACACAATAGTATCAGCGGGGTGAGAGACAATGGCACAGAAGACACCAGCTGTAACACACAAGATTTTGTTAAGCATGGTAAATTTAGAAAAGAAAACTAAAGTGAAATACATTTTTTCATGAAATGTCCTATGCTAGCCCTGGTCCAGGAGATGTTACAAGACAAAGTTTCAAATACTTTTAGTTGTTCTTTTTATATATTAGAATTAGATCTAAGAATATTTCACATAGATCTAGATTGATTAATAAAGTGGGCAAGGATTCATGTCTTTGGATCTAAAGTCTAGGTCTAGACTAAGAGGCTGTACTAGATCTAGACCTAGTCTAATTCTAGTGAAATTTAATAAGTTCTAAGATCGATTGTATCTCTTCAATTTTTAAATACCTTTAACTTAACTGAACAAAAAAAAATTCTTTTTTTTTTTCACTATGCTTGTATTGAAAGGATGACCAATTCAATAAAAAAAAAATATTTTACAAATATTCATAGTCCATTATTAACAAATTAATACATATTTATAAAGGAAAAAGAATGGGCTGTCCAATTAAACCAAAACGCTTGTTTAAATCTCTACAAATATTTCTCAAGTATGTCACCAAACAAGCTTCTTTAAAAAAAAAAATGTCTTTTTGACACAGAAGCACATAAAATTTACCATGATTTTTTTACCAGGAGGTGGTACAAACCAAAGTGTTCTGTAAAACTTACCAATGTAACCAGCTGCAAATGTGACAACCAACTGCTCAGACTTGCTGCACTCAGAACGTGGTTTGGGCACCACAAACTTGTACAGTGCTTCAACAGTGCGCTCAAAACAAGCAAACTTCATCATGGTGTATGGGATCTGACGGGCCCACAGTGGAACCAATCCTTTGTAAAGGCTGGAGAATTGTGTGGAAAATAAATTTTAAAATGTTTGAAACAAATAACAATAAAAAAATAGTTACATATTCTAAACATTTTCATTTCCAAATTCGATTTTATTTTTTTATTCTCAATTTATCCTAGAACCAGTGATTTAATAAATAGGTTATAATGTTAAATATTAATGGCTTTTTCCCAGGGAAACTCTCCAATGACACAGAGGTTAAACTTGTATCCTCAACAACATACATTAGTTTATCCATCCAGTTGTATCATTATCTAATGCAGAAACTTGAGTGTTGACTGTTAAATTGGAAAGTATTTTTTATAGTTTAGCAGTGAGGCCATATTTATTTAGTTGAAATTGTTTTTTTTTTTTTTTTTTTTTGGAAAACTATGACACAGTTTTGAGTTTCTGTATTTGTGTATGAGCTAGGATCCAAAACATAATAAAGTGTTAAGATAGTGTCTTCAGTGATTAAGAAAAATTTAGTTTTAAAGAACGACAGTTTTTTTTTTCTAGCCAATGACTATCACTTGGAATGATTACTGTAAAATATTCCAATTATTAAAAAAGAAAACAAAAAAGCGCAGTAAGCAAAGAATTTAAAAATCAATTTGTTTTTTACCCAAGAGTTCCTTCATCCTTCAATATCCTAGGTAAACCTTCTCTTAAAGTTGTGCTCCAGCCAGGCTGTGTCTGAATACGAACTTTCACTGCTTCCATGGGACAGAGAGCAATGTCAGCAAAAAACTCAGCTGATGCACTTGCTGCTAAATATAAACTGGTACGCCACAAATAAGCATTTTCCTGTTGCAAAAATTTTTTAAAATTTTACTAAGGAATTCTATATAAATGAAAACCAAGAAAAGATTATTTTATTACTAACTTAGAAAATTAGAATGCTTGACAAAGTTAAGTCTTTCTGAAGATATTAAGTTATAATTGAAAAAAAAAGTCCTCAAGAATTCAATCCCCAGAGAAAAATTTCTAAAACTCTCATTACACACTTATCTCAATTTCAATTAGTGAATAATTGAAATACATTTTATCCCAATAGTTTTAGTGTTTTTCATAATAGATTGTACTTACCTCTCCTAGCATGCCAGTGTACAATATTTTGAAAGCTTCATAAAATCCAAACTTGCAAACTCCTTGCATGGAATAACCAAAAAATGTTGGGGCCCATCCTTTGGCAAGAGCTCTAGTTCCTTCTTCTGCAATGGTGACCTTGAACCCTTTCACAATGCCTCCATACTTGCCAGGATTGACTTGAATTCTACATTTCACCATGTCAAGTGGGACCACAGCTGTATGTGTGATACCACAGCTGAGAAGACCACCAAGTCCACAGTAAGCATAATATTTCCCTGAGCCAAATTCACAACTGTAGTCTGTAAAAGAGTAAAATACTTTTTAAATTTATAACTTCAAATAAACTCAACTCAGGTACCAAGCATGATCAAGGTGTGTATTTAGATCTAGTTGCAAACACTGAGCAGGCTATACACGCAGGGTCACATTTTTTTTCCAACTAGTTACTAGGTAGGCTACAAGTAAAACTATCATGTCCAATGGCCTGGTTGTTGCTTAGCAGAGAAGGGAGTAACTGATTGTAGGAAAGGTAACACTGACCTGTCTGACTTGAGTTGGTGTAAAATCAAGAATGAAATTGGTATTAGAAAAAGAAAATTGATTATAATATTTTAAATACTACCCCTTGGAAGTGTTCCCTAATAAAGTGAGGGTATTCCTAAGTTACAAAGGTGGAGAAGGTGTTTGTTAATGTTAGTACTGGAACTCATCCACCTGACCCTTTTTAACATCAGATTTTATTGTAAATATGCATAGTGAAATTTAACAACATATATATATCTATTTTATTGAAAAATGAAAAATTGATGATGCGTTTATAGATGTTTAAGTGTTTTTTAATAGGACATCTAGTACTAACTACTAACCATCACGGTGCTATAAAATCTCAAACGAACAAATAGTGGCTACAGCGCTTCGCAAGATGAAGATTACCATGGAAATGGAGGAGTAGTCTACTCTAGAATAATCTAGTCTCTAGATAATTTATTTTTCACAAGATTTTTTTAAAATCTAAATTAGATTCTAGATCTAGATTTAAGACTTACTCCTACTCTTAACTCTACTCTAGCTAGACTGCTAGACACAGACAGTCACTGAGTCACTGCCTGAGTGAGCAGATTAGTAGATCTAGAATACTAGAATTATAAGTATGATAAAAACTCTAGATCTAGATATTTAATATATAAAAAAGGGATCTATATAAATCTAGAATTTAATTAAACCTGAATCTCCTGCAGCAGCAGCAATTGATCTTGTGGGGCTAATGTTACTTTCACATTTGGCAGTAGTGAAGAAAGGGTTGCCAAAAAGATTGTTTCGGCTAGCGGTTACAACTGAGTTCGACATTCTGAAACAAGAAGCGAAATCATCAGACAATTCGTGTCATAAACCAGATCTAGATAATTAGATAAATAACTAAAATAAAATAAGATCCGCCGTAATTTAGAATCTATAACAAATAATTTACCATACGTACCTCTTAGGTCTATCAGTGACACCAATGCCCTTCCTACCGGTGATGTAGATTAATTCACGTGGATACACAGACCTCGCGAGATTATAAGTTATATTTTCACACAACAATTGTTTAAATAATTTTACTATAAGCCCAGTGCATTTCTTTAATTGTGACAAAATATTTAGGTCTAGATATCTAGAACTATGTCTATTGTCTAAGCCTTTTTTGGCTTTGAACGAGTCTGAGTAGCTATGTGAAATATTGCTCTCATCCTAATCATGTAGAAATTTCAGGCCCTTGGAAGCTAAATCAACTCCGCCATATGCCGGTCCCAAGCCCGGGTGAGGAAGGAGGAGGGTTTGGCGTGGGGCTAGCGACCCCACCCTGTAAAACCACTATTGCTACAGAAACGGCAAACTCGGCACATAATGAAAACTATACATGCGGCGAGGGCGGCCAAACCCTGATGACGGTGTTGGATCAAAGCCAACTGGAAGTCCAATACCCGATACATGGCAAGCCTTTCAACGCAAGGAAACCGACTCTTATAGGCACGTGGAATGTAAGAACCCTGAATCTATGCGGTAAACTGGCCCAACTTTTAAGAGAGTTTGACTCTTACCGGCTGGACATCCTTGGGATCTGCGAGATGCGGTGGACATCAAGTGGACAAATAATCAATGATGGCAAGACAATAATATATTCAGGACATGACAAGGAGCACATTGGTGGTGTAGGAATCATCATGTCTAAAATAGCAGCTTCAGCGCTAATTGCTTGGAAGCCGGTCAGTGACCGCATCATTACAGCTCGACTCCAAACAAAGCAAATTAAAGTCACTACCATCCAAGCTTATGCCCCTACAGAGGAGGCAGAAGATACCATCAAAGATAATTTCTATAATCAACTACAAACCACTCTTGATGAAACACCTACTCACGACCTAATTCTACTGATGGGAGACTTTAACACCAAAATCAATCCCAACCGAACTGGCTTTGAATATGTAATGGGACCATATGGCTCTGCAGAAAACATCAGTGATAATGGCGAGCGCTTGATTTCTCTCTGCGCATCCAACAGCCTTTCAATTGGAAACACATATTTTAAGCACAAACAAATACACAAAAAAACATGGCGATCACCAAATGGAGAAACCTTCAACGAGATAGATTGCATTTGCATCTCCAAACGATGGAGGTCATCTCTGTTAGACGTGCGCACCCGCAGAGGAGCTGATATCGGCTCAGACCATTACCTTGTCAGTGGCAAATGTAAGCTCCGATTGAAACGCCAACCAAAACGAGCCACACGACCCCGCTCATTTAATGTAGAGAAGCTTAAAGACGGCAATACTGCAGCACAGTTCCAATTGAAACTAACGAACCGCTTTGAGGCTCTTGCAGATATATTGACCCTTGAAGAAGAGTGGGCCAACTTCAAAGATACCACTATTGGGTGCACGGAAGAAGTTATCGGAAGGAGGCGAGGTTCATACAAGGAACGGTGGATACAAGACAGAACATGGAAATTGATAGATGAGAGGAAAGAGGCCAAACGTAGACGAGATCAGAAAAATGAAACACAGGATCGCAGCCTAGCGGAAGAAGCCTATAGGGAAGCAGATCTGAAAGTAAAGAGAAGCTGTCGGCAAGATAAACGGGACTGGATTGAGCAGAAGGGACAAGAGGCACAAGCAGCTGTAAGCAGAAATGACACAAAAACCCTCCATCGTATTGTCCGAGATCTCACTGGAGCAAAGAGTGGACATGGGGCACCAATAAAAGACAAGCAAGGCAAAACTTTGTTAACCAAAGAAGAACAGGATGCAAGATCGGTAGAGCACTTTAAAGAGACCCTTAACCAACTGTCGCCAGACCTAACTTACACTTCAAGGACCCCTCTCCAGACAATGATCTCAAGGTCAAGACAGACCCAATAACTGCTGAGGAGGTTACCATGGCCATAGCAGTGCTAAAGAATAACAAAGCACCAGGACTAGACATGATATCAGCAGAAATGCTAAAATATGGGGGACAGTGCATTGTTAACAGAATGACTGATCTCTTAAATCTCTGTTGGCGAACTTCAAAAGTCCCAGAGGACTGGCAAAAGGGAGTGCTTGTAAAGCTTCCAAAAAAGGGCAACTTGGCAGACTGCAACAACTGGAGGGGCATTACTCTCCTCTCTGTCCCAGGCAAAGTTTTCAGCACTGTTTTGTTGAGACGGCTTCAACAGTCTGTAGATGAAAGGCTCAGAGAAGAACAAGCAGGTTTCCGAAGAGGCAGATAATGTACAGAGCAGATTTTCGTTTTACGAAATATCATAGAACAAAGTCTTGAGTACCAACAACGGCTAACGATCAGTTTTGTGGACTTCAAAAAAGCATTTGATAGTGTACACCGAGAATCACTATGGAAAATAGTTAGAGAATACGGTATCCCAGAAAAATTCGTCCAGATCCTACGACACCTTTACAGTCAGTCTAGTTGCTGCATTAAAACAGAAGAGGGAACAACAGAGTTTTTTACAATCGAGACAGGTGTGAGACAGGGGTGCATCTTATCTCCCTTCCTTTTCCTCCTAGCCATCGACTACATAATGAGGAGAGCAATGAACCAGACTGCCTTTGGTATTCCATGGCATGAACAACTCCGATTGACGGACTTGGACTTTGCTGATGATGTTGCACTACTCGGGGCTACAAATAAATGCATTCAAGAAATGACGGAGAGCCTAGACAGAGAGGCACCCAAAATTGGCCTCCGCATAAACTTGGATAAGACTAAAATTATGCGAGTGGGATATAAGGCAAAGGGTGTCCCCATCAGACTTGGCGAGTCAAAGCTTGAAGAGCTGGACAAGTTCACGTACCTTGGCAGCATCATAACAAATGATGGAGATGCTTACCATGATGTAGCATGTCGAATAGGAAAGGCAGGGAGCATTTTCCAAAGGCTGCAGCCTATTTGGACTAGCCAAGCCATTGGACTCGAGACAAAAATACACCTTCTCAACACAATCGTCATTCCAACTGCTACATATGCATGTGAGACGTGGAAGTCATCTGTCAAAATTGAGAAAAGACTAAATGTGGCTCAACAGAGATGGCTGAGACGGATTTTGAGAGTCAGTTACACAGACCGGATCTCAAACAATGAAATCCTATGCCGAACTCGGAGTCGAACACTTAGTGAGGTTGTGACTGAGCGTCGCATGAGGTTTGCGGGACATGTTCTACGTCAAAAGGAATTACGCACACCAAGAGTTGCGATAACATGGAAGCCAAAACGAGGAAAGCGCAAACAGGGACGTCCTCGTATTACCTGGCGACACACCTTCATGGAGGATCTCAGAACAGTGGACACCAGATGGGAGGAGGCTTCAGACATTGCCAGTGACAGATCATTATGGAGACAGCTTGCCGCCCAATGCGCCGAACGGCGCGGGAGGACCTAAGTCTAAGTAAGTAAGGAAGCTAAATCCTGGCTGATAAAAGGTCTCTCTTAAAAAAATCAGAGCTTTGGCTGAAAATATTGTTCCATCATGCTCAGAATTAAATCAATTCGACTGCAAACTGCGTTTAATTAATATATGTTTCAGTAGTCATAATTGTGCAAATTAGAGCATAGAGTAATAATATATGCAACCTCAATATAAAAGGCCGACGATGTCTAGATCTATAACTGAAGAAATAAAAAAAATCGTTAGCTGGATTGCTGGATTCTTAACTTAGGCTATATAATACAGACGTTACTTCAAAAAAGAAGGTAAGTCCTACGCGTCATGCATAGTCATGCTTGTTAACCAATGACTTAAATTCTGCCAAGTCACTGGTTTTCCTGGCTGGCTCAGGCAACCCATTCCATGCTCTAATAGCACTAGTGAAGAAGATTCGAATTAATTTTTTGAAACAATATAATTATGTATGTAATACTTATTTATTAATACACAACATCAATATTGCAACTATCGAAGACGCATCACTCTCCTCAAAGCTCTAGGTAAAGTGTTCAGCAGGCCTAAGCCTACTGTTTTGCTACGACTACTACTATGATTAACATGCATGACTAGATTGACACATGAAATGCGTATAGGACTTAATTATCTTCTTTTTTTTTAAGTAACATCTGTAATATATAAGATAAGAATAGACTACTACAAAAGGTTCAGAGAAGAAACATATCTATTCATCCTTGAATACCAACAAAGGCCGAGAATAAATTGTGTAGATTTAAAAAAAAAAATTGATAGCGAATCACTTTGGAAAATAGCCAGAAAATATGGCATCCAGCATCAATTTTTTCCCAATTCTGTAAGCAGCAAATCAAGCTGCTGTGTTAGAACAGCAGATGAACTAACGGAGCTCTTCAACGGGCGCGAGACAGGGCTGTATCTTATTTCCAGTTCTCTTTCTGTTATCCATCGACTATATCATGAAAAAAAAAAAAAGACTGCATTTGGTATCCCATAGTATGAAAAAAAAAGACTGACGGACCTAGAGTTTGCATACTATATAACATTAGGCTACTCTGCAAATACAATCAAATGTATTCAAAAGATGACGCAGAGCCTCGATGGAGACTCACTCAAAATCGGCCACCAGATGAATCTTGATAAAACCATTAAAGTTATGCGTATTGTCTACAGGTGAACAACTACCACCGTAAACATTGGGCATTGAAAGCTTGAACTGATAGAGCAGTTCACCTATTTAGGCAGCGGATTCACATGGAAATGCATATCACGATAGTGCATGTCTTCCAAAAACTACGGCCTATCTGGGCTAACAAATCAATTAGCCCGGACACCAAGATTTCCCTTCTCAATAGAGACCGCATCGAGAACGGCCACCTACGTCTGCAAGACGTGCAGTCATCTATAAAGGTTGAAAAGAGACTAAACGTGACTCAACAGCAATGGTTGAGAAGGATCCCAGGAAAAGCATACCGAGATCACGGCACCATAGTGAATTAATTTCCCCAGGGTGAAACGGTGACCAAACGTCGTTTGAAATTCGCGGGACATATCCAAGACGAAACCCGTTGACCAATTAAGTCAGCCATAACTTGGAATCCGAATAGAAGAAAGTGAAAGCTAGACCACTGGCGGATCCGATCGCCCCCCCCCCCCCACTCGGCCGACTCCCCCGGACGAATTATAGCATAGAATTCACACAATTAGTATGCGAATTTATTACTTATGTTAATAATATTTACTAATTATTCATATTTCAACCTATTTTTAGATTATTTCGCCCCCCCCCTTCTAGTATTTTGGCCGATTTGGTAGGGTCGAGAGGGGGCGATGGCATCAATCCGCCACCCCCCCCCATCATAAACTTTCGAGTGGGGGGCGGTCCTATGTATTTGTAGAAATCACAGCTTGCTAACAGAACAGAATCAATTAAATATCTATATGATTAAAACTTGTTATTGGTATTTTAACCGGTCTTTATATAATTTAGTTCACCTGTTGGCCGATTGGAAGGGGAAGAGCGAATACCTCCACCGCCCTTCCCATCTAAACCCTTTGAGTGTGTGTGTGGGGGGGGGTGGCGGTCCTACTTTAATGGAGAAATCATAGTATGTGAACAAAATTAGTCGAATATCTATATAATATAAACAGGTGGAAGTGCCATACATGCAATCCCCTTCCCCCCATCGGACAAATCAATACTTTTTCTTTTTGTATTAAAGTAAGAAATTACAAAATTACAAAAATCTGTCACTAATCCTATACTCTTGAGCGAGCAATTCTTGTATGTATGTATATATATTTATATATATATATATATAAATTTTATTTCAAAAACGGCTCTAACGATTTTCTTTAAAATTTCAAGGTATGTGCATATTAGTGAGAAAAAAATTCTCAACTCATTGGCCACATCGGGAAAATTCGAGGTCGACCGTTATATCGGTTTGAAAATGCCTCATTATCGAAAAATTAATTTTGGCTAGAATGTTTTATGAATGAAAATTTTCCATGACGTAAACGGGAAAAACGCTGCTTACGTCACTAGGCTTACCGCAGTACACTAAATTATTTCTTTGCAAACAATAACGAGTTAAAGAATCAATAGACCTAATTAAACATTTGCGCACCATCTTATTGGAGATTGATATATTATAGAACTATGAAAGAAAAGTAATGAAATTAAATGTGCCGATATATGATTAGTTATTGTGTTTTAAGTGCTTAATAAGTTGTTTACACTTTAATTGTGTAGAGCGGTGTAGATACCTTTTACTTTGTTGTTTATTTTGCTGGTGACCTCCAGCTGTCTCGTCCTGAGGCCCCATGCAATCAGGTGCTCTCTTCTATGTCAGCTAAGTCAAGTTTGCGCCATAAGCTGGTCTTTTAAGGGTTTCGGTGTTACGTCGACCAGTTTTTAGCTGACCAAAAAAGACTGCCTTTGGCATGCGTTCGTCTGAGATTCGTCTCCCATACAGGATACTGTTCTGTCCAGCGTAACTGTCGGACTTAAAGAATTCCCTCTATACAAAGGCCGCGGATACACATTTGAGACCAAAAGAAAATTTGCTGCCGAGGACAGACGCAGACGCTAAAAAAAAATCTTAATAGAGCACCGCGGACAATGGTTATGCTTGCCCTGGATGTGGCAAGATATGTAGGTCACAGCTGCAATCCTCATTAATTTTCGGACTCTAAGACAAGCCTTCTTATTATTATTATTATTTTGCTGGTGAATTATTACCATGTGTTCTGCTTCAGTGTCTACCTCTCCTGTACCAAAACAAAGGAAATGGTCATAACACAGCTTCTTTACGCCTTACTTGCTCACACTAAACATGATATCCATCTAGCGGTCAACGAGTTTGCGTACACTGCAGCCTCTTTTGATTTAACTATAAACTTCGGTAAAAAGCTTGGAGTTAGGGCCAGGAGAGAAGATCTGAATGGATGGATGTGTAAAAGCAGGCCATAGCACCACTAGGATGGATGGATGGTAAAAGCCGGTATGAACTTCCTATAGTCCGACAGTTAGGCTGGGCAGGGCACGTATCCCGTATGGGTAACGAGCATATTGTTTGGCGTAACAGGGGTGCCCCACGGAAACGTTTCTTTAGAAAACTAATGCCATGATTTAAGTCTAATAAGAAAAAATGCGCCATTTTACTTTGTCACTAAGTGCAGGTTTTACCCTATAACGTAGAGAAGTTACATTGCAAAGACTTTCTTCCAAGCCAATAATAGTAGGCCTACAATAGTTTTACGCAAAAGATGGATTGTAAAACTATAAGACGGACGTGAGCTGTAGTTTGTCTAGACTGTAGGAGGACTTAAAAGACTTAAAATTTAATCGACATGTACAATTAGGCCTACAATTAGAACTAACAGAACAGATTAGTAGTCTTTATCCGATCGTTCATTTTCGTAATTACAAGAATATTCCCAAAATGATTTCGGGTATATAACCTTCCAAAAATATTTAACAGCGAGGTTCGGCCACCTGGTACAAAAATATTCTCAAAATGACTTCGGGTATATATCCTTCCTTAACAAATTATTCATCCGAGCGAGGCTCGGTCACCTGATATTATAATTTATATATGCTATAAAGTAAATTCTTATATCGAGTCGCCCAACCCCTATTCTTTAATGCAAAATGCAATCAATAGCAGAAATTATAAAAAGGAGCGAGAATTAATCGTTTACATTTTACCGCCCTTCCCCTTTCCAGATAGAGTTTGTGTAATTTGACATGAATTTATCATAACTATTTTAAGAAATTTGCTTTGGAAAAGTTATAATTCAAACGAAATTTTTCAATATAACAGTCACGGTTGAGATTAGTTCAAAAGCCAGATAATCTTTTCCTAGTCGACTTTTCCCAACCTTTACTCTATCTCATATTTTTCTAGTTAAATAAATTTAGGACTATAACTCACAATTTATGCTAGGACTTTATTGAAAATTATTAATCGAATTTTTTTTTTCGGCGGCGATCTTCAAAACCTTAATCTAAATATGTGGGGTATATGTGGGGACTATTAATTCATATTAGAATATTTTTCTCATTATTCAAAAGGCACTTTATAATAGAATGAATAATGAGCTGTAGGTCAGGAGAATGCGTTACTGCAGTGAAGAATGCCAGAAAACGCTTTTAGCGTCGAGGCTTCGCCCCGAACCTCACTGATGAATAATAAGCTGTAGATGTCAGGAGAATGCGTTTCTGCAGTGAGAAATGCAAGAAAAAGCTTTTGGCGTCGGGGCTTCGCCCCGAACACCACTAATAAGTAATGAGCTGTAGATGTCAGGAGAATGCGTTTCAGCCGTGAAAAATGCAAGAAAACGATTTTGGCGTCGGGGCTTCGCCCCGAACCCCACTGATAAATAATGAGCTGTAGATGTCAGAAGAATGTGTTTCTGCAGAGAAAAATGTAAGAAAACGCTTTTGGGCGAAGCCCCCGAACCCCACTTAAGAAGCTTACAGCGCTCTCCCAGACCCCCAAGCTTGCAAGAGAAAGAATGTTTTTTTCTCTGTATTTTTCGCCGAAGATTGAGAAACAGTCTTATTTTATTCTCATATGTTATATATATGTGGTGGGGTTGGCACAGAAGACAACTAAATTCTAAATGATGAAAGGGACTCATAGGACGATTTCAAACTGTTTAATATGCATTAAAGACCTGCAGCCATACGTGAACACATGGTGTAGAACCAAGCACAAAAGGGAGTGGAGACGACTTAGGTCCAGTAACATACGGACATTACAGCGACTAGAGATGCCGGTCGAATGGACAGTGCCCACGTTGGTCTGCCTTGTCATGCGCGGACACAAGGTGCCATCTAGGGTGAAGGGTCACGTGGATATCGGAGTGGCCGGTATTTTCTGACAAGATATCCACTCCACTACAGAGCCCCTAGCTTGAAACGACCCGTCCCGGGGCGTTCAGCCTAGTAGGTTTCTGAAAACTGAAACAATTGTTTCTTGTCAGTGTCTTCTGGAACGACAAACATCTTTACAGTTTGTAACGTGCCGGTTCCATCGGCCATACAAAGTGGTCTGTCTTTCTCTAAACATAATGACTGAGAAGCTGTAGAAAGTGTGATAGGGAGCAGTGAGCGAAATCGTCTTTGTGGCTGGTTAAAATGCTTGTAGTTTCTTCTTTGTCTATCTGGCCTCTGGACTCTGTTATGCCTGTTCTTGTTTGGCTGCCCAGAGTTAAAGTTTCTATTTCTCGATGTTTGAATTGAGTGACTTGCATCTGTATTGTACATTGCATCAGCTTGTTGCTCACTGGTTCGTTGTTCTACTTGGTGGGTTGGCTGTGAAACAATGGGTTCACTATTGCTCACAGATTGAACCTCAGCTGTGAGTTGTGGTGATTGCTGACAGTGACGCCTTACATGTCCAACTTCCCAGCACTGAGTGCAGACTGGTGATCCATCATCAGTGTATGGGAAGAATCCTCTCTTCGTCCTTGACCATACAAGACCCGGCGGTGCTGTTGGTCGAATTCTGTTTTGGTTGCTATGTTTCGTGTGTCTTTGTGTGGGTCTGCGTTGACTATGGGGTTGACTAGAGAGTGGGTTAGTTGAACTTGGCAGACTGTTATAGCCTGACCCCTTTATCTCTTCAAGTTGCTTCTCTAACTTGGCCAATTTCGCTAAGAGAACCTCAGACCACTGCTCTTGGGCTCGAGCTGCATCTTTGTTCTTGTTCTCCAACTTGAACGCATAGTTTCGTAGCGTTTGAAAACTTATCTGGGGATGTTGCGCTATGAACCTAAACAGCTCTCTGCGAAGTTCTGGATCTCTGATTCCATAGGCATATTGGTCCCTCAATCTCTCCTCCTTGAAGCAATCTATTCCTTCTCTTTGTTCTTGCCTGATGGCCGTTGTGAACTCCTTAAATAGTCGGTGAGAGAATTCGAGCAGTGGCTCACTTCTTCTTTGCTGCGACATCAGAAATGTAATCTCTGCCTCTCGCACCGGTATAATTACTTCAAACGCAGAGGTAAGTGCATCGAGCAGAGCTTCTGGATCACTTCTGATATGAGGTGGCTGAAGATCTACCTCTACTCTAGCTGGACCACTTATATTCGCAATGATGGTTGCTGTCTTCTCTTGAGGCGAGAGGTAAGGCCGAAGTTCCCATAGATCTCTTATTTCTCTGACGAAATCTTCAATTGAAACTTCATCATTTCTGCCATCCCCACTGAACTGTCTCATTTTTCTAGCAGGTTCTATGATGTAATGAGGGCGCTGACAGGCCAGCTTTAATGCCTCAAGTTCAGCTTGTAGTCGAGTCAACATCCCCTTAGTGACACGTTCCATTCCCTCCGGCTCTCCTCCACTGCACGTGGGACCCACGTCTCTCCCCTTCACTGAACCAGGTTCCACCATATTTCTCTCCATTTGGCTGCAGGTCTTAAGAAACTCTAATAGTAACCTAATAACTAAATCTATCTCAACAGAAACAATGTTCAAGCTAAATAGAATCACAATTAAGAAAATATAAGCAAATTATATTAAAATATACTAAACTAAATCTAACTACCCTGAAACAAAAAGAAGAAAACAAAAAATAGAAAATATTTGAAAGTACAGAAACGAGAAAAAACTAACTGTTACTTGTTGACATCTACGTCTGGTTGTCACTTTCTTAGTTTCGGTTGTCAGGAAGCAGATTCTGAGACGACTTCTGGTCCCACAGCGTAGTCTCTCTTCCTGACCCCACTCGTGCTACCAAGTTTCTGTGGTGGGGTTGGCACAGAAGACAACTAAATTCTAAATGATGAAAGGGACTCATAGGACGATTTCAAACTGTTTAATATGCATTAAAGACCTGCAGCCATACGTGAACACATGGTGTAGAACCAAGCACAAAAGGGAGTGGAGACGACTTAGGTCCAGTAACATACGGACATTACAGCGACTAGAGATGCCGGTCGAATGGACAGTGCCCACGTTGGTCTGCCTTGTCATGCGCGGACACAAGGTGCCATCTAGGGTGAAGGGTCACGTGGATATCGGAGTGGCCGGTATTTTCTGACAAGATATCCACTCCACTACATATATATATATATATATATATATATATATATATATATATATATATATATATATATATATATATATATATATATATATATATATATATCATGGGCGTAGCCAGGATTTTTTTTCGGGGAGGGTTTTGGGGGGGGGGTCCCCGCCCCCCCCCCCACCACCCCCATCGGAAAAAAATTATATATATATATATATATATATGTGTGTGTGTGTGTGTGTGTGTGTACATAATTAATCTTTATTCTTTATTACATTCTGACCCTTTCCGAAGACGTTTATTGTTTATTGTAGACTCCCCGCCCTTGCTAGAAAGGAGGTCTGGGGGAGTTCGCAGCGCTTCCCCAGCGCGGGGCGAAGCCCCGCCGCCGAGCACTATTTCTGGTATTGAAAGCCAACAAAATGCATATTCTGAGGTATCTACAGTGCATTATCTTGCTATTAAAAAGTTTTATTTCAAAAACCTAATGTGCTATTCTTACTGACTTAGACCCTCTCGCGCCGTTCGGCGCATTTTCCGGCAAGCTGTTTCCGCAACTCTTATTTTGCGTAATTCATTTTGTGTGAGAACATGTCCCGCAAAACCTCATGCGACGCTCTGTCACAACCTTACTAAGGATTCGACTCCCAGTTCGGCATATGATTTCTTTGATTTAGACCCGATCTCTATGACTGACTCCTAAAATCTGTCTTAGCCATCTTTGTTGAGACACATTTAATGATTTTCAATTTTGGCAGAAGACTATTCACACTTTATTAATGGAGCCCAAGCCACTGGTAGAAATTTGTAACCTTTCTTGACTACGCTCTTGGAATTACGCTTTAGATTTTATATCGAAAAGGAAAGTTTTTTCGTCAAATCATCTGTTGAGGGGTTTTAAACTAAGAAATCTTTGGAGTTTTTTTGTTTTGTTTTTAATTCAAAACCCCATTTAGCTACGATCTTAGAATTTGGTGACTGTAGTTTGCTTTAAAATAATATTGAAGAGAGAGGTTTTCAACTCTAAACGCTCTGTATGGGAATTTTAAACTCAAAACCATCTGGAGGGGTTTTAAACTTTAAGAAAAAGCCATCAGGAGGAGGGCGATTTAAACTCAAAATCCCTTTGGCTACGCTCATAGATTTTATAGTGTGTAATTTGCTTTTTTTTATATATTGAAGAGGTACTTTTTAGCTTCAAACCCCAACTGGAGGGGGTGGGGGGTTTAAACTGAAAACCCCTTTGGCTACGCCCATAGAATTTTGAGTGTGTAATTTGCTTTTTTTATATTGAAGATGGGGTTTATCGTAAATTTTGGAGGGGGGGGGGTTAAAATCAAAATCTTCCTCAACTGTGCTGTTGGATTTTGTGGATTGTTGTTTGCATTTTTTTTGTTTTGTTTTATAGAAGAGGGGGATTTAACTGCAAAAACCTCTGGTAGGGGGTTTAAAATTCAAAACCCTCTGTAGGGGTTTTTTAAACTCAAAGCCCCCTGGTAGAGGGATTTGTATCTCAAAACCCCCTGATAGGGTTTTTTAAAATCTCAAAACCCCATGGTAGGGGGATTTAAACTCAAAACCCCCTGGTAGAGGGTTTTTAACTCAAAACTGCCTCGGCTGTGCTGTGGTAAGTGATGATTTAGTATTAAAATCTCACCTAAAATAAACAAAATGAAAGCAAAAATCAGTAACTTAATTCCGTCCCCCCTGCGGGGGGGGGGATTTCATTTCGGGGGGGGTTTGAACCCCAAGAACCCCCCCCCCTGGCTACGCCCATGATATATATATATACATGCTGTACGCACGTTTATGCATAGGTTTACTGGGCGTTAGGGTTAGGGTTTGGAAAAAAATCGCCTCCCCCCACTCCAAAGTTCTGGATCCGCCAGTGAGCTAGACCGTCCTCGTATAGCATGTCATTTTTCTTTTGCTGACTTCATTTTCATTCTTGGTAGGTTGAACTGTATTCTTCTAGATCTAATAAATAAATAAATAAATGCATTATAGCTTTTATACAGCGCTACTTTCCTGCTTATAGCATGCTCAGAGCGCTGTGGTCCAATCTCATTTGTGGACCGGTGGGGGAGGGGGTATCTGGGAGAAGGTTTACACATTTAACTAGATTAGTACCTTTAGTAAAATCACTCAATTTAAAAAGCCTTCAGTGTAGAAGACTCAAAAGTAAAGCAGCAATTATACATAAAACACTGAACCATAATCTTCAAACACAAAAATAAAATCTAATAAAATACTCAGACAGACACAAAGATAAAGGCACACTCTTCGTTCCATATGCTAGGACAAATTTGTACAAATGCTTTTATCTTCTTTCCTAGTGCTATTAGAGCATGGAATATACACTGTTCATGGTACAATATAACAGCCTCATGTGTTTGTTACTATTAATGGTGAATAGTTATAAAAATGGTGTATATTTATGAAAAAAACTGCTTGCATAGTTGATTTTAAAAATTAGATTTTTTGCTTTCAGAAAAGAAAAAAGTAGCCGATGCATCGGAACTTTGAAAGGTCTAAAATATTAGGATGTCGGATTTTCCATATCTTTTCTAGTTTATGAGATCTAAACGGCACGAACGGATAGAAAGACCACACAAAACTAATAACGTCTATTCCCATCTAAGGGACCGCTAAAAATTGTCGAAGAAGTGTTTTATTTTAATTTTAACTTTACTTTAAAAAAAACATTAATAAATTAATGTCGTGGACGAGGTTGACGATATTGTATAAGTGTATCTATGTCCACTTAAATGTTTGTGAGATCATCTTCTGTGCGCTCGAGTAAAAAGGAAGCTGAAGAAGACTTGGACAAGTGGGCCCAGCCAACGCCAACACTACAATACTATTGCGCTGAAAGACTGCACAAAACAGGAAGAGTTCAAAGTCACCCTATCTAACAAGTTCCAGCTCCTAGAAGAGCTTCTAGAAGAGGAGACAGTAGAACAGACATGGCAGAAAGTGAAACAGTAACCTCCACATGCCGAGAAGTACTGGGTCCCAAGTCTTACATCCACAAGGAGTTGATTTCAGCAGAAACTCTTTAGAAGATCAAGGAAAGAAGAGAGAAGAAAGCAGACGTGAACAACAGTCAAACAAGAGCAGCAAAAGGAAAAGCACAAAAAGATTATGCTGAAATAGTTAGGAATGTCAAGCGTAGCATCAGAACAGACAGGCAGAACTACATTGTAGCACTGGCAAAAAAAGCAGAAGAAGCAACCCTTCAGAAAAGAACCAAAGACATGTACTCAGTCATCAAAAAGTTATCTGGAAAATTTGCCAAGTCAGAGAGACCAGTCAAGGACAAAAATGGTGACGTGATAACAGATGAAGAAGAACAAAAGAAGAGATGGATTGAACATTTCCAGGAGCTTCTTAACAGACCTACTCCTGCAAACCCACCAGAGATACCGCTAGCTACAAGGGACCTACCTATGAAGTGCAGTGTACCCACTCAGGAAGAGATTCGCAGCGCAATCAAGCAAATGAAGAAACGCAAATCTGCAGGAAGCAGTTGAAGCACTAAAGGCAGACATTGATACCAGTGTGAAATTACTCTACCCTTTCTTCTGCAAGATATGGGGAAAAGAAGAAGTGCCACCAGAGTGGAAGGAGGGTTACCTCATCAAACTCCCAAAGAAAGGCGATCTTAGTTCCTGCTTCAACTATCGAGGAATAACACTATTGTCCATTCCAGGAAAAGTGTTTAACCGCATTCGGCTAAATCGAATGAAAGATGCTGTAGATCCACATCTCCGTGACCAACAAGCCGGCTTTCGAAAGGAGAGATCATGCACAGATCAGATAGCGGCAATACGCATAATTTTGGAAAAGTCCATGGAATGGAACGCCCTTCTCTACGTCAGCTTTATAGACTATGAGAAGGTATTTGACCGCGTGGACAGACAGACCTTCTGGAGACTTTTGAGACACTATGGAGTGCATGAAAAAATTACAAATATCATCAAGAAGTCATACGAAGGGATGACTTGCAAGATAGTGCATGGCAAACAACTGACAGACCCATTTGAAGTCCAAACAGGAGTGAGACAAAGCTATTTACGCTCTTCCCTCTTGTTTCTACTAGCCATAGATTGGGTCTTGACAGCGATAGACCAGAGGCGGAACGGTATACAATAGACACTGTGGAAACAGCTAGACGACCTCGACTTTGCAGACGACTTGGCTCTCTTTTCTCACTCACAACAGCAGATGCAGGAAAATATATGCGTTGTTGCTGACAGTTCAGCTAGAATGGGTCTTACCCATAGACATAGATAAATATAGACTGGCCGAAGGAAGTAACTTTATGCAACTTGAAAACATGTATATCTATTGTATTCGGATTTCCGAATTATGAATAATTGCATGATCTTCATTCTCAGAGATTAAACAAAACTACACTGCCTCCTTATTTACAATATATATAGGTGTGTGGCTGAAATAGATATGAATACTTAACTTTTATACTGCTCATAAATGCTGTATAATAAAGTACACAAAATTGCAAGTCACAAATTTTTGTTTCATAAAACTCTTTATTCGGCCAGTCTATATTTATTTATGTCTATGGTCTTACCATAAACAGAGGGTGTTCAAGATATAGGCATCCATCAATACACTCATTACAGTCCAAGGTGAGGCGCTGGAAGAGGTGGAAAGCTTCGCCTATCTCGGCGGTAGCCTAGACCACCATGGAGGAACAGATGCAGATGTCAGAACCCGCATTGGTAAAGCTCGAGCAGCCTTCCGTTAGCTGAAGAACACCTGGGGATCTAGGGAAATAAGTACAACCACCAGGATCATGCTCTTTAACACTATTGTTAAACCAATACTACTTTATGGAGCAAAGACCTGGAGAACCACTATCACCACCATGAAAAAAATCCAGGTATTCTTCAATACCTGCATGAGGAGGATACTTATGATCCGCTGGCCAGAAAAGATCTCAAATGAGGAACTGTGGCAGAGAACAAGGCAGCAACCCATTGAAGTAGATATCCTTCAGAGACGCTGAAGATGGATAGGTCACACCCTTCGCAAGCCTGCATCAAACATAACAAGGCAAGCCCTAACCTGGAACCCCCAAGGAAAGAGGAAGAGGGGACGGCCCAAGAATACATGGCGCCGCGATTTGGAAGCACATGCCAAGCAGATGGGCAAGACATGGGGGCAGTTGGAGAGACTCGCCCAGAACCGAGATGCCTGGAAGAAGCTGGTTGGTGGCCTATGCCCCAGAAGGGACCACATGCAGAGATGAGATGATGATATGTATATTTCAATAAGCTAGACTCCTTCTACATTATTCTTATCTTATCTTATATAATAATACATTATTATAGATTCAAGGAGGGCTATACATAATATCCGAGAGAAGGTTGTCTTTAAATCTTCGTAAATTGCTTATAAAACAGTAGGCCTATGGAGTGCGAGGTGATTATTATTCGAATCAACGAATTGGATAAACTGTTTTTAGAGTAGAATTTATTTTAATTGTACAGTGTTCTTCACTGTCGAAACCTAGATCGTATATAAGGAATAATTTATCTTCCATGTTCATTATCACCACGCACTCAAAGTATAATTTCTTCACATTTTATCAAGGAAATATAAACTATAGTATTGGTTTTTAATAGAAAAGTACAATGTTAAAAAAAAATTCACTCGTGTTTTAAATAGATATAGTTTATCCATTCCGGCATTGGCAAGAACATTATTGTTATTTGAAGTGCTGTCTTGCCATCGTATCTCCATGAAGGAGTGGAGACATTTTTGGTGAAAACGTTCAAGAAGTCTTAGTTGCTATATTATAATACGGTTAGTACACAAATCTCCGATCCATAAGCGCTATACTTTGCACGACGATTGTCAACTTCTCTTGAAAGTGATGCGTCATTGGATCCCGTGCTTCCCTGATGTTTTTTTTTTGTTTTTTTTTTTTGAGCATCTAGATCTCTATAATTTTAAAGATAATTTCATACTTTTCTTTATTTACTTTCTTAAACTGTCGCAATAAAACGTACTTTGTCTCGCCTGCAAACACAAACTAGCAATACATAAATGTCGAGATGTAGATTGTAAACGTATTCGATGACCTTGACATTACCACATTAAGACTGCTATTTAAAAAATAATCATACTAATAGCTTTTGCCCTCTGTTAGAAAATGGCTACACTGTGTTCCCGAGTAGCGTTAGTGGTATGTTTATAATTATAAGAAAACTTTAAAACTAAAGTTTATTTTATTAACTGCATTTTAAATAGCCCTGGATTTACCTTTAATTTATTTTCTATTTATCAACAGAAGCAAATAAAAGCATTCAATGGTTTGGCTCAGTCTTTGCGAGCTTTATCAACCTCGTATCCAAGATGTGCCGAAGTAAGTTTTAGTAATTTAGTTTAGTTTACAATTATTCGTATCAGTTCTCAGTCTTGCTATATAGTTAATATAGGGTCTAGAATCTATATAAAGTCTAGACTCTAGATCTATCTAGATCTGAGTCGTTTTAGTTCGTCTGTTAGGTTTAAAATTTAACGGTAGTTTAACCTAAACCAAGGACCAAGTATCGTGCAGTGTACAGTTACTGTTAAACTGTTAATGAGTTAAGTACTGTACTGTGTAGCAGAAGCAGTGTACAGTATAGTATAAGTATTGTGTAGCGACCATTCAGACACATAGACAGCCAACACTAGTCAACAGTGACAACAGGCTACACTGGTCGCTACACAGTACACTGCCTGCTACTCAGTCACACTGTAGCCTATAATATTATAGAATAGATTTGATTCTAAGTCAGTAATTGATGCTATCTATTCTTAATTTAGATGATAGTTATAAATCATGTAGAGCTGTCACTTTATTTTATGATATTGATAATTAAAATGTTTTTACATTTAATTTTTTGACTAGCTTTCTAAAGGATTTTATGCTTCTTAAAATCGGTGTACAACTTTGCTTATATTTGTTCATAATAAGATTATATTTTTGCTTATTTAATCCATTTTATCATGAAAGCAAAATTTTAAAAAGAATAATTATTGCAAGAATTCTTAATACGAATTCCGAACACACTAGATCTATTTGTTCTCAGAAAATATAGAGCGTATTTCATGTTTTCTGAGATTTGCATATTTTGACTTTTTTTTTTTGTTGTTTGATTGCCAAAACTTGAAACATAGGCCTTTCACAAGGTAATTTAATTCAGTGCAGTTTGAAACATAGGCCTTTCACAAGGGAATTTAATTCAATGCTGTTTGAGACATAGGCCTTTCACAAGGGAATTTAATTCAATGCTGTTTGAGACAAAGGCCTTTCACAAGGGAATTTAATTCAATGCAGTTTGAAACATGGGCTTTTTTTGTGATGGTACGCACTGGTATGGCGTACCGGCACCTTTTTGAAAAAAAATAATTTTTTTCTTGTATTTTAACGTGTGTTATTAATTTTTAGTAGTTTAAAGTTAGGCAATCAACTACTGAGTACCGGCACCTAATCACTGAGTACCAGCACTTATTTTTTTAATTTTTTTTTTTTACAAAAAAAGCACTGGGCTTTTCAAATGTTGTTTGAAACAAAGTCTTTCAAAAGATTATTTCATTCACTGCAGTTTGCTTTGTTAATTTCTTGGGGCTTATCTTAGTTAATTGGTTAGTTAATTTATAGTTATGTCTTCCAAAGTTTCTTTTGCTAAACTCTTGGGACTAATCTTGGTTAATTGGTTAGTTAAGTATAGTTATACCCTCCAAATTTGAATAGATTTGAAATTCTTACACAAAACTTCAAATTTTGTTTGTTGTTTACTTTGCAGCAGAAAAAAGGGATGGTAATTATAGTTGAGAAAAGTTTAGTTGATTGTTGATTTATTTTTACTTGATTTTGCAGAGTAATGATTCTCCAACTGATTTTGAGAGACAATTTTTAAAAATATAAAAGACAACTCACAGTTTTTGTGCAAGCACCATATAAATCCTTCCTTTTTTATATATATTATTTTTTGCCGCAACAAAGTTGGTTGGGAATTACAGAAAGTTTTTAAATTGTGAAATTTGGTGATCTTTGATTAAATGAATTTTTATTGACATTTTGAAAAAAAATTTATCTTATATGAATAATTATGTAAAAAAAAACAAGTTACTCATTTTAGATTTCTTACGCTAAATATTAAGTTCAATAGTAAATGTGTTTGCCAAAGTTAGTGAAATGGCTGAACTGATTTTGACTTATAATTGATCATTATCATTATCTTTCCTTTGCGTTCCTCATAGAACATAGGGCCTCAGTAAAAACATGCCACTCTCCACGGTCTCTTGCTAGTGTTTTAATGGCTTCCCAGCTCTTATAATTGAATGATAAAATTATTTCCCAAACAGTGTAGCATGTTTATAATGGTTGCGAAGATAATACTGTACATTGTTTTTTTGTTGTTGTTTTTTTTAATTTTTTATTTTGTTAAAATATTCTCAGCGTATTTCAAATATTTTATAAGATAAAAAATGAGTTTTTCACTCACTTCTTGTTGGATTTTTTTCAGTCATATAATATGCGGTCATATTGACTAATAGACCATAAAAAAATTATATTTAAAATGACTTATATTAAATTTCTTTGCCAGAGATACAGTTCAAATACATAGCCATAAAATATTAGTTTTTCTCTAGTTTCCACTAAATCAATTTAAAATCAAGGCTCCATAAATCATAAACATATATTACAAAATTTCAGCTTAAAAAAAATGCACACAAATCTGGTAGAATAACAGAAATTTTCATTCCATGCAAAAAATTAATCAGGCAAACTTTTTTTTTTAAGCTTATCAAGAGAAATTGCTTTTAGTTTATTAAGCTTGGTTATTATAGTTTTAACTTTGCAACCAATTTTACCTATAACAATACTCTTTTTAACTTAACATATAGCTGCTAAAAATGATGTGATTGAAAGAAACAATGTATTATGGTAATTTTAGAGCTATATGATGGAGAAAAAAAAATAAACATGATAACTGAACACATTGTTGAATAAGACTCTATTTAGATAATACAGGACAAACATCATTAATGTTTATGCCATGTCCTATGAGTAAGATATTTTTAATAAACTACTCTATTTTGTCAATAGACCCTAACTTGTGCATCTGAAAAAAATTAAACTGCAAATTATTGTTTCCATAAAATTTCTAATACTTTTTTGTTTAATTGAAATTGTTTCTCAGTTGACAGTAAGAGATGCATTGAATGCGGCCATAGACGAAGAAATAGAAAGAGATGACAAAGTATTTTTACTCGGTGAGGAAGTAGCCCAGTACGATGGAGCATACAAGGTGAGGACAGATAGTTGCTCAGTAAATAGTTTTTAATAGTTATTAGTGTGTATTGCATTTCATACAGGCACTAGAATTTTTATTTCTTAATCCTAAGGAGATAGTACAAGGAAAACTCTTGAATCTTAACCTCCACTGCTTCTGGCTAAATCCCCAAAATTTGGAAACGCTTTGTGAGTCAACCCTGAAGAAATATCTGGAGTCAGCGACCCTTAGATAGCTTGTAGTACACAGATCCTGGCAGAGCCTGTGACACTTCTGATCCCAAACTGTATCAGCTATTAGCTGTTCTTTTGTATCCAACAGGAGAGGAGGGAACTGTTGGGTGGGTGACAAAGTTCTGACCATAGCCAATGCCCAGACTCTCATCTTGTCCATCTACAAAATGAGTTATTGTTGCCTTATGATGATAAGTTATTGTTATCTTATGATTTGACCACTGAATGAAAACTACAATAATTCATCTTAAATGGGAAAAATAGGATTTACTAATATGCGTAACAAGCAGGCGTTATGTTTATTGTAGCTCAATACAATGACCTGTAACCCCAGCCTTAAGAAAAAAAATCTCTTAACATTTGATGCTTAGACTAGTAATAATTCCTATTATTTATTATAGTAGCCATTTTATGAATCTAACCTAAGTGCTTATATATACCATTATTATAAAATATATTCTGTATGGCCTAATTCATATCACTAAATCAATTTTGTCTGTTATTAGGTGTCTAAAGGACTGTGGAAAAAATATGGCGACAAAAGAATCTGGGATACACCTATTACTGAGGTAAATTTATACAAATATGGGAATGGAAGAAATAAATTTCCTCTTTCAGACCATGCAGTCTATAGGACAGATGATGTAAAGTTCTTCTGTTTCTGTGGCCCACAGTTAACGAGAGCTGGGTGGACTCAGAGGCGCTTTAAATATCCTGAAATAAAAAATCTTAGTCTTCACCAGGACCCTTCGGTTCAGAAGCCAAGCTCTTTACCACTCAGCCACTGTGCCTCAAAGAAATAAAGGATTCACCAATTCCTATGTTAAATAAAATAAAAAATATTGTTTATTGATGTAATTTATAAAGAAAATGAGTATTACAGTTTTTGGGTAGACAAATGCATAAAAAAAATAGTGAAAATAATCTTTGTAATTAAAATTTAAGTAACTATTAATTTTAGTTTTGAAAGAAAACTTATATTTATATGTTAAATGGTAAGATTCAACCCTGAAGGAACATCCGAAACATGTAAAACATTTTACAAATATTTTTTACTGGTGTAGTTGGTAGATACATGTTGTTTAGCAATAAGTATAGTAAAAAATACATAGCAAGGTGAAGTAGAAAAGTTTTTGGTTTCAACTTATGTTTTTTAGATCTCTGTATGGTTGAAAAGAAGCTAGGTCTAACAAAAAATCTATTTTTTTTTATCTTTATGTGAACAGATGGGCTTTGCTGGAATAGCAGTAGGAGCAGCTATGGTAAGTGTGAAATAATGATGAGAAAATATATGTTTAAAAAGTCAATTTAGAAAAACACACTGCTATAGTAATGGTACAAAAATATTTGTGTAAAACAATTTACATTAAAGAGCAGCAGTTTGTACTTTATTTATTAATGTATTAAAACTATACTATTTTTATACATTTCTTTTATGTAAATGAGTGACAATGTTTATTTGGTGTATTTTTAGGCTGGTCTTCGTCCAATCTGTGAGTTCATGACTTTTAATTTCTCTATGCAAGCTATTGATCAAGTGATAAACTCAGCTGCCAAAACATTCTATATGTCCGCAGGCACTGTAAGATTTCGTTCCTATTTATTAACATATAAATACATTTGTATTTTTTAAAGATGTTATATATATTGATTACCTCAAAAGCCATTTACTTGAAAATAACATTATAAATAAATTTTACCTATTTTTTAAGCTCATAATTTTATTTTGGCTTATTACAAATGATTGTGTTACCTATATAAAAGATAAAGTTAAAATTGTTTTTGTCCATAAAGTGTAGAAGCACCTAACCTCTTTGTTATAAATGCTTTATTCTTGTTTTATTATCCTTCTGTTTGCCAGGTATAATTTAATTTAAGGCTACAAAGTATAACTACTTCATTGGACAAATATTAATTTTAATATAAACTGCACTGACATGTTTCTGATATAAAGTTTATTAAGTTATTAAGACCGAAATGGTTTGGTCCCATTAAGCGGATTCAACTGTATCCCAAACCTACCTATTAAAATGTACTCTGCTTGATTCTGTCGCAGCACATCTCTTCTTACCATACTTCACTTCATTCTCACCTCCATTTTACTTTGTAAAACTGGCTATCAGTCTAATATTTCCCTAATAGATTTAAGATTTAAATTCTCACTGCAATGATGACTAAACCCTTTTTTTATTTTTTTTTTTTTTTTTTTTTTGGTTTAGGTTCCTGTACCTATAGTATTCAGAGGGCCAAATGGTGCCGCAGCTGGTGTAGCAGCTCAGCATTCCCAATGTTTCGGTGCATGGTACAGTCAGGTACCTGGTCTCAAAGTCATTTCTCCGTACTCTTCTGAAGATTGCAAGGGGCTGCTGAAGTCTGCCATCCGTGACCCCAACCCAGGTGAAATGTCTATATATATTGATTAGTGACTAACTGAGGGAGAGGATAGTTTACAAGTTTGTGATTTGTTACTTGGAAAGATTTATTTGTATAATTTTGTTTCATTATCTATTTTTAGTTGTCTTCCTTGAAAATGAGCTAATGTATGGTGTCTCAATGCCTATGTCTGATGAAGCAATGTCTAAAGATTTTCTGATTCCTATAGGCAAATGTAAAATTGAAAAAGCGGGTAAGATTTATACAGAAATTTTTATTTCCTATGTTTATTCACAAATATTTTGCATAGATGTGCCTAGATAGGCACAATTTGGTCAACTCCTCAGTCACACACACACGAGACTGTTGTAATAATCAAATGATTATATGGATATTTTCTAAGTTCTTAACAGAAAGGCATCAACTGTTAATTTTGTAAGTTCAAAATCCTTTAAAGAAAATACAAAATCTGTTACAATTATAACAACAATGATTTGGGGGGGGGGGGGGGGAACAAGAAAGCTATTGCAGAGATGTATAGAATAATTTTGTATTAATATGGGAAAATTAAATTTTGGTTTAAAATCTGCAATGTATTAACAATGAGCTGTTTATAAATTTTGGAAAATGTAAAACAGATATTTGGACTTCTTTCGTAACAAATATCATAGCAATATAAATTTTTAAAAAATCATTTATTCAATATTTCTAAGAAATTGTCTAGCATTTTTTTAAGAACTTAATTTTATTAATGTATTGGTTAACATTCTGCTACTAATTTTCTGGACTGATTTTTTTTTTAAAAGGATGTTTTATTATAATTTACATATTTAAAATTACTTGAATATTACATCAACATACATGTATCAAGAGCATAGATTAAATAGCTTTCACTTACGCTGCCTGTGATGCATAATAAGCATCTTCAACAAGGACATTTTAAACTAGCCAATATGCACAGCATATATGCTCTTCTAACAGAGAAGACCATGCTGGTTTGGACTTGTCAACATACATGTCAGATGGAAGACTTGCTAAAGACATATTATATGCTGAGCTTAGTGAGGGAGACTTACCTGCAAGCATGACATGAGAACCACAGGCATCAATGAAAACATGTGGGAGGAGATAACCCAAGAGACGACAACATGAAGACAGACCGTGCGTGCTGGTACAAATCTTGCTAAGAGCAAAAGAAATAAAGCTGCCTTAGTCAAGAGAAAGAAAAATGAAAGCTGCCCTGTCAGCTAGCCCTAAAACAGATGCATAAACATGCACGAACTGTGGCAGACTCTGCCGCTCCAGAATTGGCTTGATCATTCACACAAGATTCTGCCCCGTCTCAAGACAAAACCAAAACCAGTGACTCATCAGGTGCATCCATTGTTTTCCGAGACAGAAGGAGCCATACACAATATTACATCAGCAGTAATATAGTCAATGAATATGTATTTTATTATTCCTTCTGAAAGTAATGTAATTTGACTTTGACATTTCTGGGATACTCAGTTATAGCATAGTCTTAGAAACTTAAAATTTAATTTTTTTTTTCTATACCTGTAACTTGGAGAATAAATAATGACTCTTAGTTATTGTGTAACATTTTGAAATTACTTCATCAATTGATTTTTAATTTTAGACAAACTATGTAGGTTGCAGCTGGGTCTTCTTAGCCATGTATAACTTAGTCCTCAGGCTTTAAGACAGTGCCTTGTTTTCTTGCAGGTAAACATATCACATTAGTGTCCCATTCAAAGTGTGTTGGTACATGTTTAGATGCTGCCAAAGAGCTGGCAGGGCAAGGCATTGATTGTGAGGTAAAGTAGCCAATTTATTCAATGTTTTATGTCCAGAAATGCAAAAGCCATAGTGTTGCTACTCAATTCAATAGGACTGCTCAGTCATTTCAATTTGACTTGTACAACACCAGGAAAGTACAGGGACTTAAATTATTAATCTTGAAATATTAAATTGTTAGATTTGGTACACTAAGACAGAGGCACATCTTATTCCATACACTAGAACAAATTCATACTAAACCATTTTTTTTTCTCTCCAATAGCAAAGATCTAAATCTGTTTGTTTGTTTTTTTAAACCTCTTTGCAAAGTATTTCATTTTGCATTTACTTTGTGTTGTTACTTAGCAATAGAAGCTGGTGATAATAACAAACAAACATATTTTGTATCCATATAGGTTGTAAATCTCAGAACATTACGGCCACTGGATGAGGAGACAATTATAAAATCTGTGATGAAGACAAACCACTTGGTGACAGTGGAAGGTGGCTGGCCACAGTGTGGTATTGGGGCTGAGGTGGCTGCTCGAGTCATGGAAAGTAAGACCTTTTGACCTTTTTCATTTGTGACATTCGATAAAAATCTTTTAATTTAGTTACTAATTTACATTGAATAAGAATAATATTGTTCTTGCTGTAAGAAAAAAAAATCTATTATTAATATTCCGTTATGTTCATTTCCAGGCTCAGCCTTCAACTACTTGGATGCACCTGTACTCAGAGTGACTGGCGCTGATGTTCCAATGCCATATGCTAAGAGCTTGGAAGATTTAGCATTACCTCAAGTTAAAAATATAGTGACGGCAGTAAAAAAATCACTAAATGTTAAATGACAGGCTTTTCGACAATGAACTATTCACATATGATCTTCATATTATGTATGTTTATGAGATATTATTTAATGCACATTGGACGAGAGGTCAATTAGCTTAGACTACTAATCAACTGCAGCATACTGTGAGACTCGAGGTTCTAAGTGAATGATGTAATCTTTAACTTGTTTTCATCTGATCAAATCTTAATTGCAGTTTAGTGTATCTGCTAATTTACCCCCCCTGGTGCTAGATTCTTTTGCAAAAGACTCAAATTCTGTGAATTAATGAGTTTGTGATGAATAGGTGGATTTTTTTTTTTTTTTAAATTAATTTCCATAATCTCCATGATTTAGACAAATCTGTATTCCTGATATATAGTTTTAGTATGCAATACTAAGCTATAAGCTGACTTGCCTAGATGTAGTTGCTCAATTATATATATACATGAAGAAAAATTCTACCACATGCTGTAATATAATATGTACACACTTTGACGAGAAATCAATTTTACAGGCAAATGTTTGTTGAATGAGATTATTAGGCGTTTACATTGTGTTGACCATGCAATGTGCAAATAATCTAGTTGTGAAATCTTAGTTCTGGCCCGTTTTTCTTTTTTTTAATGTAAAATAAAAGTTTTTCCACAGATATTTTGAGTGACTTTTTTCTATACATGTTGTTACACTGAACGCTTGGGCTCATTATGGAGTGAAAGGAGTATCAGTAATGATATGTGGGTTTGTCTCCATTTGTGTTGCTTACCCCCCCCCCTCCTTTTTTTTCTCACCCTTGTATCAATAAATTAGAATAGATCTTTTTAAGTTCAAGTTCGGTTCTGTCAGATCTATCTTTCGGGATCTATGTTATGAAATTGAGTAATAACAAAATCTTTGTCCATGTAGCAATGTTTTATTATTCAATTTATTAGATAAAACAGTGAGGCCAAACATTATTCAGCCTATGGGTCATTTTAATTTCTGACACTCAATGTTGCAGGCCACATATCAGAAAAGATACAAAACATAATATTGTTAAGACCTCTGCGCGGTGTTGATTCTTGACAATCTGTCTAGTGTAGATCTGACTGTAGGTAACGCTGAATTCAACACTTCAGTAACACCGGCGAAAGGCCGAAACAATCAAATATGTAGTCGACGCTGATATGTTGTTCTAACAATATGTTTAATACTCAAAAGGGAATCGTCCGATGTCAATAATGTCGTACTCAAGTCTACTACTTTACAATAAGCGTCCTCCTCCTAGCGTCGTTTAGAGCGTTCTTACTTTTTAAAGATCTGTCACGTCACTTGTCGCTAATTAAAACTTTACCCTATTCCCGAAACAAATAACTAATTCCTAACTACTTCCTAATCATGTCATAACAACTCCTCCCCCTCCCGCTAAAAAAAATTGCCTGTCAATTTTTTTAATCTACTGTCTTAGTCTTACAATGTGCAAGGGCCAAAATGTAGGGAAACATAAAAGACAACACAACTTGAGTCTTGATTGCGATTTCAACTTCTCTTTCTGTGTCCACAATCAAGTTCCTCTGAACAACTATTTCCCTCAAGTGCAGTGTTTCTCAAACTGTGTGCCGCGGCACACTAGTGTGCCGCCGAAGATTTGCAGGTGTGCCGCGGGAGTTTTCAGGTTTCAGGTTATGGAATTGTCCACTATACATATATTATTATAATGACTCAAATGTAGGCCGCCTTAGCAGACGCACAGCAGTTCTTGAATTGGTAACGATAATAATAAGCGATGTGTTTCATGTAAATTAGTTATGTGTATACTAATCATAACAAATTATCAATAAGCATTATTCGTTGTTATCCATGGAGAAATACGTTAGCAAGAATAAAACTGCGAAAGCGTTAAATGAAAAGCAAGGGACCAAACGAAGGTACAAAGAAGATTACATCGGATATGGTTTCATATCTTCGGGACTTGAAGATTCTCCATTGCCTTTCTGTATGATCTGCAATGCAACTCTGTCGAATGAGGCGCTTGTTCCAAGCAAATTGAAAAGACACTTGTAAACAAAACATCCAGCTGTAAAAGCGCAACCGAAGGAATACTTCGAAAACATCAGGGCTCAACAAAATAAACAAGCTAAGAAACTTACGAACTACCTAAAGCTGCCAAAAAAGGGATTGATTGCAAGTTATAAGGTTGCTCAGTTATTAGCAAAACGCAAGAACGCACAGACAGAGACTGAATCAGTCATTGCACCAGCTTTAGCAATAGTTGTTGAAACTATTCTAGGACCCGATGCCGCCGAAAAAGTTAAAAAAAAATCCTTTGTCAAATGATACTATCTCGCGCAGAATTGAAGACTTATCGTCAGATTTACAAGACCAAATCTGCGAACACTTCGACGTGACTGACGATGAAGTGTCGCTGCTGTGGTCTCGTCAAGTTGATGAATCCGCTGACGTTAGCGGCAAAGCTCAGCTGCTAGCTTTTATTCGGTTCATAAGGGATGAAAAATGTGCCAACGAATTCTTATTTTGCAAAGACTTACCAACTACGACCAAAGGCGAAGATATTTTTAAAGTGGTGAACGAAAACATTTTGCTATTCAAACCACAGTGGAAAAACTGTGTCAGTGTTTGCACCGATGGCTGTCCTTCCATGCGGGTGAATAGAAAGGGATTCGTCACTCTTGTGCGTCAATAAAATCCAAAAGTATTAGTTGTTCACTGCATGATCCACAGAGAAGCTCTTGCCTTCAAATCTTTGCCCGAAAGATTTGATGTCTGCTCTGGATCAAGTGATTGAAGTTATAAACTTCATCAAATCTCGACCGCTTGTATCCCGACTTTTCTCAGAGCTTTGTGAAGCAATGGATTCAGACTACAAATGTCTCCTGTATCACACTAACGTTCGTTGGCTCTCCGGGGAGAAAGTGTTAAAGCGTGTCGTCCAACTCAAGGCTGAGCTGATTTTATTCTTGGAGGCTGAAAAAAAAATACTTTGGATTTTCTATTCATGACGAGATCTGGTGGGTTAAGGTCTTCATTGAATTAAAATCTTCAAGGACCATCGAAACAATCATCACTGCATCCTCAAAACTGAAGTCATTTGGTGAAAAATTACCTTTGTGGCAAAGTAAGATCTCGAAAGGAGTCTTCAACTGCTTTCTTACTTACAATGAATGTGCTTCAAATAAAGAAATAACCCCCGAAATTCTGGACACTTTGAAACACCTGCAGTCAGCATTGCAGGAATCATTTCCAACAGTTGGAAGTAATGACTATGGGATGGGTCAGCTATCCATTTGGAAACAATGAAGCTACAATCTGACAACTGAAGAAGAAGAGCAGTTCATCATTGATTTAAAAAACGATGCAGTTCTAAAGTCAAGTTTTGCCGAGAAAAGCCTGGATGTGTTTTGGATTTCAATCAACAAGTTATATCCTGCTATCAGTTTAAAAGCAATCAAAATAATTCTTCCATTTGCATCTTCATGGTTTTGTGAGTTTGAATTTTTAGCACTGACCGAAATCAAGTCTAAGAAAAGAGAGAGACTTCTTACAATAGACGATGAAATGCGAGTTTGTTTGTCGACTCTGGAGCTTCGATTAGATCGCATTTTTTCTCAAAAACAGGCACACCCTTCACATTAAATGTAATACTTAAAAACAGGTCAAATCTTTTTTTCTTTTTATTATGAAAAAACTGTTGCTCTTCATGGTGTGACGCGAATTTTTTTTAGTTTTTTACTGTGCCGCCAGACAAAAAAGTTTGAGAAACACTGCTCAAGTGTCACTAACTGATACTGTCCACTGTGATGTGCCATAGGTGATCGCAGACATAGTTCGTTTGCGCTGACACTATAGGTGTGTCTATCTATACTTCATCACATTACGTTCCAGAGGTTACACCGCTTTCCCTCACACGTCAGGACAGACAATTTACCTAATATGACAAATTGACATTTATCAATCCTCGTTCTCCCACTATACACCTAACGTTCTTTCGGGCATTTACAAGTGTATTTAATTTTCTCTCTCCACTTACTTGTCCCCACACGACCTAACTCTTTACTGATGTATGATCATGATCAAATACAAAGAATAAATTATAAAACTTACTTTTCCTTGATGTAACTACATCGTCGCCTTATAAATGCCCTTTTTATTCATACCAACATACATACAATTCATACATACTACCCGAACTCAATAACCAACACGAGTTAATCTAATAATAACGCAATAGCATTTATATTATAACATAAATATCCTATTCAAAAATACCTTAACACAACCTAATACCCGTCTAGTTATGACTACTAGTTAGGTCAATTAATTAAGAATAAACAATTTAAATAAAATCCAACTTATTTACACACTACGGTCTCATAGTGCTATGTTTCACAGGCTATCTACACGACTCATACATTTGTTCTCTCCAACTGGAGTTAACATCTCTTCTTACACCACTATAGCCCGCTTGTGGCCTTCTACCTCTGTATGACTTGCGATTACCGCTACCATAGTCATCTCTTCTACCATCACTGTCGGACACAGACCTGTGCCTCCTATCCGAACTCGCAATCTTCTGTTTAGACTGTTCTGCCCTACTCCAACAGTCTTTAGCGATGTGCCCATGTTTATGGCAGTTAAAACAAATTCTGTCATTTCTAGGTTTATTTCGCTTCTTGTTGTTATACCTGCTTCTCCAACTTCTAACCTGCTTGTCCGAAGCGGCTTTGACACCTGTTACATTTCCAAGTAAAACATCTCTAGATAACCTTGGCATGGCTACACCTTCGCAATACCCTGTGTATAATGGAGATCGAAGGAACACTTTGCATGCTTCGAATCTCTTAACTGCGCCGTCTGCCAATCTGACCGATTTGGTATAGCCTAAATAATCCTTAGATTTCACTAATCCCCCTCGAACCGCGAGTGTACTGCTAGCTGTGTCCCGGATCACATTTACCTGTTTATTATTTATCATGCCTGGATATAATTTAAATCTATCTTCCCCACAATCAACGTAATTAATTTCTTCATCTGATTCACTATGTCCACTATCACGATCCCTGTCTTGGATGCTCCTTACAAAATTAACCCTATCCGGTGGCCGATTATCCCTCTCTTGTCTACGGTTTTCTCGATTACCTCTCCTATCACTAGTGCCACTATTACCCTGTGCATTTCTATTGCCAGCTCCATTCCCTCTATGTTTCTTACACTGGTATGCCATGTGTCCCTTTTCCTGACAGTTAAAACATGTAACATCCCTAACGTTTCTATCATCCGCTTTAGGTCTATCTATTCTCCTATCATAACTTTCCCTGCCATTGTTTTCATTTTCCCAAGGTCTATCATTTAAGCCTTCATAACTATCCCGACCATTGTTCCCACGTTCCCTGGACCTATCATTTCTCCTACCATAATCCCTATCACTAACATCATTTCTCTTTACATAATTTACCAGGTCAATGACTTTTTTATGGTCGCTAACTGAAAGCGGGTTGTTTGGGTAAGCATTCTTAAAGATCCTAATAATTTCTACCAAGTCTTCAATTACCTTAGGGTTTCTTTCTTTTACAAAAGACTGCAGCTGAGGGTCGCACTTATTGATAAAGTTATCAATCAGAATGAAGTTCTTCAACCCCTCGTAAGTGTTCTCTACATTCTCGAATGCGAGCCATTTAGTGAAGAAGTCTTTCTCTGAGTTGATAGTTGTTTGGGGATCAACTTGGCTGGATGGAGTGTTTTCATAATACTTCTTTCGGAATGTTTCCGCGTTGTGCCCGTATGCGTTTAGCAGTTCCTTCTTTAGCACCTGATAGCTGTTTTGCATGGAGTGGTCGTGGTTTTGGCAAATCGTGAGGGCTTTCCCATGTACGAAGTCCAACAAGATTTCGGACCACTCCTTCTCCTGGACATTAAACTTTGCAAGTTTAATTTCAAAGCGTTTCAGATAGTCGCCGATGTCGTCCTTGTCTTCCGCAAAAGGTTGGATTTTCTTCTTCATCCATGCGGCGCTACTATGGCTTTCTATGTTGGCACTATTGTTGCTGTTTCCTTCGGTGGGCACACTTACACCAGCCTCTATCCTCATCTGTTTAACTTGAATTCTCACTTTTCTGTCCGCCTCTTCTTTTTCCTCCCTCTCGATGCGTTCCGCCTCTCTAACCTTTTCCCTTTCCAATTTTTCTGCCTCTCTAACCTTTTCCCGCTCTATGCGATCTGCTTCTTCTTTTTCTTTTTCTCTGCCTCTAGCTTTCTCTCTCTCCAAGCGTTCCGCTTCTCTAATTCTTTCCTTCTCCAAGCGCTCTGCTTCTGCCGCCACCATCTGCTGTACATAAGCAGTTAGTTCTTTGCCGCGCAGTTCTAGTTCTGTCTTAGCTTCATGAATTAGCTTTTTCCTAAATTCTTCCAGGTCGTAACCTGAAGTAGCTGCCATATTACCTTTGTTACTTTACCTCGCTTTTTTATTTAAATTATCTTACACACAGGCCTAATAGCGTCTATTACCTATGTTCTATAAATCAAATTACCTTTTGAGCGTAACCTCGCTCCGCGGCTACCTAATACCTCTTGATTCAAATAAATTAAATTCGTCACTCTACCCTTGGCGTCTACACTGCCAACTCCGACTTATAATAACTTCTGTACTTTCCAAGATACACTTAGTATCCTTGGTACCAGTGTGTAGGCTACCCTTTGACCCGACTGAATACGCTGTGCGACACACGCACACTCAACCGACTACGTGTTACTCACACGAGTCGCCGGTAAATAGACCAACCTGTCTATTTACAACTACTAAAATTACAAATGGGCAATCAGGCTTCACCTCGATTGTTCCCCAGATCTAGTCTAGATTACGCTAGATCTTAGTTACTTCTTACCTGCTTTCCCAGCCAGGAGTGTATATAACTTACTCATCCAAATAAACTATGAAATTAAACCTAAATACGTTAAACACCAAACTATAGATCTAGTTCTAATGAATGAGACTTTCGTCTGACAGTAAGACTTAAGACAGGAGTATTGCAAACAATTAATACATGACGTTACTAAAAATGATTAACTAAATGATTCACATTCACACACAGGACGAATTAACAGCTAAACGTATATCTGGACCTCTTGCTAGATTACACCTAATTTTAAGGATATCCCCAATCCACCACGATTTAACCTGGTAGTGATAATCTAGCGAGTGGTCACTTCCCTACAGACTCTAATTATTCTAAGGAGAAAGTAGTTAAATAACACTTGACTTATCTGTCTAAGAAGCGGCGATGCGATAACTCCACAGTCAGTCTCGGGTCCACTCTTCCTAATGTCTGTCCCGGCGGCAAGGCTCACGGCGATGTCTTCCCTAGCGGTGAGATAAAGACAGCGAACGTTTCGGCTCTCCAAGGTCCTTCGGTAATGGTCTGCAACGGCTCCGGTTCTTCGGTGGTACGGCGTCTGGTTCTGGTTCACGGTGATCTGTCGTCTGGCTCCGGTTCGTCGGTGCCGTAGAGTCTGGTTCCGGTTGCTGGTTCTAAGGCAGGTACGGTGGTTCCAGGTGGTCGTCTGTCCAAAGTGAAACTGGAACGGTCCAACAGTTGACCCAGCGACAAAGTCAAAGTCCAGTGCTAAAATACCGGCTATCTGGCTATCTAACGTGTAGCACAGATTCAGCCGAGACGTAGATCAGATTAGCACTATTGTACTTAAGTGCCGCAGGCAGTAAGATGGTTCCTACGTCAAAAGTTCTTTGGCGGGCGTGACCTCAACGGTCGATCTTGGCCTTGCAGAGGTGACCTTCACGTTCGTTCTCAAGATGCCGGGCAGGCGATATCTCTTCAGTACGGCTTCGACAGGACGTTTTTCTTCCCTTCAGCAACTGTAGCCCTCTCAATACCGAACTACAGGCTTCAATACGCTGCCCCAACGTATGGGCGTTTACAAATTACAAATGTAGATCTAGATCTATATTTCGTTACCTCCTAGGTCTACGAGTCCAGGATCTCACTGGCTTTCCTTCGCCGACGTGGCTGTATAATCAGGGTCTAGCTGCAGACTAGGCCGATGACGTAACTTCTGCCTCCTCCTAACAGAGGGCTTCTATCCTTCTGGATGTTGATGCCAGTGAGCTCCGAGTCAGGGGTCGCCACGTTGTTAAGACCTCTGCGCGGTGTTGATTCTTGACAATCTGTCTAGTGTAGATCTGACTGTAGGTAACGCTGAATTCAACACTTCAGTAACACCGGCGAAAGGCCGAAACAATCAAATATGTAGTCGACGCTGATATGTTGTTCTAACAATATGTTTAATACTCAAAAGGGAATCGTCCGATGTCAATAATGTCGTACTCAAGTCTACTACTTTACAATAAGCGTCCTCCTCCTAGCGTCGTTTAGAGCGTTCTTACTTTTTAAAGATCTGTCACGTCACTTGTCGCTAATTAAAACTTTACCCTATTCCCGAAACAAATAACTAATTCCTAACTACTTCCTAATCATGTCATAACAATATAAAGTACTTTTATTAGAAACCTGTGGCTATAATACACTAATTCATGGGATATAGGAAGTTATCCAAAACCAACTTATGAAAATCTCACTGCATAGATGTGGCACCATGTCAAAGCACTAAATATCTAGATGTTCGTCTGCGATTTCTCCCCTTTCCACCTGTGTATAAAACAGCTTATACATGTAAAATCAACTTGTTTTTCTTGTACTTTGTTATTGTGTTTATGTAGATGTGATGTGATGTCACTTTAAAAAAGCCTAATCTCATAACCATGTGGTGTCATTAAGTTAAAGTAATTGCTTTCATTTCTCTGTCATAAAAATTTCTGTTTCATGTCATGTATCCAAAAAAGGTTTTAAAACCTTTCCTCTACTTAACCATAGCACTCCACTGTACTCTTATTTTGGACAAAAAGTTCTTAGAAATTTTGTGGTTCAACGCTTGAAATGTTATAAAATGTACACATCATCACATGGTCCTGATTCAAGGCCTCACTACAGAGGTTGGACTTGACACTTTTTCTAAAATCTCTTGGTGCCAATTCACTATGACATCCAGCCATTCTTCTGGTGGTATCAGTAGTCACACCAACCATGATGTCTGAAATCTCCATAAACAGGTCTTTGCCAGTGGTGGTCCCAATGCATGCTCCTCATAGCAGCTATCTCTTCTGTGATTTTAAAATTGCTTTTCGTACTGCAAATTAGTACCAAGAGTTGAGCGTTATCAGATATGGCGGTGGCAATAGATATATTTCAAACTCTGATGCTCTGTCTCTTAGTTTTAAATTTAGATTTTTTAATTGTCGTGGGGAAAAGGGTGGTGGCTTCAGCTGCATATTTCTTTTCATGGCACTTTTCTTCCATCAGTGATAATAGTCCCCTTTTTTGCGCATTGGTCTTCAAAAAAGGGCTTCATTTCACTGCTTAAGATGTAAGCAACTCTGTAGCATGCCCTTACCATCAACACATTTCTTTGTCCCTTCTTGGTAAATATTCTTGTCAGTCCTCTAATCTTAGAGATGTTATCTTCATGGCTCAAACTATGAATGCTGTCATATGTCGTTATGTTCTATAGAAACAGTCGCAAAGCAGACATATTGGCTTATTTTCATGCTCCACAAAAAGGTAAAGATCTGCCCACTTATGCTTGTTTCTACATTCAGAGCCTACTTTTCATTTCTCAAATCTCCCATTTCATTAATGCACAAATATTAAATGGTATGGCACCCTTCATATTGATATCAAAAGCCAAATTTGGCTCATGAAAGATGCACCCACAAGATGTCAAGGACAAGGCTAGCTCAAGACAGTAACAAAATATTAACTGTCAAATCACATCAGTGAAAAATTATTTTTTTTATAATAACAATATTGCAAAATCTTGATTCATTTCGGTTTGAATCAATGTTTTAAAGTTTGGTCGTGAGGTTCGATATTGTTTGTTTCCTAACTCTACAATAAATTTAAATTTTGTTTACAGAAACTTATTTAAATTCCTTTCATGCGATTGCATATTTGTCGCCCTGTGGTTCAATCTCATATGTGGATTTGGGGGAAGAAGATTTCAGTACTACCTTCACGTACTCAGCCAAAACAACTATTTTGAGTTAGTAATTGAACCCAAGTCTCCAAGTGGTTTATGCTACTCAGCCACAAATCCCTCAAATGGATGCAGAAAAACTAGTTTAGATAGATGTGTATTAAATAACGCAATTTTAGAACCTATTTACAATCTTTGACTAGCTATAGCAGTGAAACAGTTCTCTATTTACAACTAATAATAAAGCTAACTTTTTATTAACAGTACATAAGCTATAAAAGTTTCAATGTGTTTTCACAGTACAGACTTATGGTACCAATATATTATGTACACAGAAAAAACAAAACACATTAACATTTGCTTGACAGACTTTTATGTTGCCATAAATGCCATGGATATTCAATATAATAATGTTTCAAAAAAATAAAGATAAAAATATATAAAGAAAACAAAGGATGTGGCTCACATGACCAAATTACTGTACAGAGTTTTATAATAAAAATCTAAAAAAAAAAAATTACTGTTACTCAAATTTACAATTTTCTAAAAACAAAAAAAATGAGACAATGCTGGTTCATTAATAATTATTATTCTACTTAATGTATCCAAACATGTAGATTTATTTTTGAAAGCTGACCAATTTAAAACATTGCACTTAGTGACTCTAATATTTTGATTTCATGGAAATGCAATAAACCATCTAGTTCAATAAGTTGTTAAAGTCTAGATAATGTAAAAGGGACTCAGGTTCTATCTTCAACTCTGCCTGGCTGTACATTCTTAAAAATGTCAGGAGTATAACAATAAGGACTTCATGACACAACAAAAAACAATAAGCAAATGCACAAGCTGCTAGAGCCACCAGCATAAACATGGTTAAGGGGATATTTTTAATCAAACTCTTGATCCCATTAAAAAAAAAGTTTTGAGTGATAATTGAAACAGCTTGTTACTGGTGGTGACTTAAGTTACAGAGGTCAGTAGGCATATAGTTTTGTTTTGTTGATCTGCTTGTCTGGACACTCTCTAGTTCTGTCATAGTAATAGAAGCAGCCGTCTCGACGAATGAGTTTCTTTATGAATCCATTATGTGGCCATCTGTCCACCTGAAGAAGAGCCAGATATAAACAATGGTGCATGAACAAATGTGGATTGTTTATTGAGACTTCACTTTATATTTCATCTGAACAAAACATGCAGCTTGGTATGCATAGCCAGCTGACATTGAATAAATGTATTTTATGGTTTATCTGATTGAAATAGCTTTCTTTGAAATTTAGGACGACAAAGGCTCCAATTATCTTACTGCATATTTCAGCTTATAATAAAAATATTCATCTTATTATCAACACTTATCTGTTGATAATGCTATTTTAGAAGTATTAGCATTAGCAGCACCCAACACTTTAAGCAACTTCTGATTTGAGAAATTTATAAATCTACTCAACCCTCATCACAACTCTATGAGGGAAGTGTAGTGGACTCTAGTGAACCAATCACTAATGAATGTAATTGTTAATTTCACTGAGCAAGGGAGAACAACCTACTAAGATAACAATAATGAGAAAAGGGTTTCTGATGTCAGACAAATGTTAATAGAGAAATCTGAAATTTTAATTCTAGATCTATCTAAATGTTTCTCCTAAGAAGAAGATAATTAAATCCATGCATCAATCTAGTGCATGTTAATAAGAGACTTAAACTCTTATAATAATTAAGAGTTTTCCTGGCTAATTCAGGCAACATGCTTGACATAATTAATTAACTTGACAGTAAACTATACAATTTTATTAAACATGAGAACTCACATGATCAGTTTTCCTCACTTGCTTGTATTCAATTTCATCTCGGTACCCTGCCAGTTGGAATCTGTAAGCTTCTTCTACTTCTTCATTCCATTGTGTTGGTCTTGACATTGACTTAGGACTAGCTGTTGGCATTGTCTCAACTTTGGCCATGACTAGTTAGTAATGAGAAGGAAGAAAAATCATTTCATCTTGTCATACCAGCAGTTCAAAATACTTGCAAGTCTTAGGGTTAATAAATAAAAAGCTCGCTTGGAATCTCTATATTTATGAAATGATCAAAAGGTTTTAAAATAGGAAAGAAAATTGAATGACTGCAAAGGCAAGGATTATGTGCGTCCAACTGTCATGTTTATTCTCAATTTGAACTTAAGATTGCCAGCGTAACCCATTGTCCTCCAGAAGGTTTTTTAAGACTAAGACTAAGACTAAGACTGCTTTATTGATCCTTACGGAAATTTGTTGTGATTACAAGGACTCGTTTCTCATATAAAGACAACACAACAGAAAAATACACATAAATACAACAGACAACATAAAGAGTTCATTCAGCGACTACACACAGGTATCTTGGTGCATTTCATGTTCCCTGATCAATGAGTGGCGGTGATAGAGTCTGACCGAGTGAGGTACGAACGAGTTTTTGTACCGCTCCGTTCTTGTTTTGATTGACAGCAGTCGCCCACTTCGCGACGACCTGGCGTAGTTCTGATGGAGCGGGTGGCCGTTGTCTTCCAAGATTTTTTCGATTTTTCTTAGGCACGTTTGTTCAAAAAGTTCCTTTAAATGTGGTAATGTTGTGAGTGTAATTTTTGATGCTTTTTTAATGATGTTTTCTAGACGTTGCAACAGTTTAGATGAGGCATTGCCTTGCCAACAACTTATTCTGTATGTTAGCAGATTTTGTACTGTTGCGCCGTAAAATGTCTCAAGGATCTTCTTGTTTAATTTAAAACTGTTGAGTTTGTATAGAAAAAAGAGTCGCTGGGCTGTTTTCTTTGTCAGAGTTCCAAGGTGGTCTTCCCATGAAAGCTTGTTGTTGATGATAATGCCTAGATATTTATTTTGACTATGTGATGTAATAATCTTCATTTCTTAGAAACTTGCTACAATAAAAACAAGAACCAGTAGCAACTGTTCTAGCTAACATTTAAAAACACTCTATCTCTTATATGACCCTACTTCTTGCTAACATTTAAAAACTCTCTATCTCTTATATGACCCTACTTCTTGCTAACATTTAAAAACTCTCTATCTCTTATATGACTCTACTTCTTTCTAACATTTAAAAACACTCTATCTCTTATATGACCCTACTTATCTTGCTAACATTTAAAAACTCTCTATCTCTTATATGACCCTACTTATCTTGCTAACATTTAAAAACTCTCTATCTCTTATATGACCCTACTTCTTGCTAACATTTGAAAACTCTCTATCTCTTATATGACCCTACTTCTTGCTAACATTTAAAAACACTCTATCTCTTATATGACCCTACTTATCTTGCTAACATTTAAAAACTCTCTATCTCTTATATGACCCTACTTATCTTGCTAACATTTAAAAACTCTCTATCTCTTATATGACCCTACTTCTTGCTAACATTTGAAAACTCTCTATCTCTTATATGACCCTACTTCTTGCTAACATTTAAAAACACTCTATCTCTTATATGTACCCTACTTCTTGCTAACATTTAAAAACTCTCTATCTCTTATATGACCCTACTTCCCAGCATACCTAACTCGATCATGTTCACTATTTCCACTTTCATCCTCTGTATTCACCAATTTCACCAAATTACAATAAGCAAAATTCACCAAAATACATTTAGGTACAACAAGCTAACTATTTTGCCTGTGACAACAGCCTTAAATATAAGAATACTTCATCATAAAGGATTCTCCAAAACATATCATCTTTCAGCGATATAATTTTTTCTTCTTTTCTAATATAATACAGACGTTACTTAAAAAAAAAAAGATGATTACATCCTATGCATATATTTGTGAGTAGGTGTGTTTAAACCAGAAGATGAAAAGGATTAAATTGAACTGAAGGATAAAATGCAAACTAAAAAAAAGTGAGAGCAAGACATTTGAACACTGGAGGCAATGCCAACTGGAGGAAGGATCCTCTATAAAGTGTCCTGTTGTGGACATCTGGTAAACCTCTACATGTGAAACTACTGAAGCATTTTTTCTTCCCATTATCTAGATTTAGAATCTAGTTACTACATCTAGAACTAGAAAAGAATCTATACTATTATCTATACATTTTAAGATCACATAATTATAATAGAGTCTAAGTCAGTAGTATTTACTATTATTAACTTAATTAAGTAACTAGACTAGCAGGATTCGTCCTATCCTTGTATACAATTTAAAAGCCTTAAATTTACACTACTTTTTGCGTTCTATTCTGAGATCTAGAAGACTTTTTTCTTGGTCTTAAGCTATATTGTTGTTGTTTTAAATAAAAGAATATATAGATCTAGCTCAGACTCTTTATACTATCAATGTCAACAAACGTACATACCAAGCGTTAAATTTATTAACGGAAATTACACCTTGGATGTTGCCTAGCAACATCCTAATGCTTCAGAAAATTATTAATTGGTTTAATTATTTTAGTTTAGATATCAAATATCTAGATCTTGAATCTATAATAGAGTCTATATCTAGATCTAAATGAATCTTATCTTATATGATACAGACTTTACTTCAAAATAGCTAGCTTAGGCCATAGACTATTTTGTAAAGATCTAGATTCTATTTAAAAAAGATAAACCTTGACGCAATTACTAGTTAGTAGTTTATATTTATTAGGATGAACATTTTATAATAATTATAAATCTGCCTAGTAATGGAATGCTTTTCTTCTCAGAGGGCTTCTAAATGTAAAAAAAATAGGTCTCAAATATATGGGCCTGCTATTATAATTAAGCTACTTGGATAGGACTACACAATAGCTACGCCCGTTTATTTGTTCCCAAGCTTTATATTGCTTATTATGGCCGGAACATCCAATCCTTCCAATAAACGGGCCACATTATTTTATCGACCCCCCCCTAAACTACTTTTATCTGTTCTTTCCCTCTCCATCTCTCTCTCTCTCTAGAACTTTACCCCCCCCCCCCCAAATCTTTTTTTTTTTTTTTTTTTTTACTTGTGCTGCGAGGTTGTGCATATTACGATGCTTTCTGAGATAGACTTGAATTGGAATGACACGCTTCATATAGCGCCCCCATCCGCCCCCGACACATGGGCCTACACGCACGCTTGCTTTCGTCACGTGAATTCATATATGTATCACTTTTTATTATACGCTTCCCCCCCCCCCCCCCATTTTCCTCTCCCGCCTACAATAAAAACGTTAGTCCTACGTAGGCCTACATATTTCTCTGACTTTGCTCCAGGTTCTCGATTCAATATCAAAATATATGTTGCTTTTCAACCGGAACCCACATAAACTGAAGTACCCGTTTTCACACCACACTTTTCGGCTATTTTTTCTTAGTAGACCTACAATGACAACCCGAAACTTTATTTATTTGTTAGCTTAATTGCCTTTATCTGGCTTCTTCTAACTATGACTAATTAATGCCCCTAATTTTTTTTTCCTAAATGTAGCACCTTTGATTACTTAATTATGGTATTTGGCACCGCAAACATTTCTGTAGACTAGTGTAAGCCATCAGTTTCAGAATTTTCTTTCCCCGTTACCCACACACTACATTTAGACCTATTTTTGACACTGCGTCCGAAGATTGATTTGGAAGTCCCAGCTGCAACCTATATATTTTGCCATACCTAACGCAGATATAACCATGTTCAGTCGGTGGGCGACTTATAATAGGTTCTTTTTGGCGTCTACGTTTGTCCTCGGTAATAGATTTTCTTTTGTTCTCAAATGTGCATTTTGCAGCTTTGTAAGAAATCTCCAGTTGCTCTCTTCTATGTCAATTAAAGCAAGGTGGCCCCACAGCTGGTCTTTTTAGCGTTTCTGGGGGGTATCATTGCTACGCAGACCATCTTTCAGATCACAGTGGTCCCCCATATGCGGAACGTGCCCTGACAGCGTAGCTGCTGCAGTATAATCAGTCCCTCTATACTGACATTCACAAGAACATCGCTATTTGTATACTGTCCATACTGACATTCACAAGAACATCGCTATTTGTATACTGTCCATACTGACATTCACAAGAACATCGCTATTTGTATACTGTCCATACTGACATTCACAAGAACATCGCTATTTGTATACTGTCCATACTGACATTCACAAGAACATCGCTATTTGTATACTGTCCATACTGACATTCACAAGAACATCGCTATTTGTATACTGTCCATACTGACATTCACAAGAACATCGCTATTTGTATACTGTCCATACTGACATTCACAAGAACATCGCTATTTGTATACTGTCCATACTGACATTCACTAGAACATCGCTATTTGTATACTGTCCATACTGGCATTCACAAGAACATCGCTATTTGTATACTGTCCATACTGACATTCACAAGAACATCGCTATTTGTATACTGTCCATACTGGCATTCACAAGAACATCGCTATTTGTATTGCAGTTTTGTCATTATATTCCATGATGGAGCCCAAACACCTTTGGTGAAAGCGTTTAAAAGGTCTTAGTATCCATGTCTCAGATCCATGTTATAAGGATTGAGAGAGCCACTAGTTGGTAGACATATTTCTGTAAGCCGGCGGAGGGATTTATTCCACCACACTCTCGCTTCGAGGTGCCCATAAGATAATAGCATAGGCCTATAGATATTATTGGAGGTGTGGTGGCTGAGTGGTAAAGGGGGTCCCGGATTAAAATCCTGGGATTTCTACTATCTGAAACTTTAGGCGGCTCTAATGGGCACATGACATTGGGGAAAGTAAAGGCAGTTGGTCATTGTGCTGACCACATGACACCCTTGTTAACTGTGGGCCACAGAAACATGACCTTTACATCATCTGCTCCATAGATCACAAGGTCTGAAAGGGAACTTTTCTTACTATATAGATATTATAGAGACCTGGATATTAAAACATACATCCCATGAACAATAAAAAAAATAGCTTGAAAAATGAAAGTTATCTTTTTTAGCGGCTCCCGTAAGGGGAAAAAGCCGCTATTAGGTTTGTGCAAAATGTCCGTCTGTCCGTCTGTCCGTCTGTCACACTCAGATCTCGAAAACTAGAAGAGATATGAAAAATATTATTTCATCATTAAATGCGGCTTGAAAAGTTTAGGTGCAACGGCTACTTTTGGTTTTCTAAAAGCAAACCGTTTAATTTATAAAATTAATTATGCAAGCGATTTTTTCATAAAAATACACCAATTCTAAAACAATTACGTAAATGTACAATTCTAAAACAATTACGTAAATGTAAGGGAGGTAATGTTACAATATACTAACAAAGATGGACAATTTTTGTGTATTTTCAGTATCACTAAGTCAAATATATTTTTAAAATGTACAGAAAATGTTTACACAAATATAAATAATAGTTAACGATGTTTTTTCTGGTCAACTAGCTGCTAAAATTAAAAGAAAACATTTCTGTTTGTTTATAAAGGCTAATAATGCATTTTGTATGTAAATATCACGCACATTTTTTTTAATGGACTTTTTATGCAGCGATTTTCGTGCAGTAGCGTAACGTCGCTACATGACCAGGTGCTAAACCAATTCCTTAAACTTTTTTAAAAAATCAGATTTTATTTATTTTTTCTTTAGTGCCCCCATCCGAATAAAAGAAGATTATTTTTGTGCGTTTTGTCTGTTGGTCGGTCTGTCCGTCACGATTTGATTAAAAAAAACTAGAACTCTAAAAGCTATTGAAAATCTGATTTACACTTTAATGTTCCTCCCGTAACATCTCAATAGTTTTAAGTATCTAAAAATTGATTGTTCCGCATTTTTTTGTGCAAAACTAATCAACCCCAACAAATGTTTGTTTGCTCTTCTAATTATATTACATTCAATTTCCATGCTTAATTAAACGTTGCAAAAACACATTATCAATAATATGTTGTTCCGTTTTTTATGTAAATAGCATATTAATGCTAAATCAAAATCTCTATACTGACTTATATTTCATTAAGTGTAAAAATGTTCCGGATATTGTTTTATAAAACATGAATTATGCCTAATGATTGTTTGAAATCGCATAATTTACTAATATTATACTTATATTATTTGACAATGCGTCACTATAATTTGGTTATCAATATCAAATTGTTCCGTATTTTCATCTTTAAACAAATTTTTAAAATATCGACAATAGGTTGTTCAGGGCTTTAAAAAAAAAGTAATTTACTAGAATTGATTACTGAAAATTACTTTTTAGACATTTAATTTTTTTGCTAAAACATAACATAGAAGTTTTGTAATCGATTAAGAAAGTTCCGGATTTTGTTTCTTATAAATCGTCCGAATTTATTTAAAAATCTACTAACGCCAAATAATTGTTTGAACTCCCTCTTCTAATTAATAAACAAATAATCTTCTCATTTACGAAATAATGTTTTTACGGATTTTTATGAAAAATATTTTAACTCACTACTCTCTTACAGTACATTTAACTTTCTACCTAAAACATTAAAAAATCTAATTATCGTTAATATTATGTTCCGATTTTTAAGGAAAACAGAATCCAAACACCAAAGTAAGGTATGAAAATCTCTCCACATGGCTGTAGTACATCTAATTTTTATACGAGACCATCCAAAAAATTTAATTAACGGTATTTCATTTATCTGAAATTCTCTTTTTATTTTACTATTTGTACAAACATCCGGAACAATCTATTATATAAACTTTTCAATTGTGTTCATACCTAAAAATTATTGCGATGTTTTGAAACGTAGAATAAAGGTTAATCAATTTTTAATAACTTTTAGTTGTTTTTTTTATATTAAGATGACGGACAGACCGACTGACAGACAAAACGCAAAAACAATGCCACTTTGATCCTTTTTAAATAAATTCTATTAGAACTCAGTGCACCAATGTCTATGAACCCTCGTTAAATATCTCGTGTAAATAAAGACATTTTTTTTATGGTACCGGTACTAGCCTATTGTGAGGTAATGGAATTTTTTTTCTTTGACGTCATATGAATGGACTCTTTAAATGTAATGTTAAAAGAACGCACTCGGTGCACCAATGTCTATTAACCCTCGAAATATTGCTTGTATTAATAAAAACATATTTTAGTCTAACTAAGCCGTGTGACGTAGTGTTTTTTTTCCTTTGACGTCATATGGATAAATGGCTCGTAATGATGAAGGCGATTTTTATTCTAGCTAGGCCTAGTGACGTAGTGTTTTTTTTTCCTTTGACGTCATATGGAATGAATTCTTTAAATGAAATGCTTAAAGAACGCACTCGGTGCACCAAAGTCAATGAATACTTGGATAAATGGCTCGTATCGATGAAGACGATTTTTAGTCTAGCTAGGGCTAGGCCGTGTGACGCAGTGTTGTTTTTTTCCTCTGACGTTATATGGAATTAATTCTTCAAATGAAATGAAAAAAGAACTCGGTATAGTAATGTTTATTAAGCCTCGTTATGTGACTCGCGTTTAAAAAAGGAATGATATCTTGATTTAGATCTAATCTAGATTTTTTAAACTAGATCTAGATTTTTATTACAGTATTTCTAGATCTGGATTTATATTCTAATTAAAATTATTTTAGAGTCTATATCTAGAATTTGTAGATCTATTTTAGACTAAAATAGACTAGATTAAGATGTAGAATTTCAATTTCTAAACTTAAAGTGTAAAAAAAAGTGTAGATTTTCATTTCCAAACGTTTTGATCAATATTGTAATGTTTTAATATACTAAAACTAATCTACTATTTTTTTTATTTAATTTAAATTTAAATTTACGGCAAATGAATCTTTGAAACATTATTACTTTTGACCATCGGATGGCTGCCTGGTCGTGCGGTTTTCGCGCTAGACTGTCGTTCAGATTTATGGATGGTCCAGGGTTCAAACCCTGCCCGCTCCCATCCCCCGTCGTCCTGCGGGAGGTTTGGACTAGGAAGTAATTATCTTCAGCTCTGAAGGAACATCTCTGAAAAAACAATAGAGAAAATTGACAAACATATACAAGATCAAGCCAGACAGACACTTTAGACACAACATGTATGAAACACTATCTGAATTAAAATTAGGTTTATTCAACAGTAAGTAAAGAAATACTTTTGTTCATTTTGAAACCACATTTTAAAATTTGTAGTTTCTATTTGTTTTCATTTCTCTCCATTTTGATTTCTTGTTAAATCCTCAAAACAATTTAAAAAACAACAACAACAGAGTTCTACAATGTAAATATTGAAAAACAATCGTCAGACTATAATTTAAAAAAGCAACAACAGCAACAGATGTGATGAAATAATTATACAAAAGAATTGAAGAAAAAATAATAGCCTGTGTATAAATCATTCTACATATCATACCAGGCAGAAACGTACACAAAAAAAAGTGCAATAACTCTTCAATTGTATAAAATAGAAAGAATTAAACAAAACTTTAAACAACAGTTCACTTAGGGGGTGGAGAACATAAATTCAGTGCCATTGTTTAAAGTGGTTTTTAAAAGAAGAGGCACGATGGCTGAGCGGTAAAGCCCTTGGCTTCTGAAATGACCCTGGCCACTAGACGCCCTAGTTAATGGCCAATCACAGTAACAGATGACTTTGCATCATCTGTCCTATAGATCAGGAAGTTTGACAGGGGGACTTAAATTCCCCCCCCCCCCCCCCCCAAAAGGAATGTAAAGTGAAGAAAAGTTCATTAACTCTTTCTCTCCTAACTGACGATACCAGCGTTGATTCCACCATAATGTGGTAAGTAATTACGGAGAGAAAAGAGTTAAAGTGAAGAAAAGGGTCAATAAATATTATGAGAATGGAGATAAAATAATAGATGACAAACTACAGAGACGGGACAGCTTTAGGTAGCTTTTTGAAGGATGGCTTCAACTGGAAGGAATTTTTGTCCCAGATAGAAACAACTTTTGTTATGAATTAGGTGACAAAACATGACACATAAATAAAACAGAAATAGGTTTAAAGGATGAGGTGGAGGCATTTTTGGTCTTTGAGAAAAGATTTTTACCTTACTAATGGGTACCTGACATTAGTTGGGGAAAGTAATGGCGGTTAGTTGTTGTGCTGACCACGACACCCTTGTTAACTTTGGGCCACAGAAACAGATGACCTTTACACCATCTACTCTATAAATCACAAGGTCTGAAAGGGGAACTTTACTTATCAGCTATAGTGAAAGAGTCAACAGGGGAGAATAATTCATAATATTCTTAAAGGAATTTTAAGCTTCTATTACCCTGTCCCAGAGAAGCGGGTCAGGCAACTGCCCCAGGCAGATCTTAGGGGGTGGCTAGTGGGGCAACCTCCCCAGGCCCATTGCCTTAGGGAGGCCCTGTGATAAAGAGAATCCTTTGTCACTGTCAGCTCATACAAATATGCCTAACCCAGATACGACAACCGCCCAGGGCCCCACAGACTGATAACGCTGCCTCTGGCCTGTCATGTTAATGTCACCATTGCTCTATCATATAAGGAACAAAAGACAGGATCATTGGCTGAGAGGCATAACCCTCTAGGCTACCTATCAAGAGAACTCAAGTTCAATTTCCCAACCCGGGTTGAGTTGTGTATGCAGAGTACCTGTTAGAATGAAATATTCTTTTATAAAATGTATATACACTCAAGAAATAAATATAACAACAATAAAATAATAGCATCAAACAGGAACACAATTTTACAATTCATTTATAAATATATGTGCAATTATACAAATTCATTTATAAATATATGTGTAAAGTTATAATAAAATATAAAAATATTACGTTACAACATTCAAACAATAAAATCCAAAATATTGCAGTCATCTGATTAATGGCCATTTATCAAGCTTATTGCATTGTAGAGAAAAATATTATATCACTTTCAATGTATAATCTCGCAATGCTAAAATATCAATGGTATGGTTTGGTGTCCATATCATCACAGCACCAGTTTTGTAGGGAACAGTTCACATTATCAACATAGCATTAAACATTACAGAATTGTAAAAATTATATTTAATGCATATAAGTTATATACATATGTATTTTTAGCCAGGAGAATAGATGGCAAGAACTCCAAATAGTTGTAAAACTTTATTTTAAAATGACCTAGATCTGAGGAACTGTTAAAGGGAAACTCCGATGGTTTTGACAATTTTTGATATAATATGTGTTTTGATTTATAGATAATGAATATATTATTCTTTTTTTTTTATTTGCAAGAATAACTTAGTAATTGATGTTTTTGTGACATAATTTTTCTGCGCATCCAAAACAGTCAGATTTTCACTGAATTTCTGTGTGACGTCACGACGGTGCACTCAAATCCTATTGATACTCATTGATAGGGAGGCGAAAAAGAAATTATCTTTGATAAAAAAAAATTTTCGTTATTACATCATTAAAATACTTTAAAAGAAATTTCTAATGGTGTATAAATTATGACTGTATGTTTGACCGTAAGAAAATTATGATTTTTTTGTGCTGTTTCGACCTAACATTGGTTGACATGGAAAAAGTGATGAGAGAGCTTGACGCTGGCTCAGCCGGCGAGACACACCCCCAAGTCAAAAGTTAAAAAGTTGGAATTGAGTTTCGTAGACGATAGATCTACTTATTAAATAAGAAATTTAATAGTAGATCTAGTATTCGTAGTAAATTTCTAGCTCACAAATCTGATTTCATTTATATTTATGAACTTCAGTTGTTTAAAATGTCTCAGTAGTATCATTAATTGAATTCTTTGGCCTGGAAATCCAATGTATTGTTGGTACTGCACCTGGTATTAACTTCAATTTTTTTTTTAAATCCCATTTCCACAGCAGTGAAGTTGCTGAAACAGCTTCTCTCAAAATGGTTTGAGCATAAACAGGAATTAGCTAATGCCTTTGTAAAATATTTGCTCTTCAGGCGAATAAATTTTCCCCATTTTCCCTTTAAAACTTCATCTCTTGGAAACAAATGAAAAGAGACACTAATTTCTGTATCAGCATACTTGCTGATTTTATCTTTGTGATTGGAACTACTGCAACAAGCTGAAGAACAATATTTAATTTTCTTCAAGTAGAAATAGAGGTTTATAAACAATGACCGATTATAAATCAACGTGGAGACTAGATCTAGCTGTGAAGCGTAACAATAAATGCGATCCGATAGGTCTAGATCTAGACTAGAGAGTTTATCGGTTATATAGGTCTAGATCTATATTTAGCCAGCACCTTCGTGACGTCACGTTTTTAAAAACTAAAAACATCTCGCAGAACCCCGTTTTTTTGGGGGCGTGGAGAATTTTCTGTCTAATTTATTAAATATAAAATTTTCCGAGCATTTAAATAAAAAATGATATAATGTTTACTATTACAACTTTTTACGCAGAATTTAAATATGTCAATAACTAAAATTTGAAAAACTATCGGAGTTTCCCTTTAAAAAGAAGTACTATGGGCTAGAAATTATAATTGAGGCTCATCACATAAGCTGGGTTTAAAACCCAAACTATTCTATATTAAAACTATCCTTTAAAAAAAAAGAGTAATCTGTATAACTTTATTTAAAATACTTTAATGAAAATTATCATTTGAGACAATATAAATAGTGCATCTTGAAACTGTTCACTGCCCTGTAAAAGTAAACATTTACTGTTTGTCTTGCAGGGCATTTTATGTCTTTTAAAATTCAAGTTTGTTATTTTGGGAATCATTATGTACATCATCAACCCAAATGGCAATAGGCATGAATGTTAATTAAATGCTCTGATGAACTTAATATTTAATCTAGATCTTGTAAATGGTCAGAGCCAATCACTGAAATTTCTCCATGTTTCACAGTGATGAATGATGACACTTTCATGTTGCGTTGTTGTATTTCTGCTTTTAACATCTTTCGTGGTTCTAGGTAGGGCTAAAAACAAATGGTAAAGAAGATATCCATCTTTACAATGTGTTATGGTACAAACATAAAATCAATATAATAATAACATTAGGTTTTAGCAATATAGGAGTGACTGTACAAACTATGTACATGTCCCTTCACATTTCGAAATTAGTTCCAAAAATTTATAATCAAAGGTAATTTCAAAAAATAGGCAAACTAAAAAGGATCAAGTCTTTATTTGCTTTGAATTTTGATTCACATACAATAGGGCTAAGGAGTGGATGTAATTTAAAAAAAGAACAACAAAAGATAATTTCATATTCAATATGCATTTACTACTTTGTTAGCTGAAACTCTTTTGTTTATAAATCTTGGTTAATGGCACACATATAGGTCAGATTTATAAAACAGCTTTGAATTGAGCTCATTTGTTTAAAGTGAAAACAAGTGAAACCAGCAGAATGCATGAAATCCTGCTAATAACATTTTTAGCCAGCTAGTCCAAGTGTGGGCTAAGACTATAAAGATGTAGTCCTTTTGGATGGTAGGTAAATGTAAAAAAAAAAAGTAAAGTTCTTCTTTCAGACTTTGCGATCTATAGGGCAGATGATGTTAAGGTCATCTTTTTCTCTGGCCCACGGTTTTTAAGAGGGTATCATGTGGCCAGCACAACGACCAACTGCCTTTACTTTCCCCAACTAATGTCATATACCCATTAGAGCCCAAGATCCCGGGACCTCGGTTCAGAAGCCAAGGCCTTTTCCATTCAGCCACCATGCCTCCTGTAGGTAAATAGCCAAGGTTTTATTAAAAAGTTTTGTTTTTTTTCAAAACCAATCATTTATGAGAATATTGCATGGCTATGCAAAGTGCATTTCCCTAACCCTAACCTTTTGGATTGGATGTTTTTTTTTTAACCCTTATCCATTTCTTATAGTTTGAACCCAAGACATTCAAATTGAAGCTACAGGCTACAGCTTTTCTGGTACTGTATAAATGCATTTGTCAATTACCTCAGATGACATAGGAAATGTGCCCCAATGAATGCCAATAGATGTTTCTGCTTTTAGATCTTCATGAATGGAGACAGCCTGAGCTGGATCAATGTGCATGCTTGATAACATCTTTCTGTTAGTGAGAATTAAAAAAAAAATAATTAAAAAAAAAACCCCAAAATTTTCAAAACCTGGATTAAGTTTAGTAAGAAAAGTTAGAAAACACAATTATTATATACATGGTGTGACTGTTTGTAGGTACAAAAAATGTAGGATTTTTACAAACCTTGGACTATATTCTCCTATGGGTAAAGCTGCCAAGGTAAATGGGCCTAGCCGTTTCCCAATAAGTTTAAATACATCACAGTAGGCTGTGTCGCCACAAAAGAAAAAGCTGTGCCAAGGCCCTATGATACTCCAGGTACACCACAGCACCTGTAGAAACCACAAAAATTATCATATTGTGATCACATAACACATGCAGACACTTTTTATCTAATTATTAAAAAAAATTATTTTTTTTACATCATAAGTCAGTTTTCGGGAATGGAGTTGTCAGCTATTTTCTAATATTTAAGAAGATTTAATTTTTTATACACATGGTGGGAAAGTGCTTAGCTTTCAATCCAAGGGTTTCTATCTGGAATCTTGGTGAATTTTGAACAACTAATGGGTACCTGACTTTAGATGGGGAAAGAAAAGGTGGTCAGTTGAAGTGCTTATTAACTATCGGCCATAGAAACAGTTCAGCTTCACATCATCTGCCTTATGGAAAATGAGGTCTCAAAAGGGATGTTATTATATACGTAGTAAGAATGTTCATATTACATGTTGTATTTGTTAATTTTTTTACATATGATATACGACAAAAATATCAAAGTTATTTTATCCAAGACATGGAACTATTAAAGAGATAAAATATTTTTTAAAATGTCTTTGACAATCATTAGTAAAGGATGTAATAGATGATAAATATATAGAAATATATATATATATATGTGGAAGGCGCAGTAGATGAACAGTAAAGCGATTGGCTTCTGAAGTGGAGGGTCCCAGGATCAAACCCTAATGAAAACTGGTAATTATATATTATATTATTATATATTATATATATATATTACAATCATTAGTAAAGGATGTAATAGATGATAAATATATATTGATATAAAGTAAAGTGATTGGCTTCCAAACTGGAGGGTCCCAGGTACAAAACAGTGATTTTTTTAATTTTGGGATCTTCAAGGCGCCTCTGAGTCCACCCAGTTCTAATGGATACCTGGCTTTAGTTGGGAAAAGTAAAGGCAGTTGGTCATTGTGCTGGCCATATGACACCCTCATTACCCTGGGCCACAGAAAGATATGACCTTTATATCAACTGCCCTATAGACTGCATGGTCTGAAAGGGGAACTTTACTATTTACTATATATTTATATATACGGAGAAACACATAAAAAAAAAATTACTTTATTTTCATCATGAGCCGTTCGTTTGCTCCAGTGTTGGCATGGAGTGCAGACAATTTTCACATTGAGTTCATCGTTCACCATATCTTCCTGCCACCATGTCATTTCCACCACACGAGCACAACCACAATGATTCATCCATTTCTTTAGTCCCATAGGTACATACCAACACAAATTATCTCCGAACCTAAACATGTAAACAACAGTTGTCTATTTTAAAAATCATTTCAGAATTGTAAACAATGCCGTAAATTGATTAGTATTCAGTATTTTTAGTATCTCAACACCTGGAGTTGAGTAGTTCTTAAATAAAGAGAACTACCTAGACAGTATAAATATCATCATTAAAGAGAAACAAGGTGTCTGGCAATGTGGCATGCGCTCTGGACTGTCCCCTCGATGGTCCTGGTTTCCAACCCTGGCCACTGCCATCGCCTGCTGTCCTGTGGGAGGTTTGGGCTAGAATGCAATAATCTTTAATTCTATAAGAACATCCGAAATATGTAAAGCCAACAAAAACAAGAGAACTATGGCAAAAGTAGATGCTTTGATTTGTAATATCACATAACCAAATGAGCAACTATTTCACTAATAAGAGTTAGCTTGTGATCCTACTTTACCAAGTAGTAAAAGGATTTTTTTTTATTAACCTTAAAGTCAGAGAAACAATTTTCTATTTATTTCCAAGTGTTTTATACCCTTTTAGGAGGTGTGGTGGCGTAGTGTTAAAGCGCTTGGCTTCTGAACCGGGGGACCAGGGTTCAAATCCTGGTGAAGACTGGGATTTTTAATTTCGGGATCTCTGGGCACTTCTGAGTCTACCCAGCTCTAATGGGTACCTGACATGAGTTAGAGAAAAGTAAAGGCGGTTAGTCATTGCGCTAGCCAAATGACACCCTTGTTAACCTTTACATCATCTGCCCTATACATCATAATATCTGAAAGGAAAACTTTTTTTTACACCCTTTATACTTTACATTGTTGTTTTAATTTAGTTTATATTTTCAGAATTAATAGTTAAAAATAATAAATTCTACCAATCGTATTGTGCATTTGACAAGAAGACTAAGACCTATTAATTTTTAAAACAAATTTCTGTCAGTTTTAGCAAATGTCCTTTAATTATACCTCTGACATAATCAAAGTCAAGAATAACATTTAATTTACCTATCATTAAGTGCCTCCACACTGTTTTGATCCAAATGATCAAAATGTGAATGACTTATCAGAACACAATTTATTGGAGGTAGTTCTTCTATGGTACACGGCACTGGACGAAAACGTTTGATGCTACAAAAGTTGACAGAAGAGAATTTGTCACTGAACATAGGGTCTGTTAAGATGGTAACTCCATCAAACTGAATAAGTGAAGTGGAATGACCGAGCCACATGTGTCTTACACCTGAGGTTGGGGAGGTCTGGAATTCTTGCAAGTTTGATTTAACAACTGGAAGTGTTTTCTCTAACTCCTGCAACACAGAAAACAAACATATAAAGTAAATGTACTGAGTGAATCATGCTAATAATTGTACTTATTCTCAAATGACTAAAAAAAAAGGGATTAAAAAGACGTAACTAATATCAAAAATGAACTTTGCATTGTTTTCCAGATAAGCAGGTCAGGTAAAGTGTTTTTAGATGTTGTTTTTTCAGTAAAATGTACGGGCCTGAGACTGTGGCCAACTTGTTTTTACAGCTGTTTGAGTCTTTAAATCTGTGCCTCTTAATTTCTAGGAGGCGTGGTGACCCGAGTGGTAAGCGCTTGGCTTCTGAATCGAAGGGTCACGGGTTTGAATCCTGGTGAACACTGGGATTTTTTATTTTGGGACCTTTAAGGCACTTCTGAGTCCACCCAGCCCAAAAGGGTACCAGACATTAGTTAGGAAAAAGATAAGGTGGTTGGTCGCTGCACTAACCACATGATACCTTCATTAACTGTAGACCACAGAAAGGGATGACCTTTACATCATCTCCCATAGAGATTGCAAGGTCTGAAAGGGGAACTTTACTAACTTTAATACTTAAAGAAAGATTATAAAATCAATGCCCTATCCACATTATTGAAGTTTAGTAATATGATTTAAACTAAACAAATAAAAAAGTTAATTAAGTTCTATTAAGTGGTGATAATAATGTTTGAGTGGTACGTGTGTAAATCAATACATCATGTACCCCATAGATTGCAAGGTCTGAAAGGGAAACTTTACTTTTTACTTGACTATTAATTCCTGCAGGAGACAAGGCTCTTTACAAATCTACTGAGAATTGTGTCTTGAAACCCAAAGTTCATTGATAGTATTTCTACCAAAGGATTGCTAATTAAGATGCCTTGCATATTAATCATGGTAGCAAAGAAAGCTGAATGATAACTACCAATACAGAGAAAAGAAAATAAATTGATTAGTCATTAGATTAAAAAGAAATCACTTTGTTTACTGGCATGGAAAGATATCTATGCCAACACAATATTTTTTTGAAGCTAAAATAAACATATCTACCATGTACCCATTTAGTTCTTTTTTTTCCCTTTAAAAAGAAAAATAACTTCTAGCTTAGAAATAAAACGAAAATTCCAACTTTAAAATTCATGATTGTTATATATCATAATCTGCTAAACATTGATGTCTGTGAGGTATGTGCTCAGGACTATTACCACTAAACACTATTGTACAACAAATGGTTTGGGCTATGACATTTCTGAAGGAATGTCCAAAATTTTAAAGCTTTATAGTATTACATAAAATTAAAATTTTACATTTTTATGTGGAATCTTTCTTCCATCTTTGGTGCAATTGAGAATTCTACAGAGATGAGAAAATCTTGAATTTCTGTTAATTTTCCAAGGGTTTTGGAAACGCCCTTTTTCAAAGACAGGCATAGGAAGTTGATCGATTCTAATATCTGATAACGTCAACTGGGTAGACCCTTCAGATCTATCATCAACATCCATTTCCATATCGCTGCAAGTGTCTTCATTTTCTGGTAGTGTTAAATTCATCTCATACTTTAAATGCCCTTAAAAAGAATGACAAAAAAATAATCAGAAAGTTTGTGGAATATAATTATATGAACTAGAATCTCTACAAGCGTTTCAACTTTATCCATCTGTAACTAGTTTTCTAGTGTTTTTGTTTCCTTTCAACATGCAGTGTCCTTTTCAATTTCTACATTTTAAAACGATGTCTGATCAACGTGAGCTAATGATATAAATGAAAAACTGTTGAATATTATCACAGAGGTCTTAATATACAAGCATTGTCATGTAGTGTCCATGTCAGGGACTCAAGAGATGTGCAAATAGGAAATTTACTTACACGCTGGTTTCCGCAAGTATGACGTTTTTAAACAGAAGATTACAAAATAAAAGGGAGTTGATTAGTAATGAAAAGTTTTACTTTATTTCCTCTTCGAGAACGTTCTAAAAACCTATAAAAGGGGTCCTTCAGTTAATAAATTTCAAGCTTCATGTTATTATTTTGTTACATACTTTTGTAAATTTATTATTGAAGTTAAATTGTGTGCTCAATCTACTCCTGATTTCTATAATCAAATATTTCTTTACCCTAATAAACATCTCTGACCTACTTTAAACATTTAAATTCTAAAAAATATCAAGATGTATTAACCACCCAGTTTAATTCAGTACAGGTCTTTGTAATTAGACAAAATATTTTCAACATTTTAACTGGTTTCTAAAAAAAACACTTTTCCTGGAACATAGAGTAGGCCTATATGAGGCTGTTTCATAAATATACAGCAATACAAAACATCAAACACATAGTTGTTAATTTAATCTTGAATGATTTAACACTATAATTATATTTAATCATGTTACTTCATTTTCCAGTTTTTCTCTCTATCTCTTTCTACATGCATTTGCACCATTCCACAATCACACTATCAATCAAAAGGTAAAAAAATAATTAATAAAATATAAAATCAGGATCCAGATGAAGTTGTATGGTTGGATAAGCATGTAAATTAAATATGTATACAAATATTAATAATCTAATGGGTGAATATAATTACTTTGTCTTGTGAATAGCTTTCAAGATTATTGTTAATAAAGTGCCATTAATTTAATTATAATTTATCATATCTTATCTTATATAATACAGACGTTACTTAAAAAAAGAAGATGATTATGTCCTACATGTCATGCATTCAGTCATGCATATTATAATAATAATAATAATAATAATAATAATAATCTTTATTATCCGTAAGGAAATTTGTCTTACAATTTGTGCATTACACCAAACAAAAAACATTATAACTATAAGAAACCAAAGTGTACATTCACACCAGACGCACTCATAATTTACATGTGACAAAGTTTATACCAGATTGTTCTTATTTAATGATTTGATTGCCAGGGGAACAAAAGAGTGTTTGTGTCTGTTTGTCTTTGCTATCGGTGTCTTGTATCTCTTTTGTGATGGTAAAATCACAAAATCCTGACACAAAGGGTGATTCTTTATTTCGAGGATCTTGTTAGCTTTTTTATAGATGTTTGTCTCAAACAACTGCCCAAATGGGGTTTGTTTTTTGCCAATGATTTTGCCAGCAGCATTTAGGATTCTATTAAGTTTATTTTTATTTTTAATGCTCAGATTGCCATACCAGGCAGTGATATTGAAACTTAAAATATTGCAGATGTGAGCGTGATAAAACATAGCCAAGCCCTTTTCGCTAACATTAAACGAGGACAGTTTTCTTAGTAGTCGTAATCTTTGCTGCCCTTTTTTGCTGATGACTTAAATTCTTAAAGTCACTGGTTTTCCTAGCTAGCTCAGGCTCTAATAGCATTTGGGAAGAAGGAGTACTTGTACAAATTTGTCCTAGCATATTCGATGAGGAATGTGCCTTTATCTTTGTGTCTTTCTGAGTATTTTATTAAATTTTGTTTTTGTATTTGAAGATTATGGTTCAGTGTTTTATGTATAATTGCTATTTTACTTTTAAGTCTTCTATCCTGAAGGCTTTCTAAATTTAGTGATTTAACTAAATAAAGGTGTTAGTCTAGTCAAATGTGAATATTATATTCGTTTGTTATGAATCTCACTGCTCTATTTTGTGTCAGTTCCAGTTTCTTATGTTTTCTTGAGTTGAGGGGTCCCAAACAGAGGATGCATATTCTATTATTGGCCTAACCAAGGTTAAATAACATTTTAGTTTTATGCTCTTATTTGATTTATAGAAATTTCTTTTAATAAACCCTAATGCTTTGTTTGATTTTTTGATAGTTTTATCAATATGGGGATTCCATGATAGTTTTTCATTTATTATAACACCTAGGTATTTTGCGTTTTTAGTTTGTGTTACTGGTTTACCATGAATAAGATAAATGGAATTAATTTGTTTTCTAAAGCTTTTTTGTTACTCTTAATAACTGACATTTTTCTGGGTGGAAAGACATGCTCCAATTTGATTCCCATTTCTGTAATTCATCAAATTCTCTTTGTAAAATTTCAGTATCTTGTGTTGTTTTTATTGTTCTATATAATATGCAGTTTTACACCAATAAAGATTGGCAAAGCAAAGATCTAGTATATATAATATAATATTGATTATTAGTGGTAAATCATGATAATTCTAATAATTATATAATATAATTAAATATAATATATATATTTTTATATGGAGTCTAGAGTCTTTTTTTTATTTTATATAGATTATACTTTATTATTTTATTATTAGATTATTAGACTATAGATTAGATAACTTATATTCAACTCACGGTGACGGTGTCAGTAAATCGAAATCTATCCAACTAATCCAAGATGATGATGATGTGATGGCCTGCCTACTAAAATTATAACTTTACCTAAACTTAACTTCAAGTCACTAGGACCTAGACAGACATCTATTAGTTTCTAGAGTCTATGAGACTCTACTATCAACTCTATGATGAGTATGATGAGTATGATCTCTCTATCTATTCACTCATTGACTAGATTAGTTAGACTAGTAGATTCTATTAGAACTATTACTTTACTATTATAAAGAAACTATCTTATCTACTACAATGTCTATAGAATCATTGTGTCCATTTATTCAAGATAAAAATTTGATCTAATACTAGTAATACTGCCATAACATAAAATTTCTATCCAATTTAGGACTACAGTTATGTAACTGTGAACTTACGAATTTTCTTTCATAATGTGTTTGAACTATTATATAAACAGGTAGATTGTATTTTTTTAGTTTCCACTTTCGTTTCTACACTTCCTGTAGCGCTTGCGTATTTTATATTATTCTTTCGGCAAAATGGCTTCCTCGCTGCTGAAGGTCACTTATTCTGCGGCTAGAATTTTAAATACGACTCAAAAGGTATAAATTAATTATTAAAAAATAGGTTTGTATCTATCCAGATCTAACAGTATTAATTAAAACATAAACATATAGTATCTTCCACTTTAAAACTTCACCAGCATCTAGATTCTAGGAGGAAGAATGTCTCAGTCAATCAGTGTCTGGAGTGTCTCAGACTCAGGCAGTCAGTGTCTGAGTCGACTGACTCTGACTCTCAGTCTCGGTGGTTTAGCTAAGCCTAAACTGGCCTAAACTAAGCTAGTCATTCAGTTATCTTGATTGTCTATCTTTGTATCAGAATGTATCAATCAAAAGAACTCTTTTGACACTTTTGTTCCTTTGGAAATTTAATTACTGAACAAAATCTAACTTGCTGCAGTAAAATTCTCATGTAAATGTGTTGATGTTATGAATGTTTTATTTAATAGAAAGAGTCTAGACTCTAGAGTGATAGCACTGACAGTCTAGAGTAACAGAACTAAGCCACTGACCACTCCAACACCTTCATTTTCATGTTAATTATTATTAAGTCATTAAGATACTTATCAAACACCCAACTGTAATTTTTTAAAATTCACCTTTTTTTCAATGATTATATTATGGCGGAAAACAGATTTTCCATTGAAAATGCATTTTTAGAGTTGATAGTTCATTATCTCTTTATATAGGTCATCCGTAGCATATTTGGTTATACTGAGGTATAGATCTATGTTTGTATAAGCTTCCTTATCAAAGTTTTGTAGAAATTCGTTTTTATAAAGATTTGATGCGTTTGTGAATGTCCCCAAGTATCAATATGACGACGAACAGGTTTTACTTATGGATTTATGTGATCCCGTTTGAAAAGGTAAGAAACATATTATTTTTATAATTATATGAAAAAAATTGCTTACTTACGATTAAAAAATGGTTATTGTAAATGATTAAGAAAAAAAAAACGTAAATAAAAAGATTTGTTTGCCTTAGAATTAAAAATAAATAGCCTCGATGACATTCCGCCATATTGTTCGTCGTCAGATCTCGTTTTCAGATATTTATTTATTTCCACTTAAATATTTCATATCTAGATTACTAAAGACATAATTTTAACTTAAGGAATCCTAATTCATTCATTTTAGTACTTAAAAGTATATATTTAAAAAAAACTTTTTTTGAGCACGTTGTTTTTTTTAACCAATCGGAAATTCGTCGTCGGAAATGGACGTGATACCCTTTTTTAAAAACTTGATTTTCAATCATTCAAGCTGAATCGCCTAGGCTGCAGCATCTAAGAAATGCTATCTAAGTCTAAAGTAGCCAAAAAACATGATATTTTGAAATATTATCAACTATTTTGGTAAATATTTTACTTTAATATTAGTCAGTCGCAGATGTGAGATTGTTAGAGATGAGATCGAGGTCGACATTAGCGCACGCATGTTTACAATGGATCATATGGAGAACACACAGTAACACTAATCTAGATCTAGTTTCCAGAAATACATGTCTAGATCTAATAGTTTCTAACTTATATCTACGTCTTAATTAATCAAGGGAAACATTATGGATCAAATTAGATTGATTAGATCTAGAATAATCATAGATCTATAATCTATGACTAGATCTATGGATAGCCTCTCTACTAGTACTAGACCAAAACGTGTGTAGTGTGTAGATATGTAATACTCTAGATTTACTAGATCTAGTTTACCAAACAAATCAAATCTAATTCAATCAATGTCTTAAGTCTTAAAACGTAAAAATTAATAATCATTTAATTAATTCTAGAAATAATTGTGTACATTCGAATTAGATCCACTAGACTAGATCTAGACTTCATTAAAACCTCGTACTCGCCATACTGTCTTTCTTCAATTATCTAGATCTAGACCTAGTAGATCTACCACATACTGTGACATTTTAAAATAATTTTAATCAATTTAATGTAGATCGAGATCTAATCTAGTAAATTCTAGTTTAATTGATTTGTGATTACTAGATCTAGATTCAAGATCTAGCCTGGTCTAGATTACTCTAGATTCTAGATCTACACATTTAGTCCTTGATCCAAAGAATTAAAAGCATTACACTAATTAGATACTATACCTATTAAATATAATACTAATACAAATAGAAGGATGTTTTTAGATGTTTATAAGTATAAAAGTGTTGTTCTTTATCTTTTCTCAGAAATAGAATAGATACTGATAATTAATAAACAATATTATGCCTTAATTAATCCACCCTTCCTTGACACTCAAAAGTCTATTAGAATAATTAGACCTGTTGCAGATCTCTGAAATATCTTGATAATATTTCTATTATTAGATCTATAGATTTAGATCTAGATCTATAGTCTCTATATTATTCTATAAAGTTAATAAAGTCTAATATGAAGATCTAAATCATGCTATCACTATTGATGGCTATCTAGGACACAATCAAACATTCAACATTCATAGCATTGTTTTATTTACATTTAGACTAGTTACATTCTTACAAGTTATATATAATAATCTATTAAATCCAGATCTATATCTTTTGTAGTCTAAAATGTACTTTAAACATCAGATCTAGATCATCTAGCTTCCAAATGTAGCACAGACTCACTTTGAAGCTTTCTGATATGCAAAGTAATCTTGCATTCTTAATATCATTATGATATGTAATACCAACCAAGATCTAGCTAGTTGCTAGACATAAGTTTTTTTTAATAAATAACATTCTTATTTAGACTATATCTACAATGTATATCTATCTAAAATGGATAAATATAAATAATATGTCAAAACATGATATAAGAAAAAAAATTTGACTTTTTTTTTTTAGAAGGGTGGGTCGGGGAGGGGGCTTAGTTATTAGTCATAAATATTAAAAATAAATGTTAATTCTTTTTCTTGTAATCTTCTATAAGTATACTTACCTTGTGACACATTCTTCTTTTAATATTTTTTGTTGTTTTGTGAAATACATGGATTAAAAGACATATCTTCTGTGTGTGATGGATTTTTCATGTCGAGGGGTAAGTGTGATTAACCTATTTTTTTATGGGTAAATAATTGTCTGGTGCTTATGATTTTATTTTTTTTTAATTCCTCTATTCTTGGGCATTAAAATTGATATATAATATGTCAAAACTTTAACTGGTTTTGTTATTAAGCATGATGATAAGGTATAATTTGCAACTTTTTTTTTTACGCGAGGGTGGGGTCTGGGGGGGCTCAATTAACAGGCATAAATGTTTTTTAAAAATTATTTTTTAATTTTTTTTCAAATGTTCTATAAATATACTTTACTTTGTGACACATTTTTCTGATAATAATATTGTGAATTTGTGAAATTTATGGATTATTGGACATATCTTCTATGAGTGATGGATTTTTCATTTTTAGGGGTAAGTGTGTTTGACCCAATTTTTTTATGTTAAATAATTGTCTGTTGCTTCTGATTTTATTATTTTTGAATTCCTCTATTCCTGGGCAATAAAAATGATATATAATATGTCAATAAAAGCCATTTTGAAATTGATAAAAAAAAATAGCCCTAAAAGTAGAATGTTGAGAGCTCAATCTGTTTTCCGTTTTATATGAATTATAATGAAACTAGTCCATTGTCAGTATTGTGCATCATCCATTTCTGTATATAGTTTCTAGAAATAATTAGTTTCATTTTCACCCAAAGACAATTTTTTTTTTTACTTATATTCAAAGTGAATTGGAATAAAAACATCACTTTTGTTTACCTCTTGGGTAGAATGAAGTAGGTCAGGGGTTAAGGGTATTTTTTTTGCCAATGATGCATCAGCTCAACAAAACCCATATTATGCTTCTAATTAGGCTGACAAATATGTGTTTGAACTATTATATAAACAGGTAGATTGTATTTTTTTAGTTTCTACACTTCCTGTAGCGCTTGCATATTTTATATTATTCTTTCGGCAAAATGGCTTCCTCGCTGCTGAAGGTCACTTATTCTGCTCCTTAGCGTGACTTCGGTGACCAATCGTAAGCTACTCTAGAGAGGAAAAAAGAATATGAAATGCGTAACGTGATGGGTTAAATTCGTATTTGCATACTGCTGTAATTTTTTTTTTAGATCTTGTGTAACGTTAGGCAGATCTGGGTTCTGTGTTGAAATTTCTTATTTAAAAAAAACTAACTTTGTTTGGAATTTAAAAATGAAGGCATCAAATATGAATATTTCATGACTTTTTTTTTCTCTATAGATCTATAGTTAGTCACTATTGTGTACAGCTGAATACCATGAGAGAGCAAAATAATTGCAAAAATATTACCAAAATGTGTTTGTTCTTTTTTTGTTGTTGTTGCATATGAAATAAAATACTGGGTGTTCTTAATCCTCCAAAGCTCCTTCTATAGGATCCTTATGCATACCATAAATTGGGAGATTTAATTCAGTAAAAAAAAAGGTTTAACACAGTATAAGTAGTTTTAATTTAATCAGTTTGTTTTTTTATCAATTTTGAAACTTTGTACAACTATGGAAAGAAAGGAAGACTATGAATGCATGCCTCTTAAGAAACCACAAAGCTACAGCTCTCTTATTTTTCTGCAGGCACCTGTACTAGCCTACTTGAACAATAGAAGATGGAGGTCTACCAAAGCTTTGAGTTACGAGCAGGCAGTCTTGAATATGCCAGAAACTAAAGTGACAACATTGAGTAATGGTGTTAGAGTAGCTTCTGAAGATTCTGGAATCATTACAAGTACCGTAAGTGGAAACACTACTATGTGTCATTTTATTAGTCCTGGAATTATGTGTATTACCTAGCCAGACTTGGTTTGCTAGTTGTTTTTTGAGTTGTGAAGCCAGGGAAGTTTTTGAACATATATTACCATGGCTTTCTAGAGTGCTTTAAATTTTCCTGTTAAAACTAATTAATGAATGAATCATAAGACAGTATTGTTGATAAATATTTTAAAAAATTAAAAACTCTTGTCTGTTTTAATTCAGTATTTCTTTGTATGTGATCACAGGTTGGTCTTTGGATTGATGCTGGTAGCCGCTATGAAGATGCCAAAAATAATGGTGTTGCACATTTCTTAGAGCACATGGCCTTTAAGGTATACTGATAATTTTTTGTGTTAGTTCTAGTCATTACTTATTGATAAGGTATACTGATATAGCTTTGTGTTAGTTCTAGCCAGTTACTCATTGATAATAAGGTATACTGATATAGCTTTGTGTTAGTTCTAGCCAGTTACTCATTGTTAATAAGGTATACTGATGAATCTTTGTGTTAGTTCTAGCCAGTTACTCATTGATAATAAGGTATACTGATGAAGGTTTGTGCTAGTTCTAGCCATTGATAATACTCTGTAGTCTACTGACTGTTTTGATTTCTCTGTAAAGGGCACAAAAAAAAGGAGCCAAACAGATTTGGAATTAGAAATTGAAAACATGGGAGCTCATCTGAATGCCTACACTTCTAGGGAACAGACTGTATATTATGCCAAATGCTTTTCAAAAGATTTACCCAAAGGTAATTTTTTACAAACAATTTCAAAGAAACTTAAGTATTCCCTTATAAGTACCACATTTCTACTTATCTAATATGATTCCATGACTCAAACTTCAATGTATGGATATTTTACAAGATAGAACACCTAGAAGCCTTTATAAAATAAAAATATGTGCTTACCAAACCTTCAAAATATCAAACAAAAAAACTGGATGTCGACAGAAAATAATAATTGTCAAAGTTAATATGAATTTTTAAAAAATGTGTGTTGTCCATTTTAATAACACAAGATTGTTGTGAGGTTGAAAGTTAACAATTAGATCTAATTCTACGACTATATTTCAAACATAGCACATGAACGAAGAGTATAAATGATGCTAAAGATCTCTAGATGTGTTTTAACTTAAATATAATTTTGTCACAATTGGTGTTTGATTTTTTTAAACACATATTCTTACTGGGGCCAAAATTATTAATATTTAAGAAAAGTGAGTCTTTGGTTGAGGAATGTCTGCAATAGGAAGATATAATATTAGGAATGTCTGCAATAGGAAGATATAATATATTAATATTATATGATATAATAGAGGAAGTGAAGAATATGGGGGGGGGGGGAACATTGTAAAGGAATCCATGATCATTTTTTTATCTCTTTGACTACCATAGAACAATGAAGATAGAACTAGTAATCAGTAGATTTGTAGAGTTGAAATTTCTAGCACATTATTGGTCTTCAGGGTTACATGATTCTTCCATGGTTGACCAGATTATTGATACCTTTTGTTTCTTATTCCTACATGTCTAGTCCCAGATATATAAGGAGCTAATTATCTATTTCTTTGTGTTGGAAGTGTTTGGTTTGAGCACTGTCTTATAGTAGATTTCTTTGTGTTCATTATTGAAAGCAACAAATTATCATTACCGTGTTACTAAAAATTGTATAGTCAAGTCATGTACATAGTTTATTTTAAACTAACCATCATTCATTATTGATTTCTCACTTTCAGCTTTAGAGATTTTGGCTGACATCACACAAAACAGTTTGTTGGGAGATCAGGAAATAGAGAGAGAGAGAGGTGTCATTTTAAGAGAAATGCAGGTTAGTGCTGGATATATTGTTGAACATTTGAAAGTATTTAACAAGTATTTGATTGTTGGTCAATGATTGTATTTGTATTTGATTGTTAAATAATTGTTGTTGTAATTGATAGCTAATCATTGCATTGTTTTGTTTGTATTTAATTGAGAATACTTTGATTGTTTGATTTCAGGAAATTGAAACAAATCTTCAAGAAGTTGTGTTTGATCATCTTCATGCCATAGCTTACCAGGGGACATCACTAGGACAAACAATCTTGGGGCCAACAGAAAACATCAAGTCAGTATTTTAGATATTATTTGAGACTTTATATTAAACTGATACTTCACTTGGACCAGTTTTAAACAGACACAAATATATGCTTCCATTGGTTTTGTTTTGCAATTCAAACGTCAAATTAAAATTTTAAGTGCTTAGTACCTATGAAGATAATAGCACACAAATTTTTGATACAACTTTTTAAAAGACTTGTTCAAGATACAAGTTTTTCTTTTACTTAAAGTCAAGGCCATTCCTTTAGTACCTCCAACCAATGTCATAACAGATAATGAAAAAAATAATAATGATATGAGATCAGTACTTTGTTTTTTTAAATCATTGTTCCATATCATCAGTGTTCTTGATTCTGTTTTTTATTTTATTTTGTTTCTTTGTTATCATAAAGCTATATTTTCTAGGGTTAACCATTAAAACTAACAGGGTTATTACGCACAGTTGTATTTTTAACAATTAATTTTAGGTCCCAAAAAAACAATTTCAGAATAAATATTTACTGTGTTGACAGTTCTCATTCCAAGGATATCAATACATTATTTAGTACTTCCTTGATTCATAACAAGTCAATAACATTTAACTACAAGATTCTAACAACCCATTTCAGATCGATCACTAGAAATGATCTTGTGGAATATATCAACACTCACTACAAGGGTCCTCGCATTGTCTTGGCTGCTGCAGGAGGTAAAAATGGGATATTTTTGTACTTAATTTACTTAAAAATTTGTGAAAAGTATGTTAAATAAGCCAACAGCTTCTGTATCCTAGAAAAAAACTATTTGTTAAATTGTAAAATATGTAAAAACTACTACTTAGATGTGCAAACATTACAATTTCCATGTAGTACTTAGGAAAAAGTTAACGCCTCTGTCCCAGCGTTTCTCAAATTGTCCTCTCCCCACCCTCAAGAAGGATGAAACATTCCTGAAAAAGGGAGAACCAGTCGATTTCTAATAAATGGAGCAAGAAAAAAAAAACATGTATGTTTATTGTACTTAACAATCCGTACTTGATTATTAACCAAGTAAAATGACATTATTGCCAATGTCTAACAGTTTAAAATATTTTAAAGGTCTTTTCATCTTCTATAAAAGATCCATTAAATGTATACCATTTTCTACTCAAAACTTTTTAAACGAGGTATTTGAAAAATGTCTCTGTCAACGTGATTCTTCTTGACTTTATTAAAATGGTCAAAAAATGTCTCTGCTGTTGTTCATTGTTGTGTTAACTTTTGTGTGAAAAAAATATAAAGGTCAGGGGCGAGACATATTACTTAACACAAATGTGCAAGCGAATGGTCTCACATAGCAGCATAGGCCAGTGCTGCTGCCTCCTTATTTTAATCTGCAACTTTTTTTTTTTTTTTTTTCACTATAATGACTAGTACTAGTATGGTCTATTTCAAGAAAACACTTCAGTAATGGCTGTCCCATCCTTCCATTTCGAGTTTAAGGAACACCACTCTGTCTCCTTGTGTATATGTTCTGAACTAATTATTTTGGCTTTTCTTGACAGGAGTGAATCATGAAGAGTTGTGCTCTCTGGCTGATCGTTACTTTGGTAAAATGACAGCAGGCTATGATGGTGAGATCCCAATTCTGCCTCATGCCAGATTTACTGGTAGTGATGTAAGTGTTTACTTGAAGCATTCACTCTTTACAACCTTCTATAAACATTTCTCTAATCTGATGATAAGTTCAAAAAGAACAAAATCAAGATTTTTAAAATTTAGGTAATTAAAATGTTCTTATTCTGATCCAAGTTTTATTGTGTTTCCTTTCAAGATGAGAGTAAGAGATGATTTGATGCCTCTGGCCCATGTTGCTATTGCTGTGGAAGGCTGCGGCTGGCAAAACCCAGACAACCTGGCCTTGATGGTGGCCAACACTTTGATAGGTAGCTGGGACAGGTCCCATGGTGGAGGTGCTAACCTACCCAGCGTATTAGCTCAGAACACTGTCAAGTCCAACCTGGCACACAGCTTCCAGTCCTTCAATACTTGCTACACAGACACTGGGCTCTGGTGAGCTATTTTCTTTTAAACAATAAGTCATACTCATTTTTTATAGACACATAGTAACTCTTTAATACATATAGCAAACACACCTCTTTGCCTTTGTTGACAGACATGCCTACAGATCTTCATTCTGTGAAACTGTACTGCAAAATTAATAAAAAGCTTTTTTCTTCTGAAATGGCACTGCTTCGTTATATAATTTTCAAAAAATTCATTTATTTATATTATTTGTTTTTCTAAAGCTAAATTAAAGAATGCAAAAATGTACTTGTATATATTGTATTTCCTACTGGTGTTGGGTCATACACTTCCATACCCTAGAATAGGCTTAATCATGCACCTTCATTCATTCAATTAACATTGGTAATCTTGCTAATACAATCTGCTCAAGATAATTCTTTTTCACATTGGTTTCTTGGGAAATGATAAAATGTCATAAGGGATATGAATCTGAGGAATTTCTAAAATTTATTACTTGGGGTCCATTTTTTAATTCCTACATGTTACTCATTGGGGCTTGAGGTTCCTATTTTTGAACATGAGTGTTCCTCAGTCTAGATTTTAATTGCAGACATGTCTTAAGGTACAAAATTGTTTTTATCTTTTTTTTATTATTATTATTTTCAAAACAATTACACATCTATTGAATTGTAATTTAAAGGAAAAACAGAGGGGGGGGGGGGTAAATGTATTTATACCAAAATGTATTTATAAATGTATCTTCACATATATCTATTTCTACTTGTTTGTTAATTTGGTGGGTTGTTGTTTTTTTTGACAGGGGTATTTACTTTGTAGCTGACAGAATGAAGATTGATGAGTTTATTTACTATCTGCAAAAAGAATGGTAACACACTTTGAACATTTTAAACCCATGCGCTGTTTTAAACTTGTAACTAGTACTGGTTACTATTCAACTAATTTGTGCTTCAACTTTTCCTTCATTAATATTTGTTTTGTTTTGACCAGGATGCGTCTCTGCACGGGTGTCAGGGAAGCTGAAGTTGAAAGGGCGAAGAATCTTTTGTTGACGAACATGTTGCTCCAGTTAGATGGCTCCACACCAATCTGTGAAGATATTGGCAGGTCTGTCATTTCTACACAGTACTAGATATTTGAATATGGTCATTGCAGATTAGCTAAATGCGTATTCGTTATGCAAAATCTCCCGAAAATGACCGTCAGTATGCAAACACGAATTTAACCTGTTGTGTTACGCATTTCGTAACCCTTTTTTCCCTCTCTTGACTAACTTACGAGTGGTCACAGAGGTCACTCGAAGCCATCCTATGGGTTATGAAGGGGGAAACAGAAAAGGTTGGGGTGAACACATTGTACTCAGATCTATAGGCCTACGTTGATTGGTTCTTAATAGCAAAATTAGATAGCAATTAGATTTAGATCTAGTCTAGAAATGAAGAATGCGAGAGTGAGGGAGTGACGGGTTTACCATTCAGTTAGCTACTACACCAAAGTTCATTAGTAGAAATTAATTATGTTGAAGCATTAAAAAAAAAAAGAATCCCTGATTCTCTTATTCATTTTAATAGAAAAAAATATCGAAGTGCTATCGATTCAAAACACATTGTAGATCTGGATTCCTTATCTATATTTCTATCTAGATCTAGATTACTTATTACACAGGAATAGATCTAGATCTTGAGTCTAGCTAGACAATACGTTACGATTCTCTACATTCTAGATCAAATTTAGCATGATCAAGATCGATAATATCTAGTCTAGATTCTTAGAATAGTTCACGGATAGGATGAAGGTAGGCCTATGAAAGTTTGGAGTACGCCTACATTTGTAGTGGATCCACGGCATTGGTAAAACTCTTGAGCCCAGATCTAGATTATATAGATCTAGTCTAGATATCTCTATTTATCTAGGTTTAGATTTTAGATCTAATTATAACATCTAATCTATTCTAAAGTTTCTAAATCTAGACAATCTAGTTAGAAGATATATATAGATCTAGATTTAGATTTAAATTATTAAATAGTAAATAGTAGTAGTTATATAATTTAGGCTAAGATCTTTATACATCTATACTTGTTCTACTTGTCTTTGCTGGTATCTAGACTTTAGGCCAGATCTCTATTGCTATAATAGTACCAGAAATTAATATAAATTAATGTTTTAGGTAGATTTAGATTTTAGATCCAGTCTCTCTGCAACTACTAGGTGTCTAGATCTAGATTAATAGATTTATCTAGATCTAGAGTATATATATATATATATAATATTTGACAAAATAGTCAATCGCGCAACTGTTACACATTCTGGTGCCAAAATACACATTTTGACTATCAGTGTTACACATTTGGACTTTTTTTGGTAGGCAGGTCTGTCATTGTTAATTCTCTTGTGGTATTCATTGTCAATGAATTTCCCTTTTCCAGACAAATGCTTTGCTACAACAGAAGAATTCCAGTGGATGAATTGGAAATTAGACTGAAGGTAAAGCATAAAGTTTTGGGGAATGTATGTGTGTGTATAAAGCTTACAACTCTAATTAGAGAGAGTACTACTTAACATAATTTTTTTTTTGCTTTTGACAACAATATTCTCTTTTTTTTTTTTTCAGGCCATCAATTCAGATACTTTAAAATCAGTTTGTTCCAAATACATTTATGACAAGTGTCCATCAGTAGTGGGTGTTGGTAAGAACATCTTTCTGATGATTATGTTTATTAACATGTTGATGAGAGAAGCTCTTGTCTGTAAAGCAGACAAACATCACATTTTTTTAAAAAAAATTCTCATCAACTTTATCACCATTTGTTTATTCTTCTCAATTTTTCCCTATCAGGGTAAATGAACTTAGTACTTCATTGCTTGTTTCAGTAATAATAATGAAGTACTAAGCCTTAACCCTAAGAAGAAAAAACAGTGGATTAGTGACGAGACATGGAAATTAATCGAAGAAAGGAAATGCGCTAAACAGGCAGTTAACCTAGCAAAAACAATAAACCACAAGCAACAATCTAAACAAGACTACCAAGCAGTTTCACAGAAAGTCACCAAAATGCTTAGACAAGACAAACGATCATTTTACAATAATCTAGCAGAACAGGCAGAAGAAGCAGCAGGTAAAGGAGATATAAAACAACTATACAAAATCACCAAACTTCTCAGTACCAAAAAGGCTAATTGCAATGTTCCAGTCCGAAACAAATACGGAAAACTACTTTCTTCAATAAATGAACAACTTGAAAGATGGAAAGAATATTTTCAAGAAGTGCTCAATAGACCTAAATCACGAAATCCACCAGATCTAAATGCAGGACCAACACTAGACATAAACATGGAAGAAATAACAAAAGAAGAAATAAGGAATGCACTCAAACAAATGAAGACAGGTAAAGCAGCTGGAATTGACAACATACCACCCGAAGTCCTAAAAGAAGGAGGAAGTGAAATAGTTGACCAAATGCACAAACTATTCAACAAAATTTGGTTAACAGAAACACCTCCGGGTGAGTGGAAAAAGGGCTTGCTAATTAAAATACCAAAGAGTGGAGATCTATCACAATGTGAGAAATGGCGAGGCATCACTTTGCTGTCAGTACCAAGCAAGATTTTTAGCAGAATCCTACTAAACAGAATAAAGGGAGCATGTGATGAACACCTAAGGGAAGAACAGGCCGGATTCAGAAAAGGGAGATCTTGTGCTGACCAAATAGCTACACTCAGGATAATTGTAGAACAATGTGTCGAATGGCAATCTCCTCTCTATGCAACTTTTGTTGACTTTGAAAAAGCTTTTGATAGTGTCGACAGAGAATCTATCTGGACAGTAATGAGACATTATGGGATCCCCAATAAAATAATAACCATAATCAAGAACCTTTATGATGGTTTCACCTGCCAAGTAACCCACTGTGGCAAGCTGTCAGAGGAATTTCCAGTCACAACAGGAGTCAAACAGGGATGTCTTCTTTCACCACTCCTGTTCCTTCTAGTACTGGATTGGGTCACAAAAGAAGCCTACTCTAACGCAGGGAAAGGAATCCAATGGACTCTCACACAAAAGCTGGAAGATCTGGAATTCGCTGATGACATAGCCCTATTATCACACAGACTACAGGATATGCAAGAAAAGGTCACAGCTTTAAGCGAAGTAGGAAAAAGAGTAGGCCTCAAAATAAACCACCAAAAAACTAAAGTACTTAAAGTAAACAATAAACAAAGTGGAGACATAGTATTGGATTCTCAGACAATAGACCAAGTAGAAAATTTTATATACCTTGGGAGTGTAGTCAGTATATCAGGTGGAACAGATGAAGACATTAAACGCCGTATAAATCTAGCACGTCAGACATTTACACAGCTAAAACCAACCTGGAAATCTCCTTACATCTCAAACAAGACTAAACTAAGAATCTTTAATTCTAATGTCAAGGCTGTCCTACTGTGTCTGAAACATGGAGAACAACTGAAGCCACAACAAAAAAAATACAGACCTTCATCAACAGATGCCTGAGAAATATCCTAAAAATACACTGGTATGACAAAGTAGAAAACACCAAACTGTGGGAGATGAGTGGACAGAAAAATATAGAAGTGCAGATCTTAGAGAGGAAGTGGAGATGGATTGGTCACACCCTTAGAAAAGATACCAGCAACAGAGCTAGGCAGGCCATAGAGTGGAACCCCCAGGGAACAAGACGCAGAGGAAGACCAAAAAGAACATGGCGACGCAGTGTACTTGAAGAAGCAGAGAAGACCGGGAAGAGCTGGGACACCATCAAAAAGCTAGCAAGAGACCGTGGAGAGTGGCGTGTTTATGTCGAGGCCCTATGTTCCATGAGGAACTCAAAGGAATGATGATGATGATGATGAGGGTAAATGAAGGTTTAGCATTATTTGTGTTAGGATGTTCCATAGTCTTGTGCTTGGCTTCCAAACCAAGAGGTTCTCGAAAAATAAAGACTTGTATCTTTTAACTTCAAGATTTTTAGGGTTCCTCTAGAGTCCACTCTATTCTAATGTGCATATGACATGCACCAGAAAAGTAAAGGCTGTTTGGGTCGTTGTGCTGGCCACCTGATGCCCTAAAACCCTATGTCATAGAGATGAGTTTTACTTCATCTGTCCCTTAAAACACCAGATCTGAAAGGGGTACCTATATTTTACTTATTTACTTTATAGTCTGTTGGTGAATCACAAGTGTATGCTAATTATCTTCATTCTTCTCTTGATGTACTTTGGAGGTCCAATGTTCATCCTGACATTTTTCTTCTCTAGTTTTGTCTGCCTCATTTTCTAAACTCTGTTCTGCCACTCTGTAGGATTTGTTATATAAACCATTATCCTGCAATTTGTACTGTACATAAAAACGTTTTCTGAAACATAAAATATTTTTTTAATTAAAAAAAAAAACAATATATATTTGAATACATATTTACATTATAAACTGATATTTGGTTCCATTTTCAACATTGACATGGTCATCCTTTTTTTCTATTTACTTAAAACTGTTTCTCTTTGCTTCTAGGACCAATCGAAGGCCTGACAGACTACAACAATATACGGTCTGGCATGTACCAAGTGCTGAAATAATCCAGTCCTATGTAGAAATATTTACTGAACTATAGTCGTTACTGAAGTGTGAACTATTTTATTTATGTTTTCTTTGGAGGTCACTTGGGAATGTTATGTGCTGAAAGACTCATGGACTAGTGTTGTATTAAAACAATTTTGTACAGTCTTCTAAGTTTTGTTGGTTTATTCAATGATGGTTTGAATTTTTCCTTATGTGAATGTGGCTGAGGGGTAAAAACCACTTGGCTACACATCATGGGGGCTTGAGTTTGAATCTGTCTCAAGCCCTTCTTCTGAAATCCCCCTCCCGCCACTGGTCCACAAAAAGAGCTTGGACCAGAGCATGCTAAGTATGCTATACATTAAAGAGGGGAATTATAAAAGTAAATTTTTAAAACCTGTATTTTCCATTCTAGTCTGGAGATATATTTCATTAAATATAAGAGATACTGATTGAAAGTTAATTTTGATGCAGTGTTTTAGCTTGTATCTTGTCTTGTCAAAGCTGCTAAATACAAAACATTTAAGTGTTTAAAATGAATTATATTTGACCTAGTGATGTTACAATGTTAAAAGTAAATTATATTTGACATAGTGATGTTACAAGCAGTGTTTAAAATAACTTATATTTAACCTAGTGACATTACAAGCAGTGTTTAAGATGAATTATACTTGACCTAGTGATGTTACAAGCAGTGTTTAAAATTAATTATATTTAACCTAGTGATGTTACAAGCTGTGTTTAAAATAAATTATATTTGACCTAGTGATGTTACAAGCTTTTTATAATTTAAAGCCTCAGACCTTAAGTACAAGAACAATCAAACAATAGTCCGTTGAGAGTCTTCAATGAATGTAAGTAAAAGACATCAGACTACTGATCTGATCTGATTTTATTCTTCCTTACATAATTGTTCCAGCAATCACCAGTATTTTTGAAATCTCAAAGAAGCATTTTATTATAGCTAAACTAGGCCACATTTGAAAGTTGGTTAGAAAACAAAAACTCGTTCGTACCTCACTCGGTCAGACTATATCAATACCACTCATTGATCAGGAAACATAAAATTTTTTTTTTTTTTTTAGAATTTGTGGACCAGATTTCTGCTAAAATAAATCTGAACATCATTTTGAATAAAAGAGAATGACTAGTTGTATTTAGTTCTCTGGTCAGTTGAAAAAAATAAAATAGTGTAATAATATCAGTGCAAATATTTCATCTCACGTGGCAAAGCATGATAACACAAATATTCAGATTGAAAACATTTACTGAAAGTGTCTCAAAGCACTTCAATGGACATGTAATGCCAAGTAATTAACATCCCATTCTCTAACCTAAGCAGAAAAATCTATTGAAGGATGATAATTTTGTCAAGTCTAGAATGACTGGCATAAACATATTCATTTGGAATGCACTAAAAGCATCAACATATGTTCACTCTGTTAGGACAGTTATTTTAAAAAAAAATTGCTTTGTGTCTCTCTGGAGAAGTTATACCAACAGAATTGCAAACAACACTTATAACCCAAATACACACACAAAGGATCCAAAATAAAGTGTAATTACAAAGGAATCTATCTCTTGAATGTAACATACAAGATCCTAACTAAGTTTATTACTAAGAGACTTGAAAAGTATGCAGAAGAAATCCTAGATGAACTACCAATGTGGTTTCAAACCTAATAGATCTCAAACACATCACATTTTCAACCTAAGATGTATACTAGAAAATTTCCATGAATACTGTATACCATTGCACCTACTCTATGAATCAGAAGTCCTCTATGGTTCGAGATGACCGCATCCCTTTTATATGACCGGGGAAAGGCTTTTATCCCGTGGCCAGGATGAGAAATTGGCTCTTCACCAACTCCTCTGTCAGGAGTCCCCCTGCAGCTAGGTGATCATGTTAATGACACCCCGCTTGTCATGTTGCAAGGTCCTCCAAGCCTCGACATGAGTTCCTCCTCTCATGCGGAGGCCTAAGCCCCACGTGGGGCTTATGCCTATACTATACTGTCCCACCGCACCCTTGAGGGGACCATCACCACTTGTAATGGGCCCCGTTGGGTAACGGATCGGTGGGGTTTTGGACTGGTTAGCAAGACTCACATCCCCACCACGTGCAGGTACACTCGCTAGAACATAGAGTGGTAGCTCACTGGGAGCCATGTTAGCTCTCGCTTCTTGGCCTATCCACTTGCCAGGGCGCACGTTTCCACGGTTAGACGACGGGAGCTGGTAATCCTCCGCCAACTCAATGTAGACTCTAAAATGGCTTATGACAGCATCAGAAGGAAATATACATTTCAAACACTACAAGATTTTGGAATAATCAACAAAGTGACAAGACTTATACATATGACATTAAACAACTCAAAAAGTCAAGTCTTAATACAGTGAGAACATTCACGGGAATTCTTTTCAATTTGACTCTAGAAAGAGTAGGTCTAATAAGGAATATACAAAATCAACATAAGGGGAACAACTACTACTTCAGAAGAGAAAACATAGGTCCAAATTTATGTCTATGGTCCAAAACCAACACGAAAGTCAACCTCTACAATACCTTGCTTATGCCGATGACACAGACTTATTGGGTAAAGACTAGGGGTGCACCGGATAGTCCCTCCGGCTCCGGCTTCTGCCGAATATCCGGCATTTTTTACTATCCGGTGCTATTCGGCTCCGGTCGGATATCACTACCGGATAGTAAACCGGATAGTAAAAAATACACCTATTTAATATGCATTAATTGGACCTCGTTCCATTACTGTCTGTTATAGAATGTATTAATGCTTTTATGAAAACAAAATAATGTGCTTAAAAATAGAGCCATTATGAATATGCACCAAACATCGTTTATTATAAAGACAAGGCGTGTTAATAACTTAATATAAATAGAAATGAAACTTTACATCATAAGTGCGCTTTACATACAGAGCAGCAATGGCTGGCACTTTTTTCAATTTGTCTTGACCTTTGAGTAGGTTAGTTAACATGTTAAAATGCTACATTCCTTGACTACGTCATGCTGACCAGACGTCTGTCTAGCTGTGTGGGTATATCTCCAGAGGTAGAGATGAACAACTCCCACCCCCTTTTATTTGTTTAGTCCATCACATTGAGTTTATTTATAGGCAGGTAACCACAAGTTAAATACGATGGACGTAGGTTTAATGTCAGCGTATTGACACTCTCTAGTAGTCACACCTTTCGAGGGAACTGAGTTTGTTTACTTAGTAGTTAATCTTTATTGGGGGGGGGGGGGCTGGACTACAAGAGCCACACCTCTAAGGTGACCAGGTATATTTCTAGATGAACATCTCCCTCCCCCTTTTATTTGTTTAGCCCATCACATTGAGTTCATTGATTGACAGGTGACCCCAAGTCCGATACGATGGACGTAAGCACTCTCTAGAGGTCACACGAGGGAACTAGGTTTGTTATTGGGGGGGGGGGGGACTAGACTTTACATTATAAATTCGTATTACATACGTAGCAGCGATGTCTGGCACACTTTAAAAGCTTGTCTTGACCTTTGAGTGGTCTAGTAACCATGTAATATTTCTTAACTATGTCAAGCTGATTGTCTAGATGTGCGGGTATATCTCCAGAGGTAGAGATGAGCAACCCCCACCTCCTTTTGTTTGTTTAGTCCATAACATTGAGTTCACAGATAGGCAGCTGACCACATTAAGCCAGATGTCAACGTGTTGACACTTTCTAGAGGTCACATCTTATGAGGGAACTGAGTTTGTTTACTTGGAGAAGAATTTTTATTAGGGGCGGGACTACAAGCCAAATCTCCATAAGGTTACTCTGGTATGAGTGTGTTTATTATGAGATAGGTTGTCAATTAAGGGTCTGGACCACAACCCACACCTTTTATACTCTTGGCAGGGACAATAAGTTTGTTTACTTAAAGTCTCAATAAGGAGGCTGGACTACAAGCCAAACAGACACTGACCAGGGGTATCTTTAAAGGGAGGGCTCAAGAGACTCAACACGCTCAACTTCTTATTTGTTTAATCCATGACAATGTATTGATAGACATTGACCATTCTTAAGCCAGAATGGATTAACGCAGATTGTTGAGAAACATTGACACTGTCTAGAGGTGACTAGATGATGAGACTTAAGTTTGTTTACTTGGAGAGAAATGTCATTTAGGGCGCTGAACACACGTTCGTTGCACAATAAAATAAAACAAATATGTGCATGTGTGCGTGTATGTATTTTTTCCCCTTGTATTCAAAACTTTAGAAACAAAGCTAATTTCATTGTTTAATTCTATTGACTTAATATATAAAGGAAAACCTTACAGTAACATTTAACATCGCAGAAAATAAATTGATCTAAAGCATCACAATTAGATCTAGCAAACAAAGAAAAAATATGCTGGAATGTTAAGAAACACTTGACCTCTGTAACTAAGGTACAGATATAATTTATCTATAGGCCTATGCTTGACTGACCATGCCAATGTGTTATCTTTTTTCGCCTGCACACTAAACACTATTGCGAATGCCCAAGAACAAAAAACGCGTGATGGTCAACACCATCATCTATACACACTACACTAGGACTACATGTGTAGGCTCACTACGTCTATCTGACCAGATTGTTACTATCAGTCGAACACAGAGTCTATTTATGTGTTTTTTTTGGTACGGAGAGTGTGAATGAGTTTTTTTTTTCTTCTATAGTTGATTTTCCTGATTTTCTTAGATCTATATAACAGTAGATCTAAACATAGATACCAATAATAGGCCTTCAGACTACAATTAAATCTATGCTTCGCAACATTTAAGGCTCAGGCTATGAGTAGGTATAATAGATGTTCCTGCTGTTAATAAAATATCGTTTGCCGCAAATGGATTAATAAATATATGACCTACTACGCTTCAGATTCCAACTATTAACTAACAGCTATAAGTATTAAGCCATTGAAACCAGAACCAGAAGCAGCCTTTGGACTTAAAATTACAAGTCTGATGACCAGTTGTTGGTCAGAAATTCTTGAACACATACATCCAACCACCATACAAGCCAGATGAGAGATTTACAATAGTAACTAGTTAAATATATACTAACATATTTTACATTGGCCCTCCAACACACAGCCTTTATGGTTGGTGGCCTCGTACATGCTACACAGATTAATGTTTGTTTATAAATACTGTTAAGCTTGAATCAATCAATCAGTAACAGAGTTTAAAACAATAAGGTAAATAAAAGGAAAAAAATAAAACCAAACAATATAGATATGTGATTTAACAGTTTCGTAAAATGCTCAGCAATACAAGCTATTTACAAGACACTTAGGTATTCGGCTCCGGCTCCGGCCCCGGCCGAATATCAAATTTTACTATCCGGTCATATCCGGCTCCGGCCGGATATCAAAAAGTACTATCCGGTGCACCCCTAGTAAAGACACCTCTGACATTGCTAGAGCTTTCACACAACTGGAAGAAGCCTATTTACCAGCAGGACTTGAAATAAATGACAACAAACTTAAGTTTGTTCTACTGACATGAGAAAATCAGGCAAAAGAACAATATATGCACATTATGAACCACAAGTTTGAAAACGTAGAAACGTGTAAATATTTAGGAAGCATGAGACATGAAAAAAAGAAACAACACCCAATCAGCAGTAAAGGAATGACCAGGGGCAGGCAACAGAACTTTCTATAACACATAACACAAACTATGTAAGAAAACGATCTTCAAAACAATCAGTTATGTTTGCAAATGCTGACAAAAACAACAAACAGAAATTCTTCTGAATACTTGGTAAAGGTGCCACACACAAGGAAAGCGGATCGTGGACTCACGCCAACCAAGAAATAGTCCAGCTATATGAAGACCTCTCCATAGTGACGGAAATAACTAGAGAACATATTACGTTGAGCACGTCACCTCGAAAGAAAGTCAAACAACAGAGGAGCAAAGATTGTTCACCGGCAAATACCTAAACGCAGGCGGAGACGTAAAGCCCAAGATAGATCAGAATGGAGAGATGTGCTGGGGTGGATGGAGATATAATATCCTCTCATTGCAACTTCCTATGCAATAAAAAGACCAAATCCTTACAGGTCAAGTGCTTATAGAAACTTTTAACAAACTTTTCAATCTGAATGAAAGACACATATTTTTTCCCAGCCTTTGATTTCAGGCATGCAGTGTTTTTGATGAAATATTTGTCAAATATAACACCATTGATAGTACTCTAACACCAATCTTTTTTTTTTCTAAACAAATCTTGATCAGAGAACTACACAACTATATCTTTTTCATGCATATAGCATATTCTTAAAGATTCTTTAGTTGGATTCAAGCTAAGTTCAAATTGATTTGGGAAGAAATCTGGTCAATATCTGTATTCATGGCACTTAGGTGGATTGTAGAGGTTTACGCAACTGTCAAAGTATCCGTCTCGCCGGGTCCCGCATGGGCGCTGGACTCCACAACTCGGGCCGTAAGCGTATTTCGTACAAACGTTACTAGTACATTGGAACCTCGAACAGGAACACCAGTAGGCAATGAAGCCATAAAGAGGGGGTGGTCCTTCGCCTAGTCTCTTGACACAGTAGGACATCTGCCTCGTATCGCTCTGCTATCGTATAGACCTCGATCCGTTTCAGTGAGAACTGCCGATTCAGATTGAGGTGTTTGCTACTGTCCTAACCGGGTGGTAGAGCACCACATCCCCTTGCCTTCTGGTGCTGCCACCTTTCGGGTTTTGGTGTGTGGGAGTGCACCACTTTTCCTTGCCTTGTGTCCTGGTGCTGCCACCTTTCGGGTTTTGGTGTGTGGGAGTGCACCACTTTTCCTTGCCTTGTGTCCTGGTGCTGCCACCTTTCGGGTTTTCGTGGGGGGCACAATCGTGTATGTCGAAGGCGCCGGCACAATTCCCCCGTTTGTGCTTGAGGCCATCGTGGCACTCTGGTACAATGGACTGGTCCCGGGCGACGCGCCCGGGGGATGCTGGCCACCTGTCTCACATCCAGGCGTATATCCGGTAGAGGGAGCCGTTCTCTCCTGAGTTGATAGGTTATCCGATAGTAACACACTTTGCGACCATAAACACATCGTTGCCGTTGTATAGTCGGGGCCTATTGCGTCGGTCCTGCCCATACCAGCGTTTTCGATTAATGAGCTTGACATTTGAAATGACAGAGAGAAGTGGATTCCTGTTGCAGACATTTGAAAGTCTTGATCCATCACACATGGGCTTACATCCCACATGAACTTTTTTTGGGGGAGGAGGGTTTACTAGTTCAAGAAATCAGCGAGAATTTTAAACATTATAAATGTTTTTTTTTCTGTTCGAAAAAATGTGTATTTAATACTGTTGTAATCAAAAGAGTGAATGTTCCTGAACATCACCGAGTCCGCATCAAGTTGTAGATGAAGCTTATTTTCTGCACCGGTATGAAGCTGCCTGCACTAAAAATAGTTTGTAAATATGTTGTTTTTTTTTAAATAGTAATTTTATCTTGTTGCTACCATTGCATAATAAAGATTCCAGTTGATAATCTTTTACTTTTTAATTATATTTTTGTTTGCTCTACAGCTCCTCCTCTTACAAGTGACCAAACAGCACAGGCTGTAGACAAGTGTTTCCCAAACTGTGCTCTCTAGGCCTGAATAGGTGTTCCACTAATTACTGGAGAAATTAGCTAGACCTAGATCTAGTAGGCCACCCATGAATTAACCTCTCTAAAAAAAAATAAGCAAAGTGTTCCAGTAAATATTCAGAATGTGTGAAATGTTCTGTTAAAGAAAAAAAAGTTTAATAAACACTGCTGTAGATGATATTAGAACAGCATTACTTTTCAAGTGCCAATTTTTGTCTAAAATACTTTATAATTTTTTACTAATTTAAAGACATTGAATCCCAAACAAACAGTTGAATCACATCACAAAATAAAACCAACTCACATGGTACAAAATAATATAAAAACAGAACATTTTATTGTATAAATACATTCAACATTTGGTCAGTTCACATTCAACATGAAGCTCAAGGTTTATAAATAGTGTATATACACAAATAGGCAAACTTTGAATGTCATTGTAAAGATTTCCACATTTGCACAGTATTGTAAGGAATTTCTGTAGATATTTATTTGATGGAATAAAATATAATAATAATTATATAGAGTTCAAAAACTGAAGAGCTGTAAAGAAATGAATATCTTTGTAAATCATAGATTATAAAATTATCATTCATAACAGAGACAATCAATTGGATTGAAAGAAATCAATGGATATGTTGCAAATATATTGATATTTAAAAAAAAACCAACAACATAACATTTGGTCAATTTACCTGGAAAAGAGAAATAAAAATATTTACTAAAATACAAAACAATGGAATATTTCCTACCACTGTATATTGTTGGACAATGTATACAATAGAAGCATATAAAAAACAAAGAACTCTACAAACTGAATTGCATAACTGAGGGCAATGTACAAGAAAAACAGGAACTAAAACTCCTGCTCTTCCATTGGCACAATCATTATCAAATAGTTTCATTCAATGAGCATATACAATCATTTTAGTATGCTTTAAGTCTCATCTTAATTAACAATATTTACAACAATGCACACACAAAAAATGGATTGATTTGTATATATAGATATTTAAACCAAACCAATACAAGATGGCTACTACAGCCAGGCTCCTTGGGAATGATATAAATATAAAGTGACAAAATGATCACAAGAGTATATCAAAACATTCAAAATAGGGTTACAAAATCTAAAAGCATCTGGGGGGGGGGGGTGCTGGGCCAGCAATGATCTACTACATTCCATACAGATTTCACAGGAACTATTTGTTTTCAAACACAACCATTAAAAACAGATAACACCATTATCTGGACATCGTTAACAAAAAACAATTTATTTCTTTATTGAATTTAGTTTATAGCAACCACAATTGTAGCATCAACATGAAACATTTCTGAGTCTTTCAATATCCTCCTTGGACTTACATTCACATTGCTTTCAAATATACATGAGCATAATCAGAGCTGTCACATGAGACTATAGTTGTTATGAAGTTTCCAAAGGAAAACAAAACATGAAATGGTGAAGGAAAACAAAACTTATTTGATAAATTAAATTGTATTGCTGGGTAGTTCATTTCTTTCTCTCTTGTTTTAATCCAAGAGAAATCGCAATGATTCTGGATTCTGGAAGGTTAGGGTAGGTAACTCAGTAGTTTCAATGTGACTTCAACAATTTCGTCTCCATAAGTTTTTGTGACTGTTAAGTACACTGATAGTAAGCAGCATAAATACTGATTACAATTTAAAACAAATTAGTCATAGTTGGTGGAAGCATTTAGTCATCAATAATTCAAGATTCTCTATTGCTGAGTTCATATTTTTAATGTCATCTTCAAAGACAACTCAAAAGCAACTGCCAACTAAGAAAAAAAAAAGCTTAGCACATTATTCATAACTATTTATCTTATAAGTTACAAACAACACTTCAAAAAAGAAGATTTGTTCATGATAGCCGTTCTTGTAGACAGAAGGCCTAGCTTGTTCACTCTACACTTTCACTTCAACATTGGTTACAAAAAGAGACAAGGGTCTCTACTCAGTTCTTATTGGTATTGAGGTTACAGGATGTTAGAGACAGTGGTTAGATCTGTCTTACAGTACTACAACCTTGAACATGATGCTACTCTACATTTGTACTACACACACTGTGCTACATGTGGAGAGAACACAATATCAACACATCATCACAGGGAATGCTTTTGTTGAGTTCAAAGCTTTTCTAAATTCTAAAGTCAGTTTACTTACCATGTTACTTATAGACTCAACGACTCAATGGCTATTTACAATGCTTAATGAACATGACACAGTTCTAACCTTGATGCTAGTCTAGTGGCCAACAAGGAGTGAGACTGATTCAAACTAGATGAGATGAAGCAAGGACTAAAGATAGTTCATGATTGGAGAAGATGGTCTATCTATTATCCTCAACAAAGTACCAAGTCTGAATAATTTTTTTAATATCTTGAGAGTTCAGTTATATAAATCTAAAAATCACATTGTTAAAAATTGCAAACTCAAAAATGGACAAGGCAAAATATATACAATTGTGCAGGTCAGTGCGGGAATTCAGCAGCATAGTCTACAGTCTTGCATGAATGAAGTGTTGAACTCTAGCACCTTGCTATCAAGCAGTTGTTTCACTGGATCTGAAAAACAAAAGAATGCACACAAGGTATAAGGGTTGAAATATCATTAGTCAATTTGTTTCTATTTAGTAACAGAGAGACATGAATACCTTTATTTATATATACATGTAAAATAAATAAAATAATTCTTGTAACTAGTTCTATCACTGAATTAAGATAACATTTAGAACATGTAATTATTTTTAGAATTGAAACATAGTGATATGGCCCTACATTGCGCACTGTCATTAGGTGCGAGACTGTGCACCATGAGACACAGGACATAGACATGCTAAGAGATAGAGGAAGTCAAAGATGGTCAATAATTAGATCTAGGATGTAAACAATAAGAAGTGTTGGTATCACTGAGTACTCAAGTTGGATGTTTGTTATCGCACTACTGTTGTTCTATTATTAAACTAGTGTTTTCCTATACTCCTTTCGTTGAGGTTCTTTGAGCTCGCTGTTGGCTAAGTCCCAGCAATATGTATTTTGCCTGTTCTCATGTCTGTTACAATAGATTACGTTTGTTGGAATAAAATTACAGTGGAGGCGGCATGAAGAAAGGGTAGCCAAAAGAAAAGCTTGGTAGACAATGTAAACGAATGGACCGACCCCTCTCTTGATATCCTGACCAGAAAAAGTATAAGAACTTGGTTACGATGAAAGTCAAGGAACAGATGATGAATAATAGATTTGTTTAGACTGCTTTAAATCATAACAAATTTGAGTGTCTTCTAGGTTCCAAGAATGCAGAGAATTTAGTTTTTAGACCTACATCCAACTAGTAAAATAAGTAAGTAGTCTAGACGTGATGCACTTACTCTGTGTCCGAAGAAATGCTGCCGTTGTGTGTCAACACTTGAACTGTGTTACCACCTTGTCTACTACTGTCAGACATGTATGGTAGACTGTCAGTTCTTAAAGGAGGGAGAACTGGCCTGGCTGTTGAAATGAATACAAGAGATAGTCATTAGAAACAAGCTAGTTAGGAATAACAATCTACTTTCGAAAAACAAACAAACCAGAATCTAAAAGACATGAATGTCTTAAGCTGCTAATTCATTAGTTCAATGAACTTACTGGTTAGTTGTAGAGCTGAAAGAGTGACATCTGGTGGGTTTGACGTCCGAGGTACATGAGAAGTTGGGATCCTTAAGCTCCCACCGTGTTCTATCAATTCCATTGGTGGGTCTGAAATCAAGAAACAATCATTTTGTACTACAACAGTGAAATTGGCATGGTTCACTTTTAAACTATTTATAAATATTATCATCTTTTCTCCACAGAATCATACATGGACATAGACATCAAATATAAAAATGTTGACAATGATGTTTTTATAAAGCAGATTTAAAAAAAAAAGAAGAAATTTGATATGAAAATATCATTTACCAATGTATTAAAGAAGGCTTTAGAATGGTATTATGTTGAAATGCTAAAAATATATTAAATCTTTTTTTAAAAGGAAATCTTTAACGTTGAAGTTTATTTAAAGAATATATTTCTTACCTTCGTCATTGATTTGTCCCAGACGCTCTCTCTCTTTCTCTTTTTTGAGTTTTTCTAACTGTTCTAAAGCTCTCTCTGAGAAAAGAAAACAACAAAAAGAGAGACATTTTTTTTTCTTATCATACAACTAGTTGAACATAATTTATTATCTAAACATGTCTGTCCAAGACTTACCAACTGCTTTAGTTTTAGGTACCTGGTTCTCCCAACCAGGCCCAATGTCAAAGTCATCCTCCTCATCTGATGAATGACTGGATGCTAACTCTAGACTGTTTCTGTCCATACTGGCATCACTGTCAGAGTCAGAATCGTTACCATCTTTACCTTCCAAATCTGGAACAACAAAAAATTGCTGTTAAAAACCAAGTTATAACACAAGTAAAAAAAAAAGATAAATTTAAACACGTTTCCTTTATTCTTTAGTTTAAAAATTTAATTACATAATTTGTTATATATCCATTCATTACCTTTAAGTTGATTAGACTTTTTCAATTCTTTATTTCATTTAGACTTATATTATTTTTTTTTTTGTCCCCATTGGTTCAAACCAAAGCTGTTGTTATCAGCTTCAATTGATCACTCTTAATTCTGGACTTTATTTAACCCTTAAAGTGCTGAGCTGCTTTACAATGAGTGCATACAAAATGGAATGACAATACTGATGTTTAGAGGCTAAAACTACCACACGCGTTTTAAGGGTTAAGTAAAAATGTAATCTCTTTACCTTCTTGAAGTTTCTCCTTGAAGGGGGACTCAAAACCATAAGGTATGTTTGTAATGCCAGGACCATCACTTGTAGAGCTACTGGTACTCTGGAGGTATTTGTCTGCTTTAACTCCCCGACTGCTCTTGGTGGATTGCGAGGTGGTGGACGTAGTGGATATGCCAATGTTATTGCGCAGACCCACATCATGGGATGAGTCATGGCGATAAGCAAGAGCTGATCTCTGAAACATTTGGTAAACAGATGATATCAAATTGTTTCATCATATTAAGGTTATATTAACGCACTAAGGAGTAACTCTTGAGGACTTACAGAATGATGCAGGGAGCTTCTCCCAGAGAAGTTTTCATCAAACTCCACTTTTTTACCTTTCAGTCTGTAATAAAATCTCTTAACACAGAGACGAACCTGTCAGAGATGTTTGGTATATCAGTGAAACATGGCTGAGTTATTAATGACAAGGTTTGTAATGTTAAAATGTGATGCTTGCAAAAAAAGTGTGTTGCAATAAGTCTTTAATCAAATATGCAAAACTCTGACCACAACGTACATTAATTACACAAAGCATTACTTTGAAAACTTTACCATCATTTTCAATTCTGAACCTATACAACTAGAATTACTAAAAGTGAGTTTGTATGATGGTCAGAGATCTACAAACATTAGGAGAGGGAATGCAGTCACTTATCTTATAAAACACACGTTACTTCAAAATAGAACATGATTACATCCTACACGTCATGCATGTTAACCAATGACTTAAATTCTGCCAAGTCACTGGTTTTCCTGGCTAGCTCATGCAACCCATTCCATGCTCTAATAGCACTAGGGAAGAAGGAGTATTTGTACACATTTGTCCTAGCATATGGGACAAGGAATTTGCCTTTATCATTGTCTCAGAGGTAAAAGCATGGCCAATGAAATGAAATCTAGGACTGAGACTTTATTACTTCTTTCAAAACATTTATTTGTAAAAATATTTCAATTTGTATACTAAGCAATTGTTTCTTCATGGCTTTTACCAGAAATATGTGGCTGGTCTTCATAAACTTCCTTTAAATCTAGACACCTCTGCCAGCTATGCTCCAGCCTCTTCAACAGTTTAACCTACATTAAATGTTGTGCTTGGAGGACAGATTTTAAATCTTTGTAGACAATCGTTAGACACTTAGTATTGTTAGACATTAGTTAGTGTAGAGACGCAGCATAACTGACAGACTTTGAACGCGACTTTTAGAGACATTTAGCTTAGTGGGTTATAATCTATTGATGTCATTATTAGTCAGTTGGCTCGGCTGTGACCTTTTCAGTATTAAACTTCATACAAGTCTGTATAACAGTTTGGACTTAATCTTTCTACTTGTTACAACTATAGGCTCTGTTCTGTAGTAGTTTAAGTGCATCTAAGACATCCGTACAAGAAACCCAGACATCTCCAGAGTAATCTGTCAAAGTCTGACAGCCATCAACAACTACACAGGCAAGCCCTATCACACAACTATAGGATGGATTCTATTCTATGAATATAATTTACTAAATAATATTTAGCATTTTTCTCCATAACACGTAAAAATGAACGAAATAAAATAAAATTGTTTACCTTCTTGTTGATGAGAATGTAGAACACAAATATGTAGAGCCCTTCAAAAAAAATCAAGATGGCATGGAAGTAATGCAGCACTAGCTGGCCAAAGTTGACGGACAGTAGACCCAGGATCCAAGTGATACACAAGAGGAGTAAGAGAAATATGGAGTACAACAGACCCATCCTGAAATAGTTGGCAAGCATTAGGTGTCTACTGACATCAAACAAGGTCAGCACTACATTAGAACAACGCAAAATTGACACAAAAGTTATAAAGCAAGTCTAGTATCAAACAACTAGACTACTAATAGAAGGCTCTAAATAAAAGTCAATGTTCATGCTGTGTAATAAATAATTTTTAAAAATCCCCCCCCCCCTCTTTCTCATGGTTTGATGTTCACTTTTTAATTTTTTTTACAACAATGATGATAATAAACAGCACCTCTTTATGTCAATCATACTTATCATATTAGTTCTTATCTACTGAGCAATACAAAGATGAGGATGTGATATAGCTTAGATCTTGAGAGCTCAACAATATCATAAACTGGCTCTACAGAGTTGGGTTACAGGTTTTTTAATAATAATAACAATAATCATCATCATCTTTACTATCAGTGAATTAGTTTTGTACCCCAGTTTCTCTTTCACATTACATGCAAAATTTAAAACAGTTGGTTCAACAATTGAATTGCCAAAGGAACAAAAGAGTTTTTGTGTGTATTTGTATTAACTTTATTCTATAAAATATTAGTACAGCTCTACCTAGCACCCTTGTTCTATTTCTAAGGTGAAAGGAAAAAAAAACAACTGTTCCATGAGTTACCTGACTATGCCTACATCGGAAACTGGAATTTTTTCTGCACAGCTTGCTTTAGCGGCTAACAAAAATGTGAAGACATTCACCTGTAAAACAATTTGAATGCTTTTACCTACAGGTACAATGTAATCCATACCTATAAATATAAGATGTAATACTTTTTCCTACTTAAAAACACCAATGAGCCATGCCAAACACATTCTTACCACTATAATGAAAGCTATAGGTCCAGCAAAACTCCAAATAAAGGCTTCTGATGTCACTAACCAGCAACTGAGAAAAGCATTACAAAATAAATAAATGAATGACTTTAGATGTGAACTTAGGAAGTAAAAAAGATTTTGTATACTTCAAAGTATTAGTCTATATATCAAAGGAAATACACTTACAAACTGGCATTGCCATAAGCATTTGTATAAAGTCCGACAGCCAGGCCTACAACTATGCCAGGTATTACTGTAAGTAGAAGAAAGTACATTTATGATTGTCATATTGGTTTAGTGTAGCACTTTTAGTACTGGTGCTGTCATGCAAGGATTGTATAACAGCACTCGATTTTTAATGACACTGGAACAATAATATCACATGACTGTCACATGATGAACATAGTCTGTACCAACTGATAGTTATAACAAGGCTTGTTTTCAAGTCCGAAGAAAGTTATGTCATTGTGAATAGCCTGAATATTCAGTTATGATAGCAGAATGAGAGCCAAATTTTGAGCTCATTATGTTCTAGTCAAATAAACATAAAACCAAAGTAAAAAGGTCAAGTCTTACCATAACCCAGTAGATAGTAGAACTTCATTGAACCATAGTTGATGGTTTGTTTCTCTGTCAGCATTCTGTAAATGTGAAGCATCTCAACAAACAGCCAGGCAAAACATGCCATGTAGAAGTAATGCAAGGCAATGGCGATCAAGCGACAGAAAAGCTGGTGAAAGAAAACATTTGAATTTTTTTGTTTAGCAGAGAAAACAAGGGATGAAGACAGAATTAACTGACTAGAAAATGGCATCACCTCATTCAAGGAACTTAATGTTGCTAGGAAATTAATTTAGTTTGTTTATTTATAATGGGTAATATAAATAGGTTCTCTTACAGATCATAGACTTAAAGGTCATCTGTTTCTGTGGCCCACATAACAACCAACCGCCTTCACTTTCCCTAAGTCAGGTACCCATTCGAGCTTGGTGGGCACAGAGGTCCCCTAAAGATCCTGAATAAAAATCCCAGTTTTCACCAGGCTTTGAACCTGGGACATTTCTGTTCAGAAGCCAAGCGCTTTACCACTCAGTGTTTATAAATTAGTAGTATTTTTTTAAAAGGAAAAATTTTTCCTGTCAACAATTTAATCTTCCCCAGTACTTAAAGCTCTTCAAGAGAGGTTCCTTCAGGGAACGAAGATAAACCATGATAGACACCAAAGTTCAAAGTCTAAAATATTGATTTATCATAAGCATATTATTAGACTGGATCACAAACCTCTGGGCTTGTTTTATTGATTCCAATGACGTAGGCCAGGTCCACGATAAAGATGGTGAAGATGATGTTGATGCGGATGCTGTTCCAGTTGCACTGGAGTCTCTTGAAGGTGAACAGGACAAAGAATGACAACAGCAGTAGCAGCAGAGACAGAGTTGTCAGTACATAGGTTATAGCCTCCATGTCTATTATAGCTGGTAACAAGGCCTGGGTTAGGAAAGTTGAAATGTTAGGAAAGACTCAATAGAATGGAGAGTTCTCTTATCTTATAAATTACAGATATTCCTTAAAAAAAAAACATGTTCAAACAATTTCTTATATTTCTCATCCTCCACAAATATGATTGTCCTATGTAGTATAACAATCATAACCAAAAAAACATTTTATGAAACAATTCTAAAGCATTGCTGAATATTGAAGGTTATTTTAAATACTAATTTTTTACTTTCAATTTTTCTAATAAAGTTTTGGCAATACGAGTAAAATGTTAAGTAAATAGATTTTTCCCCCTTATTTGATGGTGCAGGGTAGTTCTGTCTGGGATATTCAAAACATTTCATAATGAAACACACACAAAAATAAGAGCAACAGAATTAGAGAAATGAAAAGCTTAGAACTGCATCATATTTCTTTAAAAAAAAAAGTTCTCCAAGGCTGGGAGGTAATATTTGAAGCCACGCCCCCAACCATTTTATTGAGTACAGAGAGCAATGCTGAGAGGGAGAGTTCCCAAGGGGCTACAGTAATGATCTTGGGGAAACCCTTGATAACAAAACTGGGTCAACTGCACTTTATCCAATCTATATACATGGACCATTTTAGTCTGTTCTTTATTTTTCTCTCAACATTAGATTTAAAAAATAATGCTCCTGCAGTGATACGCCATAGGAGACCGACTGTGATTGGGACTAATAATGAGTCTCAATATCAACAAGACTAAAGAAAAACAGCAGCTAGCGTAAAACATTCACAGAAGTGACCGAGACCAGACTTTTCCAGTTCTGTATTGAAGTTATATGAAGTTTTTAAACTGTAGTTGACTCAGTCATTTTATTCTATATATTTGTAAGTCTTTTAGTTACTGCGCAATAGAGGATGGAACTTTGCATTTAAATACATGTGAACTTAAGTATCTTCTGATAATTCAATATAATCAAATATCTTCTTATAATTCAACATACTCAAATATCTTCTGATAATTCAATATGCTCAAATATCTTCTGATAATTCAATATACTTAAGTATTTTCTTATAATTCAACATACTCAAATATCTTCTGATAATTCAATATGCTCAAATATCTTCTGATAATTCAATATACTCAAATATCTTCTGATAATTCAACACACTCAACAGTAACAAGATCCATTACACTAAACAATTCATTTGAAAGCAACAACAAATTTCAATTTAAGTTTACAAAGTGAACTCACAGTGCCATCAGCCACGTCAATGATGACAGCGTAGGTTGACAGGTGATTACATTCACAGGTGATGTAGAACTCTTCACAGTGGTCAGAGCTGACAGTCACTCGGCAGCTGGTGTTTCTTGTCTTACAGCCAGCAGCCGTCCAAATGCCAGACCTGCACATTCAGAAACACGGCATTTTGTTCATTGGCTACAAAAATAAATCCTTAAAGTTGTATTTCCAGACACCAGTCTTGGTATCACATACAGCTATGTTACAATGTTATGTACAAATAAGACATGCTAATACAAACATGTTGTGCTCAAGTAGATCCCTAGAACTCTTCAGTCATTAAGTTTTCAAAGACTGATAGAAGTTTCCCTTCCAGACCTTGTGATCTATGGGGTAGATGATGTAAACGTCATCTGTTTCTGAGGCCCACAGTTAACGAGGGTGTCATGTGGCCAGCACAATGACCAACTGCCTTTACCTTTCCCCAACTAATGTCAGGTACCCATTAGAGCTGCGTGGACTCAGAAGCGCCTTTAAAATCCCAAAAGTAAAAACCCCAGTCTTCACCAAAGACTGATAATCCAACATTAATGTGAAATCAAATAACAAAATACATGTCAGCTTGATTAAGGAAAGGTTTTAACTTTAAGGTTGTTACTTGTACGAACAGGTCAGAAGTCTTTTAGAATACAATTCTTATAATGACTATATTGTAATCGAATGCTGAGAAGTAGTTGTGTTTATAAAAAGAAAAAAAATAACATCCCACAAATGAATGTCTGCAGTACTAAAATATTATTAAGAATAGCTTTTACTTGCCCCCATGTTGACCTTCTGGCTCCTGATAATGTCCACTATATCTAAATATTAATCATCTCAGCATAATTAAAACAGGATGCCACCATTTTGACCTTATCTTGCTGTGAACAATGACCACTTGCTTTTACTGTAAACTTTAATATTAATTTAAGATTCAACAAGGTAACCTTCTTTAGAAATCTACTAATTTTGCCACTTATGGTTAAAAAAAGGGGTCTATTTTAATGACTGCATTCTGTGCCATTTTATATCTCAGGAAATTAAAATTTTCTTTTGAAACATCTTGGTTGACTAAAGAGATCAATCCTTGATACACAGCCACGGTCTCAGGTTGGTCATCTGTAATCACCAGGCGCTATTGTACTTCCACCCTCCCTTCTACTACTGTTGTGTATGGCATATGCAATCTGTGACCCTTCCTTTATGCTTAACTACTGCATTAATACCAGAGTAATATTATTTAGGCATTGGGGGGAGACCCAGCTGTGATCCACCTATTTTGAAAAAATATAATACAGATAATGACATGCGATGACTTCACCAAACAAGTCCCAGTTCTAGTTGCTGAAGTGAATTACCAACTTACTTGTCATCTGATGCACTGGGCACCCATCTCGCACAATACAGGTTGGTTCTGTTGTTCGGTAACATCAGTCTCAAGGTCAAAATAACTGGATCCTTGATATAGCCCTGAGTTATGTTCTCTTTCTCAGAAACTACCACCGACATAATGGCGCTGTTGACAGTCATTGGACGTCCTGTGCGTCTGTTAATGAAAAAAATTCAACACATTCCTAAAACAATAGTCAAGTTACTTTTAAGTAAGAAAGTTAGTCACTTAAAGTTAAATATAAAAGGACAATATTATTTATATATATATATATATATTCATTCAATTATATTATTTTTAGGATTATATGATTGTTCTTTGTTAAATTTGAACATACAAAATAGCACATGCAGAAACGACTATATAAACTAACAACTAAACAGAAAAAACATAAATATATTATAAACTAACTTGTGACACAAGTAACATTCATAAACCAATAAAAAGGAATATGCATGAATATTTTTTATACTATTGCTATCCTTGCTATTTTTAAGCCAAAACATTGCACACAACAAAAAAATGAATTTTATGGTTTAAATAGAAAAAAATGTTGAGTTTATTATCTGAGTTATTGTGTTAATTTTCTTGCCTACAAATGCAGATGGTAAAGAGAAATGATTTTGATCTCAAACTAAGCATGACATTAGATATACAACAAAAAAAAACATGCTCTCTACCGTATTGTGTCATCTGTGTTCATGCTGACATGTTTACCAAAGTCTCTGTACACAACGTAGCCAAAGTAAGCTTTAGAGACATCAAAACCAGAGCCTGGTCCTGAAACAAACAAAATTGTTTCTGTTTAAACATTTTTGCTAAACTATTAATTATAACTTTCATCATTCAATACAAACAGAAATATATAAAACATATTGCTTTTTTTAGGGTGGTCAAGATGATAGAATGCTTGTTTATCAATCAATGAATTCTAAGTCCAGATCCTCCTGGAAATAGGATTTTTAGTTAAGGAATGTACGGTATAACCTAAATGAAATGACAAATGTGTCAAGGACTCACCTGAGACTGGCTGAGAAAACAAATATGCAGGGAACGTGACAGAAGCGACCTTGTCAATAGAACCTCTCTTGACATTGTTGTCATATTTAGGGACAGTGGCTCCAGAAAAGTTGTACAGGTTTAGCCAGTCTACACCTAAAACTAAACAAATGATATACACACACTGTGTTAGTTTACTTCTACAGTGGACAATACAGTTTTCACTTCATAATGCAGTTAGTCAATTCTAATGACAGGAAGAAGAAAAAATGAGAACGAGAATTATAATGACTTTAAAAAAAAATGAAACTAGCACTCTACCGCAGGCAGTGTTTGTACCTTTTTTTTTACCATTACCTATCCCTTAAGACCATTGGGTCACCATGCAAGATTTGTCGACAGTGTTGTAAAAATTTTCATAAAAATTTCTAGATTTCAATAAAATATATCTGTTTCTATTTGAACTATTAATAAGTCATGAACACTAATAGCTTTAAAAAATGCTACATATAAAATTCCCTTTTCCCTGGGTTTAAAATCACTTGGCTGCCAAACTGGAATATCTTTAGTCCACTGCTATGTAAAGGGCTTCCTGATATTTAACAGTGAAAGTGAAGGAGTCTTTTGACAACTATCAAGATGACCTCAGATTTAGTTGGCTATCAAAATTTGAAATTATCTCTTTTGAGGACATTAAAGTCTAGAAGGAGACTTGTCTTGTGAGAACATTGACGTCTGGAAGGGGGACTTAATCTCTTTTGAGGACATTTAAGTCTGGAAGGGGGACTTCATCTCTTTTGAGGACATTTAAGTCTGGAAGGGGGACTTCATCTCTTTTAAAGACATTGAAGTCTAGAAGGAGACTTGTCTTTTGTGAGGACATTGAAGTCTAGAAGAAGACTTGTCTTTTGTGAGGACATTGAAGTCTTGAAGGGGGACTTTATCTCTTTTGAGGACATTGAAGTCTTGAACTCTTTAAAACAGACTAGGAAGTACTATCAACAAGGCCATATATACCTTAAAAGACTTTAATGAAGACCCTCATGTGTCACAAAAAAAATAATAATTCAGCATGTAAATTAAAACGATAGACTGGGATTAATCCGTCACTTACCCATATCATCAGACACAGCCTCATAAGTACCAGACTGAGCCTGAGGCAGGAGCTGTACGGTCTTGGCGACAAACTTCTCAAACAAGTTCATCAGATGTGTGGCGCCACCTGTCATCTTCCCGACCTGCTGCCAGTAACCGCTGTACTTCTCATTGGTCACATTGCTCAAAGCTACCAACAGTTTCTGTTTTAAAGAACAACATTTGACATAGCAATGAGTTCATTCCTTTTAGGCAGACCAAGCAAAGACTATGAAGATAGAAATATATGTTGGAATATTGGTGTTGAAGCATCAGCAGTTGATACCTGCACAAAGTCCCTGTACTGCTGACTGATCATACTGAGTCCAGTCTGAGAGATCTCATAGTTGAGTGAGACGTTAGTAAATCTATAGACCATCAGGATGTCTCCACCATAGATTGGTGTGGTGGTGTAGGAGATATTCTTTAGTTTACTCAAAGTGAAGTCAGCAATGTATGGGCTCATGTTGCCAGACTCAAACGCTTTCACCTAGAAAATATTCAGAGACTAGTTAAACTTATATAGATAAGTGATTGGCATAGACAGTTGTGTATAATTAATTTGTTGTTCCATGGGACAGTGATTAAACTTCAAATTGAATTGAACATTAGAAAGATAAAAAGGTTTACATGAAATAAAATTCAATAACTATACAATTATTTTTTTCAGCGAAAAAATTACTAATTTGAATTTATATAAAAAAGAATTCTAAACATTGTGACCTAATATTATTTGTAAAAAGTAACTTGGGGACAGAGAATAATGAAACATCTAAAAGACAATGGAATGAAATTGAATACAATCTAAGTAACAGTATGTTCAAAGATTAAGTGTCAACAGCTCTACAACCTACATGTCTTACCTGGCCATCAAACTGAAGGTAAGTATTGCTTGTGCAGTTGAATAGATCTGGCTCAGACCAACTTTGTTTCTCTGTACATTTCCTTCTTGCTGTCCCTGTAGATATGAAATACACATAATACACATGTTGAGTCACCAAATAAACAAAACAATAAGATTTCATTAGAGGGCATGGAAGTCAAGAGTACTGATAGTTTGGAGGATACCTCACAGTCCATACAGCTGGATGTGTATAGATAAAAGGTCTTTGTGTTTGACAATAACACTCAGTGCATAATGCTGTTTGAGGAAACCATTTTTAAATAGGATCTTTATAAGGGCCAGCCTTAGACCACTGCAACCTATGCGGCCGCATAGGTTTAAATTATTAAATTAAATGAACTTATAAAAGGGTTCCTGCAGCCTCCTTTTGTTCCATGTTCCAGAAACTGTCCAGAAAAAATTGACTGTGTGTCTAGTACATGCTGAGTCACATCCTCTGAAGTATTGACTGTAATCAGTGTTCTGAGTGGAACAATATGCGCGTCTCCATTAGAAGAAAGAATCAAGGAGTTTTGTTTTGTCCTGAGAGGCAAATGTTGAACAAATGTTCAGACTGTCTCTAGATTATAATTAGCAGATACAACTTGACAGAAAAGGCAAATGGGGGTTGGATTGGGCGTACATTGCAAACAACAACAGAAAGCATTGGAAAACAGTCCATAAGACTGAAACCCACAGGGGAAGAGAAAGGCTGGAAGACAAAAGCAAACAGATCAGTAAAGCAAAGATGGTAGGCACATTCCCCATTCCATATGCTAGGACAAATTTGTACAAATGCTCCTTCTTCCCTAGTGCTATTAGAGCATAGAATGGGTTGCCTGAGCTAGCCAGGAAAACCAGTAACTTGGCAGAATTTAAGTCATTGGTTAATATGCATGACGCGTAGGACTTAATCATCTTCTTTTTTGAAGCAACGTCTGTATTATATAAGATGGAAATGGACCAAGTTGAAGGGAATTTCCCAGAAGTGAGTCCAATAGCCAACATTTCAAAGTATTGTTGCAGTCCTATTCTCCAATGTGAGTCAAAAGGATTAAGTCAAGTCACACAACTTGTCTTTTTAAAATAGTACAAGCTTGTTGTTGGTGCCAATGATTTCAATTTCAACACTTTATGCACAAATAAAAAAACAACAACTTCTGAACAGATTTTTACATCAGTAAATAAAATGAGCTTGTTGAATGAAAACAAAGTAGTCAACTGACCAGTGGCACCATCAGGACAATCTTGTTGGGCTTCTTGACCAAACAGAACTTGATCCCACCAGATCCCTCCAGCATGGTTCCTGGGACATTCCTCATAGAACACTGAAACAAAGCAACAAGCCATTTGGTGTTACATTATTGACCAAAGAAAAGTGAAATACACATGACGTAATTATCACAGAACATTTAACTTACTCAAGAGACTTCCAGACAAATAGGTTACAACAGAGTTTTGGATTAACTCTTTCTCTCCTAACTGACTATACCAGCGTTGATTCCACCAGAATGTGGTAAACAGTTACGGAGAGAAAGAGTTAAGGACAGCACTTAAGGCTGATAGATACTGGCACTCAGCCAGCCCATTAACATGACAAGAGTAAAGGACAATAATAATTTATTTAAAATAATTTCCAGTGAATCTTCTCACTTCACTACACTGATGTGTTAAAACCACAAATTGCAAGGCTTACATATTTCAGCCTTTACATAGATCCACAGTGGTTATATTAAGAAAAAAAGAACATTATTTTTTCTATAACCTACAATTCAACTTTGATGATATGCAAATTCAAATTAAAAAAGATATTTTTAATATATTTTTTTAAAGAGTTCATTTGAACAGGAATTGTAGAGACAATGGCAAAGAGTTAAAGTGTTAGCAGTTGTGTACTAAAAGTAATGTGTGTACTAGAAGTAATGTGCACATTAAGAGGACTGAGCTGAGTGAAGAAGTTAACTGAACAACTCCACCAATAGTTTCTATTTGTTTAGATATAGATGTAAGGGCAGAACTGAAGCTTCTCACCAACACACGTGACAACTTCTTGATATGCTGTGTCATTCACTTTTTGCTTTGTTTTGCTCACTGCTGCAAAGATGCTGTCACACATGTCACACCGACGACCTATGACACCATCGTAGCAACCACACTGGCCAGTCACAGGGTTGCATGTGACGTCCTTGGAGCCAAGCTTGTAGCAGTCGCAAGGGAAACAAGTATCACTGTTCACAGGGAGATAATGCAGGGACTGTAAAAGGAGAAATAAAGTATTTTAATAAATAGTTTTGTAATCAAACAAGGACACTAATACACACTAGTGTAGCTTTAATATAATTTGTCATATAAAGTACAAAAACATACAAGTGTAATTGAGCACAGTTTACTTGTCTGAATTAGTTTGCAAATGTAACAAACCTACAAGCTGTCTTCTAACAATAAACATTAGCTCTGATAATAATAAACATTAGCTCTGATAATAATAAACATTAGCTCTGATAATAAACTGCTGCTTGAATCAGAATATATACAACACAAACAATTCTAGACACACATATATAGACTTTTTCAGATTCTAGAGTGACTTTGTTGCATTCACAGAGAAACATCAGAAGAAAAAGAATTGTTTTCGCTTTAAACATTCATAAATGCACAAGAGTTTTAAAGACTAGAAATATTTTGTCAATCTCAGCATTGAGCAAAAAGATGAAATATGCCCAGATATACCTTTGTTTTTACAGCCAGTTAGGAATATAGAAACTAGATAGACAAGTGTCTCTTAACCCTTAAAACGCGTAAGGTAGTTTAGCCTCTAAACATCAGAATTGTAATTCCATTTTGTATACACTCATTGTAAAACAGCTCAGCACTTTAAGGGTTAAGGTATATCAGTAAAACATTGAAATATTTATAGCCCTGATTCAATGTGTGGAATTAAAGGTACCAGAGTGTCTTTTAGTAGGACTATGTTGAAATGAATAGGATCCTATTTTTAAAAAAAATGTTAAGAAACTGTCAATAGATGGCCTGATTGAACTGGTGTGAGCTAGGTGAACAAGGCCATGAACACAGAATGAACTAAAAAACCCAAAACAATAGAATGATCACTTGACAGTACAATGATCACTTGGCAGTAGAATGATCACTTGGCAACTTGAAAAAACTTGCAGGTTTTGACAGAATGAGAGGAGTGTGTCAGAATATACTGTAATGACACAAGATGCGTAGAAGTTAATGTGAATCGGGTTTTTCCTAAGTAATGTGACGAGTAAGAACAGAGTAGGATAATGAACAAGAAGAATAACGGACAAGACGCCTAAGAGGACGACGCTAGGCTAGCGACGACAGAGGACTGTGCCCTTTTTATTGTTTATTAAATTGTTGAAGTTATCAGCCTGCGTTATTAAGTATATTCTTGATTCATTCTGTTGTTGTGTCATATGGACTCGCATGCACCAGTAACATATATATACTCATCAACAAAATAGACCATCAACAGATGTGGCGACCCACGACGGCCAGGGCGTCATTTTGATCTACAATCTAGTTAACTTCGTGTTCTGGATATATCTATCTACAATTCTACACTTGGCGAAGTACACTGGAGAAGTACTGGATTAACATTCGTTTATTTCTACTAGATCTACCCTACGTCTGTGCTAATTATCTGGACTGCAGCTGGATTTTGGCATCTTTGTTCCAGTGGATCTAGACTTTCTATTAGAGAAAATTCGAAACCGTTACCAGCGTCTAGCTTTGTCAGCCATGTTGGATATTTTTAGATTGAACTTGGATCTATATTGACTAGATCTATATCTATTGTGTCTGAATCCAGAACTATTTCGTCCGTTGAAGTGATTTAGGGCAGTCCGTCGTCAGTATACCTCTACCTATATACCTCAAGAGTGAAGATACCTCATTTTGTCAGGTTTATCTGTTTATTGTGAGTACGGAAAGTCATCTGAGTCTACATATCTAGTATCTACAAGCTGACCGTTGGATCGAGTCACCTTGTCAGGTTTGTTTTTCAAGCTATTAATTGACTGTTGCAGTGTTGCTGAGCTTGCAATCTAATCTACACACGAGTGATGGTATACCCTACTACCACACTGCGTGACCATCTATTCAACTTGTAAAGTTGACTAATTTATATTCATCAAAAGAGAGAGTTGGACTTTGTCATTTTTTTTACCTCTCTGGAGACAGCACCACCAGCTTGTCTCAGTATTGACTTATGTTCCTGACCTGAAGACAGAAGCCAGCACCAACAGATCATCAAGTGGAACCGGAACCTTGGAACCCTACCAGAGGACTTTATCTGAGAACCGTACCATACTGTGGCAGCAACAGGAGAGATTGGCCTAACTCAGTACTGCCTGTCGAGTAGCCTGTGGGAGCACACCTTGCCTTGCCTAAGACAAAGACAGTGGGGAACTTGTGTGGAACTGACCGTTGTAGCTCCGTGGACTGAACAAAGGGGATCTAACTAAAGATAAGTTTATTTTTTCTCTCCATTATTATTAAATTAAGTCTATTAGGGACAGTAGATCTTTGTTAAGAGCAGGTTGCCTGATAAGGGCGTCATTATAGGACACATTAGAAAGTGGACCTGCTCCATTTAATAAAGTCTCGATGATTGTTTAGATTGTCTTGTTTTGTTCGTATCCACGTACATTTTATTTTTTTTTAGAAGTCAAGTGAAGTCATCTTTATTTGTCTCTTTCAGTGTATACTTCCTCTAAAAAGTCTCATCTCATTAGAATAGATTTATTTTTTTTGTGTCTTATTACGTTTATTTTACACTATTCTTATTATATATTAGTAATTTTATCTTAAGTAGATAAGGTAAGCCACGTTTAATCTAGATTATAAATTCTAGATTGTTTCCAGGTATTAACTAAATTGTTATACCTATGAGAGCCTTAGATCTATTTTATCCTGAGGACAACTGAGTCTAAGGAGTAATTATTTATATATAGATCTTTTGTCCCGATTAATCGGTTGACATTATTTTATAGATGTGTTTAAACACAGTCTAATTGGTCAGAATAAAATTTTTTGTCAGTATCACTGGATTGTGATTTACTGTTGGAGGTATAATATTGATTTATCTATTTGAAGTTGTATTGAAGTTGTATTGAATCTAGACTAGTGACTAGAATAGTCCTAGGGGTATTTATTGGCAAGAAGTAAGTCCATTGAATTAAGTATTGAGGTATTGATAAAAGTATATAATATGATATTTGTTTATGTGGTCTAAAGTAAGTCCACTGAATTAAGGTGATATAAAATTTTGAGTTGTATTCAAGTATTGTGGTTGTGAGTAAGTCCACTGAGGTAATATTTGTTGATATAACACTGAGCAAAGGTATTTAAATATATAAATATATATATATTACAAGAAGTATTTGAAAGTGAGTTTTTGTGAAAACTAAATTGTGACTAAATTTAGGCCAATAGGGAGGCCATATCAAAACTATATTGAGACATTGTTTAAAATAAAATAAGCATAATGGCAACAGCTCCAAACTTTGATTATATGGAGACTTTTCGCCAGCAAATTATTGCTGAGGCTAAACAATTAGAACTTAAAGGGAAGGACCTAACTAGCTATGTGCAGCAAATGGTGACAATAGAGAGAGATAGAATTGATCAGATAAGGGAGAAAGAAAAAGATAGGGAAGCACAATTAATAAAAGAAGAAGCAGATAGGAAATTACAATATGATCTTGAGAAATTGAGAATTGAAGCTAAACAAAATAAACAAAAAGTTAATAGCAATAATACTAATGATAGATCTAATACTAATACTACCAATGCCCCAGACAATCACATTGAAACCAATAATAGTAATAATCACACAAACAACACTAATATTTCAAGTGATAACAACCATTGGTTGAGGAAAAAACTACAACCCTTTCAGGAGGCTAGAGATTGCATTTCAGATTACCTAAAGAGATATGAAATTAAAATGGTTAATTGCAATATAAGGGAGGAAGAGTGGTCTCAAATTTTGTTAGACTTTGTACAAGGGCAAGCTCTTACAATTTGTCAAAACCATAATCATACTGTACAAAATAGCTACCAAGTTTTAAAAAAGGAATTGCTGAATGCATATGGACACAATGCCAGCACATTCAGAAAAAAATATTTTGAAAACACACCTTCCAATCAGATAGAACCACAAACCACTATAAATTTGGAAAAAGACTATTTTAATAAATGGCTGGGATTTGAGAAGATTGACAGTACCTTTGAGGGATTAAAAAATTTTATATTACTTGATAATTTTGTAGCCAAGTGTGACCCTCAATTACAATCATTTATCAAAGAAAGGAATCCCAAAGTTTTGGATGATGTTACTGAGATAATAAGAACATATAAAAATGCCTATCCCAACAACCTTTTTTCATGTAAAGATAAAAAGAATATTGATCTAGTGGGATATACACAGGAAAACAATGAAAGAAGTAGAAATAGAAGTAGGGATAGCCAACATTTTAGATATAGCAATAGTAGAGATAGGTCAAACAACAGGGATGTTACATGTTATAGATGTGGGAAAAAAGGACATATGGCTATGAGATGCAGGGGAACACAAAACAGGTCAAACAGTAGGAATAATTATAATAGATCAAGTAGTACACATAATTACAATAGGACAGATAGTAGAAATAATTACAGAGCAGACAGTAGGAATAGGTACAGCAATTACAACAACAATTACAATAATAACACATACAATAGGAGTAAAAGCAGGGAATATAAAAATAGAGATTCTGACAGAGTGTTTTTTGTTAGGGAAAATAAAAACAATTTAGCTTTCTACCCAGCTTTTATTAACAATGTTCCAATAAAGGCAATCCGAGATAGTGGCTGTAACACACTCGTGGTTCGGGCTGATCTCATTGAGGCGCAATATTATAGGGGATATACAAGGAAAGTGGAGTTGGCAGATGGCAGTATAAAGGAATTTAAAGTATTTAAAGTGTTTATTGAGACACCTTTTTACACTGGCCATTGTGAGGGAGTAGCCATGCCTAACATGAGACATGATATGTTAATTGGAAACTTAACAGGTTTGAAGGAATGTTCAAGACAGGAAATTGAAGCATGGGAAAAGAAATATGAAAGGTTACAGCAGAATAGGAATACTGAAACAGATAATTACATTAGTAATATGGTAATAACCAGATCTAAGAACAAGCCAAAACAAGAAACTCAGGAACTTATTGATATGAATGATGAAATAGTTAATGGTGAAGAAGATAAAGAGAAAGAGGTTGAAATACAAGGTCAAAAACAAGACGAAACGCAAGCAGAAAAACAGAAAGATGGAACTGAAGAAATGAAAACAGAAAAATTGAAAGGAATAAACAAATTGGCTCAAGAACAAAAACAAGATAACATCATTGGGAAAACATATGACAGAATTAGTGACAGGAGAAATAATAACCCAATGGAGAAATATGTCATAGAAGAAGGAATACTATTTAGGAAAACAAAAATAAATGATAGAGAAATAAAACAATTAGTCTTACCACAAAAGTATTGGAAGGATGTCATGATTTTGTCACATGACAGTAATTTAAGTGGACATAGAGGTATAAAGAAATGTTTTAGAAATTTAGCAACTCAAGTATTTTGGCCTAAAATGAAAGGAACCATATCAAAATACATAAGATCATGTGATATGTGTCAAAGAAGGGGACTTAAGGGTAAATTAGGTAAAGCTCCATTACAGTCAATGGATGAACCAAATAAACCATTTCAAAAAATAGCAATAGACATCATAGGACCTTTAACTAAAACAGAACATAATAATAAGTACATATTGACAATAGTAGACATGTTCAGTAGATATCCTGAAGCAGTGGTATTATCCAATATAGACACAGAAAATATTATTAATGCTTTAGATCAAAAGTTCATAGTCAGACATGGGATACCAAAAACATTACTATCAGACAATGCTTCTATGTTTACATCTGAGTTATTTAAAAGATGGATATTAAAATATGGTATAGAACACATTAAATCATCGCCATTCCACCCGGAAGCCAACGGGCTTTGTGAACGCCTTAACGGTGTTATAAAAAGATCCTTAGCTAAAATTGTAGAAAATAATCAGAAAAACTGGGATCAATATATTAATTTTGTTCTATTTTCTATTAGAAATAATATTCATGAGGCAACTCAATTTTCACCATATGAGTTAGTACATGGAAGGAAACCTAGGGATGAAATACAAATTTTTAAAGAAAGTTTGATCTTATATAAAATAGAAAAGGAAAATGACAATGAAACAGCTTTAGATTTAAAACAAATATGGGCGGAAGCTTTTGAGAATAACATGAAATATAAAGAAACAGTACATGAGAACTTAAATGAAAAAAGAAAATTAAGAACATTGGAGGTAGGAGACAAGGTATTACTTTTGGTAATTGACTTAAAAAACAAATTAGGAAAACAGTGGAAGGGTCCATTTGTTGTTACAAATAAAACAAGTGAAGTAAACTATAAGATTAATATGAATGGAAAAATAAAAACATATCATATAAATAATTTGAAGTTATACAATGAGAGAAATGAAAATCAATTTCAAAATTTGGATACAGAAGTAAACAATGAAAATCAAACTCAAAAGTTAGATACAGAAACTGTGGAAAATGAAAATCAAGTAGATGAATGTTTAATTGTTTTAATCAATGAGGAAACTAATGAAAATGATATTAAAAATATTCCTATACTAGAAACTAAAGATAATCAAACATGGGAAAAACTGAATTTAGAAAATTTATCTCCAGAAAAAACAAAAGACATAATAAATGTAATCAATGATTTTAAAGAAATTTTTTCCAGTTTGCCAGGAAAAACAAATATCATAAAGCATGACATAAAGTTAACTAGTGACAAACCTATTTTCATGAAGCCTTATAGGATTCCATTACACTTACAGGGAAAAGTTAAAGATGAAATAGACAACTTATTAAAACTAGGAATAATAGAACCATCCAATTCAGCTTATGCTTCACCAATAGTTATAGCAAAGAAAAAGAATGGGGATATGAGGTTATGCATAGATTATAGACAGTTAAATAAAATAACTGAATTTGATCCTTACCCTATGCCTAACATTGATGACATATTACACAAATTGTCCAATGCTAAAGTATTTACAAAATTGGATCTGACAAAAGGATATTGGCAAATTCCTTTAACCAATAGAGCTAAACCTTATACTGCATTTATCACTCCTTATGGAATATTCCAATGGAACTTTATGAGCTTTGGGCTTATAAATGCTCCAGCTACCTTTAATAGGATGATGATGTCGGTTATAGGTCATAGAAAAAATGTAATCTGTTACTTAGATGATATATGCATTTTTCATGAGGATTGGAAAGAACATTTAAAAGGAATTAGGGAGATTTTTGAGTTAATTAAACAAAATGGTCTAACAGTTCAAGCAGAAAAGGTAGAGATAGGCTTAGAAGAAATCACATTTTTAGGACATAGAGTTAAAAATAATACTATCAGTCCCATTGAAGATAATGTAAAGAAGATATTAGAAATAGAAATACCAACAACACAAAAACAGATTAAATCAATACTAGGGATGATAAACTATTATAGAAAATACATACCAAATTTAGCAGAGATAGTTGATCCATTAAACCAGTTATTAAAGAAAGGACAGCCTAGAAAAGTGACTTGTAATAGAAAGTGTGTAGAAGCTATAGAGAAAGTTAAGCATATTTTTTCTACAAATTTAATATTGAGATTACCGGATGTTTCTAAAATATTCTATGTCACTACTGATGCTTCTGGTAGTGCTATAGGAGGTTGTTTGATGCAACAGTATGATAAATTACACCCAATAATTTATGTAAGTAGGAAATTATCTGATACTGAGAAGAGATACAGTGTCATAGAGAAGGAGGCTTTAGCTGTTGTTTGGGTTGTAACTAAGTTGGAAAGCTATTTACTGGGAAACAAATTCATATTGTTATCTGATCACAGGCCTCTTAAGTTTATGCAAGAAAAAAGTATTAAAAATGGTAGATTATACAGGTGGTTTCTAATTTTACAAGAATATAATTTTCAATTGGAGGCTATTAGGGGAGAAATTAATATTGTAGCTGACATGTTGTCAAGAGTTACAGTGAGATAAACTGTTGTAAATAATGATTATTCATTTTGATTTGTTTATGCATGTATATATATGTATATGTTCTAGTCAATGGGTATGAATAAGTTGTTTATATAAGGACTATATATTTTATTTCCTTTAAAGGAAGATAACTCAGTAAAATATAAATTGGGAATTTTATTAAATCAAGGGAGATAATTATAAAATTTCAATAATTGAAGTCAAAGGTGTAAATTAAAGTAAGTATGATCATCTACAGTCATTATTTTTTTTATATAATCATTATCATCCATTAGTAAAAGGCTAGGTCAGTTTGGAAATGGTAAGTGGAGAGAAAATATACTTATTGGTACCCAACAAAAAAAAAGTTAGGTAGAATAATTTGGAAAGTTGTTTTGACACAAATATTACATTTTGTCTGACAGGAGGGGTTTGGTGTGATACGAGGCAACCACCAACGTACATATAGCCAATAACAGTATTTACTCTGAAAAACTCTGTTTTATGCCTATGGAGTCAGCAAAGGCATCTTCGTATGTGGACTATATACATGTGTATTTACTCTGAAAAACTGTTTTATGTCTGTGGAATCGACAAAGGCATCGTCGTATGGGGACTGTATACATGTCTTGATGGACTTAGTACTATTAGTTGGTGAAACTATTACACTGTACTATACTATTTCATCGTCAATGACATGAGTGATGATTAGAACACTGTATACCGGATATTTTCTTACCAATAACTGTATTGGAACTGTACATATTGTTTTCTTGGTGTCAACATTCAACTACAGTGTGAACTTTGTGACATAGGAACATGGACAATTTTACCAGGAACTGATGAAGATGGGAAACATGATGATGTCCATCAAGATCAAGATATATGTTTGTTTTGTCTTTCCCCAAAATTTTGGCCATGTATATTGTACAGACATGACAGTAGGGATAGTGTTTTAGACTGAAAAAAAAAAATTGACAAAATTTTTTTTTTGATAAAGGGGGGAGGAAATATGTAATGACACAAGATGCGTAGAAGTTAATGTGAATCGGGTTTTTCCTAAGTAATGTGACGAGTAAGAACAGAGTAGGATAATGAACAAGAAGAATAACGGACAAGACGCCTAAGAGGACGACGCTAGGCTAGCGACGACAGAGGACTGTGCCCTTTTTATTGTTTATTAAATTGTTGAAGTTATCAGCCTGCGTTATTAAGTATATTCTTGATTCATTCTGTTGTTGTGTCATATGGACTCGCATGCACCAGTAACATATATATACTCATCAACAAAATAGACCATCAACAATACTGAAGTCAGGTTTGATATACAGATTGAAGGGAAGCTTATAAGAAAGAACTATGAAATGTTAAATTCCTTTGTGCAACCAGTTGTACAATGAATTCTAGCCCTTTCTTAATGTTTTTTTTTTAATATGTTTCAGATGTTCTTTCAGATTTGAAGATTATTACATCCTAGGTCAAAGCTCCCAAAGGGCGGCAGGGAGGGTTCAAACTGGAGACAGTTGTTCATCAGTCCAGAGTCCATACCAGATGACCAGGCAGCCATCTTGTATGCATAAACTAGAAGCAATAAGTCAAAGAGATGCTCTCAACACACACAAAAGTCTTTAAGAAACAGAACTGTGTGAACTCACTGTGTGAACTCACTGTGTGAACTCAACATGTATTGTAGAGTTCTAGTTTTCAAAACGGAAATTCCGTTAAATTTTATAGTAAAAATCTTTGTCCTGAACTTACTTTACAGTTGCATGTTCCATTCTCCTTGTTACAGCTCTCTTCAAAACCTTTGTCTGACTGACAGTTGCAGGGGCCACACTCTGTTTTACCCCACCACCCAGCGGGGCAAGTTGCCGGGGCCTGGTTCTCACAGTACTTGCCGCTCTGCCTAACACCACATTCACAGCTGTACGTGTTTTTTCCTGCCTCGGGCTGTTTGCACTCTGCCCAGTTCTTACAAGGGTTGTAGTTGGAGCATATCTCTAAACACATGGGTCCTGTGGTGCCTGCAGAAATAAAGATTATTTGAAATAAAATGTATACATTAAACTAATCATCATCATCATCAAACTCCATTTGAGTGAGGGCTTGAGAGGCTCAAATCCTCTCTTGCAAAAGCCCTGGACAGAAACCCTGCTGTCTTGCGTAGTGCATAAATGTTGCCATACAGGTTGAGAATTTTTAAACTAATAACCATTTAAAAAATACATTTTAGGGGAATATTCACAAAATTTAAAAATTAATTGGATTCTTAAATCATAATAGTAACTAAGTTTTTAAATATAGTTTGATGGATATCATGTTTATTAATTTATAATTGGCACTTTTTATAATTGGGTCCGGGGGTTCGAATCCTGGTGAAGTCTGCGATTTTTAATTTTGGAATCTTTTGGGCACCTCTGAGTCCACCCAGCTTTAATTGGTACCTGACATTAGTTGGGGAAAATAAAGGTGGTTGGTCGTTGTGCTGGCCACATGAACCCCTGTTAACAATAGGTTACAGAAACAGATGACCTCTACATCATCTACCCAATAGACCACAAGGTCTGAAAGGGGAATTTTACTTTACATCTTTCTGGGAAAGTAACAGCCATTAGTCCAACTATGTAGCACTTGTTTACCATTGGGCACACCAAAAAATGAACATTGCATCCCATGCTACACATGGCTCTTTAGGTCCTAAAAGAAATCTTTACTTGTTTATATTGTTATAAACTTGGTGGTGGCACAGAGAGGGGTAGTGGTGTGTGTAGTCAGCCGACGCAAATCGCCCCAGGCCAGCGCTAGACGAGCGGTCAACCGTGACGAGCTACGACGGTCAGCCGAGTCGAATGTCAACAGGACAGTTTGGGAAGGATCGCCGTCGTGAACAGAACTCAGGAGAGTCACGAGAGTTGTAGTCATCTGACAACCTAGAAACGTCGAGCGGCGTTCTGTTCGGTTTGAGAAGGCCAGTAGGGACCCTATATAAGAGCGGAGGTGACGCAGTCAAGACGGTTCAGAGCCCGGTTCACTACAGTACAGTTCAGCGATGTGGTTCTGTACGGAGCATTATGACGGTTCAATGCGGAGTACTGTTGAGACAACTGGCGTCTTGATCCTGGTCTGCGATCGAGTCCGACACAACGAGCCTAGTGTGTGAAGTCAATCCTGAACTGTTGAACCCAGTGCACCGGAGCGAGACGGAGAGGCCAGTGCAAGAGTTGATACGGCGGTACGGTGTTATCGAAGAGATATTTGTACAGTCTTGTGTTACATGCTGCCAATTGTACAGTATTGGCTGTTATTTATTCAACTATTAAAGTGTAACGTTACTTTGGAGCTCTGAGTTGTCAAGTTCTTTATGTTGGTGGTGTTTGGTGCAGTTTGCAGAGAGCCTGGATAGTGAGATTCGTAACATTATGATGTTAAATTGTGTTGTAGCTATTTACGTGATTTCTATATGCAGTTTTAAAAAATCTCCTTTGACACTAAAAATGATGATTGATGTTATTTATTTACATCCAATGTGTCAAAAGTGTCAACTGTATATCATAAGTGCATCAATATTATCAAAATCTTCTGCACAAAGTTTGACAAGTTTTGTCTTCAGATGATGAAGTTATTGTTAACATTGTCAGAGTAATATAATAATGTAGTATCTAGTTCATGGTGAAAATATTAGCATGAACAATTAGTTTGCACACCAATATATCCTCCACTAGATATATTAAATTTCTTTTTGTTTGATTGTTTTTTAGAAGAAAGAAATCTGTGACTTATCTGTAACAAAACATTTTTTTAGTGCAATTGTTTCTATCCTTGATCATTAAAGATTTTTAAGTTTAAAATATTGACTCAACTTATCTTTTTTAAGCCTCTCTTTTCATACTGTCACAGAGCTTAGTGAAGGAAGTCTACATTCAACTTTGTCCAAGGTAGACTTAATGACCACATCACAAACAAAGAGATTAGAGACAGGGCTACTAGAGCGATTGGACCCCCACCATGACCTGCTAACTATTGAAAAAAAAACTAAAACTCTGGCCATATTTCAAGATATTCTGGGCTTGCAAAGACCTTGCTTCAAGGAACCGTACAAGGAAAAAGAAGAAGAGGCAGACAGAGAAAGCGATGGGAAAACAACATAAAAAATGGACTGGCTCGCCATTGAAAGAGATTCTATCCAAGGCAAAAGACACAAAGGAATGGTGAAAGATGGTTGACAAATCTTGTGTGATGCCCCAATGGTCCAACAGACTAAGGGATAGGTGAAGACTTAATGAGTTTAAAAAAAATATTTTGTATAAATGTTTTAGCCAACTTTCAAACATATGTTTTGCTTCTTGTTTCCCAATGAAACTTGTAGACTCATCAACCATACTTCCATGACTTCTAGGCTATAAACTCTTTACTTACCTGGAGGACATTGACAACTGTGGTTATTCCACTCATCTAAGCATTGACCAACACCACACTCCCCCATCGGACAAACTGGGTCACCATGACATCCAACTGGTGTATTGGGGTCACTAGGATTAGGATTTTGTAAGAAGGATTGGGCAGTGTTGCCAACTCTCATGTCCTGAAGTCAATACAAAAAAAAATATTTAATTCATTTTTCTCTACACTTCAGATTAAGATAAGAAATGTGATCATAACTTTTTTGTAAAGAATAAAAAGATACTGAATGCATAAAATTGCCTTATCATAATAATAATAATAATAATAATCATAAAAAAGCAATGTCTTCAAGTTCAAAGATTAGGGATGGCTGCCTGGTTGTGTGGATCTGCTCTGGACTGTGGACCCAATGGTATTGTCATCATGCAGAAGATTTCGGCTAGGATGCAGCAATCTTTATTTTTGAAGGAGCATCTTAAAATTACAAATCAAGTATTTCACATATCCACCTAAAGTGACACATGGCAGACATGTCCACCTAAAGTGACATAAGGCAGACATGTCCACCTAAAGTGACATAAGGCAGACATATCCACCTAAAGTGACATAAGGCAGACATGTCCACCTAAAGTGACATAAAGCAGACATATCCACCTAAAGTGACAGACATAAGGCAGACAGGTCCACCTAAAGTGACATAAAGCAGACATGTCCACCTAAAGTGACATAAGGCAGACTGTCCACCTAAAGTGACATAAAGCAGACATGTCCACCTAAAGTGACATAAGGCAGACTGTCCACCTAAAGTGACATAAAGCAGACATGTCCACCTAAAGTGACAGACATAAGGCAGACATGTCCAGCTAAAGTGACATAAGGCAGACATGTCCACCTAAAGTGACAGACATAAGGCAGACAGATCCACCTAAAGTGACAGACATAAGGCAGACATGTCCACCTAAAGTGACAGACATAAGGCAGACAGGTCCACCTAAAGTGACATAAGTGTCCACCTAAAGCAACATTATGTCTTTACTCTCACAGACAATGCCTTACCTTGACACAACCTGTGAAAAATTTCTCCATTGGTTTGTTGCCGTCTCGAGAGGCTCCCACATATACTAGCTGTATCTCTTTACCCATCACTGACGTGGACGTGTTATATTTCTATTGACACAAAAAATGTGTGAATTATTTCTATAAATGTTTCACTTCTTTAAACCTAATGTCATCTTCAACAAAATAACAAGACCATATTGTATTTACACAATTTGATCTGAAACTTATTGTATTCAAAATCTGCTTGTTTCCTTTTTTTAAATGTTACATTCTTATAAAATTAAAGCATTGGTTCAACTTTTTAAAATCCTTAATACTTTAAATTTTTTTTTAGACATACCCATTCATATTGACCATAGTCCAAGAACATATCTATGGAACCTTTGTCCAGCCAACGGACCTCAAAGTAATGCCAAAGTCCATCGTCCACACGAACGTTGTTTAGGGTGAAGATGGCGTTTAAGTAGCTGTAGCGTAGGATTCCATCAACAATCTGGACACATTAGCAAAAGGAGAGAGCTTGAATGAAACTAATATAAAAATAGTCTTCACTATAGAACAAAACTATAATTAGGTTACCTTAAGTTATGTACATGTTTAACCACACTAGAGCAGAAGTCTTTATAACCAAAGGAGGTGGCGAGTGGGGACAGAGCCCCCTTCTGCCTTGGATGGCTTGGTTATGTTCATAGAATGCCACAAGGTTAACTTCCACAAAACCTTCTGTATTGTGATCCAACAGAAGGAAGGGGAGCTGCTGGTTGTACACTTTTAAGGTAAACTGATGTATGCAAATGCTACATGTAGGCATTCAAAATTGACACTAACAGTTGGGAAAATGTTGTGCTGGATATATCCACATGGAGAGCAAGCATAAAGGAAGAGTCCTGGATTGCATTTGCCATATAAAATAGTTGTAGAAAGATGGGTGAAAGTGTAACAGCACCTGGTGCCCAACCTGTGACAGCAGCTGCGTATCAAAGATTTCGCCTCAAGAAGTTGCACAGAATAATCTGTAATAATTGGCAATAAAAGAGAAAGCAACTCCTATCTAATTCTCTCAGACATGTTTGTATTGACAGTTATCTTCTCTTTGGTTCGAGACATCATAAAGTTTTACAACACATTCTACACTTCCATCTTCTCCAGTACTCAATCTTTTATCTTAGAAAACCAAAAGATCAAGCCAGTACTAATTATAAGTAACTTTATTACTTACAAGATATTTCATTACAGTAGTAATAATCAATACATCCTATGCATATTTAGGGGGTTAATTTGTTAATTACTGATTCTAATTGAGTTTTGTCAATATAGAATATAAATATGGTTTTCTTCGTTTCAAAATTGTTAAATCTTTGTGCCCTCAATCTTCTTAAAACATTCCAACCCTGAGGTCCAACTGTAATCACTGCCCTTTGAATTTGCATGGTTGCTTCTGTCACCCTAGAACTCTTGTAGGTAACCAAATTTTTTTTTCTTAAGATCTTTTAGTGAACATCAATAAATCACTCTATCATCATCAGTACAATTTCTACCTACTTGATAACCATTATCAAAAACATAATTTTAAAAATGAGATTTTGAAGAAAATATGTTTTAACTTTCTATTTTATAAGTTCTATACATGGACAACACCTTGTTGAAAAAAAAATGAGTTTGTAGTGACAAGGCCATTAACATTGCCAGCTCATGTGTGACACTTGTGGGGGTGTTTCAGTGCAAGTCTGCTAGGAGTGAATGTGCGTTTGTGTGTGCCTGTATGTATGTGTTTGGGAGGGGGGGGGGTTAAGAGGCAGCCAAACATTGCTCCAGGTCAATGCTGTTAAGAGGGTTCAGTGGGTATGACAAGAAGTGGACCACCAAGGTACAAAGAGATAGAATTCAACCACCGAGCGAGTGCACAGCTAATCAAATGAAGATTGGAATAAAAAAAAATATGATTGTCACAATTTTCTACAAGGAAGAAAACAAAATGTGTTGTGTTCGGTAGACAAGGTTATGAATTTTTTTTGAAGTTTTTTCTTTTCTACTCTATTGTGTATTATTAATGATAGGCTTCTCTACAAAAGTTACTGGAATCAGAATCATAGCCATCGTAGTTTCTTATTAAATGTAACAGAATTTGATGAAAGAGTTTGCATACTCATTTTCTATAAGGGCATGGTAAGGTTAGAAGAATGACCAGCTATGTACATAGTCTCCACTTGATAAGTGTCCATTTAAAATAAAGTTTAATTAATAATGTTACAGATGGTGTAGGGGTGGTTGTATGCAATCAGCCAACACATGTGACCAAGACCAGCATACTGACAAGGATACTGGCTTTTCAAGAATACTCTGCTGTGAACACTTGGCCTGCGATAAGATCAGGGGAGATTCTTTCTAGAAGGTTTCATGGACCCTATATAAGGAAAGTCTTTGTATAGCTCAGAACCAGTTCTGTACAAAGGTACGGTTCACAATAAGTCAGTACTGTTCAGCTACAGTCTTTACTACTCATGCTACCAATTGTAGTCTTTGGATGTTAGTTTCTACAGTTATTAGCTTCTGGAAATACGCTAACTTGTGTCTATTGCTTATTGTAGACACATGGACTTTCCTTAGTACTAAAAATAGCCGAGAAAAAAATCAAGGCTAATTTTAGGCAGGGTATTTATACAAGGGGAAGACAATACACAGGAGGAGTTAGTCAATGAAAGTAAGTTTTATGTCTACTTTTGTTAATGTGCTATGGATATTAAGTTATATTGTGAGTTTATAGTGTGTGTTCAATATATTCATGATTTCTATATGCATTAAAACATTTCATTTCCTAATAAGGATTTCTGTATTTTCTTCAATAAAATAAGCAGCTCCGGCATTATGGTGAAAGTAGGGTAATCGGACATAGTTCTGAAAATACCAAGAAATATTTGCAAACATAATCCCATCATAACACCAACATTAACAGGGAAAGGTAATAAGATACCTTAAAAACAATTTCAGTCCAGACCTCAAGCCATCAACAAAGGATGGAACTAAAGAACTAGTCCAAAACAACTCTGGACCAGTTTGATAAAAGAACTCTCCTGTTTGGTGAGTCAACATTTTGGTCTCTAACCTGTATGGTTACATCTCCAGAGTTCAACATAATTTGCATGATGACACCACTGGTGCTCCTGGTCCTGAAGGCCACACCATTGAACCAAGGGTACCTAATGATACTTGGATTGCTGTAGGTCAGGTAGGCATTACCTTTCAGAGTGCGGGACATTTCAATAGCTGAAAGATAAATGCACATTCATTAAATAAAAGTTTTAATACACTACATTACATAGCATTATCTACATTATTAAGCATAAAAACGTAAAGATTAACAATTAATGTTGATAGATTATAGCAAATCATTTCAAGGGGAGTAAACAAATGTTTCCACTTACTCTGACTACAATCTTTACCACCAGTTCGTTCCACACAATCACAGAGAAAAGTGTTCCAGCCCTCACGACATGTACCTGCCAAAACAGGTTCAATAAGATAATAAAAAAAGAAAATAAAAAAAAAATTATGGACTGTTTGTTTAATATTTGCAAAGAGTTTTCAATGGGCAGCAGTCAGGGGCGTAGTGTGGGGGGGCACGATTCCCCCGAGCACCACCCTCAGTAGTGGGGTGCCACACGCAGAGAGGAGTAAAAAAAAATTAATTATTGTAGTTAGGTAATACATTTATAAGATTATTTGTATTATATTTATAAGCCTATATTTCTATGTGATCTTCAGGGGAGGGGGGGGGGCAGGGCCGGACCTAACAATTGCAGGGCCCTATACAAAATGGATTGCGCAGGGCCCACTCTGGGTAGCATAATATCAAAATTAAGATTTTACATTAGAAAATATATTTGTCTTTTCAATACATTTTTATCCAATGAAAGCTGACAATAAAGTTTTTTTGTTTTTTTTTATCACGCGTAGGATTGGCACTCCAAAATGACAATTTTGTCTATTTTTCAGGAAACTTTTCATTTCAGATTTCCAGGACTTTTATTTGTAAATTTTGAAATTACAGGAGATTTCCAGGAGCCCTAGGAAAATCAGGAAACTACGGATTATGTATAAGTTATAATGTTTTAATTTAATAATTTATGCCTAGATATAGCACGGGGCCCACTGCAACCGCATGGGTTGCAGTGGTCTAAGTTCACCCTGGAGGGGGGGGGATGTCAATAATGTACCTAGGCGCACGTTTTTGCTCACTAAGCCTCTGGCAACAGTAAAAACCACTAATATATCCTTTAAAAACAGCCTGCCTTTAATCTAGAATCATATCTATTCCTTTGGTTGGTGGTTACAATTTCTACTTCAGTGTCATGTCTAAATCAGCAATACATAACTTTCTTACTATAACACATTTGTATGAAACTTCAAGCCAAGTGCTTTTATGTTTTCATACGACATTTAGTTCAACTGACTCACAACTTTTTCCTACCTCCATTCTTACAAGGAGCAGACTGGCACATGAGTTCTTTGGGGGGACATCCTAAGCTGGTCGAATGGTCTGCTATGGGCGAGTCGAGGTCCACAAGCTTGTGGTCAATGTACAGATCTGAGATACAGCCGATAAAGTCCTGGTTGTCCACTTGACCACTGCTGGGCATGACAGGCATACCACCAACCTGAAGAGGTCCAGTTAGGTCCAGCAAACGATTGCATTCTTTGATGGGATTGTTACACCTGAAAGAAAAAAAAGATTTAGTTAAAGTTATAAAGTATTTCTCAAGCACATGAATCTCATACGAATCTTTAGAGCAATGACTCCAAAACTGTGTTCTGTGAACACTAGGCCAGAATATGTGTCCCAAGAACAACTAGAATAATTAACTAGTAGGCCACTATTTGATTTAATCTCTCTAAAAAAATAAGCAAAGCATTCCAATAAATACTTAGTATGTGCGAAGTGTTCCTTTAAGAAAAAAGTTTGGGAACCACTGCTTTAGAGCAACAAATTTTCCATGTTTTTTTAGACATCAAATAAATGTTCACTTCAAAATGTTCTATACAAACAGACAAATTACATGGAAGGCTAAGTAGTCTAGAACTTCCTCTTCATGATGCTCAGACTACATGCTTCACTACTATTTAGAAGACTTCTAAAAACATTTGTTCAAAATTAGCCTTAATCATGTTAGTATTAGTTATATGACATGCATTTTAATTTTACTATATGCTAAACATATTTCTTGGAATATGATATGTAATGTTTGTTAATATGTGTGTAATATAGGTTATGCCAGTCAGTATTTTGGAGTAACACCCCTTGAAACCAATATGGCATCGAAATAAACAGCTGATTAGTCAGTTACACTAAAATATTTGTAAAATGTTTTACATGTTTTGGATGTTCCTTCAGAGTTAAGATAATCTACATCCTAGCCCAAACCTCCCGCAGGACAACAGGAAATGGCAGTGGGCAGGGTATGAACCCAGAATCATCGAGATGACGGAACAACAGTCCAGTGCCGGAACAACAGTCCAGTGCGCATTGTACTAGTGACTTGTCTTATGGGCATGTTTGTGTTTTTTAATCAATTAAACTATGTAACAAGTTTATTTTTACTCTTGTAAAAAAGGTAAACTTAATTAGAATGCTATGCTATGAACGCTTTGCTAAAAAGACAGACAATGCTTCTATGGTAATATTAGAATTATTAGGCAAAGGAGTTCAGCAATTAGCTTTGAAGAGGAATGATGAGCAGCAAGTCAACTCACATCTACCAACGTCTAATAGTTCAATTGTTAAGCCCAAATCAGTGACATGCTAGATAATGTCGAAACTTACACATCAGCCAATGTCTGCTTGACTCTGACAGCGCAGGAATACGGACCCAATTTGTCTTGGAAGTTGATAGCTATCTCTGGGTCACAGTCCTCCCCCACTGATATAGTGGCCACCTGGCAAGATTAAAAAAAAAAATCAATGTTTATTGGAATGAGGTGTTCTTAAATACACACAATTCACAAGTCTGAATACATTCAAAGATAAGAAAACATCAATCACAGTAACAACTATATCTTCTTTTTTGTTTCTTAATGAAAACCTATTTCTTTTGTAGTGTTTTTAGTGAAAAGATAAAATTTATCAATAACATCTGTTTCCAAGGGATAGAAAAAAAGTGCACTTGTAATCCTAACCTTTGGCAATTAGTATTTTGTATCAATAAACTTATTCTTTAGTTGATAAACTGAACTAGAAGCATTTTAGTACTTTAGACATAAGAATTTTAATTTTTAAAAATTTTTAACTAGCCGGACATTACCCGCGGCCTGTGGGTCCTAGTTTGTGTTTACAAATCTAGTGGATTTGATTTAGATGTATGTTAAACTTAGCTAATGTTCCTTTCAAGTTTTTCTCTTTCGCCACGAAAATAAAAGTAGTTTTGTGAAAATGGGTTTGCCAGTTAAGCCAATACATATCTATTAAAAACGAAAGGAGTTCGAGATGAATAGGATATAAAGTACAATTAAAACAGGGTTTACCGGATTTGTTAAAGGAATGGGATTATAAAGTCATCAGGTCGTCTAAATTCACAGATATAAGGAACAAATTTATGTAAAAATGCTTTTGAAACACAAATTTGAAGGTTAATTTTATTAAATAATGAAATCAATAAGACTATATTTTGTATTTTCATGTGTCAAAGTAAAAAACTATCTGTGCAAAGTGTAGTTTTAAAAATTAGATCTAGATCCTTTCGATCTAAACATGGTAAATATGGCCTAGATCCATGAAATAGTAATACTTTCATAGAGTGGGTCACCTTTTTTTTTTTTTGAGGGTCTTTAGTTTTGTTTTAGGGCTACTACACATGCGTGTCAGGGTTCCAGTTAGTACCCAAGGGTCCAGAACATTTGTGCAAAGTTTCATCAAGATTGGTCAAACAGTTTTGATTTCTATTCAGGACATACGTACTCCTGACATTCTACTTTATAGTATAGATGTGAAAGCTACAAAAATACCAAAATGACCTGCAATTAAAAAAAATAATCTCTAACTAAATGTCTAAATACTCAACATGAAATAATTCTATTGCAAGAAAATATTGTAGATTTTCAGACATGGATATGTGTTCAAAATAAAGGTATATGAACCTTGACATTGTTCAGTTTGTCAGGAAAACCTCCAGTACATGTCAATGTATATTTCTTTTCACACAGTTGCTCATTTCGATTTGTTAAAAAAATGTGAATCACATCTGAGTGAACGGGGACAAGATGTTGACGAACTCAGTTTCTTGTTTCATAAAAACTGAACAAAAAAAAAATGACTGGAAACTCAATATTACTTACTCTTGTAACATACTCCACTTTGACCGTTGTCCACTCCCCATTGGAGACGCCCCCCTTGATGTTAGTAGTCACAGAGGTTGTTTCGTTAGAGCCCAGGCAAAATGAAAACTTGATTTGTGAGTTGACAATCTCCAGAGCGATGAAGTCATGCTCCCCATTAAACCTGCCATTGTAAATCAGGAGCCCGTCTTTCTCTTGGGTGGCAAACCTGTAGATGACAAAACAAAAAGAACATTACATCTTAGAAAGATTTTTGTCATATATTCAGATAACTATAAATATAACATGTGACTAGATCTAGAAAGTGATGATAAACAATGTATTTTGAAAGGCAGATGGTAATTTGTGAGCACTTTGAAGCATTGCTGAATTAAAGGTGTCAACTCTGAAGTTTATAGCACAAATTAGTTCTCAATATGAGCACATAGTGGAGGCTTACTCTATAAAACTGGAGCAACTAAAAACAAAAGATATGTAATATAACGCTACCGACTCAACTGCTATCAGAGATATTTAGTTGACAAGAAGTGATCTTTCAATCCAGCATCCTAAACATTGTTATGTTTTATCTAGTTCAAAATCTCATCCTTCATTTCCTTACATTTTTCTTTAGGTTCCCTTTATTCACCCCACATTTTTCCATATTGCTTTTCTTTCTTTTTCTATTTTATTATACTTTAATGCCTTAAACTGGATCTTAACAATCAGTGTTCATTTCCTTAAATTTTTCTCTAGGTTCCCTTTATTCACCCCACATTTTTCCATATTGCTTTTCTTTCTTTTTCTATTTTATTATACTTTAATGCCTTAAACTGGATCTTAACAATCAGTGTTCATTTCCTTAAATTTTTCTCTAGGTTCCCTTTATTCACCCCACTCTGATGTGTTTTCTTTTTAAACTCCACGTTAGTGTGTCTTCAACAAGTCCTATTCTGACATGTCTTTTATTGTTGAAAGCATGTACATTTTACAATATGTATTGTTTTAATAAAAAATTATTGTTAATTTAAAATACATTCAATCGTATCGATTTTAGAGTTTTCTATTATTAGTTGTACAAGTTATTATGAAGTATACTGGTAGATCTGTCAAGGAAGATTGTTTAGTAAAGTCACATTGACTTGCATTAATTTAAATAGAAATTATAATGCATACGATTTTACAAACGTTTTTAACTTTATATTTACATGTGCTCGGGTCTAGATGTGCCATGGGTTCGAGGCTAGATGTATGTGCCACGCGAATGTCCCCCATTTCACTGTCCTCTCGATGTCCACTTGACACGAGAATAAGAGAGCCGCCCGCGAACCCCTTGGAACCTCTCATTCGATCCTCTAATTCCATCAATTGGACATGTCCCCCCATCAATGCCAGGCATGTTGCGGGAATTCCGAGAGTAGCGGCCCCTGAGCTTATTGATTCATGTCAGAGTGGTGATGTCCCTAAACTCAAAGAAGATTTTATCACTAGGGGGTGAGTCACTGCCTCGTTAACAGCCAGAGTTGTCGTTCTTTCTCTCCGATGATACCGTAAGACTCCCCACAAAAAAAAAACAAAAAAACAACAGAACAAATTAATGGTGTTAATAGCACCAAACGCGTCCATAGTCAACACACGGGCATTCCCAGATGAATGAAGATAGATTAATATTATATAAGGTACACTGTTTACCATGCTAGACCTCATCAATAAGAGAAGGCTGTTACGTAGCTGAAAATGACCTACGTAGGTGCAGTAATAATAGTGATATCTGGCCCAATGCTTCTCGGCCTCAACGGTCGCTAGAGAAGACGATTAGGCCAACAAGGAAGCAAAACGGAACCCCCCTTTGAAGTGCCCTAGGCCTTAATTCGCTGCACTTACGGGGATGGAAGAGAGACCCAAAATCATGTCACTATCCACGCACAGTACTTCAAGGAACCGTCATGGCCGAAACCCGTACGGCTGACAAAGTGGGAATTTCAGGGAGTCTCCCCGGTGTGCTCGGCCTTCGAACTCGCCTCCAAACCGAGAGTGTTGGGATACGAACCATCGGTAATATGGAGGTAACACATTTTTATCTGCTTTGAATCCCTCCCAGGCACAACAATTTGTTCAGAAAGGCAGATGGAGGCGAACTTGCATAGAAGTAGCGCTCCGAGAGACATCGACTCCACTCTTAACTCTGTCTCTCCGAACTGACGATACCAGCGTTGATTCCACCAGAATGTGGTAACTAATTACGGAGAGAAAGAGTTAAGGCAACAACAAAGAAGAAGAAATGCACGGATAATCACGATGACCCAATCCAGTGCGTCCTTACCACTGCTACCAATGGCCTACGTAAGAGCAGTGCTATCATGTAAGTGCACTGATCTGAGCGTGACCCAATCTGCTTCGGTTGTGAAGTGTGAGCGTGAGATAACATTTGAGTTTCACACAACCAGAAACATTGCAGCCTCTCCACTTTTATCTCTGGCCTAGTACAAAGACTTTCTTCTCTTTGTTGTGTAAGGAAACTGAATTTGAATGTTATTTCTTTGACGCGGGTCTAATTTTCACCGTCTTGTATGCACTATCGAAATGGTTTAGAGTTTAGATCAGCGGTTCTCAACCTTTTATGCTCGGCGACCCCTTTTACAATCCCCCACTCTGCCGCGATCCCCCCCCCCCTTCACACACACATACAGCAATAGAAGAATAGACAATAACAATCCATATGTTCAATGTTCCTAGGCGACCCCTGGCAAATCGTCAATCGACCCCCAGGGGGATCGCGACCCACAGGTTGAGAACCCCTGGTTGAGATGATTTCTTGTATCACTATACTCAAGTGTTCGATGTCATACTGGTAGAGCGGGCCATAATTATTTTATTAAGAAAATATACAGAAATTTAGTATAAGAATGAACTATATCTTAATCGAACTAAAACTAACGCTGCGTGAAGCTGTGAGTGTTTTGATAATAGATCTTCTCATTTGGTTCAGCTTCGGTCGTAGTTATTATTCAAATTGAACTGAGTAGTTCATCCGTCAGAGGTTTGTCTTTATAAAGTTTTAAGCAAGTATTTCCACATCCACTCAACTTGAGAAACACATTTAGAATCAACTCGACGTTTTCTATTCGACATTTCATAGTTAAAATGTTTGAGAAACATATTTGAATACAATTTTTTAAACAAAAAAAAAAAGGAAGTGCCCCTCATAGACTTTGCGATCATCTGTTTCTGTGACCCACTGTTAACGGGGATATCATGTGGCCAGCACAACGACCAAACTTACGGCAGGTGCCCTTTAAAGTTGGTTGGACTTATGGGCGTTTTAAAACATACACCAACATCTTGTCGAGGCTACTCATGAAACTCTACTAATGGGACAACTTTGAGTGCATCTTATAGAGTAAAATTTGAAATATTACTCTAATGGTTCCTCTGGTATTGAAAACTTGAAGGAAATTTCTACTTTTAAAATTATTATTTCAAAACTTGTGGCGGGCCTATTAAACTTTAATGGAGACCGGATTTGGCCAGCGGGCCGTAGTTTGCCATCATTGTACTAGTTGGTAACAATCAATAGTTTTTAGGTACAGCTTCAGCGTCTCAAGTTTGCAACAGAAATTAACAAATAATTACAAGATAAAGATTATTATTACTAAGAGTCAACTATAGTCTATAATTGTTCTATTCGATCTGTGCAAGATTCTTTCTATTTTGTCAAGGGAGGTAATGCAGCGAATAAGACAACCAAGAGTAATGATAACCAGGCAGCACAGCCGAATGTGTCAGAAGTAAAATCCCACGTCAGTCAGCTTTAGTATTGATTGAACCAATGTGTTCATCTTGTAACGGGCCATTGACGAAATGTCACAAGCATTAGGGTAATTTTGTAGCAACTCATGCATGAATGATTCCAAGCGTGTTTGCGATGTAAGTAATGGTACAAATCTCAGTTTACTGAATAAAATCACCGAAGGACTGAAGGAGTTGTAGTCATTGAAATCAAGAGAATGTGTTGTAGATGTAGTATATCCACTACTGATAGCAACGAATACAATTTCATATGATGTTAAAATTAAGGGCAAAAAAACAAGAATAACAGACAAGCGAATGAAATACGCAAAATCAAATCATCACTTGATCAGTAGATGAGTAACAGATAATTAGCCACGGGGAAGAAATAATTCGTTTATTCAGAAATGCTTCGTATTTTTTTTTTTTTTGCGTGTGAAGTTTCAATGTGATCCACAGAGAGAGAGAGGGAGGCCAGATATTCATCAAGTTTACTGACAAACTTAATTTTCAAGCCACACAGCCGTATTCGATTCTTTAATGCAGAAGTCTTCGACACTTTATTGTAGAAGTCTTCGATACTTTGATGCAGAAGTCTTCGACACTTTATTGTAGAATACTTCGATACTTTGATGCAGAAGTCTTCGACACTTTATTGTAGAAGTCTTCGATACTTTGATACAGAAGTCTTCGACACTTTATTGTAGAATACTTCGATACTTTGATGCAGAAGTCTTCGACACTTTATTGTAGAATACTTCGATACTTTGATGCAGAGGTCTTCGACACTTTATTGTAGAAGTCTTCGATACTTTGATGCAGAAGTCTTCGATACTTTAAATGCAGAAGTCTTCGATACTTTTATGCGGTCCACCAACCAAAGTGAACCTTTCATTCTGTTATTGCTTTCTATCTAGACACTTTCCTCTCAAAGAGTCAAAGATGAAGACTCTTGTGGTCAGATGTAAAGGGACGTTTCGTGACCTGTCCTTGTAAGCAGAATAAATCAATTTCCACTGAGTGACCAGAAGTGACCCCGAGGGCTGGAGTCTATGGGAGACGACCGGAGAACCAGCCAACAGAGAAGGAAGCTCTCATGTTGCCAAGTCAATAAATTATGGACAATGTTCATTGTTGAGGTAGAGGAACCTTGACCTTCGTGACGTATCCATCAGAATAGAGAGCTTATTAAATTAAAGAGTAATCTCGTCTGATCGGTCCGAACAGGTCGAACCATTAGAAAGTACAAAACTAATTGATATCATTGCTTTATGGATATCCTTTTAAGATATAATCCGCCGTACAAGTGATGACATTCCATTTGACTCTCACTCACACTCAGTGTATATTTGACTCTCACTCACACTCAGTGTATATTTGACTCTCACTCACACTCAGTGTATATTTGACTCTCACTCACACTCAGTGTATATTTGACTCTCACTCACACTCAGTGTATATTTGACTCTCACTCACACTCAGTGTATATTTGACTCTCACTCACACTCAGTGTATATTTGACTCTCACTCACACTCAGTGTATATTTGACTCTCACTCACACTCAGTGTATATTTGACTCTCACTCACACTCAGTGTATATTTGACTCTCACTCACACTCAGTGTATATTTGACTCTCACTCACACTCAGTGTATATTTGACTCTCACTCACACTCAGTGTATATTTGACTCTCACTCACACTCAGTGTATATTTGACTCTCACTCACACTCAGTGTATATTTGACTCTCACTCACACTCAGTGTATATTTGACTCTCACTCACACTCAGTGTATATTTGACTCTCACTCACACTCAGTGTATATTTGACTCTCACTCACACTCAGTGTATATTTGACTCTCACTCACACTCAGTGTATATTTGACTCTCACTCACACTCAGTGTATATTTGACTCTCACTCACACTCAGTGTATATTTGACTCTCACTCACACTCAGTGTATATTTGACTCTCACTCACACTCAGTGTATATTTGACTCTCACTCACACTCAGTGTATATTTGACTCTCACTCACACTCAGTGTATATTTGACTCTCACTCACACTCAGTGTATATTTGACTCTCACTCACACTCAGTGTATATTTGACTCTCACTCACACTCAGTGTATATTTGACTCTCACTCACACTCAGTGTATATTTGACTCTCACTCACACTCAGTGTATATTTGACTCTCACTCACACTCAGTGTATATTTGACTCTCACTCACACTCAGTGTATATTTGACTCTCACTCACACTCAGTGTATATTTGACTCTCACTCACACTCAGTGTATATTTGACTCTCACTCACACTCAGTGTATATTTGACTCTCACTCACACTCAGTGTATATTTGACTCTCACTCACACTCAGTGTATATTTGACTCTCACTCACACTCAGTGTATATTTGACTCTCACTCACACTCAGTGTATATTTGACTCTCACTCACACTCAGTGTATATTTGACTCTCACTCACACTCAGTGTATATTTGACTCTCACTCACACTCAGTGTATATTTGACTCTCACTCACACTCAGTGTATATTTGACTCTCACTCACACTCAGTGTATATTTGACTCTCACTCACACTCAGTGTATATTTGACTCTCACTCACACTCAGTGTATATTTGACTCTCACTCACACTCAGTGTATATTTGACTCTCACTCACACTCAGTGTATATTTGACTCTCACTCACACTCAGTGTATATTTGACTCTCACTCACACTCAGTGTATATTTGACTCTCACTCACACTCAGTGTATATTTGACTCTCACTCACACTCAGTGTATATTTGACTCTCACTCACACTCAGTGTATATTTGACTCTCACTCACACTCAGTGTATATTTGACTCTCACTCACACTCAGTGTATATTTGACTCTCACTCACACTCAGTGTATATTTGACTCTCACTCACACTCAGTGTATATTTGACTCTCACTCACACTCAGTGTATATTTGACTCTCACTCACACTCAGTGTATATTTGACTCTCACTCACACTCAGTGTATATTTGACTCTCACTCACACTCAGTGTATATTTGACTCTCACTCACACTCAGTGTATATTTGACTCTCACTCACACTCAGTGTATATTTGACTCTCACTCACACTCAGTGTATATTTGACTCTCACTCACACTCAGTGTATATTTGACTCTCACTCACACTCAGTGTATATTTGACTCTCACTCACACTCAGTGTATATTTGACTCTCACTCACACTCAGTGTATATTTGACTCTCACTCACACTCAGTGTATATTTGACTCTCACTCACACTCAGTGTATATTTGACTCTCACTCACACTCAGTGTATATTTGACTCTCACTCACACTCAGTGTATATTTGACTCTCACTCACACTCAGTGTATATTTGACTCTCACTCACACTCAGTGTATATTTGACTCTCACTCACACTCAGTGTATATTTGACTCTCACTCACACTCAGTGTATATTTGACTCTCACTCACACTCAGTGTATATTTGACTCTCACTCACACTCAGTGTATATTTGACTCTCACTCACACTCAGTGTATATTTGACTCTCACTCACACTCAGTGTATATTTGACTCTCACTCACACTCAGTGTATATTTGACTCTCACTCACACTCAGTGTATATTTGACTCTCACTCACACTCAGTGTATATTTGACTCTCACTCACACTCAGTGTATATTTGACTCTCACTCACACTCAGTGTATATTTGACTCTCACTCACACTCAGTGTATATTTGACTCTCACTCACACTCAGTGTATATTTGACTCTCACTCACACTCAGTGTATATTTGACTCTCACTCACACTCAGTGTATATTTGACTCTCACTCACACTCAGTGTATATTTGACTCTCACTCACACTCAGTGTATATTTGACTCTCACTCACACTCAGTGTATATTTGACTCTCACTCACACTCAGTGTATATTTGACTCTCACTCACACTCAGTGTATATTTGACTCTCACTCACACTCAGTGTATATTTGACTCTCACTCACACTCAGTGTATATTTGACTCTCACTCACACTCAGTGTATATTTGACTCTCACTCACACTCAGTGTATATTTGACTCTCACTCACACTCAGTGTATATTTGACTCTCACTCACACTCAGTGTATATTTGACTCTCACTCACACTCAGTGTATATTTGACTCTCACTCACACTCAGTGTATATTTGACTCTCACTCACACTCAGTGTATATTTGACTCTCACTCACACTCAGTGTATATTTGACTCTCACTCACACTCAGTGTATATTTGACTCTCACTCACACTCAGTGTATATTTGACTCTCACTCACACTCAGTGTATATTTGACTCTCACTCACACTCAGTGTATATTTGACTCTCACTCACACTCAGTGTATATTTGACTCTCACTCACACTCAGTGTATATTTGACTCTCACTCACACTCAGTGTATATTTGACTCTCACTCACACTCAGTGTATATTTGACTCTCACTCACACTCAGTGTATATTTGACTCTCACTCACACTCAGTGTATATTTGACTCTCACTCACACTCAGTGTATATTTGACTCTCACTCACACTCAGTGTATATTTGACTCTCACTCACACTCAGTGTATATTTGACTCTCACTCACACTCAGTGTATATTTGACTCTCACTCACACTCAGTGTATATTTGACTCTCACTCACACTCAGTGTATATTTGACTCTCACTCACACTCAGTGTATATTTGACTCTCACTCACACTCAGTGTATATTTGACTCTCACTCACACTCAGTGTATATTTGACTCTCACTCACACTCAGTGTATATTTGACTCTCACTCACACTCAGTGTATATTTGACTCTCACTCACACTCAGTGTATATTTGACTCTCACTCACACTCAGTGTATATTTGACTCTCACTCACACTCAGTGTATATTTGACTCTCACTCACACTCAGTGTATATTTGACTCTCACTCACACTCAGTGTATATTTGACTCTCACTCACACTCAGTGTATATTTGACTCTCACTCACACTCAGTGTATATTTGACTCTCACTCACACTCAGTGTATATTTGACTCTCACTCACACTCAGTGTATATTTGACTCTCACTCACACTCAGTGTATATTTGACTCTCACTCACACTCAGTGTATATTTGACTCTCACTCACACTCAGTGTATATTTGACTCTCACTCACACTCAGTGTATATTTGACTCTCACTCACACTCAGTGTATATTTGACTCTCACTCACACTCAGTGTATATTTGACTCTCACTCACACTCAGTGTATATTTGACTCTCACTCACACTCAGTGTATATTTGACTCTCACTCACACTCAGTGTATATTTGACTCTCACTCACACTCAGTGTATATTTGACTCTCACTCACACTCAGTGTATATTTGACTCTCACTCACACTCAGTGTATATTTGACTCTCACTCACACTCAGTGTATATTTGACTCTCACTCACACTCAGTGTATATTTGACTCTCACTCACACTCAGTGTATATTTGACTCTCACTCACACTCAGTGTATATTTGACTCTCACTCACACTCAGTGTATATTTGACTCTCACTCACACTCAGTGTATATTTGACTCTCACTCACACTCAGTGTATATTTGACTCTCACTCACACTCAGTGTATATTTGACTCTCACTCACACTCAGTGTATATTTGACTCTCACTCACACTCAGTGTATATTTGACTCTCACTCACACTCAGTGTATATTTGACTCTCACTCACACTCAGTGTATATTTGACTCTCACTCACACTCAGTGTATATTTGACTCTCACTCACACTCAGTGTATATTTGACTCTCACTCACACTCAGTGTATATTTGACTCTCACTCACACTCAGTGTATATTTGACTCTCACTCACACTCAGTGTATATTTGACTCTCACTCACACTCAGTGTATATTTGACTCTCACTCACACTCAGTGTATATTTGACTCTCACTCACACTCAGTGTATATTTGACTCTCACTCACACTCAGTGTATATTTGACTCTCACTCACACTCAGTGTATATTTGACTCTCACTCACACTCAGTGTATATTTGACTCTCACTCACACTCAGTGTATATTTGACTCTCACTCACACTCAGTGTATATTTGACTCTCACTCACACTCAGTGTATATTTGACTCTCACTCACACTCAGTGTATATTTGACTCTCACTCACACTCAGTGTATATTTGACTCTCACTCACACTCAGTGTATATTTGACTCTCACTCACACTCAGTGTATATTTGACTCTCACTCACACTCAGTGTATATTTGACTCTCACTCACACTCAGTGTATATTTGACTCTCACTCACACTCAGTGTATATTTGACTCTCACTCACACTCAGTGTATATTTGACTCTCACTCACACTCAGTGTATATTTGACTCTCACTCACACTCAGTGTATATTTGACTTTCAGACCCGAAACTTTTTATTTCATTAATATTTGTTTTAATGTTCCGGTATTTTTACAGCAAAATAGTGTCTACATGTTTCTACAGCTTTTTGTGATCTCCCGACACCGTGCACATTTTTACTATCGCGGGTTCAATTCCCAAACTTGACACATTTTTTTTTTCTCTTTCTAAATAAAATACACCAAATCAACTATGAATGTTTAGTCTACTATGTTCTTATATGCTTGTGAATGTTGCACGCTGACTGCACAGCTAGAGAGGAGGATCTTAGCAATGGGATTAAGATGTTACAAAAAGATCCTAGGTATCACATACAAAGACCGCATCAAAAATGAAGATTAGAGACAGGATTAGTTCAGCGTTTGGACCCCACGATGACCTGCTAACTACTGTCAAAAAAAAAAAAAACTAAACTCAAACTAAAACTCTATTGCTTTATTACTAGGTCCTCGGAGCTCGCAAAGACCTTCCTTCACGGAACAGAACCAGGAAAAAGAAGAGGTAGACAGAAAAAGCGATGGAAAGACAACATAATAGAATGGACGTGCCTGCCATTGAAAGAGATTCTATCCAATGCAAAAGACAGAGAAATGGAGAAAGACGGTCAATAGATTAGTGCACCAACAGATGTGTTAAATGAAGTCTACTATATTATTTGAACAATGCATTCTATAAAGGCACATACATATAAACCTTTTTTTTTTAAAACGCTATTTACAAGGCACTTCGGGTTACGTTATCAATTCATGTATGCTACACGCCAAAGTTTGGATGCAACATTACGTGTTAGTTCAACTGGTCCGCAGGGTCCACCCAGGAATCTGTGTCTAACACAAACTCACTTTTTAAAAAAAAATTGTTGAAAATAAAAAAAATTCATGACTAATCACAATTATAGTAAAAAGTAGTGAGTAGGCTACGTGCCACAGTCTAGCGTTTTACACCGACGCAGTGGGCAGCTAGCAATCTTTTAGTTCTAAAACAACCCGCATTATTTCAATCCAATCTTTGCAATCTTCAGGTCACCTTCTGTTCTTTTTTTTTTTAGTATCCAGCTGAGATGTAGCTATGTTTTTGTGCTGTCTCCATAGGCCATTTCTGTTTGGTCTACAATGTTTTATTTTGTAAGGGTGTACTCTATGTGGTACAATAGTTATTTAGGAGGGAAAAAAAGCTCCTTAACATATTTCTCAAGATAAGAAAACAATTTTCTTCTTTTGAAATCCTAACAACTTGATAAAGTCGCTTCGAGATAAGATTCTGTCTTGTCGAAATAAGACAAAATCTTACCCGGGTCTACATAGCAATCTTTTTTTTTCCAAAGGTAAAACCACGTAACAAGGCCTGAAAGAGAATCTTGAGTAAAATATAATGTTTTATAAAATCATAGCTACTAAGAGTCAGCTGTGAGCACACTTAAAGTAGATGCGGATGGAACATTTGCGTTTAGAAAGTTACTGAAGACCGCCTGGTGGGTGCTCTTGTGTTGTTTTTTCCTTCGACAGTTTTCTGACACCCAAAATGTTACTTGACAACAACAATAATATAACAGTAATACAAGTAACGGGATAGTTTGAGTTTGTGTTTTATTTTAGTCCTACAGCAAAATAATATCTTGGCCATTTTATTTTGGGGGGTAATTTAATAGACAATTGATACTAAATCCGAGTTAAAACTTCACGCAGGATGCGGGGCGAAGGACGCAAGGTGGTGACGGGCAGGGTTCAAACTCAGGGCCATTGAGACGACACTCCGGAGCGATTACCACACGACCATGCAGCCAACCATTTAAAAAAATGGCTCTGCATAGCTATCAGTGATTATATTTTTCAATGGCGAAATCCGTGGCGCAGAAACAAAGCTAGGATAAACTGACAGGAAGATAGTTCCAGATTCTACTGACTTGAGTACAAGCAGAGTCGGAAGTGTACTATCTGCGATAGAGCCAAGTTCTTTTCAACAGGCCCTCAATAGCTTGCCAAACGTTAGCGATAAGACGCGCGGAAATCTGTCCCCGTAATAATACCGATCAAACTGATCGCTAGTTCAAACTGGCAACGTCGTTCGAGGGCACACTTGGCCAGATAAGAGCCAAATGTTTGCGTGACGTAGGCAGACGTGTGGATCAAAAAACTGAAGTGTGGAGTTGACAGCCAAACATTTCGGAACAGAAATGAAAACAAAATTAATTATCTGGACAAAATGTTTGGCACATTTTTAGAACAAGCCCAATGGCTAATTTTGTAATTGACTTTGGTAGGCTTCACAAAATAGTCGTTATTAAGTATTATTTCAATAGGACAGCATTGAACCAGATGGTTAGGAACTAGATGATTTGATAGATTTTAGAAGATTGCTAAGAATAAGAAAAACATTTAAAAAACAAATACATGTTCTTTTTTAAAAGACAATACCTCTCTGCAATACGACTTTAAATAAAAAAAAAAAAAAATTTTGGTTCAGGGTATTGAAGCCTTGATTTTGATCTAGAATCTAGATGTATTGTATATTAGAATTACGAAAAACAAATATTAGTAAAGCTTAGATATTTTTTTCAATAAAATTGAGCTGAGGCAACTATTAATTTACCCTATTATCATGTAGTTTCTGTATACTGAGGCTGACTTGGCTGACTACGCTATTTTTTTTTCTAAGTATAGTCAAGCCTATTTATTTTTTACTTTGAACAATTATAACGGTCAAACTAGAGTGGCCAACGATCTAATGTTTCTTATCTCAGCGATATACGGTACATCAACTGATAAATTGATAAGAAAATCGTTAGAGCTGTTTTTGAGATTAGCTGTCCAGGTTCCTGCTGGGTCTAGGTTCCATTAAGAAGTGAATTGAATAGGGATATTGTAAAAAAACAAGAAAAAACGTCTATTTAGTTTAAAATAAAAGTAAATATTATGTCCTTTGCTTTGCAAGTCCACTCAAACACGTTTTTCTTATAATTTGGCATCTTTGGCAATTATATAGCAAGTCCGAAAGTCCGTAATGTTAAGAGGCCTTGAACAGGAGGTGTCAATGAGCTGTTGAGGGTTCAAAGAGGCATCACCTCCTTACAAGTCAGAAATATCTTCAACTACAACCATCTACTGTCCTTCCCAGAGATCTAATTGACTCTGATGGGAAGAAAGAATGTTGGATGAATTCAGTGCACAAGTGTAAGTACTATCCAAAGTAGAGCAGAACTAGAATAGACAAGTTCAAAGGTGAAAAGAATATCGCAACTCATGATATATATAGAGAGAGTAGGGAATGGCAAAGAGAAGGAGGCCATGTTATACACACACACACATCTTCTAGAATTAACACATTAGGAGCGTGAAGAGATCATCTAGAATAGCGGTTCTCAACCTTTTAAGCTCGGCGACCCATTTTTACAATACCCCACTCTGCCGCGACCCCCCCCTCCCGCCCGACACACACATACAATAATAGAAGAGTATACAATAACAATCCATATTTTCGATGGTCTTAAGCGACCCCTGGCCAATGGTCAATCGACCCCCAAGGGGGTCGCGACCCACAGGTTGAGATTTGATTTGTTGATTTGAGGCACATCGGCACAATTTAGGCCATGTCGTGCCTGCAGTCCCTTAAGGACTACTCTCTCTCTAAACAACAAGGGCCAGATTCTATACAGTCATATAATTAAAATCAAGGTCTATTCACAGTTAAAATAGTAAAGGTAGTAAAAATTTAAATATTTGGTAAAAATCTAATGTAAATAGTGCATGTTCACAAATTCAGAAATCAGATCTTCGTAGATAGCCCCACTTCCCGAATAAAGCCCAGTACCTTCCCAGGGTCGACATTATTAAATAGTGTTTTTAGATTAGTGGCTCTAAAATATTTCGCCCTGACATCCTGGTATCTGGGGCAATCAACGAGGATATGTTCCACGGTGAGGCGAGAGTCACAGTACTCGCAAAGTGGGGGCTCCTCTCTCTTCAGTACAAAAGAGTGCGTGATGTAGGTGTGGCCAATCCTAAGTCTGGACATGGTTGTGCCACCACGCCTTGTCAGACCCTTAGATGTGGGCCGCCACCTGACATCCGCCACAATCTGCCTGAGTTTACTGTGAGTCTCAGCCTCCCATCGGTTCTGCCACTCTCGATAGGTGGCAGAGGCAATACTTGGTCTCAGGTCCGAGTAGGGAATTTGGGTTCCTGACACCGCATGATTTAGGGCTCTCTTTGCTTCTTGTTTATTGTTTATTGATTTGAGGCACATCGGCACAATTTAGGCCATGTCGTGCCTGCAGTCCCTTAAGGACCACTCTCTCTCTAAACAACAAGGGCCAGATTTTATACAGTCATATAATTAAAATCAAGGTCTATTCACAGTTAAAATAGTAAAGGTAGTAAAAATTTAAATATTTGGTAAAAATCTAATGTAAATAGTGCATGTTCACAAATTCAGAAATCAGATCTTCGTAGATAGCCCCACTTCCCGAATAAAGCCCAGTACCTTCCCAGGGTCGACATTATTAAATAGTGTTTTTAGATTAGTGGCTCTAAAATATTTCGCCCTGACATCCTGGTATCTGGGGCAATCAACGAGGATATGTTCCACGGTGAGGCGAGAGTCACAGTACTCGCAAAGTGGGGGCTCCTCTCTCTTCAGTACAAAAGAGTGCGTGATGTAGGTGTGGCCAATCCTAAGTCTGGACATGGTTGTGCTACCACGCCTTGTCAGACCCTTAGATGTGGGCCGCCACCTGACATCCGCCACAATCTGCCTGAGTTTACTGTGAGTCTCAGCCTCCCATCGGTTCTGCCACTCTCGATAGGTGGCAGAGGCAATACTTTGTCTCAGGTCCGAGTAGGGAATTTGGGTTCCTGACACCGCATGATTTAGGGCTCTCTTTGCTTCTCTGTCTGCGGCTTCGTTTCCCTCAATGCCAACATGGGAGGGGACCCAGATGAAGGTGACATCCCTACGGTCGGCTGTTATTTGGTCTAACAGCTTCAGGCTCTTATGTACCAATGGGATGTCAGTCTTCATCCGCCCCAAAGCTTGCAATGCAGATTTGGAGTCGGAGCAGATTATAAATTTACTCCTTTCTGATGCTTTTACGGCCATAAGTGCAAGCAATATTGCGTGCAATTCGGCCGTAAAGATGGAGCAGCCATCGGGGAGTCTACGGGAGATTGTTTTGTTCCGAAAGGAGCAGGCACACGCGACCTTTCCCTCCATTTTGGATCCGTCTGTGTAGATGGTGCCACAATCTCCGTAGCTCTCCTGCAGTTCCCTAAAGTGGACTTGTAGTATGCTTGGGTCTGTATTTTCTTTTTTGAAATTAAGGAGGGATAAATTTAATTTGGGTTTATTCATTAGCCAAGGAGGATTCTGAGGGGTTTCTATTTTAGAGATTTGGTCAATGGGTGGGGTTAAATTTTGGATGGGTTCTCTCATTCGAAGGCCCAACGGCTGTATGACGTTAGGCCTTCGATTGTATAATTCTACCTCTGTGGGGTTAAATATGGAGTCAAAAGCAGGGTTCGTGGGGTTGGATTTTAGCTTGACTATATACTGCATTGCAAGCTTTTTCATTCTTATATCCATGGGGAGTTCTCCAGCCTCCACATGGAGACTTGCGATAGGTGATGTACGAAACGCGCCGAGACAGAGACGCAGGGCAGCATTTTGTATTGGTTCCAGTATTTTTAGGTACGACTTCCTTGCTGCTCCATATATTATGGATCCGTAGTCTAGCTTGGATCGAATTAGACTCCGATAGAGCAGCAGCAAGGTATCTCTGTCAGCTCCCCAGTCCGTATGGCTGAGTACTCTTAGTATGTTTAATGACTTTTGGCATTTCTTCTTAAGTTCCTTAATGTGGGGGAGAAAATTAAATTTGGAATCTAAGGTGAGGCCTAAAAATTTTGTAGTTTTCACGACAGGGATCTTCTTTTTGTGTATAAATAGTTCAGGGTCTGGGTGGAGTCCCCTTAGATTACAAAAATGCATACTAGCTGTTTTGGAGTCTGAGAATTTGAAACCATTATAGTTTGCCCAACCCTGAATTTTGTTTAAACATAACTGTAATTTCCTTTCTAAGGTGTTCATGTTTTTCCCATAAGTAAGAATGACAAAGTCATCGACATACAAAGAGCACTCTATGCCAGGGGGCAGCGCATTTATGATGCTATTTATTTTAATGTTGAACAGGGTGACTGACAGAATGCTGCCCTGGGGTACACCCATTTCCTGGTCATGAGTGTCAGAAGCGGAGTTGCCCACTCGGACCTGAAATTTTCGATCTTTCAGGAATTCCTCCACAAAACGGGGGAGGTGTCCCTTAAGCCCCATAAGCGCCAGGTCACGTAGAATGCCATGTTTCCAGGTTGTGTCATAGGCCTTTTCTATATCGAAGAATACAGCTACTAGATGTTCTCTTCTGAGTAATGCATTTCTAATATAAGCTTCCAGCCTTACCAGGTGGTCAGTTGTTGTCCGCCCCTGCCGGAATCCGCACTGGTAGTTTGAGATCACTTTATTCCTTTCCAGGTACCAGACCAGCCTACTGTTAATCATTCTTTCCATGGTTTTGCAGATGCAGCTTGTTAGTGCTATTGGTCGATAGTTAGCTGGGTCAGAGCCGTCTCTTCCCGGTTTAGGTATCGGTATAACTGTGGCTTTCCTCCAGCTGTTTGGGAAAGCGCTTGTTTGCCACACACAGTTATAGACCCCTAGCAGGACTGCCAATGAGGGTTCGGGAAGGTGCTTAAGGAACTGGTAATGGATTTCGTCTTCTCCAGGCGCTGTGTCATGTGACTTGTCCAGCGATTCCCTCAGTTCCTCAAGCGAGAACGGTTTGTTGTAGTCGTCATTGTTCTCTGACCTGAAATCAATGGGGTGTCTTTCCTCCCTGGTTTTGACTTTTTGGAACTCTGGCGTGTAGTGTGCAGTGGATGATTTTTCTGCTATTGAGGATGCAAGGCAGTCAGCTATTTCTCTGGGGGACGTGACAGTTCGTCCTTGGTTTTTCAAATGCCCTATTGCATTTGATTCTTTCCCTTTGATTCGCCTTACTGCCTTCCAAACCGCTCTAGCAGAAGTTTTGGCATCCAGACTGCCGACAAAACTTCTCCAGGAATTCCTTTTGGCTGACCGTATGGTTTGTCTAGCCTTTGCTCTAGCTATCCTGAATAGCTTTAGGTTTTCCTGGGTAGGATTCTTTATAAATGCAGCCAGTCGTTTTTTCCTATCACCAATAGCACCTTTGCAAGCTGTATCAAACCATGGTTTGCTAGGCCGTTTTGGATTTGCAGAGGTTAGGGGTACAACTTTCCTGGCTATACTTAGTAGCTTGCTAGCAAAGGTATCAGCTGGGTTCTGTTCATGGAGGATATTTTCTGTGATATCCTCAGAGCATCTTTTTTGGAATTGTTCCCAATCGGCCTTATTCAGTTTCCACCGCTGAGGTCGTCCCAATGAAGGGAGATTGTTAGTAATGATGATTGGGAAGTGATCACTTCCCCGTAGATCATTGCTAACTGACCATTTAAAATCGTCCAGAAGTCCGGGGACGCATACGGTGAGGTCAATGCATGTGAATGATCCAGTTCCTGGGTGCAAGTAGGTCGGTGATGCATCATTAAGTATGCATAAATCATGTTGGAGGAAGATATCCTCCAGCATACGAGCTCTTGTGTCGGTATTGTTGGATCCCCACATGGTGTTATGGGCATTGAAATCCCCAAGGATTAAATAAGGCCGGGGGAGTTGTTTCAATAGGTCCTCCATGTCTGTTCGGTTTAATGGAGCGCCTGGTGGTAGATACAGGCTGCAGCAAGTGATAACCTTGTGAAGGGTTATCCTAGCTGCTACGGCCTGTAGTGTGGTCTGTAGTTCTACCCTCTCATGGGGGATGCTATCCTTTAAAAGGATACAGACTCCACCTGATGCTCTCTCTGCATCCTCAACATTCTTGGTGTAAGCACGGTAGCTTCGGAAGCTGATGCAATCTTTTAGAAATGTTTCCTGTAAGCAGACAGCTACAGGAGTCTCAGAGTCCATCAGTAGCTGCATTTCCTCGTAATTGGCCTTGAGGCCTCTACAATTCCACTGTACAATTCTGGAATCCATGGCTTATTCTAGATGACCTACTTGGAGCTATTTGGCCTTGGGAGGCCCCCGGAGGGGTTTCCCTTTATTCCAGTGACCTTGGTATTTTTATTCTTGGGTTTGGGTGGAGAGGAGGACAACCCCCTTTTGGGGGAAGTCTTTCTCTCTGGAGAGGGGAGATCCCTCTGGTTAGAGCGGAGGTTATTTCCTCCTCTCTCACCTCGGGCCTCCTCTCCGCTTTGATTTCTCCCCTTAGGGAGTTGGTCAACCTCTAACTCGGTAGAGGTTGGGGTGTCTGGCTGGGTTCTCTGAGGAGAACCTGTGTCAGACATGATGTCTCCGGGTTCTCCCGGAGTATTGGTTTTGACATGCTGCTCAGTCTCCATGCTCTCATCAGCGAGCACAGAGAACCTGTTCTTTAGCATGACAACAGGGCTTTCTTGTTTCTTCAGAGGTGTGTTCTTTGGCGGTGTTTTCTTCTGAGTTGGGGGAGGAGGAGGGGGTGGTGGGGTCAATGTGTCCGTCTGTGTGGCTATGGATCTTCCTTTCTTAGCAACAGCCTGGGCGTAGGTCTTTGTCAAGCCGAATTGGCCCTTGGGTAGGGCCAGTACAGCCGATTTCGCCTGGCTAAAGGTACATCCGTTTCTTGCCTTGTACTCCTGCACGGCAACCTCCTGTTTCCACACAGGGCAGTCCTTGGAGTAGGCTGAGTGGCCAGCTTGACAGTTTGGGCATTTGAACTGGGCTGTGCAGCCCTTGTCCTCATGACCCTCTCCAGCACATCTGGCACACACAGTGTTCCTCTTGCAGACTGCCGCGCCGTGTCCATAACCCTGGCACTTGAAGCACCTCATGGGGTTAGGTATGTAGGGCCTCACTGGAACTCGTAGGTATCCTGCCTTCACATACTCTGGCGGTGTCCTAGTTCCGAATGTGAGGATAATAGTGGCGGTTTTGACCTCCTCACCCTCCCTGCGCCTGGTAATGCGCCGGGCATGGGTGACTCCTTCAATGCCCTCCACTATTTCCTTCTCGGAACATTCCAGTAGGTCCCTAGAGCTGATTACACCTCTGCTGGTGTTCAGACTCTTGTGTGGCATGACTTCCACTTGGAGATCACAGAGTCTTCTGCATCTTAAAAGCCCATCAGAGTGTGTCTTGCTGTCTACTTCTACAAGGAGTTCCATTGTTTTGTGTAGCTTAGACACACTCTTGGGCTCTCCCACTACTGACTTGAGTCCCTTATAGATAATAAAAGGGCTCAACTTGGTCAGGCTTTTTCCCTCCTCTGTGCATCTAACCACCAGAAATGATGGCCAGGTGGCACAGCTTTTTGGGACCTCCTCTTTTTTATCGTCAATTCGTCGTTTCTTGCCCAGACATAGGTCTGGGGCAAGTAGTTTTGTGTGTGTTTTTTTGTCCATATATATTTTGGTTAATTCGGCACCTGTGCTCCCCACCCGCCATCGAGTCCAACAAGGGGACGGGCCATTCGGATGTCCAGAATGAGCCCGCCAGGGCTACACAGGTGCTATACTCAGTCAGCTGCTACATCGGACATGTGTCCGATACAGCAGCTCCCTGATTGACCCTCCCGCCACCGCCCTCCAGCATAGGTCGACGACCTATGCTGTAGCTCGGCATGACCAGCCGGTTGACCCAGAGCGGGCCATCTGGGTCTCAGGTCTAGGGGAACTTGGAGCCAAAGTATTGTGTTGTTGTGGTTTATCCTCAGATAGCCACCACTCAAACACCAGGATCTCTTTATCCCCCCTTACCCGTCGCAGTCCACGGCAAACGGACTGGTCTAGGACGTAGTGAGAATTTAAAGTTAAGGAGACAGTGTGATGATAAATGAAGGCAGACTTAGGAAAAGAGGAGGCAGACACAATGATAGAAAAGAAGTAGGGCACTTTTGAGCTCCAAAAGTGCTAAGGAAAGAGGAGCGCAGTTTAACGTCATGTCTCGGGACGGCCCACAGGTTGAGAACCCCTGATCTAAAACCATGCTGTAAACCCATTGAAAAGCTTGGCCGTCTAACAGCCTACCACTTATGCTGTCTATTCTGATTCTGAACAAACTGTCTATTCTGATTCTGAACAAACTGTCTATTCTGATTCTGAACGAATGAGTCTAATTAGAAAACAGATCAAGGACAAAAGAATAAAAACAACTTCCGCCATCCATTACTCTTCCAAAGATTTTTTTTAACGTTGAATTCAATATTTGAACAACTCTTCAAGTGTTTCTCTCGCGGTGTTTTGTTTGTCACGTGTGTTAGCGCGAGAACTCGTTGCATTACAACTTTAATGCATTTAGTGTAGTTCGTTTTCACTTCTGACAACAATAGTGTACCCCCCACACACACACAACCACACACACACACAGACTGTCACGCGAAGCTCATAATTGGAACACAGTACTGAAAGACTGAAGTGACATTCATCATAGTACAAAATGTTGAAAGACTTTTCTTGAGACTTTCTATTGAGATTCAGTCAACTTACTTCCAGATAAGTAGGTCGCGTTGGCCCCCTACCTACCCAACACACATTTGATCTACAAACAATATAAGAAAATTATTTCATCTCTAGTTTTGTTTTAAATATTTTTCTTAAATATATCTATGCATAAATCCTCCACCCATTTTATTTTAGGTTTTATCTTTTAGATAAAGAATGTATTAGGCAAATTGGAAGAGTGTAACAAATAGTAAGTTAGCGCTGAAAACTTTCTCCGTCCCTCTATTTAAAAAAAAAAAGTGCCCTGAACTTATGATGCAGAAATTTACTAAAAAACAAAAGATGATTGTGAGAAGTTTCCCCCCTAAAAGAAACACCTTTGGTTTTCTCTACCAGCTCATAAACTACCAGGTAATTGCCACACTTCATCCTCTATTCCACATAATCTCTCTGTAATTCTGATGAAGCAGACGCCTGGGAGAAGCGGGAAGGAAACAAATTGGTTATGTGCATCAAGAACTATAGACAAGAGACTTGATAGAGAGGACCCAGCGGAGAGCAAGGCAAGGCCATGGAAGCGCCAAGTCAATATGTGTGAGTCAGAGAACGACTTCAGCCCAAGCTTAACTGAATTCATTTCTTTTCATTACACCCGATATTTGCTCATCTCCAGATGCACTCATCCTTGAAGATAACACACACACACACACAACTTTCGCTGCCCCTGAAAAGGTTAACGAGATATGAAAATAAGTGTTGTGTGTGTGTGTGTATTGCATGGCAAGTTTCGCGCCTAGTGGATATAAACGAGAAGGGACGAGACTTGATATTGAAACGTGGTTTGTTTCTGCTGCATTTAGATTCAAACTTTATAAAAAAAAAAAAAGCATGTAAGGGTAAAGTTTATCAAGCCGATGAAGTATTTCAGGTTTATTGAATACGTTCCTGGAAGGAGCGGAGCATGGTTAACATTCTCTGAAATAATACTGCTCGGAACGTTTTGTAAAAAAAAAAAAAAAGAGATATGTACTGGTCATACTAAAAGTTGAAGCTGTTCAAACGAATCAGTTTTCTTAAGAGAAAACTTCAAGAACTGACGCATCAAATCCGTTGGTCACTTTTCTTAGTTAAATAAAAGATTAGGACTAAGTACAAAACCTTTACTTGCAGATGAAATAAGAAATTGTCAGGCTAAAGGAGGGAGATTTATTGAGCAGGTAATACTGAAAAAAAAAAACAGAGGGGCGCGACCTAAGGGCTTAGCAAGTTCCAGAGTTTAGTGATTGTAATCCGTAAATGGTGTTACGGTTGCGGCGCCAGGTATCACTCGTGATCCCTCGACATGGCGACAGTGTGGAATAGACGTCTGCAGCGACTGCAGGTTTTTAAATCAATATGTCTGGTAAGCTGCAATCAATGAGCAACTGAAGAAACAAAATGTTTGCAAAATCTCACTCCTTTGTTAGTTTCAGTCATAAAACGTGTCAAGGGGGGGGGGGAAGTAGAGCTAGATATATTTCTGTCTTACAGCATTGCGAAGAGTTACATTTTTTAAAAACATGTATTGAGATTTATTAGGATTGACAAACATCTGAAAAAGTATCACCAAGAAAAAAACAAGAAAACTTTTGCTCATTCGGTAGACATTGTATTCCATTGGATACTAAAGAACCATAACGTTGAACAATTTACTCGATAACAAAAAAAAAAAAAACAACTGATTGATGAGTGTAACACCAATATTTCAGTCAGTGTAACTATGCTCGATGGCTGACAGACAATCTTTTATCTACTTTCTATGGCTAATCGAGACATTCATCACTGTCCCTTTATGTGGACCTTCGGTCCGAGACTGACATTAATGACCCACCACGGGCCAGAGCTCTGGTCACTCGAGCAAAAGTTAACGTCTGATCTGCGCGAACATTTCAGTGTCCGTCAAAGCAAGCAATAAAACGTCAAGCCAAGTCACCAGAAGTCAGCCGTCCAGTTTGAAGTTGAACAGGAAGTCATTTACGACATTGATGGACTCCACCCCCGCCCCCTCCTTTTATTTACGACTGTTCTCACCTTCAAAACTCAATTCTTAACCTCAGACTAATTGTCACTTTTCAAACCAACTTCAAGTAAGAAACTGACCACTGCTTACACACTCACCCACACACAACCACACAAATCGCACATCGTTTCTTGTGTGCTCAATTTTCTTGTCAGAACAACAATGGAGTTGATTACTTCCCCCACTCAACTGCACGCACACACACACACACAACAAGCGGACAAGGACCTTGAACTTTGACCGCGCTTCAATCAAGACGAAGTGAAAACGACCCACAGCCGCGGTCACCGCATCACCTGTTGAAACAGCCCCCCACTCACCCACCAAACACACAGGTAAACAGAGTGACACTTCAGACAAAGGTAATTCGTCTCCAGGTCGCCGTGTCTTACTACAACGTTACGTCTGGTGCAGACGTAGTGCCCTAGTTTTGGGACGCTGGTATAGTTCAAAGTTCAAGTAATATAAAAAAAGGCAGGAAGCGATGGCATCACGTGACTCCCATCAATGAGAGAAAACTTGGTTCAAGCAATGCCATTCGTTATAGAAGCCCTCAACACTGACCTGCAACGTCAGAACCTGTGGGCAGTTTAGACCGATAGCTCGTTGCAACATCATACAGATGTGACGCGACAGCGAACTGTTGGCCTAAACTGCCCACAGGCTGTGATGTTGCAGGTCAGTGGTCAGGCCTTGTATAACGGTTGGTCTCGGTTCAAGCCAGGATTGATAGGTCATCGAAATGAAAAACGTCAGGCTATGGCTACAATGATGACGTGTCACATCGAGCGACTTACTTTCACTCACTTCAATGCAATACTGATTAGAAACAAAAAAAAAAAGGGGGGGGGGGAGGGGCAATGGCGTTCGGCTTTCGAACTTGTGTATGGCAAAACAGAGGAAAGGAATCCCTTGTAGAGTTTGGCCGCTGACCTTGTTGCGTTTAGGGCTCAATGATGTTCTTTTTTTTCCTCGTTCTCATTATTACGTTGGAGCGTTCAGATAACTAGACCAATATATGAAATGAACTGCGCAGTGGTTTCCAAATCAGGAAGCTCTCCATATAGTTTTCTTTCTATTGAGGTGTTTTGGGGGCTGGTGTCTTGTACAGGCCTCATGGTAAAGAAAACAGTTTTGAAGGACTTGGTCAGTATTCTCTGGTGACACTCCACATGGTCAGATTTCACTGGTTCCAATTCCGAGCTTCCGGTACACATTCTGTTGTGTCCGGTTCTTAGTCGAAAGATTGATTAGACGTTGATCTAGTCGGGATAGCTCAAGGATGTGATTAGATATATCTGGTTGCTTTGGTGAGGGGGGGGGGGAGGAGTCTTATGGAAGAAGGGGCTCGGTGTCGGACCAATCTTTCACTCCTGACCAATGGGAGAAATCCTTTCCTTTGGTAAAGAATCTCAAAGTGCCATCAACCCGAGTTTTTATTGAACATTTTCAGAAGTACTAACACATATATTTCCGCACATGTGTAGCAGACGACAAAAAGGGTGTTTGTGCAAGTCTGTGTGTGTGTGTGTGACGGCGGTAACCAGAAGTTTAGTTTTTAGTTATACTCACCCATAAGTGGCTAAATGTTCAATCATATCTTCTATGTCCAAAAGTTAAAATAAGGCCAATTCACTACAATGGTTTAAAGCTGATAATCCATAATCAATTTGATGTGAACCTGTTCATCCGCAAAATATAGTTCAAACATCGAAACGTCAATTAAACCTTACTATCCCACACACACACATACGATACTAGGCTCGTGATTCGTACTTCCAGGTCGAAGTAGGACAAACTACAACCACAGCCACCCCTCCTCCATTGTCTACTATATACATTCAAGGAACGTTTTTTTTCTCCCTCTGAGATCACGTTTGAAGTCTGAATCAATCTTACTCCGAGACGCTTATCAGGGGAAAATAAGGTTGGCGATCAGTCAAAACTACATCCACAGGGGAATGCCTCCGACCGGGACAATGGATTAAAACTAAGAATGAAGTGTACGCGTACCAGATTACTTTTGATTGATGTACACCCATGAGAGTTTCAGTTTAAACCCAGAGAGCACAGAATCGGTTACGTTCCATTTCGATATCATAGGTGATTTCGAAATGCGTGAATAGTTCGCAAAAAAAAAAAATCAATGGAGATCTCCCCAAGTCCGCAAGACCATTCTCCTGATTACAGAAGTTAATGACAACCTCGACAGAGTTTCGTCCAATACCAGCTCTCACACAGAATAGTACATTCTAATAAATTTTGACATTTTATATTGATACGAGATAACCGAATGAATTTGCTGAAGTTTTTAAAAAAATAAATGCCTGTTTAGCCTTTGACCTCTCGTATAAAACCATAAAGTTATGTTCTTTATCTTTTTACATACAATCCTAAAGACTACACGCCTCGGGGAAATAACTAGACATGCTCTTTGTTTTACAACTTTCGGGAGGTTCCTTCAGATTTGAATATCATTGCATTCAAGTCCAAGCCTTTTGCAGGTCGACGGGGGATGGCAGCGGGCAGGGTTCCAATCCGGGACCATTGAGACGACAATCCAGAGCGCATACCACACGACCAGGCAGCCATCCTGTTCACTGTAATAAAAGTCTCTTAACTTATTCGGTAAGAGTGCGTCACGCTTTGTTTGGTGTATAGTAGAATAAGGTCCAACTTGTGATCTAGTTTCTAAGGTGTAGTCATTATCGAAACGTGAAAATGTTATAGAAAAGAATGTTTGTGTTTGCTAAGTTTGTATGAACAGTTTACATAATGTGCGAATGTACATTTTTTTTTATAGTTATTATGTTTTGTTTGGTGTAATGCACAAATTGTAAGACAAATTTCCTTAAGGACAATATTATTATTATTATAATCTCCATTTAGTATGCTCTGTCGCAGTTATCTATGTAACTGTATAGTAGAATTAGTTCTCTAATTGATAGTGCGGCGTTGATCACTATATTGATGACGTCATTACATTATTAATATTTTCTGTGTAGACTAGAGGACTGAGCTTTTGTTGCTTGTCACAACTTCTAGTGACGTAAATTTAGTGTGTGTGTGATTTACGTCATTTATCGTCTAGTACAGTCTCTCCATTGTTTTGTACGTTGGTACAGATAGACGTGTTTTGAGAGCTCTGGAATTTCTCCTTGGTTTTTGTTATTGGATAGCCTTAGCATTTGCCTTGGACATTTTCTTGTTGGATTATCTTGACCCCTGTTTAGGGTGAGTTTTATTTTTCATTGTATAGTTTTTCTATTTGAATTCGTTCGTATTTGTAAGTCTATAATTAGACTAGATATAGATGATTAGAAGAATCCTTTCTTTTATCTTCTATAGGGTTTTAGCGTCAAGACTAAGTTTTAGTCGTAGTCTCAGTTGAAGACTCTATTTCAAGTATTAGTGTCAAGTCTATATGTTAGACTCTGTGTCAAGTCTCAGTGTCAAGACTTGTTTATTCAGTCTCAGTTCTATATTGAGAGTACAACTTTAGGTCTACAGTCTACAGGACTGAGGTCTTTCTCTCAGTTGGTCGTCTGGTGTGCACGTGGATTTGTACATGAGTCTGAGGTTCAAGATTCCAGACTGCGGGTTGCAGTGGTCAGACCTGATGGTGTAGTGTCAACTATGAACTTCTACTTTTTGGAATTGTCGTCAGTGGACAGTACCAGATCTAGAGGCTAGATCTACATATATTACCAGTTGTTGTTTTTGAGATTGAAGGACTAGGTGATCCATTGAACTACTTATTATAGTTAAGGTAATATACTATGTGTTTCATAATTATATGAATGTTCTGTATCTAAGGAGACTAACTGGATCATTGTAGATTACATATTATTACATATTGATATTTCATACTATTATTATCAGTCATCATGAATCAGTCATTTGTAAATATATCACAAGAATAAATTTTATTGTTATTTACATCATACACTTAGTTTATTAGTTTATCTACAACTATATGTGTATGATGTGCTTGTCAGGCTGAACTTGAGCCAAAATATTATAAGTTCAGAAAATAATAACAATAATACAAATTGAAATAATATTTAATATTAATAAATATTTGCATTGGAAATATATAATAATAATTTGATAAATACAAGAATACAAGAACCTGACATGCTCCTCCAAACAAAATAAACCAATCCGTTTATTGTTACGTTGTTTAGTATAGAGTAAGGTATCTACTATAATACAAATACATCAGATCCATCTACATCTCATGCCGAAGGCTGCTTCTCACACACAGACACATTGTCGCATTGGTCAGAAGAATTGAGAACCCCTGCAAATTATTCACGTTTATTGACTCTTATCAAAACGCTTAGATTCCTTGAAGATTCGAGCGAATCACGTGAGTACTTTATAGTAGTCGGCATCCTGTAGTGGCGAAGAGTTTTACATTACCATAATGAAGTTCACATGAAGAAGGAGGGTTGGGGGGGGGGAGATACAAGAAGAAACTGGTTAAAATACGTTTTAAATGCAAATGTAGCATGTCGTAGCCCGCCTTCAGATTTGACTCGGAAATGGACATAACACACGGCTGATTAGATTTAGCAATAGAACAACGTAGGCATACTTTGTGACTTTCTACTGTCATCAGATGGAGACTGTCAATGGACAGGAGAGTCCGCACCACTCCCCTCCCTTCCACCACTTCAGATTTTAACAACCCGCTTTGACCATTTCCTCCTTCAGTCAACTCTATGTCGCCATTTCCGCTGAGAAGCCATTCTTTTAATATTCCCGTTGAGCATTCTCTCCCTTGTCTTCTCTCCCCCCGCCCCTTTCCAAATTTCATGCGGCCCTGGCCTTTGTTTGCTCCGAGTGACGTTTCAACAGCAGGATACATTATCCCCGTGGTCGAGGCAGGTGTTACTTCAAACAATTACATGTCGATAGAGGGGTCGAATACACCAGACATTTTGTCATGACCAAGACTAAACAAGACAACGCTACACTAAGACACCTGTAAAATAAGACAAGGCAAACCAGAACAGTAATACGGGATACTCCGCAGTGTCTGTATTGTGAACAGATTTAGATTTTGTAACTCAGCAGGTGTGAGCCTTTCACTTCATAAGAGAAAGTCTAAATAGACAAACAATAAAGTTTTATAACACTCGAGAGTCTTTCCTTCAATGTTTTTTTTTATCAACCAACTAACATGGTAAAGAAATGTCACAGTGACATTAGGCATTTAACTGACAACTCTAAACTTCTGTGTCACTGAGCATTTAAAGTTGCAGGAAGATTTCATTCCTGTGAGTTGAATAAAATGGCCTTGACATTGCAATGAGATGCCTCAATTCCCCTCTACCCCACGCAAACACACAATTTTCTGTACTCGTCCAACAGTTTTTCGTATTTAATGAGATCATCGAGTCCACTACCATAGTCTTGGTCAAGACCACATCATTGGCCTCCTTCAGTCGTAGGACGACTATGATTCATCTCAGAGCACACTTCCTCATGTGGCTGTGGAGCCCTATTTTGGAGAGACACTCCCGTCCACAGATAGCGCAGGTTAAGTCGGCTTTTGCTTCGGTGGTAGAGGAGCTGGCCGTTTTTCGGATTGTGCGTTTTTCTTCCTGGGCTGAGACCCATGTACTTTCACTGTCCATAGCTTTCTTGGTCACTCTCTCCACCTGTTGCGGTCTAGAGCTATGTCTTCCCAGTTGTCAGTATAGTCTTGGTCAAGACCACAAGGATCAAGAAAATCAGAGTATGGCTGGTCACTGACCTGGCCACACCAAATCCTGGCCCATTGGAGTCCACATTGACTATCTACTTATAAAATAAGATCTTAACACACACAGCAATATTATGTAGAGGCAATTCAAAATAAAGTCAAAATAAAGTGAAGAAACGGTCACTGATAAAAAGTAATGTAAAAAATACAGTAATTGAAAAAGTAATAAAAAAGTAATGTAAAAAAGTAATATGTAAAAAAGTAATATAAAAAAGTAATGTAAAAAAGTAATGTAAAAAAGTAGTATAAAAAAGCAATATAAAGAAGTAATGTAAAAAAGCAATATAAAAAAGTAATGTAAAAAAAGTAATATAAAAAAGTAATGTAAAAAAAGTAATGTAAAAAAAGTAATGTAAAAAAGTAATGTAAAAAGTAATATAAAAAAGCAATATAAAGAAGTAATGTAAAAAAGCAATATAAAAAAGTAATGTAAAAAAAGTAATGTAAAAAAGTAATGTAAAAAAGTAATATAAAAAAGCAATATAAAGAAGTAATGTAAAAAAGCAATATAAAAAAGTAATGTAAAAAAAGTAATATAAAAAAGTAATGTAAAAAAGTAATATAAAAAAGTAATGTAAAAAAGTAATATAAAAAAGTAATGCTCAGTAAATTCTTAGTGTGTACAACTATAAAAAAAAAAGTATTATTTTGCTGTATTCTGTTATATCACTTGTATGACATGTCTTCAAGTACACCCAGGCAAGACAAACAGCCCCCAACTCTCTAAACAGCCCCCAACTCTCTAAACAGCCCCCAACCCTCTAATCCAGTTTGTAATGCAATGATTTCAGTAATCCCACCCTCGTCTTGCAGGATGCTCACGGTGAAAATGACTTGAACAAATACCCAGAAAAAAAACCCACCTAACCCTGGTCGCTATCCATCAAACAACTCAGGCCATTGATTTGATTAGGATTCGTTTTGCTAGCTTCGAGCATCTAGTTCACTCGAGAGAGAAACATGAAACATTCGGAATGGATTTAAAACAAAAAAAAAAAAAAAGGTTGATTTAAACACGAGACTGATGTCAGCAAAATAAGTGTGCCAGTATTATAGAATCAACACACAAGAGACAAGACCTATGTAGATATTTTATATCTTCACCTATCCCTTAGTCTTTTGAACCATTGGGGCACCACACAAGATTTGTCGAACGTCTTTCTCCATTCCTCTCTGTCAATGGTAGGCAACTCAATTCTTTTATGCTTTCACTGTCTGCCTATTCTTTTTCATGGTACTGTTCCCAGAAGGAAGGTGTTTGCGAGCTCCTTGTAATATGGCCACAGAGTTTTATTTTGCGGTTGTTTTTTTTAACCATAGTTAGGTCATCGTGGGTCCAATCGCTAGTCCTCGTTACACCAAATGAGATGAGATATTATATACATGATGATAATAATAATTTATAGCTTTTATATAGCGCTACTTTCATGCTTATAGCATGCTCAGTGCGCTGTGGTTCAATCTCATTTGTGGACCAGTGGGGTATCTGGGAAAAGGTTTTCCGTACTGCCTATAGGGGCTCAGTAATAATAATTATATTATATATTATAAACTGAAATAACTCCGCATTGCAGTAGTGCTTCTAGTGCGCACCAGCGCACTTTTGAGCGCGCGGCATGAACGGACTGTTTAGAGACAGACTTGACTTCCGCCTAGGTAAATAATGACGATTGTTAAGTCATTGTTGAAGATCCAAATACGTACTGAATGATATGTGAGTGATTGTTAAGTTTGTTTTAGAACTCATCTGATTTTAAACAAGGTCACACCTTTTTCTCTTATCTTCTTATATTATATAATACAGACGTTACTTCAAAAAAGAAGATGATTACGTCCTACGCGTCATGCATTTAGTCATGCATATTAACCAATGACTTAAATTCAGCCAAGTCACTGGTTTTCCTGGCTAGCTCAGGCAACCCATTCCATGCTCTAATAGCACTAGGGAAGAAGGAGTGTTTGTACAAATTTGTCCTAGCATATGGGACGAGGAATGTGCCTTTATCTTTGTGTCTTTCAGAGTATTTTATTAAATTTTGTTTTTGTATTTGAAGATTATGGTTCAGTGTTTTATGTATGATTGCTACTTTACTTTTGAGCCTTCTGTCCTGAAGGCTTTCTAAATTTAGTGATTCTTTGTGTATGCATTATTAATATCCTACAGCCCTTTAAAATAGTAACTATGCATGTAAGTTAGAATATTGCCAATGCGTTAACGACTCTATTCCATATTATCAAACAAGAGATAGCCGTGAAAAAACACACAATACCAATTTAATTATTATTTTTTAATCTTCACTTCAACTACATATGAATTTCTGTCGGCTGCTCCAGCGGTGCTATCACCAGCTATTTGGACACGAGATAAAAGGGGACGTCATTACCGAGCCACGGACTGACAAATTCAATCAGCGACCCTTATCTCTGGACGCTGTATGGAACATTTCCACTGGAGATTATCTGCTTGAGCAGTTTGTTAATGAGAAACATTTTTTTCCTTTCAACTTTTGACCGCCATGAACTGATCAATTCAACATTTCAATGTATGAAACACGAGAACTAACAACATCGTAAAAAAATTACCATAACTGGCATGAACTGACGTGTTGTTGATAACTTAATATATCGACTTCAAAAATCAATATATTGGGAAGTTTGACGGTAAATTTTCGATTCCAAACAATGCCAAATCTTAAAAGGTGACTGCTGCCATCTAAATAACAATGAGTTTTTGTTACAAGCTAAAGAGCTTTGGAAGTTACAGTGTTCAAGAGTGCACAGTAGATCGTGCAGGTGCTAGTCAGCACTTCCTGGTTTCTGCACACGGGAATACCAAATAGTTATTTAGGCTTAACGGTCATTGATACAAATCTGTGGAGAGTGTTACTTTACTTCGAATACTTGGTCCATTTGGGGAATTGAGGACATTTTAAATCTGTTATTTGATGATATTTTAACGGTTAATTTGATGCCATTTTACATTTGTAATTCGATGACATGGTAAAATGTGATTTTGATGACATGGTAAATTTGTGATTTGATGGCATGGACCTGGCGAATTTGGGATTAGATGACATGGTAAATCTGGGATTAGATGACGTGGTAAATCTGGGATTAGATGACGTGGTAAATCTGGGATTAGATGACGTGGTAAATCTGGGATTAGATGACGTGGTAAATCTGGGATTAGATGACGTGGTAAATCTGGGATTAGATAACGTGGTAAATTTGGGATTAGATGACATGGTAAATCTGGGATTAGATGACATCTCAGATTCCAATAAGTTCTAACAGTGCGAGAACTCAAAGGATATATTGTTAAAACATAGACCACAGTAACAGACATATCTGCAAGCGACATTTTAGACTAAATAAATGCCCCCTCCCTCTTTTTCCCCCCAATGGCTTAACCATGACCAGATAATGAATAATGAAAGACATTCATCACAAACAAATCACAAAATATTTTTTTTTGAATGTTCACTCTGTGACTATTGAAGAGAAGAAAAAAAAACACAATAGTAATCAAAACACATTCCCCTGCTAATGGATCAGTAAGACAATATGATCTTAATATGCGAACATGTCAATTTAGTGTACGGTGTAACTATGAGAAAAGGGCGGATAGTTTGGTTGTGTAGGCTGAATGGATTCTGATAAATTACGAGCTGGTCAGTTGTAGTTCAATATAATAACTGTTGGTGTGAACATTAGAGATCGACAAAAGAGAGACTTGTTTCGAGTAAGTTAGATCTTGTTTAAAGTATTTTAACTTGTGTGAGGTTGAAAGCTGTGTATAGTTATAAAAAGAAAGGTTATATTCAAGTTTGTTTAAATTAAAGTCTGTTCAAGTGTATTTGGAAGTTCTACATTAAGAATCTAATACGCTTACAAAGGTTAAATTGTACTACCTGTTTGGAGTTACAAACCAACGACCAAGTATCAACAACGTAAATAAGATATTAATAAAGCCACCACTTCCGGAGTCGATGACTTTCAGAAAGGCTGGGATAGTGAATTACAAATATGAAATCCTTGCACTGCTATTCACGACCCGGTAGTGGGTAGGGAGTGATAATAACCCGGTAGTGGGCAAGGAGTGATAATAACCCGGTAGTGGGTAGGAAGTGATAATAACCCGGTAGTGGGTAGGAAGTGATAATAACCCGGTAGTGGGTAGGAAGTGATAATAACCCGGTAGTGGGTAGGGAGTGATAATAACCCGGTAGTCTAACTGAAGACTGAAAGCAAGAATTTCAGGAAGGAGCCAAGGACTTGCACATCTTTTGCATGACTGCCGACTTAATAAAAAGAAGCTGTGCTGGTCTAACTGTACGCTTGCCTGAGTTGTAATCTTGTCAGCGACAAGCAGCACGGGCAGAAGTTCATTGAACCCAATCACAAAGCAACTGTGACACTCCGCCAGCAGGGAAGTGCACAGACATTAGAAGATGGACCAAGTGAGAGATTGGAATTTAGCTCCCCTTAAAAAAAAGTAGAAATAAACGTTGAATAGTCAACGTTTAACCTAACAAATACTTTTTTTTAATTAAAAAACTCGCACAGATTGGGTAAAAGCGCATCAATTCTTTGGAATCAATCATGAAATCAATTATGAAATCAATCATGAAATCAATCATCTGGGAGAAGGTTTCCGTGCCTCACTTTTGAAAATAATTTTAAAAAAAAACAAACCTGCTCGAACTTGTGCCACCAAGATGTGAGGACAACGCGTTTTGCCGCTGAGCTATTCAAGTACTGAAGGTTTTCTAAGTCCATTGTTACTTTAAAATTCGTATCGAACTATCTAATTCTCTTTTCCATAAAAAAAAGAAAAATTAATTAATTAGGAATAGTTGATTGACTAATTTGTTTTATTGATTCATGCATTAATAGGAACAATCAATAATTGAGGCAAAGTTTCAACTTGATCCGAGAAAGAGAAGTCGGAGAAATAAGGAGAACAAATTATGACCCAGACAGACAGACAGAGTGGGTTGATAGAAGCCAGATAAAAAAAACAAACAACAACAACAACAACAAAAGCTGATGTAACAATCAGTGCACTAACTATTGACTAGAACTGTCAAAGGTTCAACAAGCCAGCGGTTCAGTTTAGCTCTGAGTTAGTGTGACGGTCTTTTTGCCTCTATGAAAAGTATGAACTGGATCGAGTTTAAACAAATTCCTCCTCAAGTTGAGGCGTTGAACACAACTTCTTTAAGAGCCTCCACTGTATCTTTAAACGTTGTGTGGATTGTATCGTGGATCGTCACTCCGACTGCTACATACGCATGTGAGACATGGGAGTCATCTGTCAAAATTGAGAAAAGACTAAATGTGGCTCGACAAAAATGGCTGAGACGGATTTTGGGCGTCAGTTACACAGATCGGGTCTCAAACAAGGAAATCCTTTGCCGAACTGGGAGTCGAACACTTAGTGAAGTTGTTACAGAGCGTCGCATGAGGTTTGCGGGACATGTTCTACGACAAAATAAATTACGCACACCAAGAGTTGCGATAACATGGAAGCCAATACGAGGAAAGCGCAAACAGGGGCGTCCTCGTATTACTTGGCGACACACCTTCATGGAGGACCTCAGAACAGTGGACACCAGGTGGGAGGAGGCTTCAGACATTGCCAGTGACAGATCACTGTTGAGACAGCTTGCCGCCCAATGCGCCGAACGGCGCGGGAGGACCTAAGTCTAAGTAAGTCTCAGTGGATTGTATGCACCTTGTGCACGCCATTCATTGCACCGCACTCGTACTGCAGACATTCGAGAAGTTACCTTGTTAATAAATCGAAACTTTAGCGTAACGACTAAAGTAACTAAGGCTGAAACTACAACTGGTTGGATCATCTTGGCTTATTTATTACAGACGTTACTTCAAAAAAAAAAAAAAAAAGATAATCTGGGAGAGTGCGAAGGTGTTTAATCATAATCCTCGCCTGACCTTCTCGCTCGTTTAGTACCAAACCTAACCACGGTCAAGAGTTACAGGTGGCACTCCAAGAAATATGCTGGTTGGGGGGATTACAGAGGAAAGGCTCCAGCTTATGTACAAAATAATATCCAATCAAATTGACATTAGAGGGTCAAGCGTGTTTGCACTGTAGGCCCACGCTCAAGAAGACAAACAGCGCGAGTTTACCGTGCTTCCAGATTTGTTGAACTTACAGTTGCCATGACAACTTTTGGTCAGAAGTCGCTGACTGACTCGATTAACTAATATATTTATATGGAGAATCTAGATCTAGATTTAAAAATAATATTCACTAAAAGTTTTCAACGATCTTGATTTGTTTATCGGGTCGAAATCTCCAATAAAATTCGACATTTTCCAACGTAAGAACCTTTCTTAATTTAAAACTAGACAAATGCACCGACACTATTGCACATACAGAGAGAGAGAGAGATGAACATATATTGCACTTTATTATCACGTCAAGAGAATTGCATTGCTTAAAACTAAGATAAGTCGTATTTGTATATATATCATTCTATTTCTAGAACCCTTGACCAAAACTTTGAAATTGTACATTTACTGATGAATTGAAATTCCGTATCTCGGACTGCAATTATTCTCTTCTGTATCGATATTAAATTGTAACAGGTTCCTATCTCTGGGTAACATGCAAAATATGGAGCAGCCCAAAACAGAAACAGTTCAAAGTTTTACAATGGATATCTTAACAAGTACAATATTTCTGTTCAAAATAAAACAATTGATAGAATTGTACTTATTTTGTCTATGTAGAGTTAAAGAAACCTTTTTTTTTAACATTGCTGTGGTCCTACAAACACTTGGGCCCATGAAAATGTTGCACCGCTCCCAAGAAAATGCTTGCTTTTATTAACGACTAACTTGGCAACGCACAGAGCGTCCCGGCGTCTTCTCCAAGCCAAGCATGTGTACCGTTGCCCGGGGAGATATTAAGCAAATTTACCTCACTTCCACAAGAGTTTCCGGGAGTAACGTTTGGCGCGAGCAACCATTGGTCTAGGCGCTGGGAAAGGGGAAAAAAAAAGGGGGGGGGGGAGAGATGGTAGTACGAAGGTTTCCCATGAATTTGTGTGTGTGTGTGTGTGTGTGTGTGTGTGTAAAGGCTTAGCGCCCAGACAAGTTGTGTAATTGTAGGACTCTCAAACTCGACGGAGATTTTAAGAACCTTAGGAAAAATAAAATACAAGTACAGAGAGAGAGAGAGAGAGAGAGAGAGAGAGACGGAAAGGACATCAAAAACAGTCTTTGTACAAGTGTTATGAAAGTGTTATGAAAGTGTTATGAAATCAATCAGTATCTCCCGTTAGCCTTCTTCAGTAACTTTGTCGCAACGCTAGAGATTTGTTTTTTTTTTTTAAAGAATTCCTAACTGCAAATATTGAATGTTAGATTAAAACTCCGTGAAGAGGCTCGGCCGTGACAAATTGTTTGCTATTTGAGGGGAACGTTATGAAAATATAGAAAGTGGAGCCACGACGTAACGGAAGACGGAGCGATGAGGCGGCCCATGTTGACTGAAGTCAAAGTCACTTGCTAAACATGTAAGTGGATTCTATAAACACGCGGCTCTATGGGGGGTGTCGCGTGATTACACTGCGGCGTCTAAATGAGTTGACTGAATCACATGGTTGAAAAATTTACGTGCTTCCAAAAGAGAAACAAAAATATTAGAAAATTTGACAGGAAACTATGGAGCCTACTACGAAATTTTTAAACACTTAATACTTTAGAATAGCTTGAAACAGATTATAAGCTTTAACTTGCCTTATTTTAAGCCTACATCGAAACGTTCGCTAAGAGTTGTATTTTATGTTCTTTTTACAATATATATATAATCTCATGGCTTACATGGAACCAAGATTTCATTGAAACGAATGGGTTACATTTATTTATTTTTATTTGACCACAAGTGTTTTCTTTCTTGGCTTGTAATTCATACATAAAACTGTGAAATTCTTTTATTTTGTATTGTTAAAAAATAGTTCACTAGCAGACGTCTGGCTCGTATCAACGCTTGAAAATGACACGATTCTATGTGTGCTTACCGAGACCTAACATACTCATTTACTCACATGCTTTACCAGCACACTCTGTTCCGAATGCTTGGTCAGAAGTAAGAAGATTGGGCGAGTAACCGAGGTACCATTGTCATGCTGACGTCAGTGACGAGCTGTCACCAGAGTGTTAAACATACTTGGTTAGTGTAGAAGACCCTGTCCCTGACGTGACGTAGAGACACGCCGAGAGTCTCCTCCCTTACATTTCACGAGCTATCGTCAAACAACGTGTAAGCGGGAAGGTCTCCACGCGATGCAACTGTGAAGAAGAACTCGTCAAGATCTACAATCTACAGGTAGGCCAGTCTACAGGTAGATCTGCTTTACGCGAAGAGTAAATCAGGGAGGCGGGTGTTGATAGTCGATGAGAACCAATACATTATTCACTTGACGATTTGATGTTCATATCGAAAGCATCATTAACACAATGGCTGCAATCACTAGATCTAGGTGAGGCATGCCATCTGGTATTAGAGAGAACTGGTTCGTGTCTGGCATTAGGGCTGTCCTTGTACGGGGACAAGGCGACCTTAAATAAGAACAATCTGATATAAACGTTGTCACATGTAAATTATGAGTGAGTCTGGTGTGAATGTACACTTTGGTTTTTTATAGTTATAATGTTTTTTGTTTGGTGTAATACACAAATTGTAAGACAAATTTCCATACGGACAATAAAGATTATTATTATTATTATTATTAAAACTCACTGCCCCTTCCTTTCACATGCTCTAAGAGAGTAATTCTCAGTATGGTTCGCTACCAATGGGGTTTCTGATTCCGGTATTAGCGAGAAGTCACGTGCCAAAGAATGACATCTTTGTTTGTTTGTTGAAACAATGTCATGTATTTGTCTTTCATATAACCAAAGTCATAATTCAAAGTTTTAATACACACAGAACACACACAATCAAAGCAGTACACGAACAAATGTCACAGAACTAAACGCGATTAGTTTCTCTGTAATGCTGGGGCTAACTTTTATAATAAAGATTATTATTATTATTATTATTATTGTTACGTATTTCTGAATCTTCTGGCTAGAAGTATTAGTAGGCACACAAATAAAAACACTGTAAAGAACTTGACGACTAAACTTTCAGTTTCATATAACTTTAATGACTATTAACTCTAACAATTCGTCACTGTAACATGTAGCGTAGAAGAATGTACAATATCTGTCAGTTTACAGTTAGCTATACTTCGTTGCAATTCATCTCTTCACTTCGTTGCACTTCATCTCTTCTCAACTTGCACCGAGTCGTATTCCACAGAACAGACCAACGACACACTTCCCAGTGTCGCTCCAGGTCTCCAAAACTGAACCAAGTCGTAACAGACCAACGACACACTTCCCAGTGTCGCTCCAGGTCTCCCAAAGCTGAACCAAGTCGTACTCCAGTCTACCACATCAGAGCCGCACACGTCTTACATCGACTGTATCGACTGTAACGGCTGAATTCCACTGTAGTTCGCTGTATAGACTTTAACGACAGTAGTCCACTCCAGTTAACTCTACCCTAGTTAACTTGCATCGAGTCGTACACATTTCTCTTCCACTAGAGCCGCACACGTCTTACATCGTCTGTATCGACTGTAACGGCTAACTCACGACTCCATACGACTGACTTTCACATTAACTCTCTGGCTTATATAGAGTCCCTAATCGCTTGTCCAAAGTTGCACAAACACTCCTAGTATCCTCTGGAATAACATGTCAGGAAACGTCACATCCTGTCTTTATTTATACACGTAGATTCCAGAAAACACTCGCTGCAGTGTCATCAAGTCGGGGTCACACGTAGTGACCTTTATCTGTCACTGTTCATTAGTAACTGTCCCCCTACTTAGATCTGTTCGTCCCCTGGAACAACACGTGTGGACACGTCACATCCTGTCTTTGTTTGTACATGTAGATTCCAGGGAACACTAGCTGCTGTGTCATCTCACCGGGGTCATACGTTGACCTCTACCTATCACTGTTCATTTGTAACATTATTATGGCATTCAAAATCGAAATGTATGCTGAAAGATACGGACAGGTGAGTACACCGTCACACTGTCACAGCTTTCCTACAAAGAACATATCCAGGACGAAGAAAACATGGAAATTATGGGATGGCGACTTCAACTGGCCCATCAGGAAACAACCCTCATTCCAGCCTTTAGCTCCCAAAGATATTATTTGAGTGGGTCTTTTTTTTCCCTTTGGTTCTTAGTGCCGGTGTGTTTAATGTGATTTGACTCCATTTCTTACAGGTCTAGAAATTAGTGGATATTCTCTTTAATTGATATGATTAAAGCAAACAAAGCATTGCCAGAATAGACTAACACGCCAGCACTGATTATATGATCATGCAGACCATAGTACATTTGAATCTCACATCCTTAGCCAACTCAAGCAATGTCTCTGGCACTGTCCAATAATCCATTCTAATAGAAACCCAAAAGAGAGGCATATCGCTGTTCTAGGGCTGTCTGGTGTCATTACGTGTGACCGATTCAAGTCAGAAATCAATACTTCCGTCAGTTTACACACGTGTGCAACCTGCACATTGGTGTACACACACCCACCAACACACGCACGTATTCTATTATAAAGGGAAGAAAAGGAAAGTCTAGTTTGTACCACGTGATGTAATTGTCAATGACTAAGTATCTCTCTTATAGAAGTACGTCGGTGTGACTTCCAAGCTCCCTGGGGGCTACCCACCGTTATTACAAGCATTTCGCTAGTTTCTTTTCGTTCTTCACTGGCTGGTACAAAAGACGTAGACTATACCCTGTACGTTTAACGTACGGTCCCGTTCGAACCTGAATAGATCAGAGAACTAGTAGGCACCCTACCCCCCTACCACATAGCAGTTTATTTTTTTTTATTTAACCCAGTTCTATTTCAAGTAAGAAAATCACATTCCGAGACACGATTGATATACAATAAAAAGGGGGAGCTAACCATATGTCTCGTTCTATGGCTTTCAATGTAGGGCGCTCAACATGATTTCGGGACATCAAGGGGAAAGAAGCGAGTCCCTCCTGCGCTAAATTGCTGGAAGGTGATCCAGTGTGGGCCATAAAGTCCGATTGAAGGAGAGGTAACGTGGAACAAATGGTGTGCATACAAATGGCTGCGATAAACATTGCAACATGGATTAGTTGTATTTGTCAAAATCATTTCTTCTCCAGGGAAACGCAATGGGTTAACCATATGTTAAAAAAACGCAACGAGTGTGTATATAGATATTAAATTTAGAACGACATTACCGCAGCACAGATCCACAAATTGTGACTGATTCAGTCAACTGCAAACTAAGGACGCACAGCTTGGACACGTTATAGAATTATTATAGATGGACCCTTTCACTTGATCTTTCTTAAATATTAATAAAATGTCACGCAGCACAAGATGAAGTGAGAAATTTTCATTTTTGGCTATATCGCAACGATAAGAAAAATGAGTAAGAAAAATGAGTAAGAATCGAAAGTCTCAAATCACGGGGGGTTGACTCATGAGAGGAGAGGGGGTTCACAATATGACAAATAATAGGAATATAAGCAGATATAAATCAGTAGCATCGAAGAAATACATTTTAAAAGCACCCAGTCATCCACAACACGTCACCATCCATTGAAAGAACATCACGTGATCTCTGATTGAGCTAAACAAGAACAAACATTAATCAAATAGGCCCCTCTCTAATTGCCAACTTTTATATTTACACAGTGCCATCACATTTAACAATGTTATAGACTTTTCGGTTCTTTTTAAATGTCTGACTCGTTCATTCAAGCTGGTAACAATATTCCAAGCATATAGATTACAGTGTTTAGTATTCCCATAGAAAACTTTGGTCACGTAAATCTACTTGGGTTTCAGATTGTTATCTACTGTGTTACCAGCAAACTTCAAGTCTGGGATTACTGGATGTGTTGAAGAAAGGACTTCAAAGGAAGTCAGCTAAGTAATACATTAGATCTGTGTTTCTTCAGCGAATGACAAATAAAGAGGTGGTGCGAAAATTGGCAAATTTGGCAGCCTACAGTCGACACAGTAACTGAAACTGTTGACTTAGATGATTATAGGGAGATACAACTAGAAAGGATAGCATGGGAATGGATTCAAGCTAAGGCATGAAGGCCAGGCTGGATGCTTGTAAGTTGTATGGTAAATACTTCAGACTGTCAACGTGGCAGAAGAAGACATCACATGTCGCATTCTTCCGTGTTAAGTTAGTACTACTTAAAAAAACAAAAACATCTGATTTTGTTTATAACTAACTCTTGATTCCATCAATTTATTCGCAGAATAGCAGAGAACAAAAGATACATAAGGGTGGCGATACAGGGGGCAAACTAATTTTTTCTATTCTTAATTGTTAATCTATTGCTTAACGTTGTGAGTGTCAAGAGAAAGATGCATGCTCAAACTATAAATGTGCCACCCTGTCAAGCTGCTCACCTCAAAGGTAGTGACAGAAGTAGAAATGTAAGTAAGTACTCACCGCATTTGTATAGTAAACCTATTCCTTGACTTGAGAGATGCGAATGTGAGATAAGATCCTTTCTTGAAACTTTTGGTCCTCAGTTGGCACTGCATGTCATGATATCCATCTTGTGGGCAATCTGCACAGGTAAATCCTCCACTGGACAGAGGGACACAGTGTGATGTGCCCTTGCACTGGTCAGAGGGGCAGGTCAAACTGTCATAGATGCTAGTCATATTGTACTCACAGTTTGCACCTGCATGACAAATAGGAAACAAGTACATAGTTGTGTGTCTTGAGCAGACTAGACAAGAGCATGGTATAACCACAAGAACTTGGTATAACAACAAAAACATGGTATAACAACAAAAACATGGTATAACAACAAAAACATGGTATATCAAGAACATGGTATAACCACAAGAACTTGGTATAACAACAAGAACATGGTATATCAAGAACATGGTATAACCACAAGAACTTGGTATAACAACAAAAACATGGTATAACCACAAGAACTTGGTATAACAAGAACTTGGTATAACAACAAGAACATGGTATAACAACAAGAACATGGTATAACAACAAAAACATGGTATATCAAGAACATGGTATAACCACAAGAACTTGGTATAACAACAAGAACATGGTATATCAAGAACATGGTATATCAAGAACATGGTATAAAAGTAAAATACAAACACATAAAATAATTACATTTGATGGCATGTAGAGGTTTAACATATCCAGACATAGTCATATATATATATATCTTTGTTTTCATCACTAAATGTAAAACTATTTCTACAAAAGATTCGCCCTTTTATGTTTTTGTATTGATCCTAACACAATGTAGGCAGAATTCCAAACAACAATTTCGGTCGTCAAATTCAAATTCTGTCAAGTCTTCTTTAATCTCTCCAGACTATCTCCCAACGTTTGCTAGCCAGGAGGACTGACAGTATCAGAAAATGTTAATATTAAAACAAATCTAACAGAGAAACAGTGTTGATCTTTATGACCAAGTGTTTGGGGACAATGTTTACCTGTGAAACCTGTCTTGCACTGACATGTGTAGCCGTTCTCATGCCTGAGACACACACCGTTATGTTGGCAGGGCAAACTGTAGCACAGGTCAATCTCTGTATCACACATCTTAGTCTGGTTCATACCTAGAAGACAAACAATCATAACATCATATGACTTATGTCACGGATGAATGTGTGTATGTATGTATAATCTATTTTTACAATCTGCGCGAATGACCGGAAGTGTGTTTTGTTGTCAGACAGAGACCAGCGTGTGTGATATGCAGTAAAGCTGATTAAGGTTTATGTGTTTGATCTAGTGGTTTCATTGTTTTATTTCGTTAACTAGAACTGAACCAGGGACACCTAGACGTATCGAGACCTAAGGTAGATTCTATCGAGTTATAATTATAAATAGAATAGGAAAGTTGTGACAACTTACATATCATATGTTCACATCTAGAGCATACACCAGTTTCACATCTTTACAAAAGATGGAATGATTTATTCTTTTAGTATTTTTTTTTTAAATTAGAGGATCAAAGATCTGTCTTCCTTTTTTAGGAAAAATTACTTGAAGGTTTATTAATTGTACTTGATTTCTCGCGTTACGATGAGCAAGCATTTAGTTACTTACCGGCAAAGCCACTCGGACAAACACAAGAAAAGATCTGAGTTGGATGGACGGGTCGGAACAAGACAGTCCTGGAGGAGATGAATTGTCTGGCCTCGCCACTGTTAACAAGTGATCGACAGATCTCGAAATTGGTGCAGGGCTCGACCAAACACAAGTTGTCATCAAAGGGAAGGACCTGAAACATTTGAGAAGCACTGACACCTTCACGTCTGCAGCTCAAGCAGTTCATGTATGCACTGACAAAGTAAAACAAAGTTAATACAAATAGTACACAGCTTCCACACCCTTTTTTTATTGGTTTTATGTAGCAGCATCTTTCATGCTTATAGCATTCTCAGTGAAGTCCAAGATCTTTTGGGCCAGTGGGGGAGGAGGTAGCTCAGAGGTTTCCGTGCTGCGCTCGGCAAACAGAACTCTGCTCGAGTCAGAATTTGAACTTGAGCCCCCCTGTTAGGTGGCCAAGCTGTTTTGGTCTCTCAGCCACACATCCCCCCACCCCCTTTTCTTTGTAATGTTCAACAAGAATTTTTAAATTTTTAAAAGATACAGAAGATTTTTATGTTGTTTTTTTTTTTAGTAGTAAATATATCAGAGTCATGCTATTAGTGGAGTTTCCCTCAATAAAAACCAAACAAAAACGAGTTTACAAACAGCAAAAACTTTCAAGAAAGAAAAAAAAAAGTTTTTCGAAGGTAAAAAGAGAACAAACAAAGAAACAACAAAAAAAAAACAAAAACAACAACAACATGAAAGTTGATACACATTAAAATTTGTGATGCTCATTAAAATTGAAATGGCCATCTTCTCTTGTTTCAAATGTTTCTTAAAGGGAAACAATTCCACATTCATAATCTGTACTCCGGGACATGGAGAGTTACTAAATCTAACGCAGAGAGAACGAAAAGAAATGAATAGATTAAGGAAAGAAAGAAAAAAGGAGGTTGCAAAGTGGATTAAGCAACAACAACAACAACAACACAGTTGTACATAAATGTAAAAAAACTTAAGGTGTAGGTAAGATGTAAATATTTAGAAACACTTTCTTTAGGACTATAGAAGAAAATCCACAGAAAACCTGTTGGTTCATTTCGCACTATAAAAGTGTAAACGTGTCTCCAAACTTGAAAGATTTGTTTTAAACAGAATTTAAACAGCAAGATAGATATGTCCGTTAGTTTGTATTGCCTGATCTACCAAAGCACCTAGATCTATTCGAAAGCCCAGTAACAACAGAAAACATTACGAATATCAGAAATATGGTGCATTCATTGAATTTCAATTTAAAAAGAAAGATTTTCGGTACGTGGTCATTGCTCCTACCACAAGTCCAGCTGCAATACATGTACCTATATCTAGGCTTCATGACGTATTCCAGTGATGGTATACGAATGAAGGAATATTTACGAGAGTCAGCTTCTTCCCAATGACTATATAAGATAGCATTAAGTTACATTTAACCGAAACACTATTGCAATGAACTGAAACGCATCTAGGTCTATGGACCTACCTGAGATGTAGACAAGTTGGCCAGCAGCGAGCGATGCAAGTAGATGACCTCGCGGATGTACTCCGGGGTGTGGAACACGTCCACCGTCTGACCCTGGGCAGTGTCGATGCCCTTCCTGACGGACACGCTGACGTTCAGGATCTGGGCGGAGACGTCCGTGTCGTCTTCGATGTTGATCACGAAGATGTTGCTTTCGTCCGTGCCCAGGATGCTGGCCAGGCCGTCCACGAAAAATTTGAGCAGGGGCGACAAAAACGCAGTTTGGGTCATTTTGTTGAGCCGTATGGTCACTGCGCTGTGCAGCATGTCCAAGGTGACCAAACGCACCCACAGACGGCATGTCGCCTTCACCTCTGACACTCCGTCTGGAAAAGTGAAGAACAAAAAAAGGTAATAACTTTTAAAAAGTAAAAAACAACAACAATGATCTTAGAATAATTTTGGTGTGTGTGCATAGTGTATATATGGGAGGCATACAAGGCTTACTACCTATCAACGGGGATCAAGTTCGAATCTCGACTCGAGTTTGCTGAGCACCTAAATACAGCACGGAAACCAGAACAACATACTTATTTTTTAAAAGAGTTTAGACCCTAGTGCAGGCTTGAAAGACAAAAACACATAAAAGCAACTTCTTCAAAAAGTGTAGGTTACCTTTCCATTTACTGATTGTTCTAAAACAATTGTATTTACCTCCCTTGCGAAACCAAAAGTCAGTTCATATCTAGTCAGAATGTAGTCCAGAGTTCTTCACCATTATAACCAGCATTGATTTATCAACTTCTGTCAGTATTTATCGATCGGTTCTAGTAGTTCCTTCAACTTGTAAACAACAAAGTAGGAAGAATTGATTTTTTTTGTTTTTAAATAAGACACTTTACAGAAGTGTATAATGATGTAACGTCTTGAGACCAGCAGTCAGTTAACAATGCAACGATTACCAGTACGTGGACTGAGCAATCGGTATATTGTGTCAGTATAAGTAAGAAATGATTGTCAATGTAATGTGTGTAGACCACCAAATTGTGTATTTTCACAGGATCTAAAAAGACTAATGGGTAAATATAAATTGCAAAACCATAAGCCTACTTATACATCTTAAAACAATGCATTAATAAGTCTAAACATATATACTCTTTGTGTATGGATCTATTTACTCTATTAGATCGAGATTGGCTAAAAGTTTCGCTAGAAATATGAAAGATGAAAAAAAAAAAAAGAGCAGGCTATTAGAAAACAGAGAAACTTTCCAATGAATTATTTATTCGTTCATTATCTCATGTCCTGTGGCTAGACCCAGAAAAATATTTGAGCAGCGTGCTGAGATTGCAGTTCTTAATCCCGCTAGACTACTGGTCATTTCAGGTTGCTGAACAGCTCTTTAATCATTCTCCGACTTCTGGTCATCAGTCTTCTGTGAATAGCACGGCCATAGGATTCATTCCCTCTGAATATTTGATATCACAGACATGATTGGAGGGGATAGGACTGGTAAGCTTTAATACAATTGTGCAAGCATACTGGACCCTTTTCCGTTAGATCCTCGCTATTTTCAGAAACGACGACAAAAGTTTCGTCTTCTTAAAACAAAATACATTGAAGGGTAAAGATGAAGTATCCTTAAAATAATCTCCCTTCCCTTTCTTCTCTCCTCCTCTCCCCCTTTTTTTTTCTTATTTTATAATGGGGGGGGGGGGGGGAAGCAATTTGAACCCTGGATCAATGAAGCAATAACCATTACGTTTCATCATGCTCCGTTTCACCAATCAATTAACAGTGAAGACAAGAGCTAAGATTAAAGGACAGGGTTTTTTTTTAACCCCCCACGGAGCATAAAAGACTAGAAGATTAGACTTTGTGTGCAATCCTCATAAACAGTTGTTTTTTTTTTTTTACATTTAATGTTCTATAAAGGCACATTCCTTGTTTCATGTGCTAGGACAAATCTTTACAAATACCCAATCTTCCCTGGTGATATTAGAACAAGGAATGGGTTGCCAGGAAAACCAATGACTTGGCAGAGTTTAGGTCATTGATAAACATGCATGACTAGATTGGCCTAGGGACACGCGTAGGACGTAATCATTTTTTAAGTAACGTCTGTATTTTATAAAATATGCTGCATTAGAAAGATGCTGGAATGAAGGGGAAATGTATACAATTTAGTTCAGATTTACTTTTTTAAGGCCACGCATTTCAAGAAATCTAACCACGAACTATTTGAACCGTAAGATAAAAATGGTTATTCTATACACGAGCTAAAAAAAAGAAAGAGTAGGGCGCTTTGCCCCATTCTATACTTGATGGGAGGGGCAAATACATGGTCACTGTTGCTGGAATACATGAAAGGAATGTTGTCTTGAATGGACATCGCCCTGGGCAGCCCAAAAGGCTGTCTGCTCCACTGATCACATCACAGCTTGGTAACAGTGAGACTCAAGGCTAATGACGCCTCATGTGTTACTGAGCAAGTGTATCCACAGCGGAATTCTCACTCGCCCAGTTGACGCAAGAGCGTGTCCCTTACGGCGATGCCATCAATCCATCTTCCACCCCCGTCACTACCCAATAATATGAATAGTTAATTCCAGCAACAGAAAGCTGGATGGAGTCGAAATGGAAAAATATGGGCACCCGGCTCCCTATGGCAGTTATTTAAAAAAATAGGAATGTCTCCTGGAGTCAAAAAATTTATTATGTAATTTATCTATAGTATCTGATAGGTTTAGTATTTTAACAATGGCATGTGCACAAGTTAAGTCTTGTCAATCAACATTCAAAAACATCAAGTACATTTCTATAACTCTGATTTTATGGAAGGTGTTACGTGACACATTCACTCATTTGTAATATGGTAGACAACACACTTTGTAATACAGCACATCTAGTCATAGAAATTCGTCAAAGACTACGTTTTGTCATAGGACTTAAAAAAAAAACAAATCAACTTTTGTGTAACGATTTATAAAGTACAATAATTATCTATTTAATAACAAAAATGAACAAATATTTTCTCCCTAGCTTTAAAACTAAAGCGAGAGGTTTAAGTTTGTCCCATGTCTTAGCCTCGTTGTTGTTTGGTGGTTGTTTGGTGGTTGTTGTTTGGTGGTTGTTGTTTGGTTGTTGTTTGGTGGTTGTTGTTTGGTGGTTGTTGTTTGGTTGTTGTTTGGTGGTTGTTGTTTGGTTGTTGTTTGGTGGTTGTTGTTTGGTTGTTGTTTGGTTGTTGTTTGGTGGTTGTTGTTTGGTTGTTGTTTGGTGGTTGTTGTTTGGTTGTTGTTTGGTGGTTGTTGTTTGGTTGTTGTTTGGTGGTTGTTGTTTGGTTGTTGTTTGGTGGTTGTTGTTTGGTTGTTGTTTGGTGGTTGTTGTTTGGTTGTTGTTTGGTGGTTGTTGTTTGGTTGTTGTTTGGTGGTTGTTGTTTGGTTGTTGTTTGGTGGTTGTTGTTTGGTTGTTGTTTGGTTGTTGTTTGGTGGTTGTTGTTTGGTGGTTGTTGTTTGGTTGTTGTTTGGTGGTTGTTGTTTGGTTGTTGTTTGGTGGTTGTTGTTTGGTTGTTGTTTGGTGGTTGTTGTTTGGTTGTTGTTTGGTGGTTGTTGTTTGGTTGTTGTTTGGTGGTTGTTGTTTGGTTGTTGTTTGGTGGTTGTTGTTTGGTTGTTGTTTGGTGGTTGTTGTTTGGTTGTTGTTTGGTGGTTGTTGTTTGGTTGTTGTTTGGTGGTTGTTTCTTCAACGTCACCAACTTTCAACCCATTCTGCTATGTTTCTATTTTTGTAACTCTTAGAAAATAATTCTTCTCTTTTACAAATTCTAGAAGCATTCCCTGGTTATAAATACATAAATCTATCATTAGAACTGATTTAAAAAGTTGGGGAGAAAAAAAAAACAGTCACGCCTATTTAAAAAAATGTGAAGATAAAATATAGCCCAAGTTGTGCAAGACAAACGATACTATAAAGAGAAAGCCCGGTAATGTAATCCGAAATCAATTACTCTAATGAATCCCCCACATCTCCCCCCTGGGACTCGGGATCAATAGAGAACTTTTTTTTTTATCCCTGTGAAGGAGTGGGGACGAGGCATCATATGCTAAATCATTTGCTGTATAATAGAAATCAAACATAAGACTTGAATATAGGGTCGAAGTAGGGAAATTAAAACTATCACAAGAAAAATGTTTTTTTTTAACAAGCACAACGTGCCCATGTGCACCCTAGTACACAGCTGCGCCAGCTGCCGGCCACGGCTAGACTTGTGTAACCTCGTGAAAAAAATGCAAGCTTTTTTTTTTTAAAATAAAAGGAAGCAAAAGCAGCGACTTATTAATACTTATTATTATATCAACACTAATTAAATCTGAAGAAGCGCCTGAGATGTTTAGGATCAAAAAAAGGACATACGTTGTTCATGTATGTTGGCTACGTGCGTGTAGGCCTAAACACGGACATTCCTTAACTCTTTCTCTCCTAATCGACGATACCATCGTTGATTTGACCTAATTAAATTAAATTAATATCTAATTTTTTAAACTTGTCTTAGAAATTATATAGAAGGAGCATGCATGTCCCTTTAATTCTATACCAAATACAAACATTTTTGTTAACAAACAACAAAGCTATTGAAGCACTATTATAACAGGGGTAGTGAAATAGTAATGCGCAAAATGAAGAATTCCTTTAGAATGTGGAAAAATAATTACGGAGAGAAAGAGTTAATACCTTAGACTCTAAATCAAAACTTGGAAATAATGTTCTCAGCCAGGCATCTTAAAGGGCGGTAATCTCGTTTCAGTTTCTAATAAATGCTGCTTTCTCCTATGTATTACAAACGAGGAATTGTTCCAATTTCCATAGTCTCCCCAACAACCCCCCCACCCACCAAAAAAAAAAAAGATGCCTATCTGTGCAAAGAATATTAGATAATTTTATCCGCACTTTCCGTCGGGGACCGAGTCTGAATACAAGTCATGAACATGAAATATTCATGAGTGTTTATGTCTTTCCTCACAGCCAGTTGTGACTTGGACTTCGAAATCTCCCCCACGCCATCTCGCCCCCCCCCCCTCTCTTTATTAGCACTGCCGTAGTCTTATCTGGTAAAACTAACATAGACCATAAATACCCTCGGCTCGCGTGATTCTCCTCTATGTGCAAGGCATTGTTTCTCTCCGCTGTACGTGCTAAAACAACTGATTCACCAGGGGCTCGTTACTAGTCTCAAGTGGACCATTAAATGGGCTCCTAAAGGGAAAGAGTGAACAATTAGAGGCATTCTCCTTAGCCTCACAATAGCAATTAAACAGAACTAAAACATACTGGCTTAGTAATATATATCATATGTGAATGTAGGTGTGTGGGACTTATGCCACATCTATCTATCTATCTATCTATCTATCTATCTATCTATCTATCTATCTATCTATCTATCTATCTATCTATCTATCTATCTATCTATCTATCTATCTATCTATCTACCTACCTACCTACCTACCTACCTCTCTCTCTCTCTCTCTCTCTCTCTCTCTCTCTCTATATATATATATATATATATATATATATATATAATATATATATATATATATATATATAATGATACATATTCACGTTTTGTATGTTTGTGTCCAGACGTATATTATGTAAAGAAAATAGTGTTTGGGTGTGTGTGTGTGTGGGGGGGGGGGGTTGTCCATTAGATTTGGGATTTAAGTTTGTTGTTTAATTGTATTATATAAGTAACATTTTAATGTGTGGGTTTTAATTTAATAAGTAACATTTTAATGTGTGGGTTTTAATATTGTCCAAAAACAAAATGAAACAATAAAAAAAAAAGATCAATGCTATTTTATTGTTCAAACGAAAATTTAAAAAAAAAAAAATAAAAAATAAAAAAAAGGAAACAATTTGATGAGTGTCAACCTGTGCTTTTCGGACACCTCGCCTATAATTTATGGGGTTAGGAGAACCATGTCAATGTCTCTGACCTTTCACAGTTTATATGTTTGGCATCATGTATCGGATGTTCAGAATTGAAGACTACTACACCCAAACCCAAACCTCCAGCGGGACTGCGGGGGGGGGGGGGGGAGGAGGTGGGGGAGAAGGGCAAGGTACGAACCCGAGACTGTCGAGACATATTCCGACCACACGACCAGCAAGTCATCCATAGTTCGCAACATGCATTCATCAAATAGTCAAAACTATTAAAAATCTTTAAAAAAAGAGAGATAATGAAAGATGCCATGACTTATATACTATAATATAGAAGGCCCTTAGAAAAAATGGTTATTCTAAAAAAAATGTCTTTTATAAATTATTGTCAGACCGTCTGGTCAACAGATATTCCCTCCACCCACTGGATATATATATATATATATATATATATATATATATATATATATATATATATATATATATGAGAGTTGATACATTTTGATACCACTATAAGCTTCTCTCAAAGTTCACAAACGCTTTCAACGAAGACTGACAAAGACTGCCGAGTCTCTTTAAAATGCGGACAGGAGTGAAACAAAAGCTGCTTACTGTCGCCTTAAAGTTTGTTGAATGGTTTAACATCAACTTTTTTTACTACATTTTTGGGGGGACATTATTAATGGCAGACTGAAAACTATCACGCAGCATTAGGAAGACACAGGGTCTAGGGTTGGCTCAATATTATTTCACCCGCATTCAGAAGCACTCGCAGACGTGAAACAATTTGAATGTCAACCCAAAGAGAACTTAAACCGGAGCCTAACGAGCTGAATGAGTGGATGTGAAATGTGTCCTGAAGTCGGACAGAGACGCTGTGACTAAAGACTATTTATTCCAAGAAAACATGACCACATTAAAAGAACAGAAGTGCGAAGGAATAACACAGGGCAGTAAACAAAGTCAAAGGTGACCAACATCCATCTGACCACGGTACGACTACAAATACTGAGCCGAAGTCATGCACAAACAGCACCTAATATAGAGCTCATAGATATTACAAAATGACTATACCAAACATGACTGCTTCTAAAAACATTCAAATACTATTTGAAAAAAGACAATACCTCCTTTATAGTATAGTATTTTATACAACTTATAGAGCGATTGTCGGTTTATTTCTTAATAATTAATGAAAGTAAGATAAAAAAACAATATAAAATTTTTAACCCCGCCCATTTTCCCCATTCCCCCCCTCCCCGGAAAAAGAATCCTGGTTAAGCGAATGTATAGATCTACTACACTTTATAATACTCTTAAGATCAAGACTTAGAAGACAATGCGCACAATTTTCCTGAACATTAATTTATTAAACTCTTGAATCAATAATGCCTTGCATTCGGAAATTCCCAAACGCGATAGTCCTTTTAAAACCGAAGCTGGATCTAGTTCTTTAGTCAAATTTAAATGTACTTCTATTTTACTTTGAAAAATTATAACGGTCAAGCTAGAGTTTTCTCCGTGTGGTCAACGTCTCTCCGCGATATACATCAACTGTTAAATTTATAGGAAAATCGTTAGGGCCGTATTTTTCTTTTATAATCAGCGTCCAGGTTCCACCCTCCACATTCTATGAGGTTCTGACTTGAATAGAGGTATTGTAAAAAGGGAAATTTGTCATAGCAAAACAGAATGACAAGAAATCAACGAATTCCTCAACAAAATACGGAACACAAGGAACGAACATGACCAATATATATCCACCATGTTTTGCTTTTAATCCCCATGACAGACCAATAGAGCACGAACATATTTTTCTCTAGTGTTTTCAATAATGCAAATTTAAACAAACAAAAAAAAATCTAAAAGCCCGCTACGAACTATCTCCAGGCTTGGTACCCTGTGCTCGATAAATCCGACGGGAGAATGCAGTACCGCGTCTATAATTAGTCGTCTGCCGAGGATGTCGTCTTTATTTCACTCACGTGAGTCATAGCCGTGTAATCAATACAGTTCAAAGTAGAGTTATGCGGAGTGACGTGATAGCACGTGACGCGTGCACGTAGACACATGCATAGACTGGTGTGTTATGTCTAGGGCTAGCAGTGGAAGAGCATAGCTCTACGCGAGAGACCAACTCAAGCGAGGAGACAGAAAATGATACAACTTCTTGAACACACACACACACGGGAGACTTGAATCCAATGAAAGTGTTGCTGTTTCGATCTATTTTTGGTCAGGTAGTCCAATTTCAAAATATATGTAGAAGTCCATAGCGGTGGCGGGGCGCTGGCATATCACAAAGCTTTAGTTAACACTAAGGAATTCTGAAGCAGTGTGTGGTATACTTCACCTATTCAACTTTGACTACTACCCTTCCATGTGGTGTGTGCAGAGCGTCATTTAAACAACTCTCAAGAAGCCGCTATTGTTTTTAAACTAAAACTAAACGAACGCACCAGTGAATAAAAGAACGCGTTCTTTCTAAGATCTGGACTGGTCAAAGAAAGTCACTACTGATACTAAATACACAACAAAAAGACTGTATGGTTGGGGGAGTGGTGGTTGAGTGCGGGTTCAAATCTCGGTGAAGACTGAGATTTTTAATTTCGATATTTTTAGGACGCCCCTGGCTATATGACTTTAGTTAGGGAAAGTAAAGGCGGTTGGTCGTTGCGCTGGCGCCATGACACCCGCTTTAACCATCGGCCATTAAAACAGATGATTTTTTACATCATCTGCCCTATAGATCGCAAGATATGAAAAGAAAAAAATAAACTATCCGAATCAGTAAGACCTATTGGGCCGAATACATAGTTTTATTTTGTTAATGGGACACAGGTCAATCAGTCCTGTAACAGTGATTACTGAAGTATCCCAGTTTGAGAAACATTTACTTAAGTATGTTTCACGCATCAATGAATCTTAACTTTTGCATTCCTTGCTGTAATAAACTCGCCAACTTGACTGTGTGATGGGCCGCCTGGAGAAGAGAAACTGAGACTGTTCAGACAAAAATACGGGCAGCGGACCAAGGAAGTCACGTGTGTGTGTGTAGTTCACTCTTGAGTTGCTCTGGACAAGTAAGACAAGAGAGGCGCTACTGGTGGTGCATGACGGAACTAAATACCTCGACCTATTTCTAGAGCAGACGTTGGTCACGTTGTAGCCTAGAACGCCGTGACACACACAAAGCTTATCTTTCTTCTTTTAAGAAGCGATGTTTGTCACTCTCCAAAGCTTTTCCAAGGTACAGTAGTTGATGTCAGTCAATTATTTTGTTTCCTTCAGCGTGAGACTCACTGCTCTTGTATTGTTTTAACCCTCGGACCGTTGAAGTATTCATAACATATCACTAATTCATTCGCTTAGACGTCCTGAGTTTCCCCACATCAAGAATGTCTGGCGATTAGAATCTATAACTTGTTGTCTATGCACAACATAAACAGTTTTTCTGGCGATTTCAAGACCCCCGTGTTACATTTCCAGCTTTGCTTGAAGAAGAATAAGAAAAAATCTTGTAAGTGCTTTAAGAGTGCGATGTTAGGTACTGACGTCTTCCCGGGTACAAGTAACGTGACAGTATATTCTTTGTGGGTAGCAATTAAACAGAACAGACTGGCTTTTAGCACACAATTAACAACATATTCGTATACGGCAGTCGTCCTCGCGTTTTGATCTCCGACAGACACCAAGTCAGACTATTTAGTCCGTCGCCATTGTAGTCAAAACAAATGTAAGGGTCGGTGCATGTGCACTTTGAAAAGTTTAGTTTTGATCGAATAGATATTAAATGTTTATTTTGAAAGAGTTCGTGCCGCAGTTAAAGGAACTTAACATTTGGAAAATATTTTTAAGGGATATATCATTCAACGCAAAAGACCAGGGGCGTAGCTAGGAATTTTCCATCGTTTGGGGGCCCGGAGGGCTTGACCTCTCTGGGGGCCCATGCATTTTGCGTAATTTTAATGTAAAAAAAACTAATTTGGGGGCCTCTCAAGTGGGGGCCCGGGGGCATTTCCAAGTTTTCCCCTCCTTCCCCCACCATAGCTAAACCACTGCAAAAGACGTAGAGGAATGGAGAAAGATGACCGACAGATCATGTGTGGTACCCCGACACAGATCCAGTAGGCTTCATCCTTTTATGGGTCTACACACTTAGCGCTTAAAAAGCAACATAAGGCCTACAGGTATATTCCTTACAAGGATATTGTGTTTACTCTATGCAAGTGTTATCTATCGATAAATTACCAAACTTAATGATTTTGAGTACAGGTAGACCTAGAATTGGATGTCCATTATATAATATACAATTTATCGGCCGGGTGGTATAGAAATGCCCGGGCCGATGATGACACCCAGCCCGACGGTTCAACAGACTAAGATGAAGGTGAATAATAGTTTATTTACATGTGTTCAATACAATACTGTACTAACTAATGTGTTCAATACAATACTGTACTAACTAATGTGTTCAATACAATACTGTACTAACTAATGTGTTCAATACAATAATGTACTGTTGAGTGATGCTGTGTAACAGAAGACTTCAAGAACAATAAAATGTACATTAAAAATTAAATAATACGAAAAATGCCGGGGCCCCCAAACCATGAAAAATTTCTAGCTACGCCACTGATGGAGACCCCTGTTGATTATCATGAACGAATAATAACAAGACTCTGGATATAACTTATAAGACATGAAATCAGCTGTTTAATCGAACGCCATCTTGGTTGATAACAACAGTTACAAGGGATGTTACTCCCAAACACCGAGTGGTGCAACCTATATAAAACACACATCAACAACCCCCTTTTTAAAAAAAATTAACCACTAACACGTTTCCTAACACGACAGAGCACACACACACACACACAAATGTTGAGTGAAAAAGTGTCTGTAAAATTATGGTTGAGAAATGGCGAAAGTGACCGAAGAATTATTTCTTTTTATGGCCCCAACAACCAAAAATAAAGAAGTGTACAATAAAGGTGTAGTTTAATGAGTGCTAGACTCCTGGAGCCTCTACTACCACCCGGCATATATATAAGAGCAGATTGAAGAAGTGTGCCGGGCATCCAACAGAAACCAGCAACACTTAAAGTCACCAACAATTGTAAACAAAACCAGAAGGAGGCTTTTTTTTTTTTTTTTTGTAGAGGAAAACTCAGGAGAGATCTGGGTTCAAAGCACACAGAGTCATTGAAGAGAGACAGACAGACAGAAAGATGGAGCTTGTTCTGTATAGCTGATATCGTAGTGAACTAATCTTAAATCAGTTTGATATAAATATATCATGGGGGGAAAAAAACAAGTTAATCTCAAGAGAAAATTAGAATATGCATTAGCATGCATGTATTTTTCCAATCAATGTAAGCGAAACTTTCTAGACTATATGATGCCGATCTAAAAACTGAAACGCGTTCCATGTTTTTCAAAAAATATAATCAGCATCTTATTTGCATTGATTTTGAAATACAATTACGTCGTTACGAAGATAGCAAAAAGGGAAAAAAAAAGTGATCGAGAGTGTGTGGGGGAAGAGGAGATATTTACTGATGAATCGTTTTCTATGCCATCAACTGTTTAAAAAATTCGGTGAATGAAAGCATGAATATAAACTTCCGATTTTTGTTTTTTCATAGGCACGTTACAATTATTCTGATAATTATTGTCGCTGGAAGAATCGAAAAAGGCAAAGCGCATAATGGGGAACCCCCCCCAAAAAAAATAAAAAATGTCGAAGCAATCTCTTGGGAGTGGAGCCGAGTGGATGCCTGGAACAAAAGGCGTTTCCGGAAACAAAAGTGAAAACAAAAACGGATGGAAACATGACACCGAGAAAAGAATCCCTATCAAGAGTGATAAGAACCCTTGAGAGAGCCGAGAATTGGCGGCAAGCTTCAGTGCGAAATTTAACGTGTTTCTTTTTTTAGCAAATCACTGGGTTTACTGCCGCTGAGGGAGTTTCCAGAAAATGGTCGCAAATGCTAAATTCTTAATTTAAACGAACGGTCAAAAGATGCAGGGGAGCTCATTCGTGTCTGGATGTGAGTGAAAAAAAAAAAGCGGGGGGGGGGGGGGATATTAATCACGACGGGGGGAAAAAGATATTTTAAAAGATATTTATTTTTGTAGCATTTATTCAAAAAATATTTTTACTTCAATGAAAACGCGATAAAAATCTTTAATCGAAGAGATTTTGTTTGGTGAGAAAAAAGCTATGGGGGGTGCGAGAAAGTGAAAAAAAAAAGCAGAAGGGAGGGTGACGTCGCATAGAGTACTCTCATAACACTCACAGCAGAAGACCTCGGTTCGAATATTTATTATCATGTCGCCAGTTGATTAGTGCAGTAACATATGTTACATGTAAAGAAAAGCATCAACAACTTTCGATTCCCTTGACAGATGTTTGTGTTACAAAACGATTGAGTCCTTGGCTGTGACGGCTTCGAGTGCAGGTGAAGATTTGACCCAATGCGGTGTTGGGAACGTAATGACGTCATATAACACTTGAGTAAACCGACTTAGCTCTGACCATAGGCCTACTGTCATGTTCTAATCGAATGCTTCAGTGGTCAACACCGTGTCCAGTGGTGAGCACAACAGGGGAGCCACATTAAGCCCCACAGTGAATCACACATTCGTCTTAACGTTCGTCACTAAGTCCCAAGTCGATGACTGAGTTGTTACATTTACTGTCCCACCATCAACAATAGACTCTCTCTCTCTCTCTTAGCACAAGCCTTCTAACACATCGGAGGTAGGCTCGCTAGTTTGGGCTATCCACAACAAGACAATATGTATTCTTTGGGTCTTTTATTCATGACCATTACTTGTAGCCAGGCACCACGCTGGCAGCTATCAAAATAACTGAAGGGTTTCCAGGGTGAGTCACGTGCCGTTGCGGTTAGTAGACAACAATTAATGTAAATGGTTGGAGTGGACAGAAGAGTGGACGTATTCAGCACCTGGTCAGAACAATATCAATACCCCCAAGGGCTTACTTCCCACTGAGATGACAATAATTTTAATTCCTTTCGGTGAGCTAGTTTTTTTTTCATACTTAAAGGGCAGGCAACCCATTGGCTTTAAAGAACAAAAGAGAGAGAGGACAAGGGGAGAAAATAAAGTATGCCGATTTAATATTTGCTAAGAAAAATCCATCGTTAAATGCACTCGCTTGAAACGCTTCTCCCATAAAACCCCATTTTTTTCCATTTTGTTACTTCCCCTGGTCATCACCGCTCTTCACAGCAAAACATCAATCAAATCTTTCTTTCCTTGATTTCTAGACAGTTCAATTTAAAGGTCTATCATGAGTCATAAGATTATAACCACACAGAAACGTTTGTGGAAAAATGGGGGGGGGGGGGGAGAAAGAGACCTTCCCTTCAAAGGAGTAAGAGTGAGGAATTCAAATAAAACGAGGGTAGTTGTGTGGAAATACCCAGCTTTGTTTATTAAAGGATAAGATCTGATAGAAATGTAACAGCAAATATTTACGAATAATGAGGTATATTTAAACTATTAAAACTTTCCCCAAAAAATGTTTTTCAGCAAATATCACAATTAAAAACAGTTACAGCTATACAAATATATAGGAATACTAAGACACTATGCCTTAACCCTTAAGATGCGTGTGGTAGCATAGCCTCTAAACATTTATATAGTAATTTCCTTTGTATGTCTTCATTTTAAAACAGCTCAGCACTTTAAGGGTTAATGATAATGCAAAAAAAAAAAAATAATAATAACTGTTACAATAATCTAGTATGATAGAACTTCAATTGCTGACTATTAAAAAAAAAATTCACTCACCAGACACGCTCATTTGAAAAACACCTGTACGAGGAACATCTGAATTAAGTCTAGGATCCAAGGTCACTTCACCTGAGGACTCATTCAGGTAAAGCAGGTCAGCTTTGTTGCCAGAGAGAATTTTGTAGATTAATTTATCCCTGTCAGAAACATCCGGGTCAAATGCTGGAATTTTGCCTATGGGCCCAATAGGAAATGACCCACCGAAATTGTTGTAGATGATAGAGAAATCTTCCAGAACTGGAGGATTGTCATTGACATCCTGAACCTGAATAATGATCTTTGCGGTGGAGATGAGAGTTCCAGAGGCAGCTCTGAGGACAATCTCATACGACTGCTTGTTGCTTTCATAATCCAAATTGATGCGAGTGACAATGATGGCAGGGTCACCAGGACGTCCGGCCAGTTCAAAGGAATCAGAGTCTGCACCACTGGCTATGGAATACACTACCAGGGCATTGACCCCTTCGTCTGGATCATCAGCTTTGATAACAGCCACAGTTGAGCCTATTGGACTGTTCTCATCAATCTTAACTGTAAAGGTAGATGCTTCAAAAACAGGGGCATTGTCATTCACATCATCTACATCGATATGTACAACCACTGAGGAAGATTGAGGCTTAATTGGATCAGAGTCCACAGCCACTACAACCAGATCATATGCTGCAATGGTCTCTCTGTCAACAAGCTTAGCAAGTCTAATCCATCCTTGGTTGTCAATGCTAAAAGCCCCATTGCCATCATTACCACCATCAAATGTATACTTGACCTGCCCATAGACACCATCATCTTTATCTATGGCAGTGACATTCAGAATCTTCGTACCCACAAGTGCATCTTCAGAAACTTTTCCAAAATATTTATTCTTCTGGAATTCTGGCTTATTGTCATTGACATCTTTCACAGTAACAGCTATCTCTGCTATATCATTCAAAGGAGGTTTTCCATTATCTGTAGCAATAGCTGTGAGCATGTATGCAGGAACGGTTTCTCTGTCCAGCTTCTGTTGTACTTTGATAACACCTGTGTCTGGATCTATAGTGAAAACTGAAGAGCCCTGCAAGGAGTAAGTGATCCTGGCATTTTCACCCCTGTCCCTATCAATAGCCACAACAGAGAAAACAGAAGTTCCAATGTCCACATCTTCACTGACCTCAAAGCTGTAGCCTGTGTTGGTCTGAAACTCAGGTGCAAACCTATTGGTGTCAAGGATGTCGATGTAGACAAGAACTGTATCACTCTTACCATCTTTGTCTGTAGCAGAGATGGTCAGAATATATTTGTTCTGGTCCCTGGCGTCCAGTTTCTTATTGACTGAGATGATGCCTTCTCCCTGGGTCTGTTTTATCTGAAATGAATCTTTGTCATTGCCTCTATCAATCGTATAGGTCACCCTAGCATTGTCACCTTCATCTGCATCAGTGGCCAACACTCTTATAACCTGTTCACCTTTAAGTGCCTCCTCAGATATAGATGCATTGTACATCCTTCTCTGAAATACTGGGGAGTTGTCATTTACATCTTTCAGAGTTATAACCACAGTTGTTGTGGCACTCAGAGGTGGGTCTCCTTTATCCTGAGCTTTGACTACAAAGGTGTACATTGATTGAGTTTCTCTGTCAACCTGACCAGAGGTTTTAATCCAGCCAGTCTCCGAGTCAATTTGAAATGGAAACAGCTTTGGGGGGTTAAGGACAGAGTAAACCACAAGCCCATTGTTCCCACTGTCTTTATCTTCAGCCTGGACTTGAACAACACTTGTGCCAATAACCACATTTTCATCAATAGATGCACTGTATGACATTTCATTGAACATTGGGCTGTTGTCATTGACATCAATCACACGAACAAAAACAGAAGTGGAATTTCGTCTGGATGGCGTTCCTTGATCCTCAGCCCAAACGACAAGTTGGTAACTGGGTGTGTCTTCATAGTCAAGCTGACCAATCAAAAACAATTTACCTGTGTACTTGTCAATGCTGAATTTGTCCTGAGACTGCCCAGCCAACCTGTATGAAATCTGAGCATTCAAACCATCATCAGCATCAATCGCTGTTACATTTAGAATCTCTTTCGTTAAGCTCACTTGTTGATCTTCTCGTAAGTTAACCACGTAACTGTCCTGCGTAAATTGAGGACTGTTGTCATTTTCATCAAGTACATTTATGGACAGAGTGAAAGTGGAAGATCTTCTGTCATTTAAAATATCGCACTGGTCCATGGCTTGGATGATCAATTTGTAGGACGAAACTTTTTCACGGTCAAGGGATGAACGAGTTGATATTGAGCCTGACTGAGTTTCAATAGAAAAGATATCATTGGGTTGTCCAGCATTTAAAATACTATATCGAATCACAGCATTGTTTCCACTATCCCCATCCACAGCCTGTGCCTTGTAGACTTCTCTCACTGGCTCACCATTTTCAGGGACTTCAATTCTTGCATTTGTTGCTGGAAATGTTGGTGTGTGATCATTCACATCATCCACAAGAATTGTTAGTAATACTGAGGCACTTCTTCGCTCAGATTCTGGTAAAGCGCGGTCTGTGGCATAAACAAGAAAAACATGAGTTGTCATGGTTTCTCTGTCAAGTTTCTTGGTGGTGTTAACAAGGCCAGTTTGAGGGTTTATGGCAAACATGTCAGAACTCCTTAAATCTTGGTAAGCTTCCATTCTGTAGACAAGCATACCAGCTTCGCCCTCATCTTGGTCAGTAGCTGTGATGACAATAACAGACAATCCAGGATCCTGTTCCTCTTTCACATGTGTGTTGTACTGAGCTTGGGGAAATGTGGGGGGCCTGTTTTTTACCTGACGCTTAACTCTTCGTGGAAATCTTTGAGGTAAATCGTGAGAATGTGAAGCCTCTCTGTGATGAAACTTTTCAGCTGCGTTAGTTTGATGAGAAACTATTTGAGGTAAGGATTTGGGTTGAGATGGGCTGAACATTGAAATGTGCTTCACTTCCTTCAAAGTTATTGTATAAGGAACAATGTGTCTTGAGTCAGAACAAATAGCAGTGACTAAGAATTTAGCTTTGATCTGTCTATCCAAACACCTGTCTTGTCCAAATGAAAAAAATAAACTAGGATCAGAGATGAAGATATCCTGGCTGAGTGAAACCACCTGCACTTTGCATGCATGATACTGGAGTGGTATGAAGCTGTACAGTGATGTCACAGTTCTGCCCTTTTTGAAACATGTATTTAAGTGAGAGGCAGAAGGTATCAATAATGTCACTGCAACGTGTCCGTTTTGTCCATGCAATCTCTCTCTCTGCCACTCCTTGTGAAAGACTTGGCAATCATGCCCACTCAGGAACACATAATATGGAACCACAACAGCTGCCTTCACTGTAAAGTTATTTACATGAAACTCTGATTTGACTGACTTGACATTTAACTGTACTGGATTATGATTTAATCTATTGCAGTCTACCTTCCTGTGTAATGTGTAAACTCCATAATGTGAAGAGTGAATTATGTCAAATGGAAGCACACTTTTAATATTTTTTGATAGATCTAGATCTGGTATTTTCCAGCTGTAGTGCCAGTTGTCACTGGGCATTGTGGCATTTAAATAAAATGATGTGCCACCTGAGTCCTCCACTGGGTGGTGAATTTCATAGCTGTGCGTTGGTGATATATTCCACAGAAGTAAAAATACAAGAGATATTGACGAACAGTTCAGGCATGGCCCTTTTGAATTGGTTTCGCTCAATCCAGTAATGGGCTTTTGTCTTGGAGATAAGCGGGCATACAAGCAAGTCGTAGAAGTAGATCTAGAATTTAGATCTATTACCTCGTCTGATTGCATTTTTTCATTATTCTATTCACTTTTTATAGACTCTAGATCTGGGTCTATTTCTAATCGAGATCTAGATTATTATGAATATATAGATACTAAGAATAACAAATTCCTGTAATTAATTTCCACACTGATCACAAAATTAACACACTGAGATCTCTACGAAAGCACACATTTTAAATCCAAGGCGTCTCTTTCTTTTTCAAATCACTTGACCTGACAACTATACTGCCATTTCGATAGGGTGAACACAGGTAGAATCTAAGGGTAAGAATAGTAATAAAAAAAAAAAGGGGGGGGGGGAAGGACACTAAAAGCAAGGGAGATTACTCAGCACAACTTGAAAACGTCCCATTCATACAATTTTGGCAACTTTACAGTGACAACACCTCAAAATTTGCAAAACATTTTTTTTTAATTACAAATTTCCACAAGAATTAGTTTTTGACAGTAGATCTATCTCTGAAAAAAAAAAAAAAAATCCACTGAAATTTGTACAATCCAGACTTTCTGAAACACAGCTGTATCCAACAGAACACAATCGACACACTTCCCCCGTACAGTGACAACGAATCATGGCTGGAAGCGTTTGTGCGACAGTTCGCGCCGTTACATTTACCTCCCTACAGTTTATTAAACTTTCAAATCCTTATAGTTCAATGAATATGATTTTAAATATCAATACGTCTAATCTTAGGATCTTTGTGATACAGTAATTTTATATTTTAAGGGTTACTAGAAAACATAACACAATTATTTAAATTTACTTAAGATCTATAAAGATTCACAGTTATTCGAGGGAGTGAGAAGCAACAGCAGGTCACATGACTTAAACAAAGGTGTTCAATACTATCTTACAGGAGTGGGCCGCCTTTACTGTTACTGTTAATCGACTTGAACGTCACAGTATGAGACTCCCACCAGCCGTGCTGTACCTGGGCCAATTTGACCTGGGCTCATAGCGGTACACAAAAAGCGGAAAATTAAATCGCAGCGGTCTTTCGTCGATTACCTTCTGAGTTCTTAACTGTTCTTCTTGTAATAATACTTAATAGTGGGAAGAAAAGGCTTGCGAAAGAGACTAAATTCAACGGCTCTCTGTAGTATTGGCGGGTTCTGGCCAGCTAATTTCTTATAGAACTGACACCATTAAATAGTTAATCTTTGCAATGAATAGACCTAGATGATTTTGTTAAAGTTACTTTATGTATTCTACTATAATTCCTCTTATTAGATTGCGGACTCTTCAAGAGCAAAACCTGGACACAGATGTCGAAAACGGATCTAACGATCTTCCTAGAAATTTGACAGATTATTTACAGGCCTATCTCTGAGAAAAAATAAATTGCTAGTTAATTAGCCACACGCTTAAAACGTTATAATTTTTCAAAATATAATTATCTAAAAAATTAAATTAGGCTACTTTGAACCCTTTCAGCAGGTATTTAGGAATTCGACTCAAATGTTTCTTTATTTTTAGTAAAGATTTCAATAAATAAATAGACTTTTATGCACATTTTGCGCACCGATTTACGTACAATTTAGATGGACTATAATATAACTTCGATTGTGCAAGGTCAACGACACAATCACAAACACAGAAACATTACAAAAATTAATTTTAAGACCATTACAAAAATAAATAAAATAAGAAATACTAGACTACTAGACCACCATCAGCTAAGAATCAGCTTTATAAAGGAGAAATCGCTTTTAAAAAATAATTAAATGTTACTTTTTTTTTCTTAATTGCAGCGTAAAACTCTGAACCGTTAGTAACAAATACAAAACAACAACCTAATCAATTACCCAGAAAAAGAAACAAAACAAAGATAACGATATACTTCTTATTCCTTTTGTTTGCTCCAATTTCAAACGCACTCTTTCTTCCCTAGTGCCACGAGAGCATGGAGCGGGTTGCCTGTATCAGCCAGGAAAAGTAATGACATAGAAGTGCTCAAGCTTAGCCTGTACGACTAGATGAGCACATGGTTAAGTGTTGCACACAAGTATATTTTATTTGTAGAAACGTCTGTGGCTTATAAGATCTGATAAGATCAGTCGTCGCCTTTTTAACAAAGTTGAATTTGTCCCATTGCGGAGGCATGAGCCCTGTTTGAACAATTTTTTGAATGCATTTAACCCTTAAGATGCGTGTGGTAGTTTAGCCTCCAACCATCAAATTCAAAACTGTAATTTCTTTTTGTATGCACTCATTGTAAAACAGGCTCAGCACTGGGTTAAAAAAGCGACCACGCTAACACTAACACAAATACCCCCTTCATCCCTCCACCCTCTCGCAACTTGATATTGAAAAAGCTAAAAGCATGAAATTGTGGCAAACAAAAACAGATTTATTACTGTTAGTCTAGTTTTATTACAAATGTAATCACATGACTGATCCAACGATACAATTACACTTAAACTAACTTTTAAAAAAAATTATTATTATTTTGGTTTTCTTGTTTATTTTAAATTATTATTATCCTAAGGGAGGTAATCCACATTTTTAAAAAATTAGTTGCAGTGAACAAAATATAGATTAGGCTCCCTTTTTATATTAATTAGGTAACTCACAGTGCTACACCATGACAGAACCGGCGAGGCTACAGATTCCAAACTGTATCCAGAGGCGGCCTTAGCACTGCGCGGGGCCCTGGGCGGATGTCATATGCGGGGCCCTGAACCGTAAGGGAAGACTATCTATGTCGTACCACGTCAAGCTAAAGGGATAGTCCGCCTTATTTTTGTTACAAAACATACTACGTTACGTAAGTAGCCTACTGTACAACCGGCCTTTGCTAGTGTTCTCCACCTTCTGCCTCTGACACAAAAACTTGCCACCCCCTAAGGCCGCTACTGCTGTATCGGTTCTTTGCCGTTCATGTGAATCCAACAGCTATCAGGAAACAAACGAATGTTCACATTTAACCAGAGTAAAATCACTAAATTTAGAAAGCCTTCAGGAGAGAAGACTCAAAAGTAAAGTAGCAATTATACATAAAACACTGAACCATAATCTTCAAATACAAAAACAAAATCTAATAAAATACTCTGAAAGACACAAAGATAAAGGCACATTCCTCGTCCCATATGCTAGGACAAATTTGTACAAATGCTCCTTCTTCCCTAGCGCTATTAGAGCATGGAATGGGTTGCCTGAGCTAGCCAGGAAAACCAGTGACTTGGCAGAATTTAAGTCATTGGTTAATATGCATGACTAAATGCATGACGCGTAGGACGTAATCATCTTCTTTTTTGAAATAACGTCTGTATTATATAAGATAAGATAAGATATGGAAGTTTGGAGTAATTAAAACTTGGGATCCTAGCAAATGACTTGATAGAGACTGTGGAATTGACAAATTTTCAGTTACCACACTGGTGTCTATTCAACACCATTCATGACACATCATGTGCAGAGCGATATGCTCCTCTATCTTTCTATTTGCGGATATGAGTATACACCAAATATTATATATTAAATTAGCAAAATTAAAAAAAAACTTTTTAAAAAACAAAGCTTATATTAATGAGTATCAATTAGTTTGGATCAGTCATGTAATTAAATTTGTAATAGATCTAGACAAACGATAAAAACAATCTTTGCAATTAGAAATATTGTTTTACCAGTTGTTTTTGTTTAGCGCAATTTCATGCTTTTAGCGTTCTCAACACGCTATGATCCTTTCACTTGTCTGGACACGTTGGAAAGGGGGAAAACGAACGGGCTATCTGGGTGATCGCTTTTTAAATGTATATTTTTTTTTTACAAGGAAAGACCTGAATTCAATCTTGTGAGCTAAAGCCTTCTCAGACCAACGCCGTATCTACTCTGCTAGCGAAGAGTCTATGAACATGGAAGATTGTAGATTTCTCTATTGTTTCTATTTCATTGTTTGTGTTCACTAAGCCTCAGACGGCAGCCTAATATAAAGGGAACTAATTCAGCTTATACCACCACTTCAGTTAAGAGCAATCTTTCCCTTGTTTGAGATACCAAAGTAATTTATTATCAATTGTTAATTAACTAATTGTTTAATTTTTTTTATGGATTCCTGTGTTGTCAGGTAAAGAAAAAAAAATTGTGCTAAATTTCAGCTTAATCCGAAAATGGGTGTCAGAGAAATAACGTGTACAAACTTTTGGCCAAACAGACAGGCACACAGAGCTTTGTAAAAAAAAATTTTTTTTTAATTCAAAGACATAGAGATACTCGTAAGACATTCTCTTACAGAATCAAAGCGGTAGCCTAATTGTTAGTCTTTCAAACAAAATCACGTGAAGCATTTCAGCAGAAAACTGAGTATTTGGTAGCACAGCTTTTTCTTTTTAGTTTTCAACGGTGGCCGCTGAACACAGGAGTATTTCGAGGCTACTAATTTGCACGGCTGGAACAAATCTTTTATTTCTTTCGTTATTACAATCAAGTCAAAAAAGTTAACTAGAACAAACAAAACAAAAATAAATAAAAACAACATTACAATACAAAATATTTATTGAGTCTTTAAAATCAGGGATAAAATTTTAGATAAAGCTTCTTAAAAAATTATATTAAAAAAAAAAAAAATTGTCTAATTTTGTGATGTGTACAAATAATCTGAAACAAAATAAAAAATCCCACACATTTCACAATTTGGCAAAGTCAAATAAAATTGAGTTTCTAATAAACCTTTTCAGTGGCGTAGCTAGGAATTTGCAATCATTTGGAGGCCCGTGGCTTGACCTCTTTGGAGCCCCTTCATTTTGTGTAATATTTAATGTAAAAAAAATTCGAACACTCATTTTGGGCCCCCTTTAAGTGGGGGCCCATGGGGGATTTCCCAATTCTCCCCCTACCCTCAGCTACACCACTTAACCTTTTACTTTAGTCAGATTAACATTGAAAAAAAAAAAAAAATTGAACAATAGATTTTGATGGTAGAATACAAAAGAATACATCTTTTTTCAAAGATTATAAAAAAAAAAAAGTCAAAAGATCAAACCACACAAAAAGAGAAGAATCAGAGTTTGACATTTGAATAACAAAAAAAAAACCTCTACAGGTAAAACTTTGTTCCTAGTAAAAGAAGAACAACTCCAATTTAGAATAATTTAATCCACAAGTTGTTACACAGGCGACATTTTAAAGAGCTTATAGTCTCTTGGAAGATGATTACTGCCTTTATTATACCCCAATTAAAAGGCAAAGTATCCGTTTCATCGAAGTAAATCGTTTTTTTCCCAGAGATTTCTGTACCCTTCCTCCCCTACTGCATCTTGTAACAAAACCGAAACCTGGGTCAAGTAACAGAGAATCTCCCCAATCATCGGAGCATGATCATCAGTCATTTAGAATAAGAGATGCTATCATGAGCATCACCATTTTGTTCCTGCTTCTTTACCCACTAACTCTACCCCATGGGGATATTTGGGGCTTAGTTTGTAGTTTCTCCATCCCACGTGATGGCCTATGTGGTGGAGTCAAGCTAAAGACCTGGGCTCTTACTTGGGATTTGTGACTCCACTCACTTGAATGATAACCTGGTGAAAAAGCTACTGGTCACCTGACAACCTCAAAAACTGTTGGGCCAGGAAACAGTCAAATATCATGACATAGTTTCAGAAAAACCTAAGAACTAACTTGAAACAAATTAGAGTTGGTACATTTGATTGACGTTTCTTCTTTCCTATACACTTACATTCTTTGAAAAGCCCAAACCATAATCAAGTATTCTCTACATCCTCGAGATCTTACAAGAAAGTCAAAGTATTAATTCAAATTCAAAATCCATTCAGAAGTGTATGTATATATATATCATTACATATGCTATAGATGTATGACATTAGATGTCATCGTTGAAATTTCATAAGTACATTCAATAAACAGATTAGAAAAAAATATATCTGTTAATAAGAGGGTAGAGAATGTTAAACAAGAGAAGCCTTGAAACAAAAGGAAGAGTTATAGCAGCATTGGAAGATCACAAAGATAGATGACTATCTTTAATAAGATACTATACACACAAAGAACTATCAAGATGACTATAACATTACAAGAGCAAACAACAAAGAAAACACTTATCCGAAGATAAGTCTGTGTAAGAAACAGGCCAAACACACACAAAACCAAAGATCCACAAAAATGTCAAAAAGACTACCTGCTTTTCTAGAAAGACATCAAAAGCAAACATATTTCACTAATATCAAAGCAAACATATTTCACTAATATCAAAGCAAACTTATTTCACTAATATCAAAGCAAACTTATTCCTCTAATAGTCTACAACACAGAAACACATTTTCAATGCAATACAATAAAGTCATTTCTGCACTTACATATTGACTTCAATCCTAATTGACATTTGCTCTAAACCAAAATATCTACTAAGTAATAAAAACTGAACACTTTCTTAGATTGAATAAGACTATATGAGTGGGAAGCATGGTCGAGAGGCTAAGTCCTTGAACATGGTTTGCCTACCTATGAAGGGGGCTCGAGGTTTGACACCCGAATCGAGCAGAGTTGTGTTTACTGAGCGTCTAAAGGCAGCACAGAAAACTTTTCTCCCAGATACCCCCTCCCTCCCACTGGTCCACAAATGAGATTGGACCAAAGCTCTGAGCATGCTATAAGCAGGAAAGGAGCGTTGTATAAAAGCTATATATTTTTTTTTTAACTTTGAAACCTAAATAGGCAATGTTTTTTTTGCAATTTAAGATGTGGAAATTCCTTCAGAAAAAAAAAATTATGTCCAAGCCTAAAGCTCCTTCAGGATGGAAGTGGATGGAACCAGGCAGGGTTTGACCATCATGGTGACAGTCCATAAGTCATATCAAGCATCCAATCAGTCATCCCAATCAGGCACTCGTCTTGTACTCAAATAAATTGAAGGATTAAGTCACTCTCATATTTTCTGGTCAAATAAATTAAAGGATTAAGTCACTCTCATATTTTCTGGTCAAATAAATTAAAGGATTAAGTCACTCTCATATTTTCTGGTCAAATAAATTAAAGGATTAAGTCACTCTCATATTTTCTGGTCAAATAAATTAAAGGATTAAGTCACTCTCATATTTTCTGGTCAAATAAATTAAAGGATTAAGTCACTCTCATATTTTCTGGTCAAATAAATTAAAGGATTAAGTCACTCTCATATTTTCTGGTCAAATAAATTAAAGGATTAAGTCACTCTCATATTTTCTGGTCAAATAAATTAAAGGATTAAGTCACTCTCATATTTTCTGGTAAAAAAACTTGCTCTTTCTCAATTACCTCCCTGTACATTAGCTCTGGCTGACTTTGTGAAAACTTATGGCATAATTTTTTATTTTTTTTTGTAACATTGCTACAGTAATGAAATCTTACGTTGGTTGCCGATGTAAAAGAGACAATATCTCCAGACAACTCAGTTCCCAGATCTGGATTGTAAAAGAATCGCAGCATTATCCATGAAACTATTAAATCATTAAAATAACTCTTACATACATATCAAAAACAGAGTTGTCTAGCTTAGTTTGGTTGTAAAATGAGTTGTCCAAACCAACAAGTCTACAGCCAACAAGTCTAGTTAGAAGTTATTCTCTAACAGCAGAAGGTGCTCACCTAAAAACTGTGCTGCTTTCAAATGGTAGTGGTAAAAATCACATAGGACAATGAAATATATAAACAATAGATTGCACAAAGATGATGCCTGATGATGATCCAGACATTAGGGCACCACTGACAAGCAGACCCTAAACTGAACTTCATTTCATATTTATTTATATTTTAATTTTCAATCACAAAGCAATTACAATCATATTTTTTTTTTAAATTATATGAATCAATAAATGACTTAAAAACAATTAACCATAATTACCTAAAAATAAATGTTCTATATTTACAACTCCATGTACAATACAGATTAGTCTACCCTGAACACTTGTGGTGCTATTTATAAACCATATGGTACTAGTGCCCACAGGGATGACAAGTTGTCTTATTGAGCTCTATCTACTGTACATTTAGAACTTCAAAGTCTCCACAAGTAGGCCTACTTTAGTTCCCTAGTTGGAGTTCTCAATCTGAGTATTAAGTAAATATAACACACAAGCTTTGTTCAGTACTGCAATCTTTATAGGCCTCAAACATTTCTTTTAGACCAGTAGCTCTAAACATTAAACAAAACAAAAAAATGAAAACAACCAACTTGGAGGGTAAGGTACATAGGCCAGTGAAAACATAATTTAGATGAAGTTTTGGGGCTATATGAGAACACAAACAAAAAAAGTGCTCTAAATACTTTCCTTTAATCTAGTTCTCAAAATGTGTCAATGTAGAAACATGGCAAGCACACATGGTTGGAATAACTTTCAGTAATAACATTTCTTTGAAAAACATGTCTAAAAATGATAAGGCGAGACTAAGATCTCACTGGCTCTCTTCTAGCTCTACCCTCCAATTCTAATACTTTCAAATGTTTACATGTAGGAATCTATTGCACTAACAACATCTGGGAAAAGGGGGTGGGGGGTGGGGGAAATAGCAGAGCTGATGCCCCCTGCTCGAGTTAAACACTAATTAATAAGTAATGTAATGAATGCTGACAAATATTGAAAAGATTTACTTTCAATTCCAGGATTCCTTAAAAATTCCTTTTAACATGCGTTCATTGTCATCATAAAACAAATGTATTCCATCAGAATCTACAAACATGTCAGCATTCATATACACCTACTGTCAACATCCACACACATCTTGTGTAAGCATCTACAAACATCTTCTGACAGCATCTACATACATCTTGTGTAAGCATCTACAAACATCTTCTGACAGCATCTACATACATCTTGTGTAAGCATCTACAAACATCTTCTGTCAACATTCTTATTTTAATAGCCCACTTAATGTTAAATTTATTATCGTGACATAAAATAATGGAGAACAATGTGTCCAGGACAACATCCACAACAAACTGGCTGTAATTCAACTAAAAGAAAACTGCAAACAAACTATGACCAGATGGTAAAGAAACAAATTATTATGTAGACAAAACTGACCAGATGGTAAACAAAAAACAAAATGTCCACTTGACTTACAATTAATAACAGGACTAAGCAATAAACAAATCTAAGTAAAGGTTAAACACACAAAACTGTGTCATAAATAAAAAAAACAATAAATAATCAATTAAATTTTTAAAAATTCATTTCACCATTGAACATTGTTGAAGCTTTGGTTTATCATGTGATATCAACAGGGATTTGAGTCAGATCAATACTGGAGTAGCCATTTACAAACATACAACATAAGAACATTCATGTTTACACTCAATAAAATATAGAATAATATCTAGACTTTTTTCAAAACTAATATGTTTCCTTTAAGCAATTGGACTCTAGGGGCATAGTTTAGTTGTGTAACAAACCAAGTACAAAATCTACCTGTATTAAAACAACAGCTGAAGTGACATAAATAGAAGTAATGCTGATGACATTTAATGTTGATCAAATCCAAACAAACATTGCTGTGAAGTTCTTCATGAACCTTCTTCAGCTTCACCTATCCCTTAGTCTGTTGAACCATTGGGGCACCACGCCAGATTTGTCAAACGTCCTTCTCCATCTGCCTGAACACTGACATTCTCTTTGCAAACATACTTCTATATGAAGAAAAGAGAATGCTTTGAACTAGTGAAATATTCACACTGAGAATTGGAGGCCCATAGATGAAGCTCATGTTCAAAAGGTAAGAGGTCAAGGCCAGTAAGATGACTGTCAAACAAGTTCGATAGTCATACCAGATATCAAAGTATTTTTTCCAGTTTTATTCGACTATGCTGAATATACATCCATCCATCCATCCCAGTGGCGCTACAGCCCATAGAGGGCTCTGGCCTGCTTCAACACATCCCTCCATTCAGATCTCTCCTGGGCCTTTTGTCTCCACGCCTGAACCCCCAAGCTGTTGTCGATATGCCGGATATACACTATATTCAACAGTAAATAATCAACCAATGTAACGATACACATTTGATGAAAGTATGGAGTATATCATGAACTGTCTAGACAGGTCAAATCAAAAAACAATGTTTAAAATTAAAATGACTCAACACCCTTGTATAATAATACTAATGGCAATGACTTTGATTCCAAAGATTAAGGAGGAGTGCACGACTACGCAAACCCCTTTACATATTTTCCCACATCTCGGGCAGACAAAGCCTTGCATGGTAGGGGAAAAAAATGACTAAGTATCAGAAATGACTAAAATAAAGTTCCACATAGCATAATATAATTCTGTTTGATTGTTATACAAAAATCCATCATTGTAAAACCTACACGAATGTATTGATGAGTACAAACAAGAAAAATCCATGTATAAAGAGGAAGGAGGTGGACATACTGTTGTTTTTCAAGTCACTTAAGATTCCTATTGACCAAACAGATCATACAGTTGGTACTCTCATTTATAACAAGCTACGTTAATGCAGTTCTCTAATAAATAAATAATAATTGAAATGATGAGAATGAGGGAATGAGTTTGAACTACATCTTGTAGAAACTTATGACTTGGGGGGTTCACCAAATAAAATGCTTGCTGGGTCTGGTACAAAACAATAAATGACATGAACAAAATGTGTGTGTGTGTGTGTGTGATTTTGACATGATCTGCTGATGTATAGAAGGAAACTGGAACTTTACATGTGACAAATTGTCAACTCAAGATCAACTTAACCCATTTTTTTTTCTCTCTTTTTTTTTAAAGACCCAATGAATTGACTTTTCAATAACTCACAGAATCACTCAAGTGCACCAAATCAACACTTGGAAAATATTTGTGTTCCTTATGTAACATTTTTTAGGCCACATTGATGGCTCTAAGGCTTCAGGAACATGAGGTTAAGAATGACTACTGCAGCTTTTCAAAGTCTTGTGTATACACACACTACAAGATCATTATTGGTTTTAGTCCAGTGACATAACATGCTGTACAATATTTCAATAGCGACAAATTTGTTATATTACATAACAGTCCAATCAATGAACTGGTTTATTTGAGTCCAATATCAGATGCTTAGTGTAGTGTAAGGACACCATAACATGGCTGAGGAGATTCAGTTAAAGAAACAAAAAAAGTACACAGTCACTCCAAAAGCCTCCACACTTTTCCAGAGCGAGAGGGCTTTGTAAGTGGTAAAAGTGGTGAAACCTGTTCAAAACAAGGTCAGTGCATACATTGCTACAGGGATGAGAGTTCTGTTTACATCAACTCAACATCTTTGAACAAAAACTAAGAAATCACCAAATCTTTCCAAACATCCGAGGGTCACAACCCCCCCCCCCACACACACAAAACTAACATCTTCCTTTTTACACATGAAGTGTTTTACATGGTTCAGATTTGAAGACAATTACATATTAGCCCAAACCTCCCACAGGACAGCGTAGGATGGTGACAAGCAGGGTTCGAATCCAGGACCATTAAACGAATCCATAGTACATACCACACAACCAGGCAGCCAGCTCACCCCAAACAAACAGGTTCAAACCTTATATAAATATTCAAATTAAATATTATTTCAATTGTTATAAATCTCTGTTTCAGTATCAAGTAAACTCAGGCATTCTAGTCAAGTATAACAGCATAAATAGTCTCTTTTTTTTAAATATTTAAATGTACAGTATACAATATAAATAAAGACAAATCAACATCACACACAGTAATTATTACACAATATGAAATGAACTGCTGTGTCACAAACTATTATGCAGATACAACAAAGTTTAATATACATATACACAAAGCCAAAATTGCGATAAGCAATAAATATGGGAATGACTTAGGGTGAACGAAATTTTGATATAAAAAATTCATTGAAAGCTCAAAATCAACTTGCATTATATTACTGCATTGTTTCCACAATGCCACATTGTCAGGCTACTGAACACAATGTCCTGAAAAATTATGTTTACTTCTGTGTATCTGTTAGTTTCAAGAGTCTCACACAAAAAAACTTTAGCAATTCCATTGAAGCAGATGTAAAGACATAAGCGTAAAGACGTAAACCTGTTAGAAGTCTGTGATAGTTAACTTGATAAAAAAATATGAAGTCAACTAGATTACATAGATGAGTCTTAATTATCCATATTCTAGACTTACAGAGAAAGGAGAAAAGTTTACCATTTCTTTGATCACATGAAACTTATATTCATTAAAAAGTTGCTCTAACTTTAAATTACACAACATTCTATCTGGCTGTATAAAAGTGAAGTGGCCAATAATGAAAGAACAAATTGTTATTTATGGGAATGAAACCATATCAATGAACAAAATTAATAAAAATAAAGGATTGTTTTCATCAGTTATACATTTCTCTTTTTCAAGAAACGATGATTACATTTCAACTATACATTGCCTCAACCGTACAGCACAATATGAAACCTGCTGTAGAATTCACTATGTAATACTTGTCTACACAAAGTTCATTTAAAAATGCTTTTTTTTTCTTTTCTTTGTCACACGTTCCATAGAGTATTAGATCAATCAATCCAAAGTGACCTTCTATTCCAGAAAGCTCACGTCAACAGATTAGTGTACAATAAAATCAACAAAAAAATCTGCACATAAGAAAGGGCCAAATATATATATGAACATTTTGAATTTTGTTAACAACTATTTCATACATAAAGTAGGTACAATGAACCATTGGTGAGTTTTATTATAATTCTTTTAACATTTCCAATATAGAAAAAAAAATGCAATCAAACAAAGTGAATTTGAAAAGGCTATTACAAAATAGAGGTTCTTGTGGTCTCACCAATTGGACTTGCAAAACGTGATAGGAACAAAGATGTGAGAAATTCCATTATAAAGTGTTAATCCAAAGCATTTCAAACAGTATGGTGTATGTTGTGACACAAAGTTTCAGGATGGAGCACAATGCAGCATTTCAAACAGTATGGTGTATGTTGTGACACAAAGTTTCAGGATGGAGCACAATGCAGCATTCCAAGCTTTTTGTTGGAAAGTCTCAGTACAAAATGTCCACCAGTCTTCTAAATCATTCAGTATCTGGGTATTTTTTATGAAGATCTACTATCTTCATAATCTATTCTCTAAAACCTTAGATCACTGAGAGAACTAGTTCTATTGAATTACTTTTATATGTTGATTGACATGTTTCTGAAGTTACTTCTGAATTACTAGATTATTACTTCCTAGACCAACCCTCCTACAAGACGGCAGAGGATGGCGCAAAACAGGATTTCAACTCAGAAACATAGTGATGACAGTTCAGAGCTCATGCCAAATGACCAGGCAGCCATATAGATAAGCCAGATATATCCATGACTGCAGTATTTGTACACCCAAGGCACACTGACTAGGACTAAAGCTGCCTTTTAAAATAACTCCAATACCTCCTGCTGGAAGTTCATAGATGAAATCAGTTAAATTTCATAAATTTAAAATAAAAATGTGTTTTGATAAACAGATCCAATAAATATACATAAACTACACCTATGATATGAACCAGCGTTATCACATGAAGCTTCTGATTTTGTTTTTGGTAAGAGTTTATCTGCTTCACTAGTGGTACACTCAATGGAAACAAGACAAACATTGCGCTGCATCTGTTTCGATGATGTCGTCAAACATCTCAAGATGGCTGACAGATTTGCCGAGAGGCAAGACATTATGAGAGACTTTAAGTCACTTGGTTTGGCACATTAGTTCGTTTCAAATAAATATATACACTGCATTTTTTTCTTTATAAACACATATCACTGGACATATCTGATTGTCTGTAAAGATTGCTGTGTTACATTAAGTACTTAAGGATTTGAATAAGTTTAAATAAGAATCCAACGATGAGCTAGGACCTATTTATGAGTACAAACATCTTCAATAAGAACACAACATAGATAATAAAACTTCTCTGTCTTTTTTTGTTTTGCCCTTTAACTGTTCAAAGCATATTTTAGTTAAACTAGTCTTCTTACTTGATAGACCAAAAATAATTGTGTGGGAGAGTTCAAATTTTTGTGTGGATAGACCAGAGGGTTCACAAGTTTTGTGTGGATAGACCAGAGAGTTAAAATGTATTTGTAAAAAGGACAATGTAACTTTTTAGCCCTAAAAATATCCAGCATCATTCTGAAATCTTAGACATTCCCAGATACACATCAATGACTTCAACCATTTAGATATGAGTTGTTCTCTATTCAACTTCTGGACTTAAAGGCTAGAACACAATTCAAAATCTACTAGACAAACGCCTTTGACTAAACCAACATATAGACAGAGATGTACTATATGGACTAATTAACCACGCAAACAATAACTGCAGTCACATGGTCAATACATAAAAAAGTTTATACACTCAGTAAAAACATCTTTATAACTATTCCGCAACAAATCCTATAACAGAAACATGGCTTGTACAGTCTCCGCAGAACCTATACATTTCATTTAAATGTCAAAAGTCATCTACATTGGCTCTTAAGTTTTGCAAAGAGAAACTTTAAGTATTTCATTGTGAACAGCATCAAACATCGACACAAATACTGAAAATCCAAATTAATCTTGTGGAGGCAGGAACATAAGTGGGGGGGAGGGGGAATGTTAGTACTCTATTTACATCGTTGTTCTTCAATTGTGTACAACTGTTTCCTTCATAGTAACGGCTTTGTCTGAGGCCTTGCAGGAGAAGCCCCAAATTAAAAACTATCGCAGTCCTTTGTAAAAGCTGATGACGTCTCTGCAAACGTTTTGGCTATGTCTGAAGCCTGGCGGTAGTAAGTCTCAACTTTTTCAAAAGGCTTCGGGTCAAGGTCAATCACCTTGACGGAGAAGTTGTAGAGGTCGCCGTCAAACCTGAGAAAATCTTGTTTGTGTTGGATGCTGCTTAAAAAGAAAAAATAAATCATGTAATCATAGAACAAAGCGGAATTTATTTTTAGCATTTTAAACCAATCAAAACATGGTATATATAGAAAACTTGGAAGTCTGTATAAAATACAATCTGACACAAATGAGTTTTTGTGGGAATAAAAATATTAGGATATATAATCTTAACAGAAAGAAAACTATTACCTTGATAGACTATCAACCCACTGGAAAGCTTTACAGTTTCTACAACCCTGGAAGTCATACCTTGATTTAAGCCTAATAACTTACAGCCAAGTATTTCTTTTCTTTTCAATAATTAGTTTTGTTTAGCATTACTTTCTGTATGCTGATGATGCAGCTATTGTGGCTGATTCTGATATTCAGCTACAGTCCCTGGTTGACAAACTATCTGCTGCTTGCCAGAAGTTAGGCTTAAACATCAGTCAAAGCAAGACTAAGATACTTGTCCAAAACACAAACACTGCACCTCAAGTAAGCATTAATGGCCAACCACTAGAAATTGTTGATCACTTTTGTTACCTTGGCTCCATCATATCCAAAAACACTCTACTGGATAAAGACATAAACAACAGGATAGCCAAGGCAATGGCCACCTTGACACGGTTGCAGAAAAGAGTCTGGGACAACATATTGCTGACTAACAGTACTAAAACCCTAGTCTACCGGACCTGTGTGTTGAGCACCTTGTTGTACGGAAGTGAAACATGGTCAACCTACTCATGGCAGGAAAAAAAGCTGAATGTCTTCCACCTCCGATGCCTAAGGCGGATCTTTAAAATAAGGTGGCAAGATAAGATAACCAATGAGGAAGTGCTATGAAGAGCAGGGTGCCAGGACATTTGCTCTGTTATCAGCAGCAGATGCCTTGGCTGGCTTGGCCACGTTCGTAGAATGCCAGTAGGTCGACTTCCACAGGACATTCTGTATGGCAATCTAATAGAAGGCAGGAGAGCCGCTGGTCGCCCACTTTTAACGTTATACGTATGTATGCAAACGCGACATGAAGCTCTTCAAAATCGACACTAGCAGCTGGGAAGAGGTGGCACTGGATAGATCCACATGGAGAGAGAGCATAAAGGAAGGGTCACGGATTGCAGATGTCATACACAACAGAAGCAGAAAGAAGGGTGAAAATGCAACGGCGCCAGGTGATTACATATTCCCAACCTGCGATCGCAGCTGTGTATCAAGGATTGGCCTCTTTAGTCACACAAGAAGTTGCAAAGGGAAAAGATCATCTCTCGAGACGTAAAATGCCACAGACTTTCTTGGTGCAATCTGGCCCAATTTCTTTTGTCAATCTGTGGGAGGGGTAGAGGGGAAATGGGGGGGGGGGGTCTGGGAGAAGATTTAAAAAGCTGCCTTAAGCCGCTCAGTTAACAAAAACTCAGATCACGTTGAGATTCGAACTCAAGCCAAGCAGTCAATCAGCCACAGATCCCAAAAAATAGATAACAGTTTGTTTTTTTCCCTGACCCATATGCTAACCTATATCTGGATAAGTATCTCACCTCTTAGTAACTGGCTGTATAGCAGCAATGATGGAACAGTCCTGTAAAGTCTTGGAGACCAAAAATCTCTTCACCTGAGACAGGAATTCAACAGTTAGACAGGTTTTTAAAAAAAAATCTTGTATAAATTGTTTTTATAAAATAACTTAAATGGTCTATATATAAGCACAGACATTGTTTATTGAATGTTAAGCTAGTTAATTATATTTCAATATGTAACAAAAATAAATTATTTTCATGTACAAAATGCAATCATCAATCAATTATTTTTTTAGGATGGAAATAAAAAAAAGAGGCTCAAACCTACTTTTAAAACGGCATAATCTAGTGAATCTGGATCAAGGTCACTAAGGTGCTCGCCATCACGTCCCAGCAACCAGGAAACATCATCATAAGGCCCATTTAAACACCAGTGATTTCTGGAAAAAAAAAAAAATCAGTAAAATACAATAATCCAACCAATTCTGTAGATACCAAAAGTTCCAAGAGACCAACATACTAATACTCATTAATGAAGGTCGGAGATGAATTGAAATACAAAACAAATAACAGTTCAAGATTCAACGCAAAGGAAGTCATGATTGTCATAATGCTTTGACCTTTAAAGATTCTGGTCCCCCGTTACAGGATTTCAACTTGCGACCTTTGTTTTCAGTAGCTGAATTTTTCCTGGCTCCATGAGCCCGAGATACAGTGTAAATAAAGCTGAGAGCACAACGTGTGTGTGTGTGTGTGTAAGACTTACATCAGCCACGGCTCCTTTTCCATTCTGGTCTTCAGTTGCTTGTACAGAGGGTACACACCTTCAATGTCAAGGTCATCTAAGCTCTGCAAGCTGTAGATCTTTTCAAGCACACAGCCCTGAGGGAGTTCTTCCGATTTCTCTGGAAAGAGTGTAGAAAGCCAAATGAGGAGTGAAAGCACAATCAAACTATCCGCTGCAGGTAAACTCTTGGCACAAACACAAGATCAATTCATTGAACACTACCCTAATGAAGGTGTCTTGTATAAAAGTAACAAAACCATTATACAAGGCATTAATGGGTTGAAATAAATAATTTTTAATAAAAGACAAGATGTACTATTAAATTCAAAAACTGCGACCAAGAGTATTTATTGAAAGTTATTTAAAAAAAATATATTATTAAGGTAAAAAACAAGCAATTTGGATGGTGAAACCATTAAAATGACGTTACCAACCAAAATACACAAATCCATTTATACTTCTTCATTAATTTAAATCAATAAATTTACATTACATTACTTGCATTTAATAATCAAAAAGGAAAAAAAAAAGTTCCCTTTCTGACCGTACAATCTATAGGGCAGATGATGTAAAAGTCATCTGTTTTTATGGCCACATTTAACGAAGGTGTCGTGTGGCCAGCGCAATGACCACCCACCTTTACTTTTCCCAAATAATGTCCTGTACCAATTACAGCAGGGTGGACTCAGAGGCACCATAAAGATCCACAGCATTGATTTATCAACATGACTTCTATCCACTTACCATCCTCACAATAAACAAAAGAACTGCTGTCACATTTCTGGGAACAAAAGCTTCGAACTGGAGTCCCTGGTTTAGCCGGACATGGGTCACTGTTTTGATCAGTGCTTGGCCTGGTCAGTAGAACTTCTATCACCAGATCTAAGAATACACTGATAAGCCTATATAAAAAAAAAAGATGTACAAAAAAGTCTATTACTATTTTCATCTGACCTTTCAACCATTACAAGATGAAGTAATGAAGTTTAAAAAAAACAACAACACATTTTACAAGATTACTTCCCCTGCCTTAATGATCTCCCACATATAAAAGTGTGCATAATACTTAATGGTTTAACTTCTACAGATTTTTTCTCAGGTTCTCAATAAATATACATCTATGTTACTGATCTTGATCTGATTAACTAGTGGGATAGTGTGGTATTGAATACTTAGTATTTCATACAGAATATACCAGTACATAATTATGATTTTAATGATTTTTAGAATTTACAATGTACACAGTATGTTATTAATAGGACCTGCAACTTCAGATAGTTGGCTGCTATCTAAGAGTAATTTCTTCTGTCTGGTGCAAGCCAAAGCAACAAGTGACAACCCATGGGTTGAACCAGTTGGTTGGTCAGGGTTACTTGTAGAAGGCCTACCGCCCATTGGCTCATTTGCCCTGGTCACAACTGCTTCTACAACTTCTGATTGAACATTTGGCATTATGTTCTGGGTACAGCTTGGCTTCTCATGGCTACAGATATTTATGCTTTCATAAGGAGTAGAAGTTATTTCCCAGCCTGAACAGACATCACCACCAAAAGAACAGACTTAAGAAATGTTCGTGGCAGAGAAGTACAATCATCTAATGACTTTTGGTGCGTCATCAGTGCAGTCCATTATTTTGTTACATTTCATTCACCATTTGCTCACATGAAAAACTTGGTCCCTAGTGCTGCCTTTATAGATGTAAGATGTAAGCATCTTTCATTGTTTCAGCCCTTAGCTTCACAATTGTATTCACGTTTACAGCTTAAACAGCTACCAACTCACTGGGTTTCTATATGTACTGTATGTCACCTATCAATTTAAATAAACCAAAGTCTAGTTTTGAAAACTTAACATATTTATGCCTGTACCGCACGTGTCAAGTGTCAAAACTCCCCATGGCGTAATCTGACATGCATCCATCAATAGCATGACATCTTACAGGAAATAATTTGATAGGTTAAAGGCAAGCGTCTAAGAAGAGGCTAAGGAAAACGTGCGACCTAGAATTTTGAGTCGTAGAGAAATTTTCATAGAGTTAAGACGTATTTTAGTTTTGAGTTGTAACTTGCAGTGACAAGTCTTGTATTTTATTAGATCTAGTATTAATCTGAATATATTTCATTATTGAGCTTTGAAAGAAGATATTTATTTGATACAGTCTATTTTGTATATTCTGTACATACAGTGATTCTTAGTTGAATTAAAGTTCTGTATTTGAATTAAAAGGATCTTCGTTTATTGAATCTCTAAGATAGCATTTAGATCTAGGGATATACATCTACTGAATCCATGACACGTCAAAGTGACTTCTTGTAACATCTGACATATCAACAATCTTCAACAAGAGAACAAGAGCACCTGTAACATATTCTAGCACTTCCAACAACGAGAGTACTGTGACACTGTATTTAAAGTGTCATATTGTTCTATTGTCAATACTTGAGTTATAATAGTTACAATTAAGATAGAGCCATTGTTTGTCTAATATAGGCCTAATGGCTGTCTGTGTCAGCTCTGTTATGATTGTTGGTGAAGACATAGGTGTGCAAGATGGAGGTGGGGCTGGGCAGGCCATGTAGCAGTTGACCTCTGGATGGTGTAATGGCTAGTTTGCTTAGCAGAGTTGCCACTAGGTCATACTGGGGGGTGACTGGTTTCCTGGTCAGTGCAGTCTCTTATTTTGTTACAATTAATTCACCATTTTATCTCACCAAAGATTTGGTCTCTAGTGCCACCTTTGTATATGTCATCTATATGCTTCAGCTACTTAATCTGCCTGTTGTAATAGTGTGTTTACTGATGAGAACCTATTTCAAATATTGCAATACAGAACAGTAGATCATTGTACCTATCTATCTTCCTAAATGCTTCCAAACTAAGGCACCAAGTTGGCTTTTTTTTTCTTCCCTTAAGTATAATGCCTGACCTGATATACACCCAGATTTAGACCTTCCAGTTAGCAGACCATTAATCAACCATGTAGACAAAATGCCCTTATCATCACAATTAAATTTTTTAAAAAATGTAACTATAAGAAAAACAAACGGAATTGTTTCTTTACTTCTTTGTTCGGTTGGGGTTGCTGGGGAACCAGGTAGACAGTATTGCACTCAGATTTTGACGGATTTCTGAACCATAGACTTCTTTACCATTCTGAAATGTTAGAGAAATGAGAAAAACATGGCTGTTAGTTCAAGATATTACACCTGAATACGGAAGATAATGTCATTAATGATAACAAGGTATTATTTTATTAAAATGATAATTTTAAAAAAACTTATTTTTAGGTTCATTTGTTATAACAATTTTTGACAGATTTGGTTAAAATGTGTATTTTTTTGTTTGTTGGTTGGTTAAGAGAGATCTCATGGATTAATTTTCTTTTTAAATTTTTATAAATAACCTTTTGTGAATGCTCAGATGGAGTTACCTCAAGGCTAGACAAAAGCTAAAATGATTTTGTGAGTTATGTCCCTTTAACCACAAAAAAAAAAAAAAAAGATGACTTGCAGGGGAGGACGGGTGTATAGACCAGTGAATGTCCAACCTAATTCGATCTGCGGGCCATATGACCGAAAATGTACAAAACGAAATGAAATGGACCTAAAACTAGTTTATTAGAAACTTCTGCTGCTAGTATTTAAAGTAATTAATGGGAAATTTGAAGTTTATCATTCTTTAAGCGTCGCAAACTGGCTTCATTTCTCTACTTAAAATGTGAGCAACATTGTAAATAGCTTTACCAACGACTCAAATTCTCTTCTTTTGTTGGTAAATATGCCTATCGATCCTTCAGGGTTAGTTTAATAATCTTTCATTCGCGGCTCAAACTAAGAATGTTTTATAATCCGTTTCTATGTTGTTGTGCTTTAAAACAGCCACACTTTACAACAACAAATATGTTGGTTTATTATCATGTTCCACAAACAAAAAGTAATCATCCATTCACTTTTCCTGGTAGATTCTAAATTCAGAGTCTATTTTTAGTTTCTTCGGCTCCCCGATGGCATAACCTACACATTTTAATTGTCAAGGTACCAAATCCATCAGAGAAAAAGTCGTAGCCCTAAAGTTGCTAAAGAAACATTTTTCAAACTTTAAAAAAAAAAGGCAGGGGGCATTTTCTACACTTTGTACCGACGTTTCGGCGAGCCGGATAAAACCACGTCAAGAGCAGGATCTGGCCCACGGACCGTATTTTGGGCATCACTGGAATAGACAAAACAACATATATCCTATAAGTTTGTTTGCTGTATTTTCCGTGTATATATATATTTTTTTAAGTAATGTACGAATAACGCATAATGTACGGATAACGCAGTCTTCCAGAGTCTGCCGCTTGGTACAAGCGTTCCATTAAGAGACTTTTCCAACCAAGGTGCCACTTTGAGGTCGAGGGGGAGCTGGACTTATCGTACCGTATCGTGTGATTGTCAAAAGAGTTGAGCAAAAGGCTCTTCGAACTCTAGGCGTGTAAGCCTGCTTGAACAAAGCGCTATATCTGGAAGAGGTCCAAGTCAATGTCTATGAAAAAGATTGCTATTTCCGATGTATCTCGCACATCGGGCGCATGATGGCCGAAGGCCGAGCACACCGGGAACCCCCGCCATTTTCATATGTTTTACCAAGCTAACCGTGCAGGGCATGCCATTAGTGTTCCCTTGAGGAACGGCGCACGGATTATCGACAGGGACGTGGAAGCTCTCTTTCAACTCAGCACTGTGCAATGAGAAAGCTCTCGCATTCCCTTGGACACTCCCACAGGAGTTTTGTTTTGCTATTCATTTAGTCTAACCACTTCCTCTAGTGATCGTTTCCACCCGAGTGCCACGTTGAGGCAGAATAGCCGTATCAGAAATTCCTTTCGTAACAAACAACATACGCATGACCGTGCCCTGTGTAGATAAGGAAACTTTTAAGTCAACAAACAAGTCAGCACGCTATTAAAGTAGTCGATTACACAATACCAAATGTCTGCTTCCTTGGGCCATGTACTGAAGTGAAGATAGCGGGTCTTTGGTTTTGTCTACAATTGTGTACTAGATGGCTCCTATTAACATTTAGTTGGTCAACATATTCTATGTTTCCCAAGTTGACTAGATATAAAAGAAGGAAGACAAGTCACCGTACAGACCCCACAATCCTCGTGTAAGCCAACTACGCAGGTGTATAGCACTTGGAGGATACGTCACGTCTCCTAATGTATTTCAGTCAAACACACACAGAACACTATGTTTCAACTCAGCTGACACGAGTCACGTGACTTACTTTGCATATTTTCAAATTGTTCTGCGGAGTCTTGATGAGGGACCAGAGGGCGTGTTTCATTCTGTGCTTGTTTCTGAAAGTAACAACGTACAATCGATGAAAACAAAACAAAAAATACAGTCTGTATCCACAGAGGTCATAACATTCTAAATAAATATAACAACCTTTACAGAGCCTCATCACCACACTTTTTACATAAACTACAGACCAAATATGGGAATCGAGAGTATTAACTATTCAGTAACAGTTCCAATCAAAACTCTTTTTTTTTTTTTTTAAACTTCACACACAAACTGAAGTTGTGTTATAACCAGTACTACACACAATTAACTTTGAAAATGTTTGTTTATTGATTAAAACTGGTGATACGAGATGTTAAAGGTATGATGTGACTGATTTGATCCCTAAAGTCAGTTAGGCCTACATTCAATGGATATGTCTCTCAAGGTTGTTCTTTCAACCAGTATATACCAGTAGCTAGGAGAGAGGTAAGCATGCATATACTATACTATTCAACACACTCGACTGTTGTGTAGTCTTAATAAACTGAATACAACCATCAGCGCGACAATGAACATATGCTAACAGCCGAACAAGCACTCAGTCGGAGATTTTAACTCGGCGTCATCGAAATAGGAATTTGATTGATACCAATACATCCCAAACACGCGCACATCTTTAGTATTGCTATTAATAATTAACTATGCTCTCTGCAGATTAAAAAAAAAACGAAAATGAGGGAGGGGGGTGTACATATTAACTTTTCTATTCAATATATAACCTTTATTCTTAGCTATCTCTTCATCGGAGTATTTTCACTTAGCCAAGCTTTTCATTAGTTGTTTAATGTAGCGGGAAGGGGGGTAGATTTGCAGGCACACAATGATAGAACCACTGGGTACAGAGCACATAGAAGAACCTTGTTTTCCACCTTGTAGGTCATCTCTGACGTAGGAGACCGCTGACATTCACAGCAACCGAAGCTCATTAATTATGGTAGGTCTAAATATAGCAGTGAGACATTTGCACAGCGGCGACACACTGGGAGACGCTTCGATCAAAGGATTGTCGGTGACAGGGAGTCAAGGGCGTTTCGAAAACACGCACTAACGCCACCATGACAAGAGTCACGCAGGCCTGGCTCAGCACACAGGCAATTACACCGTGGCCCAGATTACCAGGCGATTACACACTAGCGCATATGTGCATGTCACACAAGTACATACCTCTGGTTGTGTAGTGGGGGGTGTGTGTTCTAGGTTGGTATCAGCAAGGCGAGGGGAGAGGTTGAAGATATAACATTTACACCATTAAATGTTTAATGATCGAATTTCGGTCTAATGATCCAAATTATCACTGGACGCTATATTGTGATATATTGCTATAATGAGAAGCAGACATTAATCCCCACTGCAAGATCCAGAGTACATTTCAGGACGACATACATTGGTAGCCTTGTCCACTTGGAACTCAACGAGCAGCTAATGATAAATAAAGACTTTCACAAAATAGTGTAAAGAAAACAATGAACAAAAACAAAAAAAAAATAGCTTGAAGTCAACTTGGGAAAACAAATAGAATTACAGTTTCTGATCTGTTCATTATTTTGTTCCCAAGCATGACGTTCTGACTCTGAGGCACAATTTGTTCGTAAACTGATTTTATTTGATAGCACTTATAGTCAAGAGTTTTTATTTATTTAGTAATAAACGGACAATGGCTTCATAAGCCATAATTTATTCTAGATCTAGATTCGAACTGCAGCGTCGATTGTCATCACTTCTGTCGTAAGCAGCACCAGCAGCCATGGTGAGTAGTTCCACCTCGCGCTAAATATAAGTTTAAGACTCTATATTGCACCCCGCTAGTGTCAACAGTCTGAGCCTGACTCAGTCTGGCAACAGGTCGATACTACAAAGAACTTGTCACACAGTCGACTACGTTGTAAAGTTCCTGTCCTTTGGGAAGCGGATATGAAATGGTCACGTGGAATGTCACGCGCTAAGCCGTCATGTGCAGGGAGGTCCAGCAGACGAGTACAATATATGTTAGGTTTATGGTTTTCAGCGTTAGCTGCTGAACTGCAAGTCCCAGGTTTGAGATTTTTTAACAAGATGGTTTAAGTTTCCATTCACAGTTGCAGTAGGTAATAAATATAAATAAAGATTTTCAACCATTATCTTCATTCATCGTAGCCCTCATGCAATGAAACCTTCAACTAATGCAGCAATGTTTTTGTTTTGTCACAGACGTTTTGAAAATAACTAGGAGAAGAAAAAACAAACTTTAACATGTCCATGTATGTGAAATACAGAAGAGATCATTTTGGAGAACTACGCTTTGATATTTCATTGCAACACTGATATGTAACAACAGCTCGGAAAGTCATCATCGCTATTTATAGATACTGGATTCCTGTTGTTACACCAGCAGTTTTGTCACTTGGCTGGCGTCGCCTAGTGACCAAATCAAATGAAAACAATATGAAACGAAAAGAAAAAAATGGGGAGTGTGTGTGTGTGTTTATATAAATGTGAGTTAAAAAAAAAGAAAGTGACACACACAGGCGTGATGGTAAAGATAGTAAGCAGAATCTTGTATTATTTTGGGACTCGAAGATAACGCCTTATCCACTATCTTGCTATCACATAGCTCGCCCTGAACCAAGCCCCTGTTTAGACCAGAGCAGAAGACAACCTGTCATTGTTCTCAGGTCGAAACACGAATGGAGTCCTAGGGCCATGAAGAATACACCGTTCAATACCAAGTGTTAGTAACTAAGAGATAGGTCGCTGTTACAGACTAGACGCTAGACACAAACTAAAGTTTACTACTACAGCCAGAGGAGGGGGGAGTTCAAAGGCGAAAGAATCAAAGAGACATTTACCGGCAAGGTGAAGGACGAAAAGAAGGTTTTGTTTGAACCTGATAGATCTTCGTGTATATAGGACAAATCCAGGTGTTAGGCAGGGTGTCAGTGTCACACTGGTGATAACAAACCCGTCACTACTGATCTAGTGACTTCAAAATGTAGGGACGAGGCAACCAGCCGTACGATAGTGCAACACACCTGAAGTGTGTGTCATAAGATAGAGCAGCACACCTGAAGTGTGTGTCATAAGATAGAGCAGCACACCTAAAGTGTGTCATAATACAGAGCAGCACACCTGAAGTGTGTGTGTGTGTCATAAGATAGAGCAGCACACCTTAAGTGTGTGTCATAAGATAGAGCAGCACACCTGAAGTGTGTGTCATAAGATAGAGCAGCACACCTGAAGTGTGTGTCATAAGACAGAGCAGCACACCTGAAGTGTGTGTCATAAGATAGAGCAGCACACCTGAAGTGTGTGTCATAAGATAGAGCAGCACACCTAAAGTGTGTCATAATACAGAGCAGCACACCTGAAGTGTGTGTGTCATAAGACAGAGCACATGATCAAACAGGGCGACACATAAACACGCACGCGTGTTGCCATTTTAACCCACATATCTACAACACATGGCAATGAAATGTGTTATCTTGAGTTGATCTTCGAATGTTATAGATTGGCTCTGCGGGTCGATACAGAGGGCATTCAAAACTGAGGTCATTACCTGAGTGCCCCTACACAGCAACAAGACAACACAAAATTGAAGTGGCATAAACAGAGCTACGACCTCGCACAGTGAACACGCAGAGAAACAGCTGTTCATTCTAAGGAATTCACCGCAAGCAAAAATGCATCAAATATTGACATAACACAGCTCTCACATCCTCAATTGCGATATTAAACTATAACGGAGCATACATTATTGATGAATCACTCCATGTGAAAAAAAATGTTAGTGTTTACATCTAGGTCCATAGTCTTATCTTATATAATACAGACGTTACTTCAAAAAAGAAGATGATTAGTCGGAGCATTCAATGTTAGAACATGCATCTGGAGTCAAACTTTAACAGTCCGTAGACCACCACTGTATTGACTGAGATCATAGAGACCTAGGAATGACCCTTTCGTAAGCCCTTCGGCCTGTACACAGAACATACTCCCTGATTGACTTGAGGTCAAATCCAGGCCAGATTTTAGGAAGTGGAGGCCCTGGAGAGATTCTTTGCTATGACGCCAACCTTCTTCAATAGACATGCGTTAAATAATGGTAATGGTAATGCATCAAATACAATTAGTACGGAAATAAAGAGACTACTTTTAAATGTAATCTCATATCCCTTATTTTCTAACAGTTACTTATTACTTATATTTGTAAACTGTGGAGGCCTGGTTTTAATACAAGGGGTGGGGGTGGGGTGGGGCTATGGGTGTGGACTTTCAAAGTTTACTTCTCGTTCCACGGCTTTCAGATTTGGCCAGGTGTTCACATCCTGAACTATTTCTATCAACCTGTGTTAAGCTTGAAATGTGTCTTTGTCAATGTTTATGTCACGCCAGGGGCGTGGTTCTAGGAACCTGAACACCAATAGAGCCAGGTTTTTAAATAGCCGGATAAATCATTTCGCACATAAATAGCCATACAAAAAAAAAAACAAACAACAAAAACCAAACAACTAGGCTTGAAGTGACGAGACTGTCCCTAAAACTAAACCTGTCCAACGTCTACAGCCCAAGGTCAGGCAACATTCTGGAAAGACGTGTCTGGGATTATTGTCTTCCGTTGAGCGAACAAGAAAAACTCGCACGCCTTTTGGGGCTCCCCTTGGGGCCGATGAAGGCGTAGCATCTTAACATCCAAGGACAGTGGTGACGTCCTAACCCCCCCCCCTCCCACCAGACGTTGTCTCTTAAGTTACTGGCGTCAGTACTTGGTTCTCTATTGCAGCGTAGTTTAATTCTTTTTGTGTGTTGGGGGGGGGGGGGAGGCTAGATCAATTTTTGGCATGTTGCAAACATCTTAAAGAGCATGCGGCAAAGAAAACCAAATTCATGGGTCACGTCGCTTAACAAGACAGCTGCACACTGACAGGGACGAACTGAACTCTAAACCAAGGATATCTAGATGTCGGGGGGGGGGGGGGGGGAAATCGTGTCCAGACACTAACATGGAAAACAAAACCAAAAAAGAGAATACTCATGCCGATGGCCGGGGAACGAAAAAAAGAAAGGTGGGGGGGGGGGAAGAAGGACGGTAGACATCAGTACTTCCTATGGTAGTTTTCTACATACATGTGCTGTCGGTTAAGTCTCATTTTTGGTATAGTTTCATTAATCCAATGGTGTTCACATGATGAACTGAACAGTTTTGATCTAACAGTGTTTTTTTTTCGGGGGGGGGGGGGATAAATCTGACTTCCGAAAGCCTATGGAAAAAAAAAAAAAAAACGACAAGCAAATCGGAGATTCTAAGATCAAGAACACAAATTGAAATGTAACAACGAGACTTCGTAGCGTTAGGTTTTTAAATCAAGCATAAGTGGAGAAACTAGAAAACACTTGTTTTCTTCGAGAAGGAAAGAGAATTTAATTAAAAAAACAACAACTTGAAAACAATATTGAAATGTTTTGAAAAGAGGGAAAGGAAAGAGAAAGTGTGCTGGGTTGTGTTCTGTTCTGTCTGTCGCTAATATCGCCTATTGCCAGGAAGCTGTGAAATGTCACACCGACTTGTAGCTGACAAGCGAAACATGCCAATGTCATCATCAAGCAAGGTCGTGGGGGGGGGGCAGGGCTTGTGTACACGCTGCTGGCCAAAGTTTGCTTGAGTTTGTAGGCAGGGTGTGTGTGTGGTGGTGGTCAAAGGTCAGGCTGTGAAGATAAACTTTGCGAATGGCTATCACAAGAATGAAAGTTATATCCTTTATGGCCTGGTTAGTGGACAAGTGTTTCAGGAACATTCTCTGTGGCCGAACATTCAACAAAGGCTGACGATTTAGGTCATGGCAAGCATAATGATATATCCCAGACATTTTATTTTATTTATGTATAAGCTTGTCTCCGAGTTCTAAAAGTCTGGAGGAGTGCAGTAGTTCTCTCAACCCATTTCTTATCCTCTCTGTTCAAATCCGTTTGATTGTTAAAGAGCTGAGCCGAAGGCTCTTCAAGCTCTAGGCGTGTAAGCCTGCTTGAACAACCGTTCTGTCTGGAAGAGATCCAAGTCAATGCCTATGTAAAGCATTACTATTTCCGATATATCTGGCACTCCGGGTGCATGGACTAGAATGCATGGCCGAAGGCCGAGTACACTGGGAACCTCTGCTATTTTCCCACGTTGTACCAAGCTAACGGTGCAGGACTCGCCATTAGTGTAACGGTCCCTTAAGGAACAGCGCATGGATTATCGACAGGGACGTGGAAGCTCTCTTTCAACTCCGCACCGTGCAATGAGAAAGCTCTCACTTCCACAGGAGTTTTGTTTTGCTATTCATTTAGCCTAATCACTTCCTCTAGTTTCCACCCGAGTGTTGAGGCAAAATAGCGTACCCGGGCTGTTCAAATCCACCAATGTCTGTAGTCCACCAGTGCTCACGCGAATCTCTACAGCTGTCTATGCCCAACACTGCGTCATTCCCCGTGGCCCAAGTCTAACTAACACACACACACATTTGAATGAGTTCAGTAAATAAACACACACACACACACACACACATATTTGAATGCGTCCAGTAAATAAACAAACACACACACACATAACGTCGAGTTCATTGTTCAATGGTTCGAGCCATCGCAACACATACTAAAGTAATCGATTACACACATCTAAAATGGCTGCTCGAGCCATTGCAACACATATTAAAGTAATCTAAAATGGCTGCTCGAGCCATTGTTAAAGTAATCGATTACACACACATCTATACTGGACGTAATGTCAATAATTAATTCCATTTGCTTTTTGTCACTAATTTAGCCTCATGGAAATGCCATGGACACACGCAGGTGTAACGTGAAACGAAGGAGAAAGACTACAGAAGGAAAAACAACTCTTGTCCTATCACTCTTCTATTTCTAGACACAGAAACAAGAACATATCAAACACGCCGTCCGAGCATTTGAACTGACAGTAGATATAATATTTGCAGACGACCTGAGAAATGAGTCATTCCAATATTTTATGTAGCCTTATATATACAATGGCCTCCTTCAGTCGTCGAACGACTATGGTTCATCTCAGAAGCACACTCAGAGCCCTATTTTTACATAAACCATCATGGATGACCCACAATAAATAAATTACTCGACCAAAATATACAAATAAATCATGCCATTGTAGTACCCAAAACATATTGTAAACCTAAAATTTATTGAACAAAAAAATAGAACGGGGGGGGGGGGGCGAGAGCTGACCATGTAGATCTAGACTTGCAAGAGTCCTGGACTTCACTCTTAAGACAATTATAAAGATGTGAGAAAACGAATTAGTGATTTGTTTTTTTACAGAGAGAATGAGATCTCATTACTAACATATCCCTTGTGGTCTATACAAAGGGGAACTTTATTTTACTTTGCTACCATATCCCATTCGCTTCGTGTAAAAGAGCTTGTATTTCCGATATGTTACCTTGCACATGTCACCTGATATTAGTGACATATTAAGGAAGTTCGCAAGTGTTCTATTCACTGACGTGGTTATTGAGAATGGGAATTTTTTTTTTTTTTTACAACTTTACTACGCTCCCCTTCCAGTCCAACGGGTTTTCTGAACTTGACAAAGAAGTTATTAATAACACAATCACAGTGAGTCAATGGTGAGAATCCTCGCGCAAGGAAAAATGTAACGTCGTCAGTGATTGGCTGGGCCGGAGGAGGAAATTTAGACTAGTGCTTAGCATTTGTGCTGAATATCCTGTGCTAAAAATAGAAACAAAAAATCGGGTCATCGCCCATCAGGGTGAGGCTCTGTCAGGGAGCAACGTAGAAGAATGCTAAAAAGGGAAAAAAAAATAAGTCAAAACTAGCGAAGTAAACAAATTATTGCCGTCGTACAGATTGAACCGACGAAATGGGATGTGTTGCAACACAGAGAACTTGTGCGCTGAAGAAATATGCATCTCAACTAAGTCAGTTCAACTTCATCACAACACATTGAGATATGGACACACTTTGTATCTTTTGTTCCAAATGTGTTGATAATTATAGAAGGGAAGCTGTTGAGCAAACGCTTGCCAGATGGCGTGAACTCGATCTATATACTACCTAGTCAGTAAGTTGATCCCACATTTACAGTGTGCATCCCTTGGGGGATAGAGACTTGATGTGTACTGCAGGAACAAGGCTAGGCTACCAATATAGCAACATGTCCCTGCAGGCTTTATTTGATGGCCGCTAGATTCTGATCAGGACCTGAATCGACATTTTTTTTTGTTTAAACGAAAAGGTTACGGGGTCAATATATGTCAGAGGAGAGGAAGTGTCACGAAGATTTGAGATACATACATAGATCTACTATCTTAACTGATGTGAGGTCAGTAGTGGCGTATCTAGGTTGTGGGGGGATGGGAGAATTTGAAAATCCCCAAAATGAGTGTTTTTTTTTTACATCAAAAATTAAATATTACGTAAAATGCAGGGGCCCCCTAAGAGGTCAAGCCTCTCGGGCCCACTAACGATGGAAAATTCTTAGCTACGTCCCTGTTGTGTAGAAGGGGAGGGAGTCCTGCAAAGGTGTAGGTGTCTTGTGATGAACTATTCATTACAGAGATTGAGACAATACTTTCGCAGTGTTACTTCTTGGAGAAGAAATTCAAACATGCCATATTTCAGCGTTAAAGCACTACCATTATCCGTAGCATCTACACCAGCGATGCTCAACCTTTTATGCTAAGCGACCCCTTGTTACAATCCCCCACTCTGCCGCGACCCCCACCCACACAGCAATAGAAGAATAGACAATAACAATCCATATTTTCGATGGTTTTAGGCGACCCCTTGCAAATCGTCAATTGACCCCCAAGGGGGTCGCGACCCACAGGTAACCCCTGATCTACACCGACAGAAGCAATCCCAATAACAAAAGAATTCAACGATTATATGAGGTAAATAAGTGAACACATATTTTATATCATACGTTCGTTGTATCAAACTGGGCAATATATACAGTATATCGAACTAAATGGCTAAGTGAAACCGGTCAATCAACACACTCCATTCGAACTAACACTAGTGGACCGGGAACAATGGTCACAAAGAGTGCTAGAGTTAGACCTTCCATTATCACTTGTCATTCGGTCATCAGATAGCTTCCTTTATCACCTCGTTCTCCTATCACGACACCGCCACCATTAGTGACAATTAGCTAGATGTACAAACTTGGCACACATGGGATTTGGAACGATATATCGTTGTCGACGCACTAATGGTCCGGATCTGTGAGACAAAGTGTGAAGCGACATGTGTATTTCAGTCTTGTACTGCTACACTTGATGGCATCAGATGGAATAGATTCTAGCTCTGGTTCACTACGACGCATGATTCCAAGTACAGACGTGTTTTTGTCTCTCTACGTCTGCTCCCGCTTCTTCCCCCCCACCTTTTTTTTTCATACCGCGCTCTCCCACACACACCCACCCATCTCCCACCAAATATGGTGGCATCATTACCGACGGTAAATCAACCTACATTAGGCACCAGCCGCAAAGTAACCGAGTCAAAGACTGTAAGAAACGAGACTTGCCCGAGAGGTGGCGCTGTTACAGTTCTGTCACAAATAACAGTTGTTTTAATTGGGGGGGGGGGGGGCCTTCTTAAAAGATAGGGGACGCAACCATTAAAAATAAAATACAAACTTATCTCCCCTCTCTCGTAAAGTAATAATCAGTATGTTACATAGAATGCCTCGATCACGCACTTTATTGTAACCGTAACCATATACCAACTTCAAGTGTATTGACGTATCTCGCTCCATTCCCTGCCCCTGCCTAGTGAAACGCCTTTGTGTGTTATGAGCTGAACTCGGCAGTCTTTGTTTCTCTCGCCCAGACACCTGACCTGGTCGAAGCTTTGAACACCTGCCGCCTGGTTTAGTCCCGTTATGCTCCTTCACTCCTCCCCCAGCCCCACCCTCTCCTTTACTCAGGGCTTTTGAAATGTCTTCTAGGTCAAGATGGCTGACAACCATTCTTAAATGACAGCCTATTGGAAATCCACAATCCCTGCCAGGGTGAATTAGGCTGCCCTCATCTGCCCCGCCTCTTCGTTGTTTGATCTAATGAAGATTAGGCACGGGCTTGCACTGAGCCTGATGAATGTACTGAGTACTTCAAAATCTGCTCAACAACAAAGCGATATTCATACATGCATTTATCACTCGTTTCAAGCCACAAGACAAGCTGAAAGTATATAAATATGGGCTGTCCTACAAAAGGGGAGGGTTCGAATCTTGTCTGGCAGCAGATCGGGAATCCCCTCCACCCATTTCAACAACGTTATTGTCAAAACCAGCACTGTTAATATCGGGGTTTGGTCGTGATGTGATATCTGAATTATTATTTTTAAAATCCACCTATACCTTTTATACACGCCATGCCAGGCATTAAATCAAAATATAATTGTAAATGTTCGACATGAATAGTAACAAAAAGCCCTGTACTATTGGTCGTCTGCTAGCACGAGCAATCCTTCCATTGGGACAAGTCTAATCCGCCTAGGACACATTTATAAGTACAATAATAACATGACCAGTCCAAACGAGTTCTAGGGATTCCATCTTCGTGTCACCCACCATACAGCTGCAGCTAATAGCTTTGGGTGGCAGTCACCACTGTCAGGAGACAAAAAAAGAAGTGGCACAAAGCCCGCGTGACACATCGTCTGGAGACACGTCACCCAGCCGTACAGCGTCGCGTGGTAACCAGACGAAACGAAAACAGACATTGTTATCTTCCAGCAGTCGCGCAACCAAGGGCGGCGCTGCCAAGAGGGGTTCTAACTTGGCGCACGTGTATTCTAAAAGAGTGAGCTGCGATTCGCTTGTAACTTACCCCCCCCCCCCCTTTTTCTTTTTAAAATGATACATTAGAGTAGATAATAATTATACAGAAACAGATACAAACAAGAATGGAATGCCAAGATTATATGAGGTAAATAAGAGAACATGTATTTTAAATCATACATTAAATGTAGACGCTGAAGTAATCTTGCAAACTAGTGGGGAGGAAAAGCTTCCAAAATCAAAATACATTATCAACACACACATGAACACACACGCTCTCGGCAGTAATCCTACACATAAACAGACTAGAAGATGGCCAATCACCAACAAGGATTGGGAGCGTGGTGAGAAAGAGATAACACGAGAGAAAAAAGGGGGGGTGTGAGAACAGCGCGCGTGGGTTGAAAGGATTAGTTTTTCCTTCTCATCGACCTCGACCTTTCGCCATTCATATGCCACTCGGATTCTTACCTCCCCTGAAGCATACACACACACACACACACATTTCAATAAGAGGGAGTGAGAAAGTTTTAGCGTAGATATGTCTACACATAACTTGATGACGCAAATAGCTTCTGAGTGGCGAAGCGCCGAAATAACGCAAACACGCATGACATGCAAACATACGCAAATGTTATTGGGGCCTAACGTTTTCACATCTCGTTATGCGGTACATCCGTGAAGAGCAGACACAATCGAGAGACACTGACACACCTCGATAACCCCGCTACTTTTATAACATGAAACAATAGCTCTATTGTTAGACTAGCCGAACAGGACAAGACGATTTACAAAACTTCACAAAACAAGAGAGATTTTTTTATAAATACCCAGACACATTTATGTACACACACACAAACTTTCATCTTAATAAGGATGTGGGGGCTTCAATTGAGAGAGGCCTATCTAACCGGTTAGGGTAAACTTCCCTAACCACCCCCCAATAAAAACTGGCATATGGGGTAGAAGTACCTCAACATGTTTCTCTCTCTCTACTCACACACACACAAACACACATATATATACAGGGCTTTTTTGTGACGGTAAGCACCGGTACAGCGTATCGGCACCTTTTTGAAAAAAATAATACTTATATATATATATATGAAGGAGAAACAGGAAGAAGTTTCAGTTGGTCACATTTCGCTGCCAATTATTCAGTTAAGACTGGGAGAAAGGTTTTTGGTTGTAATCTTCTGAATTATTTGTTTCCATGGTGATGCAAATGTCATGACACTCAAATGTTGCTATAATAAAACAACATCACGATCTACCACCCGGGCTCCATATGTCATCCCTGACATCCACTCCCTGGATGTCATGTCAATAAATGGAACATACTGACATTACAACATCGACCCCCCCCCCCTTTCATATTACGGACAGACCCATAAACATTAAACTGATGCTCTAATCTCTTAAGGAACACTGATGCCCCTACTATTTTTTTTTCTCTTTCCCAAACAAACAAACATCTTTCGTCTCCTGTCCATACCTGTTCACGTAGGCGACCTCACGCGATTGTCAACTGCTACACTGGAGGGTGTCGGAGGAGTCATAGCCCTGACGTGTATTTAGCCGTTAGCCAGAGTCAACATCAGAAGAAGAGCAGCACACAGTGTTGGAAGAGTCATGACGTTCTTAATAATTGTGTTGACATAGAAGCATTAGAGATCTGCGTCTAGTGTAACAGGATTAGGTCTGCCTGGACCCTAATAGAACGATCGATGTATTGGAGTTGAACTGCAGTATTGATTTAGTCGTCCGTTCTGAGCACTAGAACACGACTGTGCAACATTCGACACTTGTCCGTAACTCAAGGACTATAAAACAAGTCTCTGAAGAGACAGGTGCCCCCCCCCCCCCTCTCCGGACAACGGGCTAAGAAATAGTGTTCAAACTGATATTGTTCTATTTCAGTCCTTGAAGAGTTTCGTAACAAAACAAGTTCGATAACAGCATTGAAGTCTAATTATCGAATTAACACTTGAGACCGACGAGCGGTATTTTAGAGGGGCGGGGGGAACAATTACAGTCATGCATTTTAAAAACAAAACTTTTTTCCCCTTCTATCCCCTCATGCATTTGATGAATCATTTCTTTGCGCTACACAGTTATTAACAGCTTCCTAGTCTACGAGGTTACCACATGACCAACACAATGACCGAGGTTACCACATGACCATCACAACAATCAAGGTTACCACATGACCATCACAACAATCAAGGTTACCACATGACCATCACAACTATTGAGGTTACCACATGACCATCACAACTATCGTTATCACATGACAATCACAACTATGGAGGTTACCACATGACCATCACAACTATTGAGGTTACCACATGACCATCACAACTACAACTACTGAGGTTACCACATGACCATCACAACTACAACTACTGAGGTTACCACATGACCATTACAACAACTGAGGTTACCACATGACCATCACAACAATCGCTTAATTGTAACATAATTCGCAATCATTAATTTCCAGGATTTGAACCGGAGAAGTTCGGAATGGGAACAACCAACAACCAAAATAAAAGTACCGTATTACAAAACAAAAATGTTTACTAATTTAGTTTCCCTGTCAATATCTAGACATTCTAACTAGTTTCCTTCATGCTTTGTTCCGTGTTGCCTAAACATTAGGTCGCTGCTGAAACCGGATGGGCATTTGTCAACCCCACAAAATTCCCACTTAACTCTGGCCAGTCCCTCCCCCCCCCCTCTCTGCACAGCCAGGTCACGGGATCCAACTAGCAAGTTACAAATGTAACTTCTTGTAAAAGATATATGTACTACCAGAGATCTTTTTACATCCGGGCAACAAAGAATACTGCGTCTAAAAGAATGAAGGTTAATTATAACATACATTTAATGGCTTGACTTCCCTTAACAAAAAAGGTTTAATACGGCAATTAGAGGACAAGTGAAGTTACTGAAGTGAAACTGAAAGTAGTCGAAACCAAGTACGCAATAGCGTCCTTTGAGTGGTCCATTCCTCTATGACCCTAACTGCCCTAAGTAGCCTACTACAGATCTATGTCACAAGTGGGTTAACTCTCCCTATTTTGGTGTAATAGTAAACATGATAGTAAGCGCTGTAGCACGATTGCGTAGGAGACAGTGGCTATATTTAGAATCAGACGTCAGAAGGACTCGGCACAAAGAAGGCAAGCGAGGCAGTGTTTTGCTGGAAGGGGCTGTGCAGCGGTGCATGCAGGCGTGTAGCTGTTTAATAGGCTTAAAAAAGGAGGGATGTAATTTTTTTTTTTAATATGGCGCGAGGGTGAGGAAACTGTTTCTATTTTTGGTCGTGATCTCGGTCACGCATGACACAAACGTCACTGCTTGACAAAAGGGCAGGTAACTCGTCATCCGATGGCTGAAATAGAACACAAACCGGAAAGATGGACACGGTATAATTACACAGCTACACACTGCACATAAACAGTGAGAGATGGGGGGGGGGGGGCTGACGCGTGACGTCGGGTCAAAGTTAAAAATAGCAACATGGTCAGTCTAACGTAACTCTGCTGTCCTGTCGACTCTCCCATAGAGCCCGCTCTCTTTATAGATCAAGTACAACATACAGCTGTTTTGAAAAGCAAAGAACCAGAAACGAAAGGGTGCTATTTGCTCAGTTGCTGCCCTTAGGCTGTACTATTTCTTAGCGTTGAACGAACTGATCCAAAGCAAACTGTTTTCTGGACGCCAAGTAGTAGCGTACATACTAAATACACACACACACACACACATTAACAGTTATCTTCTGCGTTCTTATTGTCATGTTTAAGGTTCAGATAAATAGTGCAATATCTGATATGAACTGCGCAGTGGTTTAAAAAAAAACCAATATAGTTTGTCTTCTACAGGGGTGTTTGGGGCCAGCGTCTTCGGACCTCTTGATAAAGTCAGCAGTTTTGGAGGACATTCTCTGGTGATACTTCAGTTTCCGGAATATGTGAGTCAACTTCCGTTAAGTCCAGTTCTGAGGTGAAAAATTAGACGTTGATCGTGTCGGGATTACTCGGGATAGCCTTTTTTTTTTTTTTTAGATAGAATTAACAAAAGCCTAGATCTAATAACTGACGGTTTCTTTTCAAATATAGTGGTCAAGAAAAAGGTGGAGGGCAGATGATGAAAAAGACTCACATGGTATCATGTGACCAGCACAACGACAAATCGATTCTATTTTTAGAATCTCGCGTTTTAAAAGGGATTTGAATTCCAGAACGTAAGTTATGAACTTCTAAATGTTCAAATGTTCTATCCAAAGAAGCAATAACAAAAACAAAAGTACATTTTCTGAAGAAACAAAAAATCCTTCCAGATCAATATTGCTGTCCGAAAATTCTGACAGGAAGGTTGATGTATACAGACACAGGGTTTCGTTCCTCCTTCCTGTACGGTGAAGACAGATTTCAGTGACGTAAGGTTTGGGATTGCGTTTCAGTGCTCGGAGTACAGACTGGCATCATAAAGGACAATCACATCACTCAAGAGCAAACATTCAATTAAGCTACTGGCAGAAAGAGAGGGGAAAAAATACATTGACTCGTTTATTTTGTTGTTTTCAATGAAGAATCAGGGGGGGGGGAGACCTTTGATATCATTGTTGAGCTGGAAGTTTTGTTACACTGGTCGAAATGAAAACGTCACTAAAACATGTCGTTACGTTCTGTAAAGCCTGGTGTACATCTGGAGTGACTCAGACCCACAATACATACACAGGGCAGGAGATCAAGACCAGAACACAGTGAGCGCCTCCATTTAAGAGTGAGCATAGTTAAAGATTGACCCATCGTTTGCTGAGCATGTCAAACTACTTGTCCTGCATGGTCCCAAAACTGAAGATGATGAAGAGAGTTAATGAGATGCCGCCATGGACTGTCCACTCCATTCCTGTCACGAGCCAAGTGGAACATGTCTCGGTTCTAGATGACCGGAAGTCTAACCATTCTAGCACATTCAAAGACAGCCTCACACAAACACACCTACACAACGATGACTTGAACTTAAAAAAAAAAAAGTACCAAATACACACTCTACACACGGAACATATCCAGTGCACATAACACATCTCATTTGTTTCTTCGCCCTAATTTCACTCCTACACGCTGTCAGGTCAGGTTTTATTTATAATGCTCAGTGACATTGCCAAAGTCACGCAAAGGGATGTAACCTGTTTTGTTGTTGTTTTTTTTTTTTTTTTGGGGGGGGGGGGGAAGGGATACAAATAATACAATGAGAATTAAAAGTAAACAAAAGTAGATGAATGTTTAATTATTACAGCCTTTACTCCGCACCTGGTCTGCACTGACTTTTATACCAACGGTCAATCCTCTCCTGTCGTACAACGTAGCCTGAGTGTGTATGTGTGTGTGACAATGCACTTGTGTCACAATGTATTTGTATGTGTGTGTGTCACATTGTACTTGAATATATCCCTGTCACGAGTGAATGTACTTTGTGCAGCCAGTGTGTGTGTGTACTCGTTTAGTCCTTAACGACATGGGATACTAATGTAGGCAGGCAACATTAGACACCATGTCATGACATGTGGCAGCCCAGGGCACGCCGTGACACCGACAACAGGTGTATTTTGGGGCTGGCAACAAGAAGCTCCACTAAATGTTTTGTTGTTTGCAGCTTAACTAGAAGGACAAAAAAATAAACAACACACTTCAGTGCGACACTGATGCAGACGTTAAGAGACAGAATTACTGAGCAGAAAGACGGCTGCGAGAAGAAATGGAGATGAACATTTGGAGGCCAACGCTAAGAACGAAAACTAAAATTGAGACCACACAAAAATTGAAATAGAATGAATTAATAAATGAGAAAGAAGAAAGGGAGATAAAAGCAGCACAAACTTAATAGCTATGTACGTTGGCAAATATCAGTCGAGTGCAGTAAGCTAGGTAATGTGACCTAGATAAACAAGGCAGTATTTTTTTTTCCAGCTGCTACACCTAGGTCAAGGACAAACCTCCTGCCTGCTTAGATAAACAGAAAAAAACAACAGTATCGATAAAAATGTCAACCACGAAAAGACCACATAAACTAAATGTATATTTTTGACTACTCTCTGCGTGATTCTAATATATCCATACATGTATTTCAGCATAAAAACCTCCTCACAAAATGGGTCTATACGAGTCTGGCCTTAGATCAATTGTTAAGACAAATGATGTTACCTTCCAATCTTGAGTTAGATAAGTAATATGACATCAAAGGCATGCATTTATATTGATAGTTATTTCAGTATAATACAGATAACGATGTTATCCTTACATTATGGTGATGAAAAGAAATGATTGAAAACAGCCCATCTTCTGGTTGGTGTCTAAATCAACAGCACATGTTGGGCTTCAAGTGTACTCACTTATGAAATAGCGCTGGTCAAAGCTTACTACAAAGCTTACAATCTGTTGTGAATTATAAGGGCTGCAACCACACCTTACGGGTACTCTGGAATATACATGTCGACATAAGGTATCTAGTTTAATAATAAGGCTTGTCCTCGAGATGAAGGGGGAAGGGGGAGAAGACCTAGCTATGACCTTAATATTTTGCCAGACCCAGCGCAGACGTAGCATTTGTCTGCCGGTGGTCAGTCTAGGTTTTCCATTCGCCGTCTACATCTGTCTCAGACAGTAGATTTGTTTAAGTCTCAAATGTGTATCCGCGAACTTTGAACTCTTCGTCTCGTTTTGCAGCCGCCTGCTTTCAGGTTGTCACTTGTATGTCCGTTAAAGCGAGCTGCCATTGGTCTCTAAAGCGTGTTCAGGGGAGCACCTCTGTTATGCCGACCACCTTTCAGCTCACAGAACAAGTCGACTGCCTTTGGCATAGGTCGTCCTCCATACGGGATGTGACCTGTGACTTGCCAAGCGTAGCTGTCGAACAATAAGCAGTCCATCTACTCTGTCCGTGCCGGCTTTCGCTAGAACACCGCTGTTTGTAGTGTGATCCATCTACTTTGTCCATACGAGACTATACGTGATAACGAGCGATTGGCCCACACAGCCCACAGGTTGTGACGTTGCAGGTCAGTGTCCAGGCCTTCTGTAACGATTGGTCTCGGTCCATACGGACATTCGCAAGAACATCGCTGTTTGTAGTTTGGTCTTGTCCATGATGGAGCGCAAACATCTTTGGTGTAGCGTTCAAGAAGTCTTAGTTGCTTTCGTTATAGTAATCATGTCTCAGATCCATATAGAAGGGATGAAAGAACCAGTACTTGTTAGACATTGATTTTTGTAGACAGACGGAGCAATTTATACTCGTATAGAGGTCGGTGGTATTTCTCTAATAAAATCCCCACCTATATTTAAAAAAAAAAATCATTATTCAAAATAGTTTCACAATAATTTAGGTCCACTGGTTTGATCAACGGTTGAAGGTTTTGGGACTTTGTACAGTTAAACCTCAAGCCCACACAATATCGGAGATACGATGTAGTGTTGCAATGTTCTAGGTCAGACTTCTATGTTAACAGTTGAGCCACTACTTCACTACTTAGTAGGACCCGTGTTTTTGGTAGGGGTCAGCCTGACACGGGACTAAATCCTTACTTGGTGACAAGTAGACACAACCTGACACATCACTATGTCAATACCGAACCTGACAGCTAGAGCGGGGATAAGCTTCCAGCTAAGCCACACATCCACACAAGCAGCAGCACGAGGCTAAATCCACCTTAGTGGATCTCAAAAGTGGATACACACATTTAGACTATAATTGGATGGATAATGGACTGAGCCTTAAGAAAACAAAGCCATAATGAGAATGCTCAACAATTAAAATGGCGAATGATGACCTCGCGGGTTGCACACGAGCCCAAATTAGATGCGCATCGCTAGACACCAAAAATAGCGACGTTCTCAAGCGAACATTCACCTCGAGTAACGCCGTTAGTAAAATCACTAAATTTGAAGAGACTTCAGGACAGAAGACTTAACAAGTAAATAACAATAATACATATAAGACTAACAATTTACAAATACAAAGACACAATCTAATAGAATGCTCAAAAAGACACGAAGGGCACATTTCTTATTCCATTATCTAGGAGTAATTCATATAAGTGCTGCTTCTTCCCTAGTGCTATTAGAGCATGAAATGGGTTGATTGAATCAGACAGGAAAACCAAATGATTTAGCAGAGTTCGTCTAATTAACATTCACGACTAGAGTAACACATGGATACGTGTAGGACGCAATTATCTTCTATTTAGAAAGAACGTCTGTAATGTACAAGATAAGAAGATAATGCCACTCAGTGCTTGTTTTGGTTCGACGTGAAATGTAAAATACAGCTTTTCAGTATGTTCACAGTTCAAACATTTCCAATGGTCTTAAAGCTAGGAACTGGAGAAATGGAAAATGTTGAGCTCGGTTCATTGGGTCGATTTATAATTCGATCTAAATGTCTTCAGCGCTAAGACCTGATTTGTCTTCCTTAGAACAATCCAGTTTATTTATAAGAAAACATATCACTTAAAACAACATTTACAGTCACAGATCTTAATACTTAAGTGTCTATTTCCCTTTTTATATCAAAATTAATTAATTAATCAAATAATTAGTGTTTTTTTTTTTTAATCCATACACGTTTTGTAAGGGACAATGAATACTTTGCAAAGTTTCAACTTGATCCGAGATTAGGAAGTGGGAGAAATAACGTGTTCAAAATTTGTACCAGACAAAGTTGATAAAAGCTTTTTTAAAAAAATCACTAGATTTTAAAAACATTACAGATATTTTCAATGACTGAATCGAGTCCAACTAAAAGCAATGTAATTGAAATGTATAATGATGTATGATGTATTTGAAACTGCCAGCAGACGACAAAGGGAGTTAAGTGTTTAAAAGGAAGCAAACTTCTCCCAACTAGTCAGAAAATAGGAGTGGAAGTGTCAAGGTGACCTAGGGCACAGTTTCGTCTGCAATGCTATCATAAGCAAAATCATGGATACGCCCTGCGTACACAATATGTACTACCCTATGCGTTTAAAAATTCATATCCATTGCGTTGGACACGGTTTAGAGACTTGGGAGCGTATGTCTCAGAGACTACGTGGAGCTGCACAAGTTTCACTGAGGATGTGTGTACTCACTCAATGAACTCTTTGTGTCTGATCTATTGGTGTGAATGTTGGGGTTTGGATTTGAGAAAAAAAAAAAAGGGTCCCTGTAATCACAACCCATTCCCAATTAGGATCAATAAAGCAGACCTAGCCTTACCACAGTGCCATTATTGTTACCCCTGGTCGCTTCAAGTACTATTTATGTATTTGTTCAGTCCACATTAAGAACGATGCAACACTTGGTGTTTCTGTTGGTTGACAACTCTAGACTGGAAACAAATTGTTGAAAAGCAAAGAACTCGCAGAAAGATTCCATAGTTTTAATCGTTTGACCGAACCCATAGAGTCAACCAAAAAGGGACCAACACAAACTCAGAGAAAATATTCCTATGACTATAATTTGGAAAGTGTCAGATTAAGTCTCCAGTAATCGAAATATATGGGTTGAGTTCACGGTGTTTTCGGTTGGAAGGGGCGGCTCTAGAGGTACAATAGCTTTGATTGAATGAAGTAAGAAACAAGATATAAACAAAAATGCTTTAAAAAAAAAAAAAGGTGACAAAGACAGTTTGTGTGGAAACACAAACTCAAAATCGGCCCCCGAACTGATCCTCCTAGGCAGGTAAAAAGGCAGGTTTCAATATTTTCAGAAGGAACATCAGAATGAAATTCTATCAAAGACAAATGACAGAGAAAAATCGAGAAAAAAGGTTGACAGATCTTGTGTGGTGCCCCATCGGTCCAGCAGACCAAAGGATAGGTGAAAGTGAATGTGAAGTTAGATGTGAACCTGGCCTAACTGATGTCTTATAATGAATATCTAATTGATCTAATTGTTTTGTAAAGAGTTCAATCTCTTATTCAAATCCTCAAGAAAAAAAACATTTCCGTAAAAAAAAAAAATGAATGTCCTGTGGTTTGGTATGTCTACGCTGCAATTCACGCGATAATATGAAAAACTACTTATTGTTTGTTTTAAATTCTGTCCAACTTATATGCATACTAGATAGATTTTTTCTCTTTAAAAATATAGTTAACATTTTTTTTTGTTATTTTAGTAGTTAGTATGACAGAACTTACTTAACTTAGCAATAAAAATGTAAAAAAATATATATTTTCACAAAACATCTAGAACTGTTTGTATAAATGTGTTACAAATATGGCAAATTACCATGTCCCCTACTAAAGAGCCTCCCGTGTTTGTTACTATTAATAGTGAATAGTTGTAAAAGTGATGTATTTTTATGAAAAATCTGCTTGCATAGACAATTTTTTAAATTAGATGGTTTACTTTCGGAAAAGAAAAAAGTAGTCGTAGCATCAGAACTTTGAAGGATCTAAAATACCATGATGACCGATTTTCATTTTCTCTTCTAGTTTCTGAGATCTAACCGGGACGGACGGACAGACAGGCCACACAAAACTAATAGCGTCTTTTCTCCTTTACATTACAATGAGGGGAGAGCACCGTTCAATCACTGCCAACTTTGCAGGTTTTATCTCCCCTTTTCCCATATAAATCGAAATTAATTACCACTAATTCATCAGTTTAATGTTGTTGTTTTTTAATTGATTCGTGTGTTGTCATCCCCAATGAATAGTTGTTCAGTTTCTACTTGATCCGAGAATGTGAAGTGGGTGAAAAAAAAGTAGAAAAGAATCCAGACAGACAATTTATATAAGCTTTGTAAAAAGGACAGATAGATCGATATCAGTCAGTCCTGTGGGTAAGTCCATTCAGTCAGGACACACACACACGTTTTTAAATATTACCTCCATGCTTGCTTTTTTTTTTGTTTTTGTTTTATATCATTTTTTTTAAAGAAAAGTGAATTCTCAAAAGTCCTTTAAAAAAAAAAGAAACTGAAATCTACGTCACACTTTATCTAAGAAAGAGAATATAAGACAAATGGTTGTCACTTCTAATCCAGTTCTAGCTACCAGTGGATGTTAAAAGTATAAGGCAGTCTACGAAATTGAGAACCCCCCCGTGAGGGCTAGACTACATTTCGACGCGTTCCCATCCATGGCTACCACATCAACAGCTACGTCCGACAAGTCAACAACCTTTTATTATTTGTCTAACGAGTTTAAAGGTGAACTAGCCACAAAACAATAAAGATAATAATAGTATCACAGTGATCTAGGTGACTTATCAAAATTTTTGTTTTTGTTTTGTTACAGTCAATCAGACGATATTGACACAGTTACTTATGACGGTGCAATCATTCACGGGAAGTAATCAATTTATCGAACCCAAGTTTGATCAAGAGTAACATTGTGGTCAATGTTACTTTTATTTTGAATAGAACCTTTAATTCTTTTTTGTTGAACTAAAGTTTAGTTTCTGATTCAGTGTGTTTCTAAGTTGTTTATGAAGTGAACACCACACAGTTGTTACAGAAAGTTAGACTAAATAGTGTTGCTATATTATATATACAGTGGGAGATATTGAAATTGAAATTTGATGTAAATATTTCAGTGTTAATTCTCTGTATCTTTTAAATGATGCCCTGTTTACAAGAAAACCAAGAATCAGATATCCTCAGAACTGCATTTGTTTAACGAAACGATTCCTTGGAAGAGAACTGAAAATCATTGTTTGTTAACTAATACAGAAAATGGCATTTTAAAACTTGAATCTCAAGAGGGAGTCATACAATAGAAAGCTAGTTCAATGAAATAACATTGTCAACTTTGATCAGCTCATTCTACAGCAGGGGTTCTCAACCTGTGGGTCGCGACCCATTTGGGGGTCGATTGACGATTTGCCAGGGGTCGCCTAAGATCATCGAAAAAATGAATTGTTTTTGTCCATCCTTCTATTGCTGTGTGTGTGTGTGCGGGGGGGGGGGGTCGCGGCAGCGTGGGGGATCGTAAAAAGGGGTCGCCGAGCCTAAAATGTTGAGAACCGCTGTTCTACAGGTTCAAACTTTGTTATGAAACTCTGGGAAGTTTTATTTCGAGCGAAAGTAGAAAAAAGCTTTTTTTTTTCCTCCCTTCCCCTTCATCCCCCCCCCCACACCACCACCACCAACGTGGCTGCTTAGGAAAACACTGTTATCTCCAGGCTGCAGAAGGAAGCTCCCAACAATGTGTCTGATCCTGTCAGATATGTTGTGTTCAGTCCCCTCTACACAATGTAGACTTTGAAATCCCACGAGGAGAGAATGTGTTGGACGCGTTTGTTTGCCAACAAAGAAAACAGAGACACGACTTTGTCCAGGGTTTGTTTTTGTGTGTTTCTGTACTTCAATGCTGTACGAGTATCTGCACCCCCCCCCCCCATCAGCAAGTTGAGAGATTTCCTTCTCGACAAGAAGATGCACGAGAATATAATGGCTAGTAGAAACAATGGGAGGCCCCAACATTCTTTAGCAAAGCACATCTGGTTATATTGATTACATATGTATTGGTGTATAGTGATTATATATACAATGGCGTCTAATGATTACATATTGAAAGATTGCAAGTGATTACATATCAAGGTTGTATAGTGATTACATATAAAATTGTTTATAGCATAGATCTATAATGGGGTATAATGATTAAATATGTAATGGTATATAGTGATCAAAGATGTAATGGAGTCCAGTTAAAAAGTATAGAAAATTATCTATAATGATCACATGTGAAATTGCGTCTAAATACCGGCTAAAGTTGTTTAAGTTTTTAATCATGACAGTATTAATTGTTCAGCTATACTCATCACCGAATGACATGACGTAGACTGAGCTGATGGGGAGTGATTAGAGTTGAGATCATTTCAGCCAATCCACGCCATGTCTTGTCATCTGGTGATAGAAGGACAGATAGCTGCAAGTACTTGAGTACAGTTATCCCGCTCTTTCTGGAGCTTTCTTCCTAAATGTCAAGAAACTCACAGAAAAGCAACTCGTCTTCGAGGTTATTTTTATTTACACGATACGATACATAATGACGTCAGCCCAACGAGAGAGAGAGAGAGAGGTCACAAATGAGCAACTGCCTTCCTTTAACAGCAAGATCTAGATCGAGAACTTAACAAAAGTGTAGAAAAGAGAAAAATAAGGATACTATTTTAACTACTCCAATAGGATAGCAGAAGTTTCAAGCTTTACACATCAAAAAACAAAACAAAACACGAATTAATATATTGCATGAAGTTTTACTCTGTACCATGATTTCTATTGGTTTCATTATTTCCATGAACTATTAATGGCTGTAAGATCTTTGTTTTGATTATTACGTTATGTTGTATTCATGTCTATGTTGTGTATCTAAACTCCAGACACTAAAAGACTATTGAACACTGCTAAGTTCGACTTTTAAAAACTGTTTCAGTAAAAAAAAAGGTCAGGAACTAATACATTGGTATAAAACCTAACGTGGATGCAGTGGCCAAACTTTTTGCTGCTCACCAGAAGAGCTCACGTAGAAGTCACCTTTCACCTTCCTTCGCCACCTTCGCTTGTCTGTCAGTCTGTTGGACCGTTGAGGCACCACACATGATCTGTCGATCGTCTTTCTTCATTCATCTCTGCTATTTGCTATGACTCGAGACTGTTTCAATGACAAGCCCAGCCATTCTTCGATGGTGTCTTCCCATCGCTTTACGCCTGTCTCTATAGGTCAGTGTCATGCATTTTTACTTGGCATCTAAGATCGCCTCTCAACCCATTTAGTTCAGTCTCCTGTGAAACCAGTTTCAATGAGTATTGAGAATGGTGGTTGCGCTAGACTTGTACTCACTAATAGTTCTTTACAGCCGAACATCTGCAGCCACTTTCAAGTCTCCAAGAAAACAATACTTACTGACTTGCTACGTAGACTAAAGTGTCAATGATCAAACTATAAACCCAGGCAGCTAGCAAGCAGTGTGGCAGCTAGGAACAGGGAAAATGCTGAGATTTGTCTGCCTTTTTTTTTCTTCTATTAAAGTAAGACAGCGATCATGACACGTCAACAAGCATACATAACTACTACCGTACAGAGGTGGGAGAAAGATGGGCGCCCGATGGTCAATGATAGAAGACAACTGCCGGTACTCCCAGCCACCTACATGGGCTCTGTTTGGGGCTCAGCCATTGAAGAGGCAATACAGATCAACTCATTTGTGTAAAACATATACATATGTAAATAAAACAATTAATGGAATTCGTGTATGTGTGTAGAGCGATAACTTGTGTGTGTGTGTCTCCATATATTTATATAGTACTTATAGTTTCTAAACGTGAGACTTGTCAGACCTACTTTAGTGCCACAGTGACCGGCATTCTGTAACGCCATGTATTCGTGAATCACCCACTATTGTTGTCAACAAGCGTTACTGACCAAGTTGGTTGAATGTCTAATCCTATTTACCCAGCCATGTTGATGCAGATAAGATAGATACAGATATGATACTCAGTCAACGAGCTTGCATGATAACTACACAGGTGGGAGAAAGATGGATATTTGATGGCCAACGAAACTGTCGGTACAAGTCCCAGCCAACTACACGAGGTTCTGTTTGGGGCTCTCCGCCAATGAGAAGGCAATACAGATAGACTAAATCGTTCATATCCTTAATGAATATGGGTCAATATGACCACACCTTCTGTTGCCAAAAAAACATGTTGTTTATATAATTTTAATCAAAGGATCGCGTGGTGAAGTGTTCGTTGAACCTCTGCCACTATACAGTCAACTTGAGTCAACAAAGTCGGAACTAGATGAGATACACGTGTTTTCAGACAGATCTAGTTGACCTTTTTTTCCACACACATTACTACAATTTAATAAAAACATTATAGATTAGATTTGGGATCATCCAACTATGACGTCCAAATGTTTAAACAAATAAAGACCGATTCCTTTCATATCAACATTAAATCTAACAATTTTGTTAGCTAGTCTTAAGAGTAAAACTCTATTGAAAACATTGGGTTTAAAATAATGAATTTGTAAAGTTTTCGCTTTTACTACAAAAAAAAAAAAGATTTATTGATACTAGATGAGTATTAGACTAGCACAGTCACGTGACAGTATCGTTAAGTGGACAACTATGGTCATGATGGTGTGGTCTTCACATGCACTGGTCTCAGGTAATGTCCCATCACCCCGAGGCTGTGTTATAGGCAGTTTGACATACTGGGCAGTGTGCTGCTGCAGAAGTGCAGGTACCATAATATTGTAATTCATGCTAAAGGTTAGGATTAAACATGAGGCTTACATGTTACTTATAAAACTTGGTGATAGTAAAGTAACAATTCGTTGCGGAATGTTAGCGCTCGGTAAGCACTTGAGACCATTAGCTAAATAGACTGAAGGTTAGGTTAGTCGACACAGTCAAGATTAGAGCAATTTTTGACAATGACAACTAGATAAATGACAGTGTTTACTAGTACTTGGAATTGGGGTAAACCTTAGCTTGGACAGTTTAATGCCTTTTTAAATATATAACACCCACATTTGAATGACAAGAAGCCATTCCATCCATTGCCACGGAATCATTTGGCAACAAAAAGGGACAATCGTTTTCATCATCAAATAGTGTGTAGGTTGTAAGATTTAACATGATTCAGTACCGCTAAAATACTTATTTCAATTACGTACCGCTAAAATACTTATTTCAATTACGTACCGCTAAAATACTTATTTCAATTACGTACCGCTAAAATACTTATTTCAATTACGTACCGCTAAAATACTTATTTCAATTACGTACCGCTAAAATACTTATTTCAATTACGTACCGCTAAAATACTTATTTCAATTACGTACCGCTAAAATACTTATTTCAATTACGTACCGCTAAAATACTTATTTCAATTACGTACCGCTAAAATACTTATTTCAATTACGTACCGCTAAAATACTTATTTCAATTACGTACCGCTAAAATAGTTGTTTCAACTACGTATCGCTAAAATACTTATTTCAATTACGTACCGCTAAAATAGTTGTTTCAACTACGTACCGCTAAAATACTTATTTCAATTACGTACCGCTAAAATACTTATTTCAATTACGTACCGCTAAAATACTTATTTCAATTACGTACCGCTAAAATAGTTGTTTCAACTACGTATCGCTAAAATAGTTGTTTCAATTGCGTACCAACATCCATGCCCCAACCACTGGAGCCCGCTGTTCCACCTCCACTTATATAACAGTCATAAAGGAATGATCCTTAATACATCGCCAAACCGCGATACGTTAGTATTCACGACCACCATAACATTTTATTTTTTTTTTAATACCGGTAACAAGTAATTATGTTTTATTGGTAGCTATATAAGCAATACATTACAGCCAATGCCGAATTTACGTAAGTAGAGGACCTGTGCAGGATTTTTGAGGCGGCCAATATGTTATTTTAAAGAAAGTCTAACCTTTTTGGGCCTGTAGACTTATATCTTAAGACAGTTCAACCATTATAGGTCTGGGGGGGGGGGAGGGGGGTTAATATCTTAAGTAAAATAGACCCACCTTTTTAGGCCTGGGGGCTAATATCTTAGGTAGGACAGACCAACCTTTGTAGGCCAGGGAGTTAAAATCAATGTCCATCACGAGTGTCACATGCAGTTCAATGGAACCCAGTTTCTTTGGCTTCATTGTGCACTGTGTCAAGGGTCAGATATGGCCCGCGGGACGTAGGCATCACTAAGGAAACAACATTTATTAGAAAAAGTAGATGAAACATTTCTCTTGTCAACCTAGAATTACCCCCACCCCCCTTCCCCCACATTGCCGAGAGACAGAGAGAGAAGTTTATATTTTAATGCCATCAAACTACTATGGTATACATCTAGTACCCAAGAGTCGCCGCCACTGCAGCACTTGTAAGATCGTGGCATCAAATGAGCGTGATGAGTATCGGTCAAGTGAAAAACATGACTGATGTACTTACGTGTCGCGAGATTAGATACCGGTTAAGTCAGTGATGCTCGAACTGCGGCTAGTGTGCTATATCCGACCCGTGACACAGTTTTAATCCGGCCCCTTGATACTTCTGAGCACATGAAATTGGGTGGACTTGAAGCCAAGACAAGGAAATCATTTGGAAACTCATGCAGAGAGATGTTGGCACCGGGGTAAGTGAAAGCCCAACACTGGGGTAAGTGAAAGCCCAACACCGGGGTAAGTGAAAGGCCAACACCGGGGTAAGTGAAAGGCCAACACCGGGGTAAGTGAAAAGCCCAACACTGGGGTAAGTGAAAGCCCAACACTGGGGTAAGTGAAAGCCCAACACTGGGGTAAGTAAAAGCCCAACACCAGGGTAAGTGAAAGCCCAACACCAGGGTAAGTGAAAGCCCAACACCAGGGTAAGTGAAAGCCCAACACCGGGGTAAGTGAAAGGCCAACACTGGGGTAAGTGAAAGCCCAACACCAGGGTAAGTGAAAGCCCAACACCGGGGTAAGTGAAAGGCCAACACTGGGGTAAGTGAAAGGCCAACACCGGGGTAAGTGAAAGCCCAACACCAGGGTAAGTGAAAGCCCAACACCGGGGTAAGTGAAAGGCCAACACTGGGGTAAGTGAAAGCCCAACACCGGGGTAAGTGAAAGGCCAACACTGGGGTAAGTGAAAGCCAACACTGGGGTAAGTGAAAGCCCAACACCGGGGTAAGATAAAGCCCAACACCGGGGTAAGTGAAAGGCCAACACTGGGGTAAGTGAAAGCCCAACACCGGGGTAAGTGAAAGGCCAACACTGGGGTAAGTGAAAGCCAACACTGGGGTAAGTGAAAGCCCAACACCGGGGTAAGTGAAAGCCCAACACCGGGGTAAGTGAAAGGCCAACACTGGGGTAAGTGAAAGCCCAACACCGGGTCAAGTGAAAGGCCAACACTGGGGTAAGTGAAAGCCCAACACCGGGGTAAGTGAAAGGCCAACACTGGGGTAAGTGAAAGCCCAACACCGGGGTAAGTGAAAGGCCAACACTGGGGTAAGTGAAAAGCCAACACTGGGGTAAGTGAAAGCCAACACTGGGGTAAGTGAAAGCCAACACTGGGGTAAGTGAAAGCCCAACACCGGGGTAAGATAAAGCCCAACACCGGGGTAAGTGAAAGGCCAACACTGGGGTAAGTGAAAGCCCAACACCGGGGTAAGTGAAAGGCCAACACTGGGGTAAGTGAAAGCCAACACTGGGGTAAGTGAAAGCCCAACACTGGGGTAAGTGAAAGCCCAACACCGGGGTAAGTGAAAGGCCAACACTGGGGTAAGTGAAAGCCCAACACCGGGGTAAGTGAAAGGCCAACACTGGGGTAAGTGAAAGCCCAACACCGGGGTAAGTGAAAGGCCAACACTGGGGTAAGTGAAAGCCCAACACCGGGGTAAGTGAAAGGCCAACACTGGGGTAAGTGAAAGCCCAACACCGGGGTAAGTGAAAAGCCAACACTGGGGTAAGTGAAAGCCAACACTGGGGTAAGTGAAAGGCCAACACCGGGGTAAGTGAAAGGCCAACACTGGGGTAAGTGAAAGCCCAACACCAGGGTAAGTGAAAGGCCAACACTGGGGTAAGTGAAAGCCCAACACCGGGGTAAGTGAAAAGCCAACACTGGGGTAAGTGAAAGCCAACACTGGGGTAAGTGAAAGCCCAACACTGGGGTAAGTGAAAGCCCAACACTGGGGTAAGTGAAAGGCCAACACTGGGGTAAGTGAAAGGCCAACACTGGGGTAAGTGAAAGGCCAACACTGGGGTAAGTGAAAGGCCAACACTGGGGTAAGTGAAAGCCCAACACCGGGGTAAGTGAAAGCCCAACACCGGGGTAAGTGAAAGCCCAACACTGGGGTAAGTGAAAGCCCAACACCGGGGTAATAATAATAATTTATTTATTTATAAAGCGCTGTTAACAAACAAAATGTAGGCTCAAGGCGCTGTAACAACATTACAAACATAAACACAACTGCCGAAATAACAGTTAATCTAAAAAAGTTTTAAACAAGTAGGTCTTAATGTTCTTCTTAAAAGTGGTATAGCATGTTGTCTGTCTGAGATCAATGGGGAGTGAGTTCCAAACCTTTGGTCCGTGAACTGAAAAAGCACGCAGACCGTAGCTTTTGAGGGAGAAACGTGGCACTACTAAAAGCGTTGAGTCCATTGAGCGCAGGGTTCTCTGGGGGACATATGGAGTAATCAGTTCGCTAAGGTACAAGGGCATCTCGTTGTTATATATACACTGATGACAAAGTGTGGCGACCTTGTAATCGATTCTCGCTTTCACGGGAAGCCAATGGAGCGTGCGCAAGAGCGTAGTAGCAGAATCTTGTCTAGTTTTTTTTAAGGACTATTCGAGCGGCGTTGTTCTGTATACGTTGCAGCTTGGCTATTTTGTCATCAGGTATACCTGCTAGCACGGCGTTGCAGTAGTCAAGGCGGGAGAGTATGAATGCCACAGCTAGCGTTTTTGTTGACTCCGTTGTTAAATATGGTCGGATCTGGCCTAATCTGCGCAGCTGCAGATAAAGACCTTTGCAGAGCTGATTTATGTGTGGGTCGAAAGATAGTGTTGAGTCGAAGAAAACTCCAAGATTCCGCACTACATGGACAAAAGGAACATGGCAGTTCGTGATAAAGAGAGAATCTGTGCTTTCAACTTTTGAGACATTGTTCCTAGTGCCAATCTTAATTATTTCTGTCTTGTCTTCGTTCATCTTGAGTTTATTTTCAACCATCCAATCGCTCACCCTTGCAACGGTACCACTGATATTCTCTGCCAGATGGGACACCTCTGAGGGTACTGATGAATCGTATAACTGTGAGTCATCGGCAAAGAAATGGTATAAGATGCCGGTTGGCCGTATGACACCGCTGAGTGGATATGTGTACATAGTGAACAGTACTGGGCCTAGAACTGATCCTTGGGGTACTCCGTACTTCAAAAGTAAGCTTGTTGATTCCGTCCCGCTAACAACGACACTTTGGGTGCGTTCCGTCAGGTAGGATCCAAGCCACTTTAGGACGACTCCTGCTAAACCAAAAGTTGCAGAGAATCTGGCCATCATAATTTCATGGTCTAGCGTATCAAAGGCTGCGGACAAGTCCAGCATAGAAAGAATTGATATGTGGCCTTTGTCGGAATTGTGAAGTAAGTCGTTTAGTACCCTGACCACTGCTGTCTCTGTGCTACGGCACTTCCTATATGCAGATTGAAATTCTTCCAAGAGACAGTACTGTTCAAGATGAGAAAGAATTTGCACTAACACGATGCGCTCCAGAAGCTTTGACAGGAAGGGAAGATTTGAAACCGGGCGATAGTTTTTTAGACATTCCGGGTCAAGACTGGATTTCTTTAATAAGGGCCTGACAAGTGCATGCTTAAATTGCTGTGGTACAATGCCTGAAGTCAGTGAAGAGTTCACAATGTTGGTAATTGTAGGTACAAGCTCATCTAAACATTCAAGGAGCAAGGAGGTTGGAATGGGATCAAGGTCACATGACTTATTTGGCATCTTCAAAATAGTACTTTTGACATAATCTTCAGATACACGCTGAAACTCGCAAAAAGGAGTATTTTGAAAAATTGGAGAGTGGTCAAGCTGTGATGAGAGGGATGGCATGTCATTTCTAATCTGCTCAATCTTCCCAATGAAGAATCTATTGAAGGAATCAGGAAGTTCAGATAATGGGATAGATGACGGCAAACGTTCGTTATTTGCTCCCCCTAACATTTCAGCGGTGATCCTGAATAGCTCCTTTGAAGAATCAGAATTTTCGATTTTTTGTCGAATATGACTAGCTTTTGCGTCTCTAATCATACGGTTAACCTTGTTTTTTTCTCGTATGTATATTTGTCGATGTATCGTCAGACCTGTCTTTTGAAATGTACGTTCGGCACGTCGGCGAATAAGTTTGGCAGTCTTTATGTCTTCCGTCCGGGTAAGTGAAAGCCCAACACCGGGGTAAGTGAAAGGCCAACACTGGGGTAAGTGAAAGCCCAACACCGGGGTAAGTGAAAGGCCAACACTGGGGTAAGTGAAAGCCAACACTGGGGTAAGTGAAAGCCCAACACTGGGGTAAGTGAAAGCCCAACACCGGGGTAAGTGAAAGGCCAACACTGGGGTAAGTGAAAGCCCAACACCGGGTCAAGTGAAAGGCCAACACTGGGGTAAGATAAAGCCCAACACCGGGGTAAGTGAAAGGCCAACACTGGGGTAAGTGAAAGCCCAACACCGGGGTAAGTGAAAGGCCAACACTGGGGTAAGTGAAAAGCCAACACTGGGGTAAGTGAAAGCCAACACTGGGGTAAGTGAAAGCCAACACTGGGGTAAGTGAAAGCCCAACACCGGGGTAAGATAAAGCCCAACACCGGGGTAAGTGAAAGGCCAACACTGGGGTAAGTGAAAGCCCAACACCGGGGTAAGTGAAAGGCCAACACTGGGGTAAGTGAAAGCCAACACTGGGGTAAGTGAAAGCCCAACACTGGGGTAAGTGAAAGCCCAACACCGGGGTAAGTGAAAGGCCAACACTGGGGTAAGTGAAAGCCCAACACCGGGGTAAGTGAAAGGCCAACACTGGGGTAAGTGAAAGCCCAACACCGGGGTAAGTGAAAGGCCAACACTGGGGTAAGTGAAAGCCCAACACCGGGGTAAGTGAAAGGCCAACACTGGGGTAAGTGAAAGCCCAACACCGGGGTAAGTGAAAAGCCAACACTGGGGTAAGTGAAAGCCAACACTGGGGTAAGTGAAAGGCCAACACCGGGGTAAGTGAAAGGCCAACACTGGGGTAAGTGAAAGCCCAACACCGGGGTAAGTGAAAGGCCAACACTGGGGTAAGTGAAAGCCCAACACCGGGGTAAGTGAAAAGCCAACACTGGGGTAAGTGAAAGCCAACACTGGGGTAAGTGAAAGCCCAACACTGGGGTAAGTGAAAGCCCAACACTGGGGTAAGTGAAAGCCCAACACTGGGGTAAGTGAAAGGCCAACACTGGGGTAAGTGAAAGGCCAACACTGGGGTAAGTGAAAGGCCAACACTGGGGTAAGTGAAAGGCCAACACTGGGGTAAGTGAAAGGCCAACACTGTGGTAAGTGAAAGCCCAACACTGGGGTAAGTGAAAGGTCAACACTGGGGTAAGTGAAAGCCCAACACTGGGGTAAGTGAAAGCCCAACACTGGGGTAAGTGAAAGGTCAACACTGGGGTAAGTGAAAGCCCAACAATGGGGTAAGTGAAAGGCCAACACTAGGGTAAGTGAAAGGCCAAACTTCATATCTCCAAAACTTAAGCGCACACTCTCAGACAGACATACACAGATCCCATTCCATCCAAGATCAACTTCGTGGGGAAAAAAACACACACACTGTGCTTACCCTGAGAAAAGATCAAGTGGACAGTAGCTGCTCGTCTGTGGCCACTGGCCAGATTTGGTCTGCAAAGAAATGGAAAAGACAAACAAAGCTTATATTAAGCGTAATTGTATCAATTAGTTTGGATCAGTCAAGTAATTAAACTTGTAATAGATCTAGACTAACAACGGTAAATCTGTGCGATTAGAAATATTTTTACCAATTGTTTTTGTTTAGCGCTTTTTCATGATTTTAACTTTCTCCTCAATGTGCTATGATCCTGTCACTTGTCTGGACCACTTGGGAAAGGGGTGGGGGAGAAAGAAGGGGGTATCTGGGTGATCGCTTTTTAAATGCATGTATTTATTTATTTTTAAAAAAGGAACAACGTGAATTGGAACTCAGGGCTCAAGCCTTCTCAATCTGACACTCAAGCCACTGTGCTAGTGAAGGGCTTATGAAAATAGAAGGTTTTATAATTATCTATTGTTAGTTTGAAACTTTCAAGCGGCGGCCTATAAAGGGGGACTAATTCAGCTTATACCACCATATCAGCCATAGACGATTTCTTTACCTTGTTCGATACCAAACAAAATTATTAGTTACCAATAATTAATTAACTAACCAATTGGTTAATTTTTCTTGTTTTGTCAGGTAAAAGAAATGTGTGTGCAAAATTTCAGCTTGTTCCGAGATCGGAAGTCGGAGAAATAACGTGTACAAACTTTTGACCAGACAGACAGACAGACAGACAGAGTGAGTTGATTTAGACTTTATTAAAATAGTCTCGTGTGTTCAGACTTGAAAGATTATTACATCCTAGCCCAGGACGGCGGGGAATGGCGACGGGCTGAATTCAAACCCGAGACCATCGAGACGACAGTCCAGAGCGCATACCACACGACCAGGTAGCCATCCAATGCAACAATCTAATCAACACGAGTGTGTGTGTGGGGGGGGGAATCAGTCCCTGTCACAGTCAGTCCATCTATCAGTGAATCAATTGTCTAAAAACGATTGATCGATTAGTTACCTCTCACACACCTCATCCAATCTCTCTCCCTCTCTCCATCTTCAATCTCTCTTCATTTTATTTACTCTCTAACTCTCCCTTTGATTTCAGAACCACTTTCTAATGTCCAACTTCCCAGGCAGTCTACCACTACGCCAACACGTTTCCCAGCAGATCACTACATGATAAGATTTCCCCATTTCTTCACAGGGTGACTCAAGAGCTAACACACTAACCAGGAGTAGTTAAATTCTAGACATTGAACAACGTCACTAATCAATACCATTCAATACAGTCAATAATCACGTCAGTAGTTCACATGAATGGTTTCCCCTGGTGACCTCATGCACATTTTACAAACTCCGCATTACTTCCCTTGTACATTTAATTTCCCCTGAGTGTCACTGCCTTTCCTTGTCCTATAGATATATTCTCTCTTATCTTATCTTATATAATACAGACGTTACTTCAAAAAAGAAGATGATTACGTCCTACGCGTCATGCATTTAGTCATGCATATTAACCAATGACTTAAATTCTGCCAAGTCACTGGTTTTCCTGGCTAGCTCAGGCAACCCATTCCATGCTCTAATAGCACTAGGGAAGAAGGAGTATTTGTACAAATTTGTCCTAGCATTTGGGACGAGGAATGTGCCTTTATCTTTGTGTCTTTCAGAGTATTTTATTAAATTTTGTTTTTGTATTTGAAGATTATGGTTCAGTGTTTTATGTATGATTGCTACTTTACTTTTGAGCCTTCTGTCCTGAAGGCTTTCTAAATTTAGTGATTTTACTAAAGGTGTTACTCTAGTCAAATGTGAATATTCGTTTGTCTCTCTCTCTCTCTTTTACTCCGTTCCATAACGTATTGAATCAAAGCTCGATTTGATGAGTTTTTAAAAACAGAAGAAATGATTAAGTTTCCCTTTTTTTTGTGTGTAGTATTCAGTCAAATTTGTTGGAAATGGGATCTTTTTAGCGGCCCCCGAAAGGGGAAAAGACGCTATTAGTTTTGTGTGGAATGTCTGTCTGTCGGGGGCCGATTTTTAGTTTATGTTTCCACACAAACTGTCTTTGTAACCTTGTTTTTTTTTTTCTTTACTGCTGGAAACTAATATATTGATTATTACCAATACAAAAAAAAATAAATGTTGTTGTTTATTAGTCGCAAATATCTAGAGCTAATATACATTGTAAAACAGTCCGATACACGGTTCACTAGGTGAACTAGACAACTCTGTTATATACTATGTGAAATAGTTTGAGCATGTCCATTTAGCAATGGCATTGTAATTGGTAGGTGCTATGTTTAGTAGTTTGACCATGTCCATTTAGCAATGGTATTGTAGTACGTAGGTGCTATGTTTAGTAGTTTGAGCATGTCCATTTAGCAATGGTATTGTAGTACGTAGGTGCTATGTTAAGTAGTTTGACCATGTCCATTTAGCAATGGTATTGTAGTACGTAGGTGCTATGTTTAGTAGTTTGAGCATGTCCATTTAGCAATGGTATTGTAGTACGTAGGTGCTATGTTTAGTAGTTTGACCATGTCCATTTAGCTATGGCATTGTAGTACGTAGGTGCTATGTTAAGTAGTTTGACCATGTCCATTTAGCAATGGCATTGTAGTACGTAGGTGCTATGTTTAGTAGTTTGAGCATGTCCATTTAGCAATGGCATTGTAGTACGTAGGTGCTATGTTTAGTAGTTTGACCATGTCCATTTAGCAATGGCATTGTAGTACGTAGGTGCTATGTTTAGTAGTTTGACCATGTCCATTTAGCAATGGCATTGTAGTACGTAGGTGCTATGTTTAGTAGTTTGACCATGTCCATTTAGCAATGGCATTGTAGTACGTAGGTGCTATGTTTAGTAGTTTGACCATGTCCATTTAGCAATGGCATTGTAGTACGTAGGTGCTATGTTTAGTAGTTTGACCATGTCCATTTAGCAATGGCATTGTAGTACGTAGGTGCTATGTTAAGTAGTTTGACCATGTCCATTTAGCAATGGTATTGTAGTACGTAGGTGCTATGTTAAGTAGTTTGAGCATGTCCATTTAGCAATGGCATTGTAGTACGTAGGTGGAGTGATTATCTTATAATAGCTTTCCTATTGAATGCCCACGCCACTGGATCCATTGAACAAAGACATCACAGCATGGCTCCCCATGGCCAAAAGTTCCTATTTTCCCCTACTAGTCTTATTTTCAGCCCAAGAAATCTTTGGCATGCAGCAATCTGTCGTGGTCTTTAAATGAGTGTATTTAGCCTGACCTTCAAAACCAACATCGTGACCTTTAGAGATGAAGAGATGCTCGTTTGAGCACCTTGATTACACTGCGATGATTTTAATGGCATCGACTTGCCCGTGCTTAACATTGTCACTTGCATTCCGCCTTCCACAGTCTCCTGCAGGAGATCCATACAGCACTGACTCAGTCTCATGATTCAGTCGTGTGAGCCCATTATTGCGCATGCGCGATCGCGTCTCTGAACTCCCCTTTCCACCCCACCCCCACACATTCACCCCTTCGTGACCTTTTCCAACACCACGACATCATCTACGCCAGTGGTTCTCAAACAGTGGTCCGCGGACGCCCATGGGACGACCGTAGGGGTCCGATGAAAGATGAAAATTGTACACTTTTTAAAATAACTTCTTCACTAAAAGCCAGTTATTCCGATCAGATAGTTTGTCCCTCACTACTGTATAAGTTTAGACTATAAAGGGATCCCGGGGGCAAAAAAAAAGTTTGAGAACCTCTTCTCTACACCAGTTATCTAGCCCCCCCCCCCTTTTTTTTTTCAAATCAATTTTCTATCTTAGCGCCAGTTTTTCAATGTTGATCACTCCACGCTGAGACTCAAAGACATCATCAACACTCCTTATGCTCATGGAAAAATAAAAGTCTCAGACAATTCGAGTGCACGGCACATACCAAACTTCATCAATTGAGTTACAATGAAACAAATGAAAACAACGAAATGACAAGTTTTTTTCAGAGCCTGTACGAGTTTGAGGTTGGAGAGCTCTCTTGACGGGGATTAACTATTGGCTAAATTTAACCTTTCAATGTATAGGCTCGTTTGTCTATTTAGACACTGAAAAGGAAATAAGCGAATTGTTTGAGAGGCAATGTCACAGGTGAGACGTATTAATGGGTTACAGGCAGGGGCGGACTGGCTATATGGGCATTCGGGCAAATGCCCGGTGGGCCGGTATCCAAATGGGCCGGTAAGCCCACAGTTATATCTCCTTTTTTGAAACCACGTCTGTATTTTATAAAATAAGGACCGCATGGATGCCACTATTAAATTATTACGTTTTTCATTGTATTCCTTTTTCAGGGGAAGGGGCTTCTGAGTGAAGTATTTTCTTAAAAATCTTTTACAGACCCTACTAAGGCCTACTAATTTAATCTAATACATTTTCTGAAATAATGTAATAGCCTACATCGGTAGAGCTTCATCCTTTTAGGGCCTAAACACTTTACGATTAAATAGCAACATAAAGCCTTTATTCCTTATAAGGACATAGTGTTCACTGTAAACATGTGTACAGCTATCGATACATTATCAAAATTTTACATAATGATTTTGAGGACAGGTAGCCCTAGAACTGGATGTCCATCATATAATATACAATTTATGGGCCGGATGGTTTAGAAATGCCCGGGCCGGTTTTGATACCCAATCCATCCCTGGTTACAGGTTTACAACAAAAGCTATGTGACACAGGTGAGAAAAATGACTGAATTTAGTGGAGACACAAGATGTAGCAGGAACATTTCGGTTTAGCAAACTACAATGATTCATTTTTCTCCCATGATAATTGATCAGTCTAAAGAGTTCTTTAATTGACAAGAAGCATAAATAGCAAAACTTATGGAGAGAGAGGGAGAGAGAAAGAGAGCTCTGGGTAATGTTTATGTCACTTCTAGGCCTAACAAACTTGCTGTATGACAACCATTAGATCTGAGAAGCGAGAGTATAAGAAGTACAAGAACATAAAACATAAAGGCATTGTTCTTGGTCTTCTACATTGGACCTCAAACTTTAAGATTTACACCTTTTCTGCAGGGCGTGTCTGTGCTAAACATAAGCTATAGACCGAGAACCACTCTAAGCATGAACTAGAAACGAAACATTTGAGTCGGTATAAAACAAAGAATAAGCACAAGCTCCTCTAAAATACTAAAGACTACAAGGGCTTGTTTTGTAAAGGCGAGGCGGGGATCTATTACGAACGGAAGGTTCAAAGACTCAAAGATTTACTGCATATCTAGTATCAACAACAAACTGAAATGGAGTGAATACTTTCAAAAGATATACAAGAAAATTCACCAGCGACTCTTCTATCTCAGAAAGCTAAGAAAATTTAACATAGACAAAACAATAATCAAACTCTTCTACACAGCAACTATCAGCAAGTCTAATCAACTTTGCCATCACCTGCTGGTATGGTAATACTTCACTGGCACAAAGACATAGACTTAATAGACTAATTAAAAAAAGCATCGTATATCACTTAAATACAGCTACCATCTCTTTTAGAGCTTTTTCAAGAAAGATGCATTTCCAAAACATTCACGATTCTTAAAGACGACCTGCACCCATTAAACCACTGTTACATCAGATCTGAACGAAGTGGTCGTCTCCTTACCTTTAGGACTAAAACAGAAAGATTTAAAAACTCCTTTATCCCACTTTCGGTCAGAGTGTTACAAGATCAGCTGTGGTCATCGAGAAGTACAAAGAAGTCAAACTCATAAAGCGCTGGTTGTGAATGTGTATGTGTGAGTGAATGTTGTTCGAATTTTTCATCCGTATTGTTTTTGGAAAGTAGTTACGCTGAGGTTGTCAATTGTAGTCAAACGGAATTTCCATTTGATTGGATCAATAAAATTATCTTATCTTATCTTATATGTAACCCTGCCGGACCAAGTTGAACAAAGGACGTTACAAAACAAACAAGAGAATGACAAACACTTGCTATGTTTTTTAAGGTAATATATACGTGTCTTGGTATTTTTGGAAAGGTAATCTAAATGACTTGCTATGTTTTTAAGGTAATGTAGATGTTTATGTCTTAATAGTTTGGTATTTTTGAAAGACCAAGAGCTCATAACTTAAGATTAGCAAAAATGTTTACCCCCCTTTGACTAAAACTTCTATTTATACTACGTTTTTAAATTCCAGTCCTACTGTTTCAAATTGGTCATAACAAAGAACCGTTAAGGTCAAAAGGTCCCGGCCCCTGATGACCGTCACAATAGTATTCAGGAATTAACACTGGAATGATAGCCCAGCTGGTCAAACTTCCACTCCGGTCAGAGCCTCATTTCCTTCGCTCCCCCCGGGTCTACCACACAGCCCCTTCCTCCAAGCTGCCATGACGTTCTTTGTTAGTAAACAATACCCCCCCCCACCACACACTCAGACACTAAGGAGAGCCTTCGAGCCTCTCTCCCTCACCCACGACCACCCCTACACTCTCAGCTCCAGAACACAAAAGCGCATATTACATAGACGGGAACACGCCCCCCTCCCACCCGCCTCACATACATGCGGCGGTCGTTTCCTGCGGTTATTTTTGGTAACGGTCTGTCTTTGTGTGTGTCTGACAAGCGGAACGACTGACAGTGGGGAGACGAAAGGGTCAGAGAAGTCCACCATTGTTGTTGGTCAATCAAGCAGCTCCTAACTAGATGAGAGTGTTGGGGTGTGGAACAGGATACAAGAAGTAAGAACCGCTCACGGACGATCACTTGTTCCTTCTATGGTGTGTGAATATAAGTGTGAATGTGTGTGCATCTAATGGGTGTATGTGAATGTGTGCACATACTGTGAGTGCTACTGGACTTTATTAAACGACCTTTAGGACCTCTTTTATGATGGTCTCCCGTCAGCTCAGGGCATTTTATATCTAGCAGTAGGTCGGTCAATGTGTGTGGTCCATAAAGGGAGGACACTTCTTTTTTTTTTTTAAAGTGATGCTACTGAAACAACAATTGTGAGTGCTTTGCATTCTTAACGGAGCCGCTTCCGGTTAAAACTCCGTTTAATAAGAGTAATTAGAAAAAAGATAAACAGAGGGGAAAGAACAGAAGTTTGTGAGAACATTGACCATCACGCGTCTTCCAAAGACCATAGTACTATCCACCGTTAAATGAGTTCAAAATTTTAATATTTTTACCAACATGTTCAGTGGGACAGTACTAAAGAGAGAGAGAGAGAAAGAGAGAGAGAGAGAGAGAAAGAGAGAGAGAAAGAGAGAGAGAGAGAAAGAGAGAGAGAGAAAGAGAGAGAGAGAGTGACCACAGAAACTGATATTGGAGAAGGCGAGGTATGAATACATTTGAAGGTTTCTAAGAAGTTGTTTCAAACCTGTGTAGTTCAAAAGGAACAGTCCAGGAACATTCTAAATTTGTGGAATAAATAAGAAGCAAGAGCTATAGTTCTGGAGCATTACAAACAGTAGTGACAGGAACAGTTGCTGTTCATTTGCAGTAGCAATCATTCAATCACCTCTGAATCTAATGACGGTAGTGCTACAGATGCTATCAGTTGGTGTTTCTTTCAACTGCAGAGATTCTATCCTTTTATTTAGTAACTTTATAAATATCCTCAAACATTTTTTTTTAAGTTACACACACACACATAGATAGATAGATAGATAGATAGATAGATAGATAGATAGATAGATAGATAGATAGAATGATAAATACATAGATATAGCTATAAGACACATATTCTGGGGGCGAGGTGGCTGAGTGGTTAAGCGCTAAGGTTCAGAACCTGGGGTCCTGGGTTCGATTCTCGGTGAATACTAGGATTATGAATTTTGGTGACACCCTGCTCGTTAACAGTTGGCCAAAGAAACAAGCGACCTTAACATTATCTGTTCTATAGATCGCAAGGTCTGAAAGGGGACATTTACTTATAGGCGTTTTATGAACACCTCAGATTTTATTGTTATTTTGTTTTTTATTTCAGAACACAACACACTCTGTAGTGACTGGTGTGCTCAATATCGATCCAGTCCCGCCAGACGTGTGCACGTACTAATGTCTCTGACAACAAAGACTGCCAGTGCAGTGCCAAGTAAACTTGTCAAAACGACACAGTCACCGCGTTAGCCAGCATGCCACTGACAGATTGTGTATATAGATCTGAGTTGAGTTCCATTATGTCGTGATGTGGTGAAAGGAGACTAGTCAATAAATCACCCACTGCCTCATTAGGTGTAGCAAACATGACAAAATAGTTGTCAAATTAACTGCTAGAGAAAGGAAATAAAACTCCATCAACACCCACTTTAAGCGTCAGTCAAGACATTTGTGTGTAAATTACGGAACGTTTTTTAAATGTTAGATTTACAACACTGTAATCTTCCTAAGTTCTTTGGAACACATTTGTTCCCATAATGAGTAGCACATCCCTTCTATTCTACTACAGCTATTGAGTGCAGCGGCTGGCACCCTCACACATCTCAAGTGAGTGCTGCGGCTGGCACCCTCACACAGTCTTACTAGTAAACAAAGACAAACAAAATAACTCAAATGTAGGGTTTTGATAAAAATATATCTGCAGCTTTCTATACACCATTATAAAACATTGATAACATTTTAAAACAATGCGAGTATCATTCACACAAAGAAACTAGGTACATGCCAGTATATTTAAATGCCCGCTACATGTAAACTTATCTAAATAAACATTTAGAGGGAACCTATTCACTAAGCCGACAAAACAAGACTATGATAATGGGAAAAAAAAAGACAACTGTTTTTTAAAAGGACATTGTGAGTCACTGAAAAAGCAACTTTTTACGAAAAAAAAATGATAGTGGAACTAGACATTTGCTAACAATAAAAATGTTAAGAATGACTGTGGAACTTGACATTGGCTTAAAATAAAAATGTTAAGAATGACTGTGGAACTTGACATTGGCTTAAAATAAAAATGTTAAGAATGACTGTGGAACTGGACATTGGCTTAAAATAAAAATGTTAAGAATTATTGTAGAACTAGACATTGGCTTAAAATAAAAATGTTAAGATGATTGTAGAACTAGACATTGGCTTGAAATAAAAATGTTAAGATGATTGTAGAACTAGACATTGGCTTGAAATAAAAATGTTAAGATGATTGTAGAACTAGACATTGGCTTTAAATAAAAATGTTAAGATGATTGTAGAACTAGACATTGGCTTGAAATAAAAATGTTAAGATGATTGTAGAACTAGACATTGGCTTGAAATAAAAATGTTAAGATGATTGTAGAACTAGACATTGGCTAAGAATCAAAATGTGAAATTAATAGTGCCAGTCTCCAAAGTGGTTTCAAACAAAAACTAAAACATGATCACAAACAGCGCGTTTAAAAATGCAATATTTAAATCTCTTTAGAAATATGTTGTATTATATGTACAAGTCAAATGACATAATCTGGTTTCGGTTCTCAAACTAGTACAGCATGCTATAAGCATGAAAGTAGCGCTATATAAAAGCTATAATATAATTTATGTAAGACTTTAAGAGAAAAAAAAAGCTACAAAATCCTAATTTGCCAGAGTATGAATAGTAGTTACATTTTCACTTAAACACTACTTAACTTTAGAGAAAGTGAAATAATTACATTTTAACAAATGATAATACTTCAGTTTTTAAATTGAAAGAATTCAGTGCACACTGTATCCATCTATCATTCATTCAGCCAGTCTCGTATTGCTTTGTTCACCAAATCCGGTCGGTCCATCTGCACGAAATGACCAGCGTCCTCGATTCTTCGAACAGTAATGTTCGGGAACTCTTTCTCAATGTCTTCTACTATGGTCAGGCTGAGAGCCACATCCTTGACCCCCCAGACCACCAGGACAGGGATGGCGAAGGCCATGTCGTAGTCCACCTGCCCCACAGCGGAGCGGAGCCTGGCCCTGTAGTAGTTTATGGGAGCAGTGACGCCTTCGACATCAGAGAACGTGTACTTGTAAGCAGCAATATCCTCTTGGCTCAAAGGGTTCTCAAACGCCTTCGGAAACCCCAACCTGCCTATGTATTTGTTTCCAAAGACGTTGTCAAAAAACACGAAGCTGTTGAGCCTCACCAGAAGCTCTGGGAGATAGGGCAGCTGGAAGAAAAAGATGTACCAAGACATCTGGAGCTGCTTCTTGCTCTTTCTAAACACTTTCTGCATCACGGGCGCCGGCGGGGCGTTCATGATGATCAGCTTCTCCACCATCTCGGGGAAAAGTCTCCCGAAGGCCCAGCATACGGCACCGCCCCAATCGTGACCGACCAAGATGCACTTGGAGTATCCCATGCCGAAAATGACCTGCTTGACGTCGCCCAAGAGCTTCTTTAGACAGTACTCATCCATGCCTTTAGGCTTGCTGGACTCGCCGTAACCGCGCATGTCAATAGCCACGACCCTGAAGTCTTTCTGGAACTCGCGTATCTGGTGCCTCCAGGAGTACCAAAACTCCGGAAAGCCGTGGACAAAGAGCATCAAGGGCTTGTCTTCTGGGCCGCTGACCACGTAGTGAATGACCACATTGTCCAAGGTAAGCATCCCGTGAGTGCCCAAGGAAGGGTCATCCAGCTGCTTCGGCCTCGGCGTGGGCTTCCAGCTAAACACACTCCTCACTCCATACGTCCAGCACATGGTGGCTATGAAAGCCAACATGCGGAAACCGTGGTACACGGCCATCATCCACATGGAACACTGGACGGCCAACTTAGACATGTCCACAGTTGTAATGGAAATCCACACGATAAATTCCACCCAGGTCTTAACTGGTCCTAACACTTAACAGTTGATCCCTGCCTGAACGAATGCCGAAGTCTATTTCAACGTTTGAAGATGTTTAAACACGCAAGAAGGAAGAAAGTGTAACACTAATGCCGTGTAAGCGTATCTTGTGTTATGTCCACAAAGGTCCCAGCATGTGCGATACCTTTTCATTGCAAGGGTTGCCAATTTGTTCCAACTCACGGCACCCAACACAATCCAGGATCTTCCTTACCTCCCTTTACTTCGACAATCAGACACATTTAGCTTTGACAATATAATCAAATGCGCAAACACTTTAATCGTCATCTAGTGCCCTCCCCCCCCCTAAAAAGTGGGCACCCTGAGGGGCACTGTTGTACACCCTTAAAGACCCGCTGTGGTAGTATTTGACGTGGTAAACTTGGTCACGTGATAACGTTGACACACAAGATAAAAGACTGGCTAAGAGAGTGTACAAGACGGTGTCCGTAGGAGGCACGCCTAAACAAAGCGGTTTGACAGTGATCTAAACCAACCGCCAACCAGTCAAGCCCATAGACTGGAAGTACAAGCAATAGCATTAGGAAATTGTCTGCAAATATTTTTTTTTTTCAACGGAAATAGGAATTAATACCTTTTTAAGACATGCCTCCCCATTCCCCCAACACGAGCAGCAACAAAAAAAAAATGAACAAAAAACAGGTGCACTAATAATAAACATTTTATTAAGTGTTATTTTTTTTTCTGTTCACTAGACGCTTATTGCTTATAATGTAGAATTAGTAATGTAAAAATAACGTGTACAAACTTTGAGCCAGACAGACAGAGTGAGTTGATATAAGCTTGGTCAAAAAGTCGATTCTTTTCCTTCCTCTACTTCAGGGGTTCTCAACCTGTGGCTCGCGACCCCCTTGGGGGTCGATTGACCATTTGCCAGGGGTCGCCTAAGACAATCGAAAATATGATTATTATTGTCTACTCTTCTATTGCCGTATTTGTGTGTGTGTGTGTGTGTGTGATGGGTCGCGGCAGAGTGGGGGGGGGTTGTAAAAAGGTGTCGCCGAGCTTAAAAGGTTGAGAACCGCTGCTCTACTTGATAGTTGAAAACAGAGATTGCATGGATGAGGCGTATTGGCTTTTCCTCGTGTATAAACCGTACTCTGGATAAGGTTGAAGCAAGCCTCGTTCTGAAAACGAGGTTCATGCTAAACAAAATAAAACCTATCAGAGCGTTGGGTTCAAATGCTACCGGACAGTCTGAAAAACTATAGCCCTGGACAAAGCGTCCAGGTTACAGCCATATCACCACTGACCATGGTTAATGTATAAGCAGCTCTTATCGACGACCAACATGTTGGTCAGTTGGCAAGCACCATGACGTCCATTACGGCTAATTCAAGATTTCAATAACGTAAGTTAGGGGCTGTAACCTTCAATATGAATGGATGGCTGCATGGTCAGGTGTGCGCTCGAGACTATCGTCTCGAAGGTTCAGGGTTTGAAACCTACACTTCTGCCGAAGGTTTGTGGGCTGGAGTGTGATAATCTTCAAATCTGAAGGACCATTGGAAATGTACAGCAAACCAAACACGGTGGTTAACATGAAGAGCTATCTTCAATACAAGGGACGTTACTAGCATAGGTAAAGGAGCACAACTCTGATAATACACCCATCAACACAGGCGATATCTAGATCACTAGGCAACGGCTCTCCGTCCCCCATCCTCCCATTTCTTTGTCCTTTCAGCAGGACTAAAGGTCGAATGCAATAAGTAAACACGGGTTAAACAGGTTGGCCTACTTGTAAAGCCTAATGTTTACAGCTGATTAAGTGACTCTGTTGGGGGGGAGGGGGGTCACACGATGTTTGGGTGTCCGTGTGTAGTATGGAGAGAGGGAGGGGGGAATTCATGCCACCCCCACTGGAAGGTCCAATAACGGGAGTGAAGGACAGATGGGGTCAGCAACTAGACCAGCGGCAAAGCCAGACTTCGGCGTTGTGCTTACTGGCCATGACGTCACGTCATTTATATGTTAGCCTTGGTGTATCTGTTATACACAAGTAGGTCAAACTTTCCTGTTCTACTACGTTTGCCAAGGGTCGCAACCACTGTGTGAAAAAATATGGACTGCTATGGAAAGTCTTAAGTAAACCGCATATTTAGGGTCTGCAGCCTCATCGTGGCATCCCCGTGGAATGTCTATGAGACATTGGGGGTGGAGACAGTGCTTCTAGTGGCCTGCCACACTACGTTCTAGGGAGCAAGCATTACAATGGGGAGAATGAAAGACACGCTCCGCTAAACCACCACATCCGCCACGTCGTCCTTCCGCGGGAGCTTTACGCTGTGGTGATTACTGTCTCGCCGTCAGTGGCGGTACATTATGGGAATACATGGGAACCGCTAGTTGATTCGACCTCTGGTCTAGCTGTGATGGGAGAACCTAGGCGGGGCTCACAACAAAGGATGTGATTATATGATCATCTATTTTTACAAAGCTTATATATGGTACACATTTTGAACACGTTATTTCTCCCACAGGAATTCTCGGAGCCAATTACAACATCACAGAATAAAGAGAGATGGCTAAATATGTGGGATTTGTCCACTGAGTTGATTGTACACGTTAGCTCTCCTACGTAACACTTATTCTCGGATTAAGATTAAACTTTCCACAATTACTTCTTGTACCTAACAAAACATGAATCAATTTAAAAATTAACCAATTAGTCAATTAATTATTGGTAATTAACTATTTTGTTTGATATCGAAATAGGAAATAAATTCTACATTATTGGCATATACAGTTGTAAATATGGAGTTATTTCCATTAGATAAGCTTTGTTTGTTTTTTTCAAAGTATTTTTATATTTTGCTTGTTTAAAGGATAAACTTGCAAAGTCGAATGATTAAATCTAGTAATTTCGTATTTCAAAACGTTTTGTTTTGTTAAATTCAAAATTGTTCCCACCAAGTTAAATGAGACTTGAGATTCAATTGAAAATGGTAGCCTAAAAAACAAACTTTTGATTTCACGCTTCCTCAAACACTATTTAGTGACTAAAATACACACTCAACGCGTTTGCAGTAGTCAAGGCCGAAACTTTCCGCACTGTCCAACATTAGACCATCTGGGGAAGAATGACTTCCATTTAGACTAATCACTTCCAACGTGACCTCGTTCACCCAAAGCAATGACATCTTAGGCCTTTGGCCCTACGCCATTTGCATCAAAACAAACGGAGGAAGGACTTTTTTTCATTGCGTCATAAGACGGCACAGAACGTCCAATGTCTTGCGCGCAAGGATCACGCAAGTCTTAAACACAAGCAATGGGACCAAAAACTCAAACAAAGACAGCAAATACAGGACTGGCCAGTGAGCAGTTCACATGACCAACTGCAACACAGGAAAACAAAATCTTTAAGAAGGTTTCCCACTGGACATGTCCATATAAGGCGTGACAGCAGTTTCCACAGAGACACAGAAGCAAGGGATGTAATCTAGCTGACAATGTCCACTTTCAAGGCCACACAAGGAAATCCTCAAAACAACCACACGATCATGTCCTTCGAGTTGACCAGGAACAGAATCGCCGCATGATGTCCATGTGTATTAGTGAATGTGTGTGTGTGTGTGTTTATGACGCGAAAGCTAGAGCGAGTGTCCATTATTGACAGATTCGAGGACGACTTCAAACATGTATATGTCCTCAATGTACATAGAGAAGTTTACCAAAATTTCAATAACAAATAAATAGATACATAAAATATAGTCACATTCGGTTAATCGTACTACAACTTCACTGGACCAGGCTCCTCTATCAACTGATACCTAAAGTACAGAAACATTTTCGTAACAGATGTTCGTTTAATCGGTGCAGCCGGTTATTAGGACAAAAATGGTCGTGCCCAGTAGTGGTTCGATTATCCGGAATCAACTGTATATAAATAATGGAAAAATAATATTTCCTCTGTCTCTTGTTTTTCTCTGCTATTTCTTCGCGAATAATGGTTTCGTGTGGGGTAGTTGTGGGGCTGCATCCTCACACTTCCCACACATTTAGAATCCACATTCACGCGCCCAAAGCGAAGTCTATCTAGATGTACAAGTGTCTGGAAGTAGCGTGAGAGCGGTGCTCACCCGATAGCTAGAACAACTCTCACCAACATAAGGTGGTCGACTCTCTAACCCTTGGCCCGCGACCAAGACAATAACACTGATAAGCTCTGATACACAGGCCTAGTTCTTCCTTGTAAGCACAACTAGTCACTTCACGCGTTTGATGTTTTTCATAAGCTAGAGATATCCTAACGGTCTGGAAATAGTTTTGATAAGTGTATGATTTCGATCCTAAATTTCCAATCCAGTGTTGAAGGTATGGTTAGCCTAACGGTCTGGAAATAGTTTTGATAAGTGTATGATTTCGATCCTAAATTTCCAATCCACTGTTGAAGGTATGGTTAGCCTAACGGTCTGGAAATAGTTTTGATAAGTGTATGATTTCGATCCTAAATTTCCAATCCAGTGTTGAAGGTATGGTTAGCCTAACGGTCTGGAAATAGTTTTGATAAGTGTATGATTTCGATCCTAAATTTCCAATCCAGTGTTGAAGGTATGGTTAGCCTAACGGTCTGGAAATAGTTTTGATAAGTGTATGATTTCGATCCTAAATTTCCAATCCAGTGTTGAAGGTATGGGTTGTCCTGGGAGTTTAGAGACTTGAAAGATGTTTAAATGAACTGAGAAGAGAGTTTCATCATAAATTAAGGAAAAGAACAAGACTTACAGAACAAAGAATGTTTTTTTTCTGAGATCAACTTAAAGTTTTAAAAAAGACTCTGAATAAATCAAAGCTCAGTGTTACTAACATTGTTGGTTTATCGGCCAGAATTCAGCGATTTGATGGTCGCATTTTAAATCACACACAAGAAATCTATCACTGAATAGTGCAATTGTTGTGTAGCAAATAAGCCACGAAGAATTACTGTCAGGGTTAGAGAGATCGGTTATTTGATGCCCAATTCGTAGATGCTGATACCAAGCGCTTTGATTTACATTCTAATACAATGAGCTCAACAAAAAATGGAAGGCCGGAGCTGTAATAGAAGCATTGATCAGCCTGAAATTTCTGGACTAGTTTGCTAAGACAAAGGCTATCTGGTTTACATTGGTTGAAGTTAAGTCACACACCTGATGGGGATGTAATGAAGTTATGTAATGGTGGCCAATGCTTCTAAAGAAGCAAAATGAACATTACTTTTGTTTCCGATTTAAAATATAACAAGAAAGAGTATATAAAATGCGCAGTAGAAACTTGTGAAAATACAGGATGATAACCGATGGTAACCCAATGTTTTGACAAAGAAGACACCATTAAAAAAAAAACCAGCCAGGTCCCAACTGTTTTTGATGAGAACCGCCCAATGTTTTGACAAGGACGACACTATTCCAAAACTACCAGGTCCCAACTGTTTCTTGTCTACACTTGTACAACGACGACTGCTAGACATGACAAATGTGGAAGGCAGACAACACTAGATCTGTTCAAAACAAAGGTATGAGGGTTTCACCACAAATAGTTCACAGACAACACTAGATCTGTTCAAAACAAAGGTATCAGGGTTTCACCACAAATAGTTCACAGACAACACTAGATCTGTTCAAAACAAAGGTATGAGGGTTTCACCACAAATAGTTCACAGACAACACTAGATCTGTTCAAAACAAAGGTATGAGGGTTTCACCACAAATAGTTCACAGACAACACTAGATCTGTTCAAAACAAAGGTATCAGGGTTTCACCACAAATAGTTCACAGACAACACTAGATCTGTTCAAAACAAAGGTATCAGGGTTTCACCACAAATAGTTCACAGACTTCTTTAACGACAATTCGTTCACCCCCAAAAAAATGATTTACAGACAGCTGTCTCACCGACAGCTCGCTCGCGAAAAAAGGCTGACTTTTGGTTCACCAACAATTAGTTGACTGGATTGTGACCTAGATCTATTATTAAGATCAGGTCCACCAACTGTAGTCGGGAAGGAGAGACGTAGGTGTGGAAGGGAAGAGTTCTTGGGCTTATGTCTTAGTCTTATATCTTAGTCTTATGTCTTAGTCTTATGCCTTAGTCTTATGTCTTAGTCTTATGTCTTAGTCTTATGTCTTAGTCTTATGTCTTAGTCTTATCTCTTAGTCTTATGTCTTAGTCTTATGTCTGTAGCAGAGACAGAACTGCGAGAAGAAGAAAGATGCAATCACAAAATACACGCGTTGAAGTACAGAGATACTCTCTAGGGCAGATCAGGTTCGAACCAACAAGAAACCTCCACCTATAGAACGTTTTTACCCATCAGATCTCATGGCACACGCTGTACGTGGCACGCTAGGTTAGCCTCAGAATCCATCACCTAGTAGAGTGCATCTAACAATCTAACCAGGGCCGGTCCTACAGATTGCGGGGCCCTATGCGAAATGGATTGCGCGGGTTGTGATAATAAGTGAAAATTAAGATTTTGTATTAGAAATTAAATCGTCTTTGCATTTTATTCATACTTTACTAAGTAAAAATCACAGTCAAATTAACTTTACGAGCCATTTATAATAAATAGTATTTTTTCTACAAAAAGCGGATAAACATTCAGATCTGCCTTTTAGATTTACTATCGACTAGCAAAATATTGTTTTTTTTTAAGAAGTCAAGATAGATTTAGATCTATATTTGTATGCCAGTGATTATTAAAGTAAATTAAGAATCTGAACTTTTTTTTTTCGCATTTTTATTACATTTTTATTAAATGAAAGCTGACAGTGCCGTTTTACATTTGTAATTACTAGTAGGATTGGCGTTTTCCATATTGAATGACACCCAAAAAAAATACAATTTTGTCTGTTTTCAAGGAGATTTGCATCAGTTTTCAGATTTTAATAATTTCAGGAGATTTTAATTTCTCGTATATTTTACAATTTCAGGAGAATTTCAGAAACCCTTTATTAAGTTAAAAATTGTTTATTTTAATAATTTACCCCTAGAATTCGTGCGGGGCCTATGAAAGTGCGGGGCCCACTGCGGCCGCATAGGTTGCAGAGGCCTAAGACCGGCCCGGAATTTAACATTAACACAACCTCCTAAGATTTAAAAACGCTCTGGGCAAGCAACTGTCCCAACACCTTGACCTGAACTGTGTCATTAAGAAATACAATTAGTGTACAATATAGTCAAGTGTCTGCGTGCGTGGGGGCTGAGTGGTAATGCGCTTTGCTTCCGAACTGAGAGGTCCAGTGTTCGAAGACTGGGATTTTTAGGACGCCCCTGAGTTAAACCCAACTTTAATAGGTACCCGACTATAAGTCGGGGAAAGTAAAGGCGCTTGGTCGTTGTGATGGCCACATGACACCCTCGTCAACAGTCGGCCATAAGAAAGTTGACCTTCACTTCACCTGCCATATAGATGGCAAGGACTGAAAGGGACACTATACGTTTTCGTTTCAATCTGTGTCCAAAGCAACGAAGTAGTTCCGAATCTCTGACCCACTTTATAAAAGGTCACGTGACTGTGGTCTTATACATGGCAATAATGGCAGACTAAGACATAAGACTAAGACAAATTTCCTTACGGATAATAAAGATTATTATTATTATTATTATTATTAATATCTTCCTATGATAGGATGTAGATCTAGATTTAGTGCTAGCCTAGATCTAGTGGACCTACTAAATAATCATAAAAATTAGTGAATTATTGTAACATACTTTTTATTACTTAAAGATGTCTAGATCTAGACTATTTTCATGTTTAAATTACAATGAAATCCATGAGGTCATTAATGTAAACAACACACCCACGTGACTGAGAAGAGATCCGGAACTACCCCATTGTTCCTAAGATATTCCACCCAGACCAAAGCAAATCCGAAATCCTGACATCCCTGCTCCCCCCCTCCCACTTTCCAATATGAGTGGCAAAATCCGCTTTGACTTTCTATCAATGGGGCACAAGTTCAAATCCCGACCCAAGATGAGTTGTGTTTGCTGAGCGCGAAAAATTTCTCTCAGGTACACTCCACAAGCACACACAAATGAGATGGGACCACAGCGCTCTGAGCCTGCTAGAGTTTTAACATAAAAAGGTTGCACTATTTAAAATCAGTTTGTAAAAAAAAATATATATAAGCAGCGACTTCATGGTTACAGACATTTATAACAATTCTACACTTTCTCCATGTATGATACATACGTCTAAAACAAAAGGAATGTGAGATCAAAATTGAAATGAATGTTAAGATTTATTCTGTTGTACTCTCTAAATTATTAGTATTTATATGTGCGTGTGTGTGCGCTTATATATATATATATATATATATATATATATATATATATATATATATTCCATGTGTATGTATTGATGACTATAGCTCTTTGAAATGTAAACTCTTTAACAGTTAGATAACAGACAATCAGGTGAGTATATAATGTCTAACTTTAGTAGCCTCTTGGGGGTGCCTTCAAGACAAACTGATTGGCTGGTCTAGCTCGAGAGTTGTTGACTTGTTAGAGCATTTAGTTGAAGAGTAATGCACACATCGGATCTACATGAAGGCTTACTACTCAAGCTAGTTGCTTGAACAATGAGTTTCTTCACGGAGTTGCCGTGTGCGGATTGGGTGAATGAAACAAACAACACGCTAACATTACTATTGACAAACGCCTTTCAATACGTCTCTACGAGGTCCATACAAAGAACTAGGATCAAGTTCAGTCTTCATCATTAACAATTAAGTTTGTTTCATTTTTACTAAACTCGTGGGAGAGACTCAGATTTCAAGTGTTGAAAATGTATCAAGGAAAATCTACACTTGTTTCTTTGACAGGTTCATAGATTGAGTCATGTTTTTGTTTTTAAAAGTCAACTTTCATTACGTATTATCCTTTACCAGATACCAAAATGGTTTTATTATTGCAGTGCCCAACGGATATATAATGAGCATGACAGAGAATAATGGTAGCAGAACTTTAGGAAGCGTGAGTCACCGTGTCTCAAGATGAGTGTACAACATTAAGCTGTAGACTTGATTATCAACTACCTCCTTGACATGCAGTGCCAATAAGACTATGGAAAGTGAAAGTGTGAATAAGCTTGAAGTGTATGAATACCCATCACCTAGAATAACATGACCAAATACATGTAGGCCACATAGTTCGATTGATTCTCGTGTGTTTTAATGAACTGTCACAAAGTAACAAAGCCAAAACTTCTCAATTCGCCGTTTTCTAAAGCGAGCATTGAATTGCTAACTCAGTCCGAGGGTGTAGAGTTAAAGTGAAGTGTCCTACAGGTTATACAGTGCAGAGTTACGGACGATGTTATGAACGTTATCGGGTTAGTATCTGTTGGAACAGCGTTAACAGTGCGACGAGTACCTTTTGAACTAAGTCTGGCGCAGTCTTAAACTGGTGTCTCTGTTGAGCAGAAAAAAAAGGAATTTTTTTGGAAGGATGAACACAAAAAAAAGCGAACAAAGCATTTCATTTCTAACTAGTCCAGAACAAGAAGTTTGGCTTGCCATCAGACTTACAGCACGGCTTGGAATACATACAGAAAAAAAACAACAACGCAAGAACATCAAATTCACCAGTCTGTTTAGACTAGTGATGCCCAGCCATGGCCCGCGTGTCATATCTGGCACGTCGAAATCTATGTTTAGCCTAGTGATGCCCAGCCATGGCCCGTGTGTCATATCTGGCACGTCGAAATCTATGTCAACGAAGGATCGGACTGGACGATCCCTAGAGGTCATGCTGTCCTTGACACGCGTATCGGAATAGCATAGTGTCGGAATACGGCAAATCGTCGCGAGTCTATGAAATAAAATCATTGCACTTGAATACATCTCCAATGAACGCCATCCATGTCTTACCAACGTTGGATAGGATTAATAGGATCAGGTCTTATCGTTACGATTTCTTCATTCTAAATCAAAACTTGGTTCTTATTACCATTCTACATTACGTACAGTTTTTATAACATAAATACACCCACTTCCTTTGAGCAAATAACAAAATAAAACAAATATACAAATACATGCACGCCTACAGCTGCCCTGATACATTAAATGAACTGGTTTTGGGTTTGTTTTTTAAAGCAACTGTATTAGCGCACATAAATGTTTCCTTTCTGACATGTGTGAATATATATCTCAATGAAACGAAAACACACTCTTTAAAAAGTATTTCACGTGTTATTTAAAAAAAAAATCACTTCATAGTCAAAACATATGCACCTAATGAAAAACAAAAAAATAAAAATAATAATAATAATTTAAAAAAAGCTGCCCTAAGAAGGAAACGAATGTAAGAGAGGGGATACTTATTACTCTTTGAAAAGTCATTACAATTGACCGCAGATTTTGTTTCTTCTAGTTCAGCAAATCTGAACAAACAGGGAAGGGGGGGGGGATAGCTTCGGTGGGAAAACATCTGCACTGATGACGTCAACCATGAAAACAACAATGGTGCAGGAGATGGGGATGTGGGCGGCTCAATCCACATTTTGGCAACGGCTGCAGTTTTCGTTTCGGAAAAAAAAAATCTTGAGCCTGATAAATCATGAAACATGTCAACACTCATTTATTGGTAGATTTCTGTCACTGTTTGCAACATCAAAGTTACGACTGGTGTGTATGTGTGTGTGTATATATCTTATACTATAAAGTAGAAAGTAAGGCGTATGTATTTATGTGTGTATGTCCCGCATAGAAATCAAAACCGTTTCACCAATCTTGTTAAAACTTGGCATAAATGTTCCTTGAGTACTAACTGGAACTGTGACGTATGTATAGTAGCCCTAAAACAAACTAAAGACCTCAAAAAAAAAAGTTGCCCAAGTCTATGAAAGTATTAGTATTTTAGTATTTCATGGATCTAGGCCATGTTTACCATGCTTAGATCGAAAGGCCACCAGTGTCTGCCAGTCAAGAACGTATAGGAGCTTAAATTCGAATACCAGCAAAGAATCAACAATATTACTGCGTATGAAATAGAATGGTAACATCAGATTGAGAAGTCACTTAATAAATGATACATTTCGAACAAACTCAACAAGTATTTGGCAATATGTTTTTATTATTATTACTATTATTTGACACCAACAATCCACTGAATAAAGGCGAGCACCGGATTCGGACTACGTCGTGGTCTAATGAATCAGTTTCAGTTCAGCCACTCTCTCCCCTTACTACACACATGACAAACGTGAGGCAGTGTGGCACCCACTCACGCCCAGAATGCGCGCCGTCTTTGTCGGTGCCAGGTGCAAAATTACAAAGGCGGGTCACCTACTTCTTTTTTTTTATCCACCCCGTGAAAGCATGGGCGCCACTCTCGCGTTGCCCCCAGTGACACGAGTGTGGCTGCCAAGCCGCGAAAGAGCCCCCCCCCCACGCCATTAACATGACAAGCTATAATAAAGACATTACGCTTCCCCTACCTACCGCCGTACCACCCGCATAGCTTTGTAAGGGGGTGGGTGGGGAGCTTCTTTTTTTTTTTTAAATAAAAAAAGTACTTTGTTTAGTACACACATCGCCCGCAACCCTTGGGTCCCACGGGTCTGACTGAAGTGGCAACATATGGCATGCTGCTATTCAATAAGACACACGACCGGATACACATCAAAGTCACCTAGGAGCACCAAGACAGATCAATGCCAGATCCGTGCTCCCTTTGTCTCGGGGTCTACAGCTTTGGTCTCTGGCAATGTGAGCCCATCTGTGTACTCGTCACGAGATAACAAACAACTCACACACAAAGTCTAGGAAGCCACCTTCAAGATTGGCCAATCAGGAACTCACAGACTTAACAGATCATGTCGTATACATTGACTAATCTTAGTAAATACTACGAAATACTTACACGTATTTCTAATTACATGCATATAAACGTACTCATTTAATTTGTATGTATAAGTGTACACGTTGAAGAGGACATGTACAGCTTTTCCGCCTATGTAAATAGTGATATGGATGTTACAGAATTTAGAGAAAAGACCATGCACATCTATTGAACCTTGTTTTATAAATGGTTTTTATGTGTATGCATACTAATGTTTGAAAATAAAATGATACGCTTTCGTGAAACTAAAAAGTAGCTTTGCAAATATATCTAGACTGTAACTCTAGACGTAAGTGATATTTACGTTTCAATAGAGCATATAGTTCTGTTATAAACGTGATAGAAGGGGAACGGGCATACATTCAAACAGCATACAATTAAAGTCGCTTTCCCTGCATACAAAAAGACCACCAATTTTGAATTGGATATACAGTTATGACATAAGAGAAACAAAACTAAATCTAGATTTGCAATTTCGCCTTGCAAACGTTATGCAAGCCAAGAACGCTGACCCTGCGATTCATCTACAATGTAGATGTAGAGCATCTGACGACGTTGAAAACAAGTTAGCACCAGGCCTTGCTGGCAACTCATTAGTTCAACGACTGCTGCTAATGGTGCGTTAATTTACTACATTTCTAGTCCACAATTTCCCACAAGGCAAGTTGAATTAAAGCTGGCAAACAGCAGGCTGACAAGTGCTGACACTCGAGGGGACCATTCACAAGATACAAAGTGCAACTGTCTAAAGTCTAAACACACACACACACACACTTACACACACACACACAAACCAAACAGGGCCGGCCTTGGCCATAGGCAGCTTCCGATTTTTGGGGGCCTCCCAAAGGACTCAAAACAATTTTGCTTAGAGACAAAAAAATGCGATATTGTGCCCAATGGTATCAGGTATGGTTGGAGTACGCTAGAATCTAATTAAATTGCGTGTTTTTTTTCTTCTGTTTATTTATTTTATTTTTCTATTTTATTTGGGGGCCACCACATTCACTTCGCCGTAGGGCCTCCAATAAGGTAGTTCCGGATCTCTTCTTAGTCACGTGGGTGTGTTGTTTACATTAATGACCTCATTGATTTCATTGTAATTTAAACATGAAAATAGTCTAGATCTACACATCTTTAAGTAATAAAAAGTATGTTACAATAATAATGAATAATTCACTAATTTTTATGATTATTTAGTAGGTCTACTAGATCTAGGCTAGCACTAAATCTAGATCTACATCTTATCATAGGAAGATAGTGCCATTATTGCCATGTATAAGACCACAGTCACGTGACTTTTTATAAAGTGGGTCAGAGATTCGGAACTACCTCATTACCTACGGCCGACCCTGGAACCCAGATGTCAATGAATTCTCCCCTCATTACGATGAAACAGAAACAGATCAAAGCATTCACTAAAGACACTCGTTTATTAGATTCGGATCTCGTGCGCTGCTTTTTCGTTTCTACCTCTTATACATTTAATGTCATCAATAAGTGCCATCGAGGGGAAAAACAAAACAAACATCCATCCACCCCGGCGGCACTACAACCCATGGAGGGGGCCCCTGGTCTGCTTTAGCCCATCTCTCCATTCTGATCTATCGTGTGCCTCCATGCCAGGACTCTTAGCTGTTGTAGATCTGCCTCTACGTCATCAAGCCACCGTGCTCGTGGTCTGCCTTTGAGACGCCTGCCTTATAGTTTGTTTGTTTTTATGCTCCACAAAACAATGAGACAAATTGCGCGAATTGCCAGAGGATCACCCAGACAAAAAAAAAAAAAAAAAAAAGGAGAAGAGGACAGCGGCCATGTTGGAAGCCATCTTGAAAGATGGTAACACAGACGACAGGGGAAGATAAAATGGCCAAGACAAAACTTACCATCTCTAAGTAAAGATTCGGTGCTCAATATTCGATGGTTAATAGTAAGACAATAACAAAAAGACGAGCCAGATGAGAAACACAAGCGATGGTAGGGCGATAACAGATTCCACCATCGCTGTGCAGCCAAATTTTAATGCTTAACATTCAGAAAAAAACAACAAAACAAAAAAAAAAGCGATATCAAATTAAGAATCTGAAGACATGACAGCTAAATGTGCAGACATTAGAGCTAACAGATGATCCTACAAAGATAGCTGACAACTAAAAATAACTTCTACATCGTTATAACTCTTCATCTTTATCGCTGGGGGACAGGCCTATTAAACATGTCATTTATCTTTTTTTTGTTCCTAACATTCGGCCTACATAACAATGTTTGTTGTAGATAATATACACAGTCCAGTCACACGCTTCACCACACACACACATACACATTCCCCACAACCCCCTTTCCCTTTCTTCTGAAGTGCTGAATTTATAAAACAATGATCGAGATTTTGAATTTTTAAATTATGATAACTTATGCGTCTAACAAAACTAGTTGCATTATACTACTCACTGACCCGGGATACGCGATGAATATATACAAGTTGAAAGCCACGATCTTTGTTTATATATATGTAGATTAGTTGGTTTTTTTTTTTTAATTCTTTGTAAATATAAGGACCCAAGCCTCATTACATATCACAAAGTATGCTAAATACGTTGGGTGTTTACTCATTTTGCTGATTTCAACCTTTATGTTTATATCCAATGTTTACATTTCCACCATCCCCTCAATCAGATCTCCCTCCCCTTCCGTCTCCCATTTCACCCCTTTCCCCAGTGTGTGTGTTTGTGTGTGTCCCCCCCCACACACACACACACAGGGCCGTGTTTCAACATGATCGACAAATATACTGCTGACTGAACAATGACCTTGGGAGCAGCAGCTGGCTGGGACTGGCGCATGCGCAGACCTGGTAAATAAAGACGGCTTTGTTGTGTGCGCACGATAGGCAAGTTCAGGACAGAAAGGAACGGAAGCAGAGTAGAGGTGCAATGGTGGAACTTGATTTGTTTTGTTCTCTCGCACGCCAAACAGAACTCACCCACTGCCACGCGTCAACACACGACCAGTCTAAGGTCCGACGCGATGACCTGTCCCCAACACATCTACTACTGACTGCTTTGACAAACGGGAAAATCTTAACAACAATAGTTGTTCGTAATATCGCGAAAAACATAATAGAGGGTAGAGGGAGGAATATGTCTGGAAAAGGATTTTTTTTTTTCAAAAAATTGACAAATAGTTCATTTGAATTTTAAAATCTAGTGCTACTGCATATCCATATTGAATTTCCACAAAATTCTGTGCAAACTACAGATGGCCAACACACCAAGTCACGTGCAACACAGTTGGCACATTAACTTTTCTTACACGCTGCATTATTCCATTAGTCGCTCCTTCCCCGGCGAGCCAATACGAAACAAATCACAGTGCACCGTGCTTGGTTCTCTATGCTCACTAGCACAACACACTAGTGCTCAACACACCCACGTGATTTACTTGACCTGCTGGTATCTCCCGAGTTGACAACTATTACATGCACTCTTCCGGTCTAACTGCAGGCGCAATACGTCTGCCAGGATTCAAACTCACGACATACGTGCAAAAAGGTTTGTGTGGGGGTAGGCCAGAGAATTCATAATTATAACGAGAGACTTGTGTACCATTCACACCTAGCAGGTCCAGTCTGTCTACAGTCTACTAATAACATACGCTTTTTTTTTTACCATGCAAAGACATTTATATAAGAATACACAATGAAGCTATTTTGTAAAAAAAAAGCGTTTAAAACAAAGGGAATCAACCCCAGAAACGTTAGACAATGCCATTTGCTGAGTCACTGGACTAGCACATAGGAGAATGGCTACTCCGTTTCGGGCCATGAGACGCATAATAGTGTTTTAAAAGGTTACTTCAAATGCGTTTCTGGACCACATTTAATTCTATTAGTTGGCAGCTGAGATTTGGTAGCAATACAAGTGAAACGTTCCTCTATTACTCCTGCTCTCAACGAGGCTGTGTCACTGACATTTCACCACACTGTTGAACAATGAATATCTTGTCAGCATTGACTTCTGAAGTCACTCAACCTTTGAAAGAAGCACGCGCAGTGGCAAAGGGAACAGAAACAAACAAACAAAAAAAGAGCGAAGCCAGTTCAGTTGTGCTCTCCAGTGAACCAAAGGAGCCACGACCAAAATAATGAGAAGATAGGTCTATAGACCTAAGACATAGACCTAAGTTACCATCATGATTTTCATAGTGGTCTTGACTACAAGACACGAAAAGGCCATGAAACAAGTGCGTTACTGTAAATATTCTTTTTTTCCAAAATGAACCGGAGCCAATTGTAAAACAATGGCATGATACAGCCGCTAAAATAAAAAGAGTTCCTCTTTCAGTCCTTGCCATCTTTAAAGCAGATGGTGTAAAGGTCACCTGTTACTGTGGCCCACGGTTAACAAGGGTGTCATGCGACCAGTACAATGACTAACCGACTTTACTTTTCCCAACTAATATCTGGGTGGACTAAAGCGCTCTAAAGATCCCGAAATTAAAAATCACAGTTTTCAACAGGATTCGATCCCGGGACCCCTCGGTTTGGAGGTGAATCGCTTTACCATTCCGCCCCAACGCCCCCGATACAGCCAGATGTCGGTGAATATGTTAAGTGTCTGTGCACGCGCGAAATATATCTTAAAGTGCAAGAGATTTACGACACTCTGTAAGCGCTCACGATCTGTTGAGAAATTAAAGCTTGTTTAATTGGCCCCTTGACGAAAGTGAGTCATTTTAATCACGACTCGGTTCACTCTCTGTGGTGCATTTCAAAATCTTTGTTAGAAAAGTGAATTCAATTCTGTTGGTTGATTCGGTCTTAGAAAGAATTCACGAATTTCAACGTCACATTGGTTGTCATGTTTATAATTGGTATTGAAATGTGGATAATGCCAGTTAATGAAAGGAAACCAATCAATTAAATTCAATCAATCAGCCTGTCTACCTCGCTCCTTGGAGCTGGAAGACTTATAACTGGTCTCTAACAGACTAACTCTCAATTCTACATCTATTTCTACATCTCAAATAAACTCAAGCAAATTTAAATAAATATAAAAAGGAAACAAAAAAAGGAGGATCTAAAGAATTCAAATTGCTTCTTTTTGTGACCTTTGAAAATTGAGTTTAAATCTTGTGAGCATTGATCGATTCCATTGTCATGATTGAGCACACAGCTAGCAACAAGGGGGGAGGGGGAGGAGGGAGGAGTGGTGTTTTGTCTAATATCCAAGTGTGGGGTTAATAAACTTGTCCCACATTCACCAGGAAGTCATGGGGCTCAAGGTCAAGGAGACTAGCTCTACATCTTTTTGAACAGGTTGAAAATACATTTATAGAGAGCAAAGGACATGTTCAAAAGACGAAGGACAGAAATGTCTAAAAGAGATGTTCAGAAAGCAATAGACAAAGAAAAAAAAAAACATGTTTAGAAACCAACAGACAAAGTCTAAAAAAAAAAACTTTCGAAACCAACAGACAAAGTCTAAAAAAAAAAACTTTCGAAACCAACAAACAAAGTCTAAAAAAAAAACTTTCGAAACCAACAGACAAAGTCTAAAAAAAAAAACTTCCAAAACCAACAAACAAAGTCTAAAAAAAAACTTTCAAAACCAACAAACAAAGTCTAAAAAAAAACTTTCAAAACCAACAAACAAAGTCTAAAAAAAAACTTTCAAAACCAACAAACAAAGTCTAAAAAAAAACTTTCAAAACCAACAAACAAAGTCTAAAAAAAAACATTCGAAACCAACAGACAAAGTCTAAAAAAAAACTTTCGAAACCAACAGACAAAGTCTAAAAAAAAAACATGTTTAGAAACCAACAGACAAAGTCTAAAAAAAAACCAACATGTTTAGAAAGCAACAGACAAAATCTAATAGACATGAACATTGTGAAAAAAAAACAACAAAAAAAAAGCAAGCAAAAAGAAAAGATAATACACAATCACCCCCCCCCTTTCCCCAGGCCTTCTGAAACTATCATATTATCTACCAGAAAACCATGGTGAAGTGGGAGGCGCGGTGGCTGAGCGATAAAGCACTTGACTCCCAAACCGAAGGACCCGGGTTCGAATCCCAGTGAAGACTGGGATTTTCATTTCGGGATTTTTGGATGCCTCTGTGTCCACCCAGTTCTAAATGGGTACCTGACCTATTATTTAGGGAAAAGTAAAGGCAGTTGGTCGTTGTGCTGGCCACATGACACCCTCGTTAACCGTAAGCCACAGAAACAGATGACCTTTAAATCATCTGCCCTATAGACCACAAGGTCTGAAAGCGGAACTTTACTTTTTTTTTTACCAGAAAACCATGGAGAAGTACTTATTAGGAGACAGGCATCATCTTTATTACCAATCTAATATTAATCTCCACGTCTTTAATAGCAGGTGGGAACAGATATGCATGGTTGTAATTCACACAACTAGAAAAACAATGATTTTCAGAAATTTACATTGATCCTTCTGGCTCTATACAAATGCATAACTTTTGTTTCAAGAACAATGGAATCATTCAGAGGATTGCCTATAAACCTTTTTAAGAATGTTCCTTGAAAACAAAAATGCTCTAATTCAGTCTCAAAGATATTGATGTAGCATTTATAGGTCGATTTTTTTCTCACTCATCTGATCATTTATGTCGAATTTTAACTGTTGGACCCCCCCTCCACTTTTTAATTACATCACCCTCACTTATTTGACAACAAGTAAACACAACCCACACAATATTTACACCAATGTCTCAACACACCAAGCACAATATTTACACCAGTGTCTCAACACACCAAACACAATATTTACACCAGTGTCTCAACACACTAAACACAATATTTACACCAGTGTCTCAAAACACCAAACACAATATTTACACCAGTGTCTCAACACACCAAACACAATATTTACACCAGTGTCTCAACACACCAAACACAATATTTACACCAGTGTCTCAACACACTAAACACAATATTTACACCAGTGTCTCAAAACACCAAACACAATATTTACACCAGTGTCTCAACACACCAAACACAATATTTACACCAGTGTCTCAACACACTAAACACAATATTTACACCAGTGTCTCAAAACACCAAACACAATATTTACACCAGTGTCTCAACACTCCAAACACAATATTTACACCAGTGTCTCAAAACACCAAACACAATATTTACACCAGTGTCTCAACACACCAAACACAATATTTACACCAGTGTCTCAACACACTAAACACAATATTTACACCAGTGTCTCAGAACAGAAACACATTTGAAATGACTTTTTCAAATCTATATGTATTAGGCCCAAAGGCAGTGCTCTTTTTTTTCATTTGGTGTTAAATAACTTTTTTCCCCCATGCAGCATATAAAAAATCAAATTGATTCCTATATAGAGAGAGCACACACATCACACTTGAACAGTAAAGATTTGGACCTACCTTCAAATGCTGATGCATACAGAACCGACACACTTGGTTGAAGTCATCTGAAGAGCTCTTTGTCATGAAAGATTTTTTGGGCTGAAACAAAAACCAAAACATGTAGCTTAACATGAATGTAATAGTTTTGTTTATCAAACAATAAAATATTGTAAAATAGTAGAAAAAGAATTTTGGCTAGGCTGTTCAATCTTGTCAATCCCAAAGTGAGACTTGATTATAGTACCTTGTGAAGTAGAATCCCTCGTCAAAACCTTAGAAATGTTCAATCCACCAACTTACTCTGTATCCGAAACCCCATTAGTAAATGTACATAATCCAGTATTTACTGTATGCTTTGAGTTGAATTTATGGGCTTAAAGGATCCCTTAATGCCAGTATGGAATAAGTCAAACTCCAGACTAAGACTATCAAACTACTCCAAAATGCAGATTACATTGTTTGGAATAAAAATTCTGAGGATCTGCATATACATAAGGACTGGACTAAAAATTCAATTCAACACAGGTAATACAGAAAATTTTACATTTTAAAAAAATTACAAAGACACAGAACACAAATGGAAGGCACAGTGGCTGAGTGGTTACACACTTGGCTTCTGAACCTGGGTCCCTGGATTTTTAGGGCATGCTTGAGTCCAAGTAAAGTAAAGACATTTGGTTGTTGTGCTCGCCACGTGACACCTTGCTCGTAAACCGCCGCCCAGAGAAGTGGATGACCTTAACCTTTACTTTTTTTTTCTCTAGAAAACAAAAAATGGACTAAAGGAAATTGGTTGGAATAAAAATTCTGAGGATCGGCAGAAAAACCACTACTTTCATATGCACGAGGACTGGACTTATAACAACTTAACACAGGTAATACAGAAAATTCAGACCATCTTCAAGCATCCTAAGAAACTAAGTATTTTATTCAAAGCAGGTAATACAGAAAACAACCATCTTCATTCATCCTACTGTACTAAGGGTTTGATTCAACACTTGTAAATATTTTTCCAATTCCAGTTCTACCAAAATCAGAATCTGAAAGCTTAAAACCCAAAGTTATAAAATATAACACTCTAACATCTACTACCCATATTCTGAAAACTGAAATTTTACCTTTATTTCAATGCTCAATGTAAATACAGGCTCTCCGTCACTTTTAACACTGCCAGCCATGCTGTTCGTAGTATCCAAACAACTTCTGACTTCAGAGACATCTTGAACATCCCTAATATCCCTAAGTTCACATATATGCAGGGATGAATCTTCCATCCTCTCGTTTCCAAGATAAAAGGCACTGCTGAAGGAATAAGAATCAACCTCATCTACCTCATCACCGGCTGAAGAATTAGCATCAAGACTGTCGTCTAAATGCTCAGCAATGGGACTTGATTCCTGACTGTCTGCCGAGCAACAGCTATTGCTGCGTCTCAGGTCCTCCTGGCAAATCGGGGAATTTAAATGCATGCTATTCCCAAAAGAGCTGACTGCACTAGATTCATTCAAATCAGAGTTGCACACAAAGCAACAATCTGGCAATACCAAGGCACACTGAACATCAGGATCCACATTGTCAGCTGGAGAATTTTTTCTGTGAGCTGTAACATGAAAAAAAAATTATTTCACAATTGATTAAAAAAAAAATAATGTAAAAACCTACAAATAAACCAGAACTAGATTTAAATCCTTTATTAAACAGAAGTATGATAGTCTTACCTGGCCTAGCTTCTCCAGCCAATAAAACTGCCTGCTCTCCAAATTTTTTGTGTAAAATTTTAAGATTCTGTTAGAGAATAGACAAGAGCGTTACTAAGCATAAACAATTATGTAGAGATAAACAACTTACATTGTACTAATGTCTTTCACTCTAATTTCTTCTTCACTTAAAAAAAAATAAAATAAATTAGTCTTTTTTTTTTAAACTGAATAAATAAATGTAGATTTTCATTAAGCATGTAACAAAAGACAGCATTACAAGACACAATTAGTATCACATAGCGCATCTTTCAGATATTGCAATATATATATACATATATACATATATTTAGTCACACAAGAAGTTGCAAAGTGAAAAGATCGTCTCTCAAGACGCAAAATGCCACACAGGGATATATATATATATCAGATGACGTGAATGTTATCTATTTCTATATGAGTTTCATGCAACCAGTACAACAACCAACCGCCTTTACTTTCCCCAACCAATGTCAAGTACCCATTAGAGTTGGGTCGACTCGGGGGCAATTTAAAAAATCCGAATATTCCCCACGATTCAAACCTGAGACCCATTGGCTTGGAAGCCAAGCACTTTACCACTCAGCCAGCAAACCCCTTATTATACTGTCAAAAATAAAGCACAATGAAGACAAAACTTTTAAAACACTAACCGGTGTGACAACATAACGTGATGACAGTAGAGGTTTCATGATATTATTCATGTAGCTGATGACTTTCTCCAACTCTTTGCGCACAAACATGTTGATCTTATGCTGAGTTTGAAAATCCACAGATTACAAAAAAATAATATCTTAAAAATACAATTCAGCAATTTTGTTTTTGCAAATAGACATAAAAAAAACAAAAAAACTATAACGACCTGTTATTATATTCAGAAATCTTACCGATAATTCTTCATCATGATTAGTGACTGAGGCTCTAAGAAGTTTCTTTACTTTCCTAGTTGCATTCGACTTCACCAGTCTATAAACTTGTCTAGTCTATAAAGAAGTAAATATTACTTAAGTACTGAACAGGATTAGGGAATACGAAGTTTATTTAGTGAGAGGGTTTATCAATTTATACATTTTTTTTAAATTTAATATTGTAAAATAAATCTATTTCTTACTTATACAGGCTTGAGAATAATTTTGTAAATTTTAAATACTTAATACAGTAATTTATATGGCTAAATGAGAGCTTATTATGACACAAGATATGGGTTATACATTAATCGTTTCAGAACTTGCGATTTATAGGGCAGATGATGGATGTATAGGCCAATACGATATTTCTATAACACATATATAAAAACTATATTAATTTTAAAAGGTATTTTTCTGAAACTAGTTAAATATAAATCTAATTAATAATTTGAAATCAAGTTAATTGGTCTTCAGAAAACACAAACTAAACTAGATTTTACACCTAGAACTATATAAAATCTTAAGTTTATAAACTATAATGGACTATATTATTATAATTATAATACATAAATCATGAAATTATTATATCTATACTTACAATAGACCTAGATTACTAGATAGATCTATAAATGAAGCATCATGTAATCTAGACCTATAATAATCGAAATCTAGATTATTCTAGATCATCTTCTATTATCTTATCTACATCTGATCTACTAACTCTAATCTAAAGATTTAATTATTTAATCTATTAAATATACTATAGAAATCTATACTATAGATATTTTACACTATATTATATTTTATTTATTATATTATAATATTATATAATTATACATATTTATAGACCGAGATGTTAATTGTTAATACTTATTAATAAATAAATAAATTATGGCTTTTATGCTTATTATCATGCTCAGAGCGATTAGGTCCAATCTCAGTTGTGGACCAGTGGGGGGAGGGGATATCTAGGAGAAGGTTTTTCCATGCTGCCTTCAGGCGCTCAGTAAACACAACTCTGCCCGAGTAGGGTGTCGAACCTCAAGCCCCCTTCATAGGTAGCCAAGCCTCGCCAATTTCAAGCGCACTTAGCCTCTTGACCATGATTAATAGAGCTAATAATAATCTAATTTTAGATATAATCTAGAAGTAGAATATAGATTTATATAAATATAAGTCTAGTCTATGTCTATGTATATATTTTAAATATTTAAAATATTATATTTATAGAATATAGATCTAGTAGATCTACTAATATTAATAAATGATAATGCTAGGTCTAGTACTAGATTGTGACTGTCAGTCACTGTCTAAGTCTAGATCTAGATCCAGATTCCATTATTTTAGATTTTATTGTTTTATTACTTTTATATTATATGAATCATAAACTTGACAGTCTGGACTAAAACAAAATCATCAATTTCATAATTGAATCATTATCAATCAAATCAATGAATCAAGAATGGTCACAATCAAAATTCAAATCAAATACATCATGTCATAATACATGTATTTGTATCAATCATTCAATCACATTTCATTTTGCATTCAATTTGACATGATAATATACTTGATTCGATCGAGCATTTCATTTCATTTGTCAACAGATTTACAAATTGTAACAAATCATTTGTTATTTAGTTATTGTTAGTAATTACTAATTCAAATGTTACTCAAGTTACTGTAATTTACAATTACCTGCGGATCGGCAAAAACCATAGCACAATTACCTTCTCCCCTATATTCTAAATTAAAATATTTATCCATATCAGAGAATCTAATGATTTAAATGTGTAAATCAAGTCTTTAGTCTATAATTAAGTTTATAGATCTCAAAACAAACATTATTTATAACAAGATACAATAATACATGCTTAGAACCGGATACTGAATTGGGGAGGTCACTCTGTCGCATTGTGGCCAACTTGTAGCAATTAATAATGATAATAATAATACAAGAAATCAGATTATAAAAGAATAAGCAAATAGAGCCCTTAAAATACTTAATGTGTAAAATATGCATGGTGATCTATTTCCCTTGTTCATTTTTCTTAAAATCAAAAATACAAAAAGATTGGGAAAAGGAATAATCCGAATAATATAGGCCTATACGTATAGGCCCATACCTTCTTTAGTGTTTCATCTCGTGCGTATTTTTCACTTCATGTGTTATCGTGTCAGTGTAGGACAACTTGCCATTTTTTGATTCAATCTAGATCTGATCTAACAGGTCTTAGAAATATATTTACACACAAATACATCTATAGATTTTAGACATAACCTTGTTTGAAACTATCTTGGCTTTGGGGGCCACGCTGCAACATAATAACTTGTTACCCCCCCCCCTTAATGTTTTTCCTTTTTCCTTGACTAAAATATTTTAATTGTGTAAACTGTTTTTGCATGTTTCGGATGTTCCTTCGGAGTTGAAGATAATAGACCTACTACTTCCTAGTCTAAACCTCCCGCAGGACGACGGGGGATGGCAGCTGGCAGTAAATAAGCCCAGGACCACCGAGACGACCAACGACAGTCCAGCGCGCATACCGCATGGTTTACTAAAGTTTACTGCGATGCTAAATTTGTGGATAGTAGTACTTTCAAAAAAGAATAATAAAATGTTCTCAATAATATAAATTCACGATAATATTTAGGCTTGTCTTCGAGTATTTTACGTGGCTATAGAAGATACGCAGTTCTAGCAGTGATCAACATATTTAGCCACATCATTGCAGTAGCCTACAGACACAACCATTGTTGGACGTTGGTCGGTTTAGGATAGTTTAGATACTCTTTCCGCATCCCACATCTTTCCTCGGCTATAGATTTCCTTTTAGTCTCTATGTGTATCATGCAGCCTTTGTAATAAATCTTCAGCTGTCGATAAAGTTCATCAATAAAATACATAGATCTAACAGATTAACGACTCCGTCTTGACTGTAGACCTAATGTTTTTAAAATTAAAATAATATACACTTATGGAGTCAAGGGCTATCTAGGTATCAAGATCGGCCCTGAAATTACAATATAGGCCTCAGTCCGGTCCACATGTAAGTTCCGACCCTAATAATATGCAGCTAAAAGTTTAACATAAGTAACTTATTATAGTACAGCTTAATTAAAGGATTACCAGATGCCCTGCAGAAGAGGACATGTTCTCCTTTTTGAGGTCGCGTCCTCCGTCCTGCAGGCATTGGCCTAAAGCTTGAAGATGTCCGGCTTTCACTCTGCTGCTGACTACAATATACTACACTATACCACGTACATTATCTGTCACTCGAATTCAGTATGTCTAAATCTACTTCATATCTTTTGGTTTGTAAATACAAGTAAAATCTCTAATAATTCTCATGCATGAAGATACCTTCTAGAGTTGTTTTTTTTTTTAAGTCAATACCTTCTTATGTATACAAATTATAGATTTATAGAGTGATTATTATTCTCTTTATAATTTATGAGCCTGAGTCAGCCAGGAAAACTAACGACGCAGCAGATTATAAGTAATTAAATTGACTAACATATATGCATGATTAGATTGACACAAAAAATGCGTAGGACGTAATTATCTTTTTTTTTTTTTTTGAGGTAACGTCTGTACTCAGATAAGATAAGATAAGATATATTCTTATGATAGACCTAGAAGAAGACGAGCAAAAAGTTCCTGAACATTAATTTATTCAACTCTTTAATAATATAAAGCCTACATGCGGAAATGACCCAAGACGTAGGCTATAGTACGTTCAATATACATTTTTTCTAGTTCTCCAGCCAAATTTAAATTTATTTATTTTTTATGCTTTAAAAATTATAACGGTCAAACTAGAGTTTTCTCTGTGTGGCCAACAAGCTAGTAATTCTTTTCCCAACGATATACATCAATATTAAATTTCTAGGAACATCGTTAGAGCCGTTTTCAAGATCCGTATCCATCATGTGTTTTTGAGTTTTCACTCTGAAGTTTTTAGATTCCACGAAGGTGCGAGTTGAATAGATGTATCGTGATAAAACTTGAGTTTCAAAACTTTCTTCCATTTTTAATCATTCTTGTTTGCATAGACAATCCACACATACTTTATGTACTTACCATCACAGCCCATGATCCAGTAGCGTAGCAAGGTACCCTGGGCCCGGGTTCAAGAATATCTTGGTGGGCCCCCCTCCCCCAAAAAGACGAATGTAGTGTGTGACCAAAATGTTGATTGATCTGAATGTATTGGTACATCTACCTAAAGACATTCCAATGCAGTTGCAGTGTAGCCTTTTTTTTTTTAAATAAGTAGACCTAATTATATCATTACGTTTGATTCAGTTAGGACTCCAACAAGTAATAGTGTCTTAAAAGTCATGTTTATACAATTTCTAAACATAATACACCTACTTAATAAGCAGACAACGGCTTTGTCTTCAGCAGATGTGGAAAAATATGCAGGTCGCAACTGGCTTTGTGTAGTCACGTGAAAGACTGCACTCATCCTTAATCTTCCGAATCGAAGACATTGCCATTATTATTATTTTACTGTATTTTTCCTTTCTTTGAGTTTCTACTGAAAGTGTGACAACTTTGTTAGAGTTATCCAGCCGTTGCTTTCTAAAGCCGACTCTTCTTTTCTATGAGCTTGTAGGTTTAGAAACAAACGTGTGTGTGTTGGCGGGTCTTAATAAGCTTTTTGGGCCAGCACTTCCGCTGCGTTGTTCATATTGAGCACACCGAAAAAGAAACCTAATGGTAATTAGACATCCTTCATAACTGTTCCTGATACACACTTTACACAGCGCATCTGTGAGGATGCAAGTATTAAGGCCCATGCTGTGGAAACGTCTTTCATCCCAGGCACCATGTCACCCGCATGCCAGATGGTAGAATCCCGAAAGATATCTTATATGCTGAGCTTGTGGAAGGAGTCAGACCCAAGGGCCGCCCAAGATTAACATATAGAGAAGTCTGCAAGCGAGACATGAGAGCCACTGGCATCAGCGAAAGTATGTGGGAAAACATAGCCAAAGACCGGAGTGCATGGAGACAGACTGTGCGTGCTGGGACAACCCTCGCTGAGAACAAAAGAATTGAAGCGGCCTTAATCTAGAGGGAAAAAAAAAGAAAGCTGCCCTGTCCGCTAGCCCTGAATCAGAGGCATACACATGTATGAATTGTGGCAAAGTCTGTCATTCTAGAATTGGCTTGATTAACCACACCAGATTCTGCCCCGTCTCAAGATTAAACCAAAACCAGTGACTCATTTGGGCGCATCCATTGCCTTTCGAGACAAAAGGAGCCATATACCATCCACTGCAGCAGGTTTAGTTGCCTACAGATTAACATTCCGGGCCCCAAATAGTCAGTCGTATGTCAAGCCCTCAGCCCCTGTGGATGACATAATTAAGTGGTCATCATCAAGAACGAAGGACTAACAACAGCCTCTCCCGATTTCCATATTGGCATAATAGCCAAAACAACCATCACTGGGTCTCTTCTTGTACATCACAGATATTCCTTCCAAAGATACTTAGGCCTACGTCCTACGGTACGCGACACCCGTATCTGTGTGTTGATCTAGTCGTGAATGTTAATTAGAGAATATAACTTCTACTAAGTCATTGGTTTTCCTGTCTGAGTCAGGTAAACCGTTTTTCATGCTCTAATAGAGCCAGGGAAAAGGACCATTTGTCGGGTCAATGTATGGGGCGCAAGATGCCACACATAGGTCTTTTCATTGAACTTCCCTTTTCTTTTTAATAACCAGATGTAAAAATGTGAGATTAGTTTGACATTTACATTGGCCTCTTTCTAGTATACACTGTCTGCGCATGCTTGAATAATAAATAGCCTATAAATGATGAGAACACGCACAAATACATTATATAATAAGCTCTTATTTCGGGGGTCAAAGATAAGCACAATTACATTTTCTATGAACTCGAAGATGGCAGTGAAGTCCATTTTTAAATTGGAAAGGCGCAGGAAGGTTGGCTATATAACAACATTCGAGTTGTCTTTAAAAAGATAAATTATAAGGTTAGATGAAAATTATAAATTTGATGAGTATGGTGAATCTAATTTAAAAAGAAAAACAACAATTCCTAGATGGGCATATCATGGCATAAGTAGATCTACCATCTACTAGGCTGCCTTTGTGCTACAAGCCATAACAAGAAGCCTACCGTAGTCTAAAATTGAAGGCCTACATATTTCAATGTTGAATGGCATATTAGCATATTGTTTCTTGATAAGATGTGTTGTTTTTTTTTTTTGCTCAGAATTTATTCACACAATTCATTTAGCATTATTTAAAAGAAATATTCAATTTCAAAATTCACAAAAAAAAGCCTACCATATTTCTAACGTAGGCCTATGTCAAGATTCTTTCATAGACTCTTAACCCTTAAGATGCGTGTGGTATTTAAGCCTCTAAACATGAACATAGTAATTTCCTTTTGTATGTCTTCATTGTAAAATAGCTCAGCACTTTAAGGGTTAAGTTAAAACAAATTTCTATTTCATTTTTTTTTCATTATTTTTTCTACTTCGTAAGTGAAAAACAACAACAACAACAAAACAACAAGGTTACAAAAACAGTTTGTGTGGGGACACAACCTCAAAATCGGCCACCGAAGTGGTCCACCCAGACAGGTAAAAAGGCAGGTTTCAATATTTTCAGAAAGAACATCAGAATGAAATTCTATCAAAGACATATGACAGAGAAGAATGAAGAAAGAAGGCTGACGAATCTTGTATGGTGCCCCATTGGTCCACAGACTAAAAGATAGGTGAAAGTGAAGTTAGATGTGAAACTGGCCTAACTGATGTCTTATAATGAATATCTAATTGTTTTGTAAAGGGAGAATCTCTTATTCCTAAAAAAAAAAAAAATTATTTCCGTAAAAAAAAAAAAAAAATCCTGTGAGTATAGTTCCACGGTTCAATGTTCTATCGCCATAAAGCAGGGGTTCTCAACCTGTGGGTCGCGACCCCTTTGGGGGTCGAATGACAAATCACCAGGGATCGATTAGTAGCCTACCCCGGAAATTCGTTGTTTTTTTTTTGTCTATTCATCATTGGCAGTTTTTTGTTGTTGTTGTCCATTCTACCGTGCTGTAACAAGCAGATTTGAACCGTACTTTACGGTACTTTGTATTCAAACTAGTTCCTGTCCCGTTCTGTTGGAGATTGTGTTGCGCCATCCAAGAACAAATGTTTGCGAAACAAAGTTATCCAGCTTGATAATTTTGAAACCCAAATTCAGAAGCAGACTTGAAGCAGAAGATGACATTCGTTGTGCTACTGAATTCCTGATCTGGTGGAACAGAAACAAGCTCAACCTTCGCACTACCATTGGCGTGTCTGAAAATACTGTCGAAACACTATCTCTGTAACAATGTAGTTTACTGTATCAAAGACTGTTCTCCATACTTTATTTGTCAAATTGTCACAAGTATGCAATATGTAAAATGTGAATACGCTATAGAAAAGTAAATAAATGCAAGTCTGAAAGATAACCTTTTTAAAATTATTGAATTATGAGCACAAATATATTTATTTGTAAATGAAAAAAATATATTCTGGTTGGGGGTCGCCGCCTAGTGGGAAATTATATTAGGGGGGCGCGGAACTAAAAAGGTTGAGAACTGCTGCTATGGAGTAACGCTGCAGTTCACGCGATAATATGAACAACTACTTATTAATTGTTGTTTTAAATTGTCAAACTTATATGCATACTAAATAGATTTTTTCTCTTAAAAAAAAGTAATTATTTTTTTATGTAAATGTAGTAGTTAGTATAACAGAGCTTACTTATGCAGCAATAAACAGCACACTGTGACAAATTACGTCTTATGAAAGGAATCTTTTTCCTTTGCAATCCTTGTGTGACTTAAGAGGCCAATCCTTGATGCTCAGCTGCGGTCACAGTTGGGCATCTGTAATCACCAGGCGCAGTTGTACTTTCATCATAATGTTGTATATGGCATCTGGAATCCGGGACCCTCCCTTTATGATGCTCTCCATGTGGGACAGCCTACTGTGTCTACGTCAAAACATTACAAGTAAAATTGCTAACCAATGTTGTTGTTTTTTTTAATTTATTTGTCCATCTGCCTTCGTTCGATCCCCTTTTTCTTTGCGTTTCTTACACAAGCTGGCTTTAAACAATACAAATATAAGCTGCTTGACTAAAGCTTGAGACAATATTTCATAGCTGGTTAAAATTCTTAAGAATTAAAAACAAGAGACGCTTGTAGATCTTGTTTTTCTTACGAACACGCCTTAATATGAAGAAAAAATATACATGTTTAACGCCAAACCTCATTTTGATTCCCTAAAAAAATATCAGGCTTTAAAAAAAAAAAAAAGTCCTGCGAGTGGCGTTGTTTTTAAACTCAGGAGTTGTGTATTAACTATCTCAGAAATGAACTGAGTACACTTCGGATAAGTTCTCAGAAATGCACTGGTTTGGAAAGTCTTTCCTTTAGACACCAACTCACTAAACCATTCGTTTAATAGAAGCTTAAATCTTAGTTTGGCTTCAATGGTTTCTAAAAGTCGACTGTTGCCTCATTATCAATACCGTTTTGTTCTCATACAACGACTGTAATCAGGGTTTTATCGGTGCAGGGAGAGAAAATAAAGATACAGAATTTATTCCAGTCCATTTAAGTTGTTAACATGAAAGAAAAAATCTAAGCAAAGGGGGTACCAGACACTTGTATTGATTAATTCTGTTCGGACTTGTGCAAAATGTTGACATCTGTTTGTTATTACCGGTACTTGTTATCAAAAGAACAAAACGTTGGAGAGGTATCTATGGATAAATCTTTTAAATATAGCCCCCCTCCAAATATAATTCAGAAAAGGAATCATTTAAAATGTAAAAAAATTCCCTTTCAGACCTTGTGGTCTAATTGGCAGATGATGTAAAGGTCATCTGATTCTGTGGCCTACGGTTAACGAGGGTGTCATGTGGCCAGCACAACGACCAACCGCATTTACTTTCCCCATCTGATGTCAGGTACCGTACCCATGGATCCCGAAATAAAAATACCATTCTTCACCAGGATGCGAACCCGGGACCCTCGGTTCAGAAGCCAAGCACTTTACGGTACCGCTCAGCCACCGCGCCTCCATTTAAAATGTAACATGAAATTTTTTGTTCATTAAAGATGTCTAGAAAAAAAATCTATTTCTCCAATATCTATGTGTTAAGAGCAGTTTTTTTTTGTTTAATTAAAGAGATATATGAACCAATCTTTTGGGTATGCAAGATGAATTGCAATTTTATCGGAAGTGCTAATAATGTTCTTGATTATTTTAATCACTTTGTTTAATGGTGCCACTCAGCTGAGCCGTTCATCTGGCGGCCTTCGGGTCCTGGCTCTGGAGACCGTTGGTGCCTTCAGGCCCAGTGCTGTTTTTGCATACACTGATGGATCGGCATCGATGGATTCTGGAGGAGCGGGCTGTGGAGCCTGCATCGACTTTCTTGGCTCTCGCACAGTCAGGGTCTTTGGACTGTGTGTTGGTGTTTGCGGTTTTGATGCGGAGACCATGTGAGGCCTTGGGGGTCATTGGCTCTCGACTCGGCGGGGGAGGTTTGGGGGCGGCGCGGGTTGTTGTGGTCGCTGACTCAGGGTCTGTGCTGCATGCTTTGCAAAGCCCCGGACCATGGCCCCCCAATATCAACACTGTCACCATGGCTTCACATAACATCAAACAACGCTATGGCACCCCTGTAATAATGCAGTGGGTACCGAGTCACATAGGTGTGACTGGCAACACAATCGCAGACTCTTTGGCCCACCAGGGAGGGCAAATTCCACCCACTGATCAGGCTGTAAGCTTTCATCAAGCCCTGGCTATAATACAAAAAACAGAAATGGAAAAGTGGTTTGAGTGCTGGGACAAGTCCCAAAAAGCCCGTGGAGTCTGGGAGCGCATGAGGCGCCCTGACCGCACTTCCCCGTGGTGGAGGCTGTCCAGGCCTGAGCAAGCTATTATAGCACAGTGCAGGACAGGCCCTCGCTGCGGGGAAGAAGAGGAAACCGTGCCTCATATTCTGTTTGACTGCCCCAGACTTGCTGATCTCCGTCTCGACAGGTCTGGGAAACCCAAAATTCTCGACCTGTATGGCGACATTCATGCACTACGCAAGACAGCAGGGTTTCTGTCCAGGGCTTTTGCAAGAGAGGATTTGAGCCTCTCAAGCCCTGACTCTAATGGAGTTTGATGATGATTTGAGCCTCTCAAGCCCTGACTCTAATGGAGTTTGATGATGATTTGAGCCTCTCAAGCCCTGACTCTAATGGAGTTTGATGATGATTTGAGCCTCTCAAGCCCTCACTCTAATGGAGTTTGATGATGATTTGAGCCTCTCAAGCCCTCACTCTAATGGAGTTTGATGATGATTTGAGCCTCTCAAGCCCTCACTCTAATGGAGTTTGATGATGATGATGATGATGAATGGTGGGATAAAACACTCATTTTTTTAAATAATTTTTCTTCCACAGAATATACCCTTCCAAGTAGTCTCATTCAGCTTGAGGAGAGGATAAACAAGTTAACATGACCTAGTTAATCACATGACCTACTTAATCATTCTTTGCTTTTTTTTGTTCACTGAAACATTAAGTGAAACATACAAATAGATAAATTTAAAAAATTCGACTATTTCAAACTAAAGCATGTTTATTTATTTCACATAATTCAAACATTTCTGTACATCATCTTTTTTTTGTTGCTTTTTTTAAAATCATTAATTCAAGTGCACGATAAAGCAATTTACATCAGGAGGGGGTTAAAAACAAACAAATAACCTGCAATTTGGTTTATATAGTTTCTAAGTGTACAATATTTATATATATATGTATATAATATTTATGAACTCCATAGTTAACCATTCAATAACATTAGACAGTGAATTTTGAATCAATATTTGCTTTGAACACATTGGCGGTGTCCCTCACACCTGATATCATTCAATACTGTATAACAATTACAAAGACTGCACCAATGCTGTCTGGGTCATAGTGACTAGTTAACAAAGTAGGAAAACAAAACTAAGTGTCATCTAAATGTATAAATAAATATGATCTAGGGAAAACAAAATGTTATGCATCTCTCTTTAACTCTGCAGTTGATGGTACGTGATGGATAGCCAACCAAAATGTGGAGATAGAATTTTGATAAATACAATTCATTTCAATTTCAGATAATAAAGAAAATGATTCTGATGGTTTGGAATCACTAAAGAGGAAAAACAAAATGCAATAAATGTTCATTAAAGATAGCCCAGACTGTTAGCTAAACCACAAGTCAAACATTCTAAAATGTCAATAAAACAATGTTACTAAAACTAAAGCAAAGCCAATGTCATGTTATATAATGCTCCCATGCTGTTAAATATGCATGATTAAGCTCACTAGCCTTTGGCAGATGCAATGTGCATGCAATTCGAAACGAAACATAAAAAAATTGAAAGGCATAGTTCAATATGCAGATGGAATTTTACAAACGCCTGTAATCCTTGTTCAACTTGTATGATTGAAAAGTCTTTTTTTTTTTTTTGGTCAGACACTAGTTAAAATTTTGTAATTACTGATGTTAATATAAAATCTTTCTTTTTTAATTTTTGTCCCCAATGAATGCCATACACATGTGGATCACGATTGCCATTTTTAAAAAACTGTACTGTATATATATATATATATATATGTATATATATCACATATTTACACAGATGGAATTATTCATGCTGATATGCAGAGTGATAACATAATTGACACTAAATCACAACCACCTTCATATTTTATCAAATTAAAAAAAAAAGTCAAAGGTGCATTGGGGAGATGAATGATTCTCAACTGACAAAAACAACAATTGTGTTAATAGCTCAAACACAAACATTGATTTTCCAAGTTGTCACCATCCAACAATAACACACCTTTGAGGTCTTGTATTTATATGTAGGCAGTGGATCATTGTGTGGCATGAACAGGTTACTGTCTTGAGAGCATTATACAAAGGACTTTAAAAAAACAAAACAGCTGTAATAATGGAAACTATAAAACAACACCTAATGAAACACAATGACATGTACACACAGTAGCAGTTCATGGAGAGTAAAGGCAAGTGAAAGACCAAATCTGAACGCTGATCTGTTTGTTAATATCAGCTCACATTAACAGTATGTTAGTAGCAGACGTTCTCAAGTTCTAAGTCTAAGAAAAGGATTTCAACATTGAAAATTACATTAATTTCATTTTTCTTAAATTAAAAAAAAAAAGTCACTAAAACGAATGTCACATGGTGACCCCACAATTTCTCAGCATCACTATGCAGTACATAAAACCAATATATTTTTAAAAATTCTGTGACCATTTCATACAAATTCTTTGATAAAAACATTTATTTGTAGATATAAATAGCAATATTACATTTTAAAAATAATACTCTTAATCAAGCTGCACAATTGGATCTTAGTATACAGGAATTCATTTTCAGCATCCTCTCTTCAGTTCAGCGGCAGAATGTGTTTGGTGGAAGTTAATGGATGAGACATGGATGAAAGCAATGGAAAATATATAACAAGTGTGAAAGGGCGGCGCAGGTGATGTCATATAACAGATGACTCAACATTGTGATTAATATCAGAATGCGAAGGCAGCACAGAGTATCACAGTTTTCGTGGTCTAGGGTTTTGCCGCTCAACTGAAGAACAAGAGTGCAGAAAATAAAACCAAAAAAAAAAAAATGCTAATAATAACAGTGATGAAGAGGACTGACCAATGATATGATATATAATGTTATGTATATATTTATATAACATCGTACAAGTATATAATAAGAAAACTCTTGACTTTTGAACTGCCATTGATACCTGAGATCAACACTCCATTACTATCTAACATTAACAAATACATTGAGACAAAATTCAACTGAGTAGGCTTTCTACTTAATGCATTGGGTTAGTCAACTATGGAATCAAAAAAAATCCTGTCACGAGCACAATCCCTCCAAAGGTTGGAACATTATGATTTGTTTGTCTACAAACCATTCAGATTTTCAAAGTTTATCTGCTGCAGGATATGATGATAATATACAATTACGATACATTGAAAGACACCCCATAAGATTTTATATTCAAAACAGGTATGGTTCTTTTCCCAACCGATTCTCATTGAGAGATTACATTTGCTTTAGTTTGATTTGCAGATCAATAATCCAATAAAGTATGGACTTTGCAATATTCTCTAATGAAACACTTAGGATGCTTCACCCATACTTCTAAGGACTGATCTATAATTGCAGAATATATATATATATATATATATATAGATAAAAGAAGAAAAAAGAAAATTTAAAATGACTAAACTTACTACTTGGAGCAACAAACAGTACTATTAAAAAAGAAAATGGCACAATTCACTTTGATTCCCAGTAAAGAAAGACATCAACATCTCCTTAAAAAAATGCCACTTATTTAGACCTTAATTGGCCAATATGCAACAGTCCAGTGTGTTATCCCAATTGACACAAATCTGTCCACTTAAAGCACTAATCCGATACATCCCTAATGTCTATAGAACAAGAAGGAAAAATATTCACTGCTGGTTGAATACACAAAGAAGGAAAGAATGGAATAAAATATGGAGAATTTTTCTTCGTGTGCACTGCAACACAAGAACACAAGAAAAGAAAATTCCACTTGCCAACTGTAAAAGCCAATGTTCAGTTTATGCTAGGCCTAAATGAAAACATATTAGCTAAATAAAACATGCACACAAATCGCCATGATTTAAAAAAAAAAAAGAACATGATCTATGCCATGGCTGGAATGTCATAGAAACTAGGTTGAAGCAAGTTCGTGCCATAGTTGACAGACATTGAGTATGGGTTGAAGGCAAGCTTTCCAAAGCCATCAATCATAGAAGCAGTTCCATTCTCATTGGAGGGAAACAGGGCCCTAGGGCGAGTGTACGATGGTGTACGCTGCGTTGATGAAACTGGAATGTGCCCTTGGTTCATTAAATAGTCTCCCTGCTGACTAGGAGTCATGTTGGCTGCTTGTGGCATTGAAAGCCGACCCTGAGACCCCGAAGCCTGAAAGTTTCGAGGAGATGGTGACACATTGAGCTGGTGGGAAGGGGTTTGGGGAGGTGATGGATGATAGCGATTGGGATAAGACACTTGGACGGGTGGGGAATATGGGTTGTACTCCAGGGAAGAAAGCGGTGTAGGACTACATGATGCACTAGCTGGTGTTTGTACAGGTGACCTCCTTAACGATGGACTAACTGACCCGGAGCGCTCAGAAATGCTAGAATCAGGACTGGAACTGCGTGAAGAAAAGCCTTCATCAGATTCAGAGGCTGATCTTTTACTGGACAATTTGAGACTTGTTTTGTACAACTCTTCATCAATTATCTCTGATCCAATGCTTCCATCTTCACCTATCCGAACTGAAACGACGCCAGGATCTACCCAAATAGTCAACTCTGTGTGCGATAAGCTTTTTGGTATTCCAACCTTTGAGCGCTTGAGGCATTCCAAAATCGTTGGGTCAATACTTTGAGTATTAACACGAATGCAACGAAATCCACTTCCTCTTTCTGGGTTCTCAGGAAACCAATTATTCTGATAACGAGCTAACAAAAGTTCAGTAAGTACTGCAACAAATGATGCAAGTTTGCTCTCTGAAATATTTTTAGTTCCATTTTTCTTTGTGCCGAAAACAATTCTGTGGAATGTCTCCACTGCTTTGTCAATTTCTTTTCTCATTACTGCTATCTCAGGTGAAGAAAAATGATGGATTTTTTTTTACAAAATTTGAAAGCTCTGATAATTATACAACCTATGAAAAAAAAAAAAGGTAAAATTTAGTTTAAATCACAAGAAAAATATTAAGCTATGAGTAATCATGCAGCTAATCTGAGTATAATGAAATAAAATAAAAAGAAATGAGTTAAATGATGTAAATCATAATTTCATAGTGATATCAATTTATAGAAGTGATTTTGGTGATCCACATCCAGACTGAATAGATCTATTATGATAATTCAGTAGCTAGTTTAAGATCTAGGAGCTAGGATATTAAGTATATTAAAATGAATACTGTCAGTGTCACTCTCATAATACTTTTACATCGAGATGCCAGAGTAGAACTCATCTTATCTTGCAAATTTAGATATTCCTCCAAAGAGGCATGTTTTAGAGAATTATAGTAATAATTTAATGGCTGATTCAGGCAACCCATTCCAAGCACATTCCAAGCACAAATCAAACTTGGGAAAAGAGCACTTATTACTGATTTGTTTAAATTATAATAATGCATGGAACCAGGACCTACATCTTTGTAAACATAGCATTTAGATCTTTAGATCTATTAAAAAATAATCCAACCTATGGAATAATAAATCTAGATCTATCATCTAATCTGGATATTACAATATTAGACCTAAAATTTAGATCTTTACGTTGTGATTATTTTTGCCCTTGTTTGTCAAGTTTTTTTTTTTAATTTGATAATAATAGAGTCTAGGTTGTGTTTTGGTAAATAATTTAGAATCTAATGACTAGACTAGACTTCGCTAGACTATTATTTAATTATTAGATCTATATTATATTATACTTTATATATTAAATATAGAATTAGATCTAAACATAGATCTAGATTATACAGGCTAGATCTAGCAGCAGTGTGTAGAGTTAAGGTTAGGGTTAGACTCATACATTATAGTCTGTATATAGACCAATATAATAATAATAAGTAGATTCTAATTAAATCTATTATTCTAGATCTAGACCCTAGATCTATTTAGTTATTATTTACTTTTCAAAATATGATAATAAAGACTAATATAGATCTATATTCTATATATTTAGTATTACTATTAGATCTATTCATGATATTGATAATTCATCTATAATAATTCTGACTAGATCTATATCTGTCTGGTCTTTACTTTTAGATTCTCAATTGAAATAGATCTAGAATCTAGATCTAGTATAAGGAGTATGGAGTATAATTCTATATATAATAAATAATAATATATAATAATAATAAATTATAATAATATTATAGTTTATTATACTATTTACCTATTATAGATTAGATCTAGACTCAATAATACTAGATCTAGAATTAGATCTAAACATAGATTCTAGATCTAGCAGCAGTGTGTAGAGTTAAGGTTAGGGTTAGACTCATACATTATAGTCTGTATATAGACCAATATAATAATAATAAGTAGATTCTAATTAAATCTATTATTCTAGATCTAGACCCTAGATCTATTTAGTTATTATTTACTTTTCAAAATATGATAATAAAGACTAATATAGATCTATATTCTATATATTTAGTATTACTATTAGATCTATTCATGATATTGATAATTCATCTATAATAATTCTGACTAGATCTATATCTGTCTGGTCTTTACTTTTAGATTCTCAATTGAAATAGATCTAGAATCTAGATCTAGTATATGGAGTATGGAGTATAATTCTATATATAATAAATAATAATATATAATAATAATAAATTATAATAATATTATAGTTTATTATACTATTTACCTATTATAGATTAGATCTAGACTCAATAATACTAGATCTACTAATTACTAATCAAATGCTAGTCTAACACTGTAGTGTAACACATTAATTATTTAGGGTAATTTCCGCTTTCAAAATTAGTGGAATTACTAGACCTCTGCTGCTCTAACTCTAGACTCTACATGTAACATTAACTACATAGATCTAGATCCTAGACTTCTAGATCTACTTAACTCAATAACTGTCTTAACATAGTCACATAATTTAATCATTGTCATTGACACATACGGATCTAGTCTACTCCTAGATTGGCTAGAGCTAAAAAAGTTCAGAATTATACTTACGTAATGTACAACTTAAAATGTTTGTTGATGAAACTTTCGTTCTTAGAACATTAATTTCACACAAACAATCACTCTCACACACAAATAGAATTGTTCGGGGTTCGCTACGATAACATGACTGCTCTCGAGGTAATGCGCACAAGCTAAGCTTGCAGTCTAGTTTTGTCCTGGTTAGGAGAAGGGCTCTAGCCAATGAAATCCTTTGACACACGTAGGCGTATTTTGTGTGCAATTTGATTGGCTCCTGAATAATCGGGTTAAGCATGATGTCATTGCTACATGGTAAACAAAGAATGTTTAGCCTTTCTTGACAATATTCTAAATCACTTAGAGTTGGTATATATTTCTTTTAAATACATTTTTTAGCTTTAAGAAAAGGTGTAATAAAAAAAATCTTTATACTTTTCTAATCGCACACAAATTGCAAACAAATAAAGTCTTAAGTTACCCAAACAGAGCCTCATGGATAAAGAGACTAAAAATAAAAAAAAAAAAGATTTTTTTTTTGGTAAACACCGATGGCGAATTCCGTTTACGTCATACTTGTCGAGGTCATTTTTTTTTTCGCAAGCACTTGAAATTACAGGCACTTTTACCAACCGTTTTTTTTTTATTTTTTTAAATCTGTAATACTTTGCAGCACTTATCAAACTTACAGCAGTTTGAATACCAAGAATGTGCTTTCATACATTTTTGTTACAGGCATTAATTTTATGATGTTTAGTTCTTTAATAAAAGGTTTATGTTGGATAATATACACGAGCAAATAGATATACCCTAATAGGGCTAAATCAGTCACTTGGTCTCTAAGCATAAAAAATAAATAAATATATAATTCATGTCTACCAGGCAGTGGTTCTCACAAATCTCAAACCTTAGGTTTGGCTATGAGATATCGGTTATTATATTGAAAGCAATTACGCTAAAAATGCCATGGGCATGTGACGGCGACAATTCGAACACTACAAATAATGCTATTCGTGTAAACATCAATGCAGATGGAAAGAGGCAATTTTTAAAAAATCGATCGACTAGTCGATTGGCCCAGCTGGGTGGGGGTACCTATCTCGTAGGCTATATGGAAAAGAATGTTTTGTTTTCTTTGTTTGTTTGTTTGTTTAGCAGCTTAAATGACAATAAAGGCGTCATGTTACCCAATCACCCTTGGTCTAGATCCAAGTATCCCATGAAAATTCGAAATATATGATTATGATACCAAAATTTTTGGAATAAAAAAACAAACAAACAGACAAAAAAACAAAACAACAGATTAATTGTACTTTTATAATACATGATTGTTATAGGCTGCCTGGTAGTGTGGTATGCCCACAATGCTGTCATTAGTGTCATCTCGATGGTCCCGGGTTCGAATCCTGCCCACCACCATATTACTAATAATCTTCAGTTCTGAAGGAACATAAGAAACATATCAAGCACACGTTGTTGTTTTTTTTTTTTTGCGAAAGATTTAAAACATATCAAGCATACGTGTTATGTTTTTTTTTTAAATTTCGATCGGATAATTAGTCAATGTGTTAGCCTAGCAGTAGCATAAACAAAGATGGCTGCGACCCATACGTGTTCAGACGAAACGGTTTTTAATTTACATGATAAAAAGACAGACGATCAACTTGTTAATGTATTTTTAGCTATTTACACTATTATTAGATCTATAATTTATGAAGACAAGATCTCTTAGATCTATATTTTGTGTTCTCCTTTCTTATCAATCCAGTTGCAGACGTGCCTTGTTCACACATACACATCAAAACTAACACTTCCGCTTCCTGCTCATCCCTATTTAAACACATTTCGTGGATCCAGCAGCACACTAAAGAGACCTAGCGGATATATTATGTTACTTTTCTGTATGTTAATCAATTGTAAAATTACTTTGCAATATTAATATGTCCACCCCCTCCAAACAGACGCAGACATTTTCTCCTCTTTTAAAGATTGTAGTTCATCTTTCACGCAAAAATGTGACATTGACATCTGCTTCTTTACTCCTTTGAATCGGTCATTCGTTTAGATAGACCTCACTACCGTAATCGGACAGTTTTTAAAACCCGTTTATCACAGCTTATTAGCTTGTTCAAAAACAACAGCCAGTTCCAAAGATGTCAATACGACAAGTAAAACAAAAAAAAAATACATAAATCGTTTTTGAGGCTCTGTAGAGGAGTTAAGATACGCTAAACTCTGGAACAAATGCATTACTTTTAAAAGCTCCTTCCCTTCTGGCACCTCTATCTGATCCATCGCTCTCCTATTAAGGAGTTTGATTCTGTGTGAAGGAACAGATACTTAAGGTGTGATAGCTGGGACAATTCAGATAAGAGCAGAGAGTTATGGAGGCAGATGAAGAGGCCAGACCCTTACGACGCATGGCAGAAATTAGAACGAGAAGAACATGCCGTCCTTGCCCAGTTCAGAGTCGGACATTCCCCGTTTGGCGTATTATACTTTGGACAATTCAGGGAGAAGTACTACCCATTATGCCCACATTGCACAGCAGACTAAGAAACACTAGACCCCATTTTGTCAGAATGTCGCGTCGTGTACGTGATAAGGAGTTGAGAGGGGAAGAACTGGTCCATGTTCGGCTGCGGGTTGTTCCTTGTTCGGGGACAGGGAGACCCTAGAAAACACTGCCAAATTTATTTCACTTGCTCTAAGGGAATAATTCTCAGCACAATACTCGCCATACTCGGAAACGAAAAAAAAAGGTGTAATTATTCCCCTTTGTTATTTACCCTTTTTGTGTAGAAACTCGAAGCTATCAGGAGCCAACGTGTACACCTTGACTCGTAGACCACCTGACAGACTAACATGGTACAATGACACTATAATAGGCCTAGTGCTACTAAATATCTAGATCTAGTAGCGCAGCAAAAGACAATACCCCCCCCCTTTTTTTTTTTTTTACAAAGCTTCTAAAAAAAAACTGTATCTCTGCAAATAACCCAACTCTGTCCATCTTCAAAAACAAAATTTAATAAAATACTCAGAAAGACACAAAAATAAAGGGACATTCCTTGTTCCATATGCTAGGACAAATTTGTACAAATGTTCCTTCTTCCCTGGTGCTATTAGAGCATGGAATGGGTTGCCTGAGCTAACCAGGTCATTGGTTATAATGCGTGTAAAATGTAAATGCATTGCGCGTAGGACGTTAATCTTCTTCTTTTTTGAAGCAACGTCTGTATTATATAAGATAAGATAAAATCAGTCTATGATTGCAATGATCTATCTTGATATATCTAATCTTATATATTATGGACTTATAATACATAAGTAGTGAAGTTCCCCTTTCAGACCTTGTGGTCTACTATAGGGCAGATGATGTGGTAAAACTTTCCATCGAAGGATGTAAAGGTCATCTGTTTCTGTGGCCTACAGTTAACAAGGGTGTCATGTGGCAAGCACAACGACCAACCGCCTTTACTTTTCACTAACTAATGTCAGATACCCATTAGAGCTGGGTAGACTCAGAGGCGCCTGAAAATACCAGTCTTCCCCAGGATTCGAACCCCGGTCCCCAGTTCGGAAGCCAAGCGCTTTACCGCTCAGCCACCGCACCTCCCCTTATAATATATGATATACACTTAAAAGATATGTTACTCGATCTTACCTTGAGTCATTTTCCAATCTGTTCAGTCCACATAGAATTTGACATAGTTGAATCATCTTTGCACCATATGCTTGTCAATAATTAGAATACACACAAAACAAAACAGCAAAACCACAACGACGAATCTCTCTCTCTCTCTCCCAAGCCTGTGAAGTCTGACACCCTAGAAAGGGACAAGTCTCACAAAGGATCAACGTCTTATTGTTGTGTGCTTTTTTGCTATTCGTTCAGAAATCTATCAAGTCTTTTGTCTTTCTGATGTTGGACTGCCAAGTGAAACCGGAGTATTGGCATTTTAGGGTTTGCTTGGTGTTCCAATAGACAGGCTCTAAGTGACACCGTTCACGACTAGTTCCCTGCAGTGCGCAGATAATGTGAACATGTTCATAACTATTTTGCTCTAGAGCATTTTACGTCTCGAGAGATGATCTTTGCTCTTTGCTTCTTATCTATCTTTATATATTACAGACGTTAATTAAAAAAAGAAGATAATTACGCCCTACACATTTCATGTGTCAATCTAGACATGCATGTTAGTCAATGACTTCAACTCTGCTAAGTCGTCGGTTTTCGTGGTTGATTCAGGCGACCCATTCCATTTTTTAATGGCACTTGGGAAGAAGGAGTACTTATATGTATTGGTCCTAGAGTATGGAATAAGAAATATGCCTTTACCCTTGTGTCTTTATAAGTAGCCTATTTTATTAGATTTTGTTTTTCTATTGTAAATTAGGATTCAATGTTTCTGCATATGACCTTCTCTTCTGTTTCTACTATACAAAATTGAATTGCTATAAGTACGTACATCGTATATTTTTTTTTTAAAGAAAAGCTTATCTAAGGGAAATAATTCCGCACTTACAACTATATCTCTTTAAAAACTGTAGAAGCTGTTTCCCTTATTTGATATTAAACAAAATAATGAATTATCAAAAATTAATTTATAAATTGGTAAATTTGTTTATTGATTCATGTTTTGTTAGTTGTAATAAATTTTTAAAGTTTCAAAATGATTTTCAACAATAGGTGTGGGAGAATTAATTACCTAAGGGGAAAAAACCCTAAATATTTAGACGAATATTTGAATACTAAAGAATTAATTTCCCATTGTTGGTATCAAACAAAATAATGAATTACAAGTAATTTATTGACTATTGTTTTTTTTTTGTATTGATTCATGTCTTGTCTATGCCAATGCATAGTTGTGCAAAGTTTCTATTAGATCCAAGAATGGGTGTGGGAGAAATAACGTGTTCAAACGTTTTACCAGACAGACAGAGAAGAGAAAGAGTAAGTTGATATAAGCTTTGTAATACTCGGTGTAAACAAAGAGCAGATTACTGTGATTAACTTTCAGTTTGAAAATACTCAAGAAAGAATAAAACTTTGTGAATGACCAATATCCTGATAAAAAGCTTTGCGTGAAAACGTAAGACCAGGAGTCAGTGGTCAATTAAGGTCAACACATGACGTTGTTTGGGTCGTCAGCGGTTCGCGGACTGAAGCTCAAACACACAAGGCGTCAAGGCGTGCGGCCGTGGTCAAGGTAACATGTGGCGTAACTCTTGTTTGCTCCTGTCATGTCATTGGTACACCATGGATTACTGTCCTTTGTCGAACCTCACGAAGGCCAACGACTGCTAGTTGAAACACACAGAGGGCGCCAACAAACAGGCCAATCATCATTCCATTGTCAGGGTTGGACCTCAAGGCGTTCAGGACTTTTGAGGAGACCCAAGGTTCGCAAACTATGCCCGACCTTCGCTTGCCACAAAATTAAATACTGAAGAAATTTTCAGGGGCAAAGTAGTAGGCCTATAGCCTTTAAAAAATCACATGACATTTAATTTTTTTTCTCCACAAATGTTAGTCAACCAATGAACAAAGAAAATAATTAAAGTCTTCAGGTGTGGAGGGTTCTTGTAATTATCTATCTATCTATCTATCTATCTATCTATCTATCTATCTATCTATCTATCTATCTATCTATCTATCTATCTATCTATCTATCTATCTATCTATCTATCTATCTATCTATCTATTTATCTACCTACCTACCTACCTACCTACCTATTATCTATCTATCTATCTATCTATCTATCTATCTATCTATCTATCTATCTATCTATCTATCTATCTATCTATCTATCTATCTATCTATCTATCTATCTATCTATCTATCTATCTATCTATCTATCTATCAGGCACATTCCTCGTCCCATATGCTAGGACAAATTTGTACCAAATACTCCTTCTTCCCTAGCGCTATTAGAGCATGGAATGGGTTGCCTGAGCTAGCCAGGAAAACCAGTGACTTGGCAGAGTTTAAGTCATTGGTTAATATGCATGACTAAATGCATGACGCGTAGGACGTAATCATCTTCTTTTTTGAAGTAACGTCTGTATTATATAAGATAAGAAGATATCTATCTATCTATCTATCTATCTATCTATCTATCTATCTATCTATCTATCTATCTATCTATCTATCTATCTATCTATCTATCTATCTATCTATCTATCTATCTATCTATCTATCTATCTATCTATCTATCTATCTATCTATCTATCTATCTATCTATCTATCTATCTATCTATCTATCTACACAAATACATTTACATACATGTATGTATTCATTTGTTGTTACATATTTTATTTTTGTGATCTAACATTTACCCACGTCTACGCCGGTGTTGATTGAAAAAAAAAACAATATGTACGATCTCCTACTTGTACAAGATCTAGGATTATTTTATTGCAAAAACCATGTGATTGAACAAGAAAATAAATAGATGGGGAAAAAAAAGGGTGGTGTCGAAGTCCAATGGGAGGGGAGTGGCCAGAGGCATACAAACCTATCACGTGTGTCCCTTGCTTAAGGAGAAGATCGCGGCCTAACAACCAATGTGTAGACAGCAAGGCGACTTCTCTTATACATTCTTAAAGACAAAGAATCCAGACTCTGGGCTGTGCAAGTGATACCAGGACCCCCCGGCAATAGTATCTAATACCGAGAACCCTGACGTAACAGGAGTCTTGAAAGCGACCTCCAGCTTTAGGACAATGACACAATGCCGATCAGCTGACCAACGAGGCCGATGACGTAATCACACAGTAAAGTTGAATGGGTGTCCAGCTTGTGCGGTCGTGGGTCAATGGGTAACTTTGTATTCAATTTATCACTGAGACATTTGTTGTTCAATGAACGACCTTCACCATTTCTCCCCCTAAAATAAATAGCTAGAATACCAGAGCCGGATTGAAGGAAGGACAGGCAGGGCTACAGCCCCCCGGGGGGCCTCCACAAAAGAGATAAAAACAAATCCGAATTTCGACGGGCCAGAAACTTGTAAAGTTTTTTTTTCTCAAACTTTTTTTCCCCGCATTTTTACGGCTGACAAAAATGTGATGAAGAAGTGCACGCGTGTTGCATGCTGGGAATAGGTCAACGCGGTTACGGATTTTTTGAGTCTTACTCTCCAAAAACTCAAAAATATACAATACTTAAATTAAACTATGCATATTAAATATTTTTAAAGGAAAGAGAGAAATTAAATTTACAAGAGCTCTATTTCTTTCTTTTAAAATATAGCATGGTTTTAAATATAAGTATTTTCATTCATAAGTAGATCTTTATTAAAGCTTTCGAAAAAATGTAGGGGCCTCCACAAAAATCCTGCCCCCGGGGGCTTCACATACTTTAATCCGGCCCTGATATTAAATAATAGTTAATCGGGTAGTGTAACCCAAGTAAAAAAATAACAACTCACAAATGCTCTCCTCCATGCTACCCCCACTTTTTTTTATCGCAAACAATGGCTTTATACATGGGCGGATTGGCTATAAGGGCATTCGGGCAAATGCCCGGTGGGCCGGTACCCAAATGGGCCGGTAGGGCCACCTAAAGGGCTTCATGAATGTTACTATAGAATGTATTTACTTGTCAAAGGTTTTATATTCTCTTGTAAGAGGGGGCCCTCTGAGCTTCGTGTTTAAAAAAAAATCTTTTACAGACTCTACAGTGTAATGCTAATTTAATCTAACACATTTTCCGAAATACTGTAATAGCCTATATTCGTAGACAGTGCTACCAGTAGGCTCCATCCTCTTAGAACCTACACTCAGCGATTAAAAAGTAACATAAGACCTATATTTCTTATAAAGATACAGAGTTTCATTGTTTGCATGCGTTCAGTTATCGATACTTTATCAAACTTAACAGAATGATTTTGAGGACAGGTAGATATAGAATTGGATGTCCATCATATGATGTAGAGTTTGTGGGCCGGACTGAATAGAAATGCCCGGGCCGATAGTAACAACCAGTCCGCCCCTGGCTTTATATGAGTCAGTCGCAACCAGGTTGAGGGGGGGGGGGTAACTAAGACATTTTAGAAACTTTATAACCAAATAAAATCAGGAGTAAAAAGAAACGTGCAAAATATTCTTATAAATCACGCATAGACGAACACACAAAAAATTACTTTATCTAAAGTTACATGCAAAATGGTGGCTCTGTTGTGGTCATAGACATTGTCCTTTTTTTCAGGTTAAGTTTAAGTAACACTGTATTTACTGAACTGATTTAGGGCATGAATACTAGTGTGACTCCCGAAGCCTTTCCCTTGTTTGGGTACAGTCGCAAAGCAGCGAAGGTTAGGAGCCAGGGCTTTCTTTCTCTGAAATGGGCAGCGAGCCAAGGCCAACGAGGTCCTGCCCTAAGCTCACTGGTTTTGTGCGCCAGCTTCTCGCCTTGCCCCTTCTTCTGTTAGTGATAACAGTTCCGCCGAGCTCATTAGCTGAGCCACGCACGAGGGCCAGGACTGTTTGTGAGAGACTGGTTGAGACGCATGCCATTGGAAGCATTTTTATATGTAGTGGAGTGCTTATATCCATAACCACTGTGGTCAATAATAGTCTTACAGAATCAGAAGTGCAATGCACTTTGGTTTGATTATCCCGTGGTTCATCTCATGATGCTCTATCTTTATATCATTGTTGTTGCTGGTAGACAACTAAACCACTGTACGCGTATTATATTTTAACTTTTAAAACTTGAACTAACTTGAATAAATTATTTGTGAACGAAACTAAATATAATTTACAATATTGACTAGTTCAACTTAAGATGAAATAAATAAATGTAGATGACTTCAGTGATAATACAAAATGGTATTTGAAAACAAAATCTAACCCACTACAAAAAAACAAACAAACAAACAAACAAAAAACACGGCTTTTCACTCTGGCATTCTAGAGTCGTATTATGCACCCAAGACAGCTTGCTACAGTGCATAGCCACCAACCAATCGCTAGCTTCTTCTCACCGTCATCACAGAAACACACACACAAACACACACACACACACACACACACACACACACACACACACACAGAGACTCCATAACAATCATACTCAAACTTTGTCTTTTATAATGGATTTAACAGATCTATCATCCAAACGAAGTATTTCTGTTCTGTGATTCTCGTCCGAAGTAACGATTGTTTCTTCCCAATAATCACAAAGAGACAAGCATAAGGGGCGAAACCCCTATTTCAACTTCTTAGTTAGAAAATGAAGAATTACTTCCCCTCTCTAGGAGAAATTCTAGTTTCAACTTTATGTTGTTTTTTGTTTTGTTTTCTTTTAAATATTCTAATAGAAATACGTTTTATCCAGATATTAGAGAGAGAGTGTGAGTGAGAGAGAGTGTGTGAGTGAGAGAGAGTGTGAGTGAGAGAGAGTGTGAGTGAGAAAGAATGTGAGTGAGAAAGAATGTGAGTGAGAGAGAGCTCCAACAGCGGCGGGGGAATGTGTCTGCAGAGACACCTGACTTGTATGGGAGCTATGAGGCACTACGCCGAACGGCAGAGTTCCTCGCTAAGGCTCTACGGGAGGGTTAGCCCATCCAGTCTTGCTACCTATTGGAGTTCATCTCAGAAAGAGAGAGAGAGAGAGAGAGAGAAAGATAGAGACAGAGACGTAAACAGAGAGTGTAACTTACGTTGTTAGTTTAAAAAAAAACGCAACTAAAATTGAACAAAAAGAATGAAATCCGAGAAAAACCAAAACAAACTTTTAAACCATTAAAAAGAAAAAAAAAAGTCCCTGTTAAACATTGGCTTCTTTATTTCCTATTTTAACCTATAACATTGCCTACAAGTAAGAGAGTTCATTACATGTTTTTGAAACTTAAAAAACTAAAAGAAGCTAGGACTTATTCTTTAAGATTTTTTTTTTCCACACTATTCTATTCTATTCTAGTATTTTTTTTTTTTTTGGTTGCTTCCAAAACCTAGCCCTTTCAACAAAAACCTGTTAAGTTTTTAAGTGATCTACCTCAGGGACAGAATCAGTGGCCGAGTCCGGGAAGATGTCGTGATCAGTGGACAGGTCCACCATGTAGTAAGCGTTCTCTCCGTCCTCTTGGTGCGGGACCCGGGTCTGAATAGCCACTGCAGTTTTGTTTCCGGCCGGAGAGGTATCCCGTTCGCGCTCCGACAGTGCTCGCTTGGCCCTCCGGAGCTCGGAGCCGCGCTCCACGATCCAGTCAAAGCAGAGGACTCCAATGTCCGACTGCTCCAAGGGCGGTGCAGCGTTCTTGATCTTCTCGTGTATACCGAGGGCCTTCCACAGCTGGGGGTCCCTGGTTCTGAGGAAGGGGTTGTAGCGCTTCTCTTCGCCTACATAAAACAAGTGAAGTAACAATTTAGAGCTTTTATTTTCTACATAACCAGTGCGTGTGGTCTGTACAAACAAAGAAAGAATGAAGTAACAATTTAGGCTCTTCTCTATATTCTAAGCGCAATGGGCCCTGATTGATTCCATGTCTGACTGACAAGCCTCTTATTCTCCAACTTGCCGTGGACGAAAACAAAACAACACGAACATTGTATCAGTTACTACTTTCCGTGTGCAGATGACAACTAAGCACATTTCACGATCGACGCCGCACTGGTTTAATTAATCGAAAAAAAAAAGTGTTCATTCGCGATTTTCACCCAACCTTTTTTTTTTAATTATTATTATAAATCAGACTTTAAAAAAAAAAATTACTAGGTTATACTTCCTTTTACTTTTGTGTGTAATTCCCACTGATTCTAATAACACCCGGTTGAATCAGTCGCTAGATTATCGGACTTTAGATCAGAAGATCATTGGTTCTAATCTAGAATACGTGGTCCAAAATGGTTTCATTGTAATACTGAAAGTTTCATTGGAACTCCCCAAAAAAAAATTAGATTGGGGTGGGGTACGACCAAAGTAGGCCTATTATATGAGCATTTGCAGGTAATAAGTAATAAGAAATAAACAAACCAACGGGCGAAGACGTTGGATAATGCTAGTTACCTATGCCAACGAAGACTCCGCAGTGTTGAATCTATTGCGATGTGTGAAATTAATAGATAGGGGTATTTATATTCTGCAAGAAGTGCTAAGAGTATCAAGGTTATTATGATAACCGACTGTATCACATTATTTGATACGCGTTGTATCTTACATCCAAATCTATATTCTTTGCAATTTTATCTAAAAAAATTATTTTATACTTACATTTTTTTTCTCGAAATTTTAGTTCTAAATTTTCAACTTTTCACATTTAAAGTGAGAGGGAAGATAATGCGAGGTTATTTCCCCTTTCCCGATACCGTTTCTCAACATAACAGTCCTATACAAAGATTTCTTCAATTCTATGGAAGGCTCACACGGGACATTTGTTTAAGATAAATACATTATTTACCCACCCATTCTTGAAGGACATGTGCAGAGCATAAGGTCACGTCTGCTTGTGGCCCAGACCAGTTTCAGGATGGTGTCTATGTTGTCAGGCTCGATGTAGGCCGCCAGCTCCAAGTTCTCCAGCCCCATCTCATGACCAGGCCACACCAACGTCTCAGGTGGTAGCAGATTGAGCAATTCAAGGGAGTTAATCATTTGTTTTATTGAGCCTAGAGGTAATCCAGACAAGAAAGCATGTAGTTAGATCTACAAGGAAAAGCAATTTTAATGACTTCTACTTTCTCTTGTAGGACAGCATTGGGATATTACACATAGAAACTAGTTAGGGCCTTGTGCTAATTGGAACATACAAATAGGATATCGCTGCTTAAACAATGCCTATATAAGAAAAATAAAGTAATAAGAATAACACATAAAGAGTAATCTTAAGGAGCTCACCACTGTCCTGGAGGTGCGGTGGCTGAGCGGTAAAGCGCTTGACTTCCAAAACGAGGGCAATATCCGGTCCGAGATGCACTACCGCCCTCTGGAAACGTCTGCCCACACTGCAAGACGAAGCCTAAGAGCCTCTGTTCCATTTATATGAAGATTGTTTCGTTTCGTTTTGTTTTTACGCGGCCCCGACAAGCGTTAATTATATGGGCACAGATCAAAGAAAAACGTTAAAGCTACCCATTTCTGACCTTGCGATTCATAGGGCAGGTGATACCCATTTCGAGTTGGGTGGACTCATGGTTGTCCTTAAAAATTCCGAAATTCAAAATTCTTGTCTTAACCGAGATTCGCACCCGAGACCCCTCGATTCGATAGCCAATCGTTTTACCAACTCAACCATCACGCCCCCGCTAGGTCGAAACAGCTTGTGCACTATTGTCATTGAATTTAATGATAATAAATAGTAACACCAGAACCTATGAAAATGTTCTTGTCCTTGACCTACTGACCTTCAAAAGCAGCACCACAGCCAGCCAGCATTAGATGATCTCCTGAGAAGATGCTGTCAGCCACACCAAACTCCTCGCCACTCAGTCGCCACACAATGTGTCCACGCGTGTGACCAGGCGTCCACATTGCTGTAAATTTAAGGCGGTTGAACCTTGGAGGGAGGACACGTAGAGGACAATTAGGACTTTTTTTTTTTAATCGAGTTCTTTTTGCAGCTGACATTATAGCAAGTGTAAGACTAAAACTTTTTCATGCTGTATACACACACAACCGCAAAAGTGGGAAGAGGGTTATGCTAGGCATTACATGCCAGTAAATGAGTCATTCAAAAAGGCCGTCTTCGAGGGGATGTCATGCATGGATGCCACCTGCAACCTGTTACTGTTTCTAGAACTGGGTATCTTGACGAAAAAAGAATCAATTATCAAGGGCGCTAAATTAAACTTCATGTTGTTAAATTATTTAAAAAAACAAATTGTGCTGCAAATGGTCATTTGATTCTACAGTGCTACTAAAAGCATTGTTTATTTTATTTTGTACACCACCGGATACACCAAAAAACTAGCTATTTATTATTTTTGTTTACGCCATAAATGAAACTCTCCAGGCCAAAGAATACATTTTTATTTTAAAATCTTAACATGAGCAGAAATATCCCAGAATATTCAAAGCTCAAAGGGCATGAACCCAATTGCTCGCTCACTCACATCAGCACGTCTTTGTCATTCACGCCATCAGTACTGTCCGGCACGTGGTCCAGTGTCCCGCCGTAGATTTTTAACTTTGGGAAGACTCGCCTCATTTGTCGGTTGCCGCCGCTGTGGTCCCAGTGTTTATGAGTTGTCAGTATGGCGTCGGGCGCCTCTTTGATCTTGCTGATCTGGAAATAAAACGTTAGCATAACGATGCTGAAAAGTTCGACTTGTTATCGTCGCGGTCACGTGATGAGGACTTCAATGTCCTTGGATAGTATTGGGCACATATGAAAGAATTTTATATTCAGTCAGACCATTACCTAGTTAATATTGAGTCCCAATGGGATTCTAAAGAATACCGTCAGAATGGTCCAATTTCTTCCTAATGAAATAATATCGTTCTAAGGGCAACTTTTGCGTAACTAAAACAGGCCCCGCTGCAAGACAACTTTCTGAATACCGGGATATCTTAGGGTGATGTTTACGGACATTTACGGTGAAATATCTAATTTTATCTAATTTTTATCTAATTGTAATCTATATTCTCCACTGCCTCGACGGTCCCTAGCGCTTTAGTAACGACCCATTCCACCCCTTCTTAAAGTGCATTTTTTTTACCTGAGCTCTTTTCTATCTTGGAGAAATAGTGCGCTGTAGACCCAAGGAGATATAATTTAAAAAGCTAAAATACAGGAAAACGATTGGCGCCGGGGTTCCGACCCGTACCACGCTAGGGAAGCTACACTGCTGTAAGACCATTTAAATAAATTAAGAATTAACAAACTTTAAAAAAAAAAAAGACCTCTCAGCATCCCTCACCCCAAATTTTAAACGTTTGAATCAATATCTGAGAATCACGAGACTGAATGTAATGATAGAACAATCTACATACTTTGTTCCTATGAATATATTTATTTGTTATAGGTCTGCATCTAAACGAGAACTTTTTGTATAGACCTATATCTATTTTTAAGGGCATAGTTTCTATCTAGTATTCTGTACAATGCAATTTAATTGCAGTTATAACAAAAAAATAAATAAAATAGAAACACTACAGTAAGATATATTTTACCATGGTCGCATCTCCAACGTCAACAAGTACATAGTTGTTGTTGCTGAGGTCGGCTACCATGTAGGCGTAGTTGTTGACCAGGACAGGGATGGGCATTATGAGAAGATCGTTGAAGCTAAGGACACAAAAGATGTGAGAATTATGAGAAGATCGTTAAAGCTGAGGACACAAAAGGTGTGAGAATCATGGGAAGATCGTTAAAGCTAAGGACACAAAAGGTGTGAGAATTATGAGAAGATCGTTAAAGCTAAGGACACAAAAGGTGTGAGAATTATGAGAAGATCGTTGAAGCTAAGGACACAAAAGGTGTGAGAATTATGGGAAGATCGTTAAAGCTAAGGACACAAAAGGTGTGAGAATTATGAGAAGATCGTTAAAGCTAAGGACACAAAAGATGTGAGAATTATGAGAAGATCGTTAAAGCTAAGGACACAAAAGATGTGAGAATTATGAGAAGATAGTTAAAGCTAAGGACACAAAAGGTGTGAGAATTATGAGAAGATCGTTAAAGCTAAGGACACAAAAGATGTGAGAATTATGAGAAGATCGTTAAAGCTAAGGACACAAAAGGTGTGAGAATTATGAGAAGATCGTTGAAGCTAAGGACACAAAAGGTGTGGGAATTACGAGACGGTCATTAATTCAAGAGACACAAAATGTGTGAGCATCATAAGAAGATTGTTGAATCTGGGGACACAAAATCTGTTAGAACTATATGATTGTCTTTGAATTTAGGGACACTAAATGTAGGGATATCCTCAATAACAGAGGTGTAAAGACCCTTAGCGTGAACGGATAGTTAACAGAGAAACTTGAACAGCTAACACTAAGATACGTGTGGACATCCTAATAACAATATTTCTCAACATGTTCATTTACGCTGAAAAAACTGGTTGACTGACTTTTAAAGAACCAAAAAAAAAAAAAAAACAAACACCAACAGCATGTTTACTATTCTATCAGCTCTACATTAGAATGAAGCAGTCAGGATTTGAACTGTAGATCGTCTATCATTTCTATCAAACAGCTCCGCATCTCGACAAGTAAAAAAAAAACCCAGACAAACTTAAAAAAGGGACACATTTAAGTAATCTAGCGTGGACAAAAAAATATGATTTAAGGCTTACATGAAGGGAGTTAATTTTGAATGGACGGCATCTGTCCCAAATTGCTTCTGAAAGGAGTGGATGAACTTGTTGTGGATGCATCTGCCTATGCAGGTGTCAGCGTACAGAGTGTAGCCGCATCGAAACATACAGTTGCCCATTGTGTAGGCATGGTCCTTTCACTAGCTGACCTGACTTCAGGAGGGCAAATGAAAAATAAAAAGGTGGAACAAGTTTAAACAAAAAAAAAACTAACGTATAAAGAAACGAAACAAATGAATGTGTGATGGAGAAAAATGGACGCACAGCTCAATGATTGTCTGGCCGTTTGATATGCGCTCAGGACTGTCGTCTCGGGTTCGAACCCTGCCCGTCGCCACCCCCCTCCGTCCTACAATCGGTTTGGATTGGGATTTAATAATCTTCGAATCTGAGGGAACATACGATGCTTGCAAAATAAAACAATAGAGAAGTGACGTGGTTGAAACCAAAAGCAAAGAAAGTACTCAATAAATAGTTACACAACATTTCTTTCAAAGATATTGTTGAAAGTGGGAACTGTGGTCTCTTCCAAACAAAATTAAACTTGTTAAATAAACCAAACTAAATTTAACTTAACTAAACCATTGGATTATTTTTTTTTCATTTTGGAGAAAAGAGTCCTTGTAGTCACGACGAATTTCCATAAGGATCAATAAAGCAGTCTTATTATCTCCCCCCCCCCCACCTTCCCAAACAAGTAAGGAATCGGGCTGGCACTTGGGTTTCTCACTGTACACAATGCTCAAAAAGGTCTCAGTAAGATTCCTGGTTCCATTCCCTCAATCATTTTTAGTTGATAAATTTCTTATTTTAAAGACTTTTTGTTGAGCTGTCCAGCTGCACACTATACGGTTTAGACTGCACCAAATAACAACAACAACAACGGATGATTTTTCCCCCATGCCGTTGTAACTTTCACATTGGACAGGATTTTGCCGTCCCGTAGCTATTCCACATTGTGGACTAGGAAGTAGATTATCTTCAACTCTGGCTGAACATTCGAACCATATAAAACAGTTTGCTAAGCAAAACTAATAACAATGTAAGGACAAAACGCTGGTCTGCAGATTAAGAATAAACTTATTCACGTATCAGGCACTACACACCATCACGTGATCAACAACCAAACACACTATTAAAACGAGTTGTGGAGAAACGTTGTTCTGTCCCTTTCCGTCAGCAGCAAGTCACCGGAAGTGGTAATGGTTACCTATAAAATGCTTCCAATGGCATGCGTCTCAAATAACCTCTGACCCAGTCAACTTCACGTGCGATTCAGATAAAGAGCACGAAGGAACTGTTACCGTTGCTGTTACTGGCAAAGGCGAGCAACTGAGGCCTAAACCATTAAGGGCTGAAGCGGCGCCTTCACGGAGGTCACAGCTGAAGCCTCCTTGATGGAAGACAGAGATTCTAGCCACTGAGCTAAACAAGTTCTTATAAAAAAAGAAGGTCTTACGATTATTCCTTTGGTTTCAAGTTTTTAGGCGACGACCTAATTCTTTACACCAGGCTTTTATCCCTCTTAACCACTAGGCCCTACTGTCTCTCTAAAACAAAACAACAACTTAATTAATTACGACTAATAGGTCATTTTTTTTTAAATTGATTCGTATGTTGTTAGGGACAATGAATAGTTGTCGCAAAGTTTCAACTTAATACGAGAATGGGGAGTGGGAGAAATGACGTGCACAGATAAGTTGATATAAGTCTTGTATTAACAAGGCAGTCCACGTATAACAAGGGGTCGCACTTAGTTACAAGACCTTACATTGTTAAGTTACAAGACCTAAAATCTGTGGGCACCAGCTGGGAAGAAGCCGTGGGAGTCTCCTATGAGCGATCACTGTGGAGGGAGATTGCCTTACTAAGCGTGCAACGGCTCGGAAGGACCTACGTCTAAGTCAGTATTATCATTCTAGAAGAATCTAGATGACTTTGTTACAAGCTAAGAACGAAATCCGATATTCTCACATTTCCGGTAACAACTATAAAAACTAGTTTAGACTGCACAGGTCTAAATCTATATAACTTTAAAAAGTTTAATAAGGGCCTACAATTATATAATAATATATACTAATAAGAATTATAAAGATAGGTCTAGAATCAGCCTAGATCTATATTCTAGATTAAGTATGTTTGATTAGACATAAATCTTGCCCTTGGTGTGGCAAAATATGTAGGTCACAGCTGGGGCTGCGCAGCCACGGGAAATACTGCATTCCTCACTAATCTTCGGACCCGAAGACAAGTCTTATTTATTATGAGCTAGACATATGTTACCCGCGACACGCGGGTCTTTATTTGCGCATTTCTTTCGATATAGTCACTGAGAGTGTTTTGTAAACAATTAAACGAAATAATAATGTAATAAGTAAAGCGAATGTGTCAATGTAAAAATAGTGTGAATAAAGCTATCAAATCAAAATAGCTAATAGGCTTGAATCCATTTTTTTTTTCAAATTAAAACATTTGCTTGTAGGCCTACATATATTTTATTAAAATTTGAGATGAATAGACTAAATTTTGTATGTTCATGTGTATAAAGTAGATCTTGAGGTAGACATAGATCTAAATCTACACTAATCTAGAGTTAAAAATTGGCTTTTATAGAGTTCATTCTGTGCTGCGCATGCGTGAACTTTTTTTCATGAATAAATATAGGCCTATCTCAACACGGCTACGCAGCTTTAGCGAACGAATGTATTAAAAATGCTTAGAAAAACAAATTTGAATGTTAATTTGATTAAAATATGAAATGAATGGACAATAATTAGTATGTTTATGTGTAAAAGCATAAAACTATCTTTGCGAAAAGAAGTTTTATCATCTTAGAGTTCAATAAGAGTTTTAGACCTAGGCCTAGGAATAGACTCAGTAGAGAGATGTGTTAATGTGTAACCATTTGGTAATGTGTAATGAAAGAATGTTCGCCAGGAAATCTGTAGTCACAGATATCAGGAACTAATTTATGTAAAAAATGCTTTTGAATAATCTAGTGGATTGGATTTAGATGTATGTTAAACGTAGCTAATGATCCTTTCACGTTATTTCTCTTTCGCTACGAAAATAAAATTAGTTTTGCGAAAATGGGTTTACCTGAAGTCGATACATTCTTATCTATTAAAAACGAAAAGAGCGAAAGCTTTGTTCAATGAATGGGATTATAAAGTGAACAATTAAACGAAATAATTTTTAGTACGCGATTCATGAATGAATATAGATCTAGGGCAATCTAGGCCTATCTCAACTCGGCTTCGCAGCTTTCGTAAGTGAATGTAGCTTTAGAAAACCAAATTTGAATGTTTATTTGATCAAAATATGAAATGAATGGACTTTAATTAATATGTTTATGTGTTAAAGTATAAAACTATCTGTGCGAAGAGAAGTTTTATCATCTTAGAGTTGAATTAGAGTTTTAGATCTAGGGATGGGATTATAAAGTAAACAATTAAACGAATTAATTTTTAGTACGCGATTCATTACGGTATTGTCTAATGAAAGAATGTTCGTCAGGAAATCTGTAGTCACAGATATAAGGAACTAATTAATGTAAAAAATGCTTTTGAAACACAAAATTGAAGGTTAATTTTATTATATAATGAAATCAATGGATCTTCTTTTGTATTTTCATGTGTCAAAGTAAAAAACTATCTGCGCAAAGTGTATTTCTTAAAATTAGATCTAGGTCTAAATCCTTTCTATCTTTTCTCATGTCAACATTGTAGACATGGCCTAGATCCATAAAATACTATAGCTTTAATAGAGTCGGACAACTTTATTTTTTTTGAGGGTCTTAAGTTTGTTTTAGGGCTACAATACATACACTACGGTCTAAGTTGGTACCCAAGGAACATTCCTGCCTAGTTTTATCAAGATTGGTCAAGCGGTTTTGATGTCTATAAGTAACATACATCTATACACCTCACATTCTACTTTATAATATAGATATTATCTTATAATAAGGATTAATTTAATATCTTACCTCCTTGACTAAGCATCAAGGTTTTTGTTTTTAAAAAGATCTATAAATCATTTTGTGTTTTGTTTTTTTGTCTTATTATAAAACTAAAAAACTATACTTCTGGTTTTCTATATTCTAAAGTAAAAAACTAAAAGTTTAAGAGGGGAGTTTAAATTTCTAAGACATGGCGACTGAAGTGTGGAGTTTGGTGTCATGTAAGCTGCCAGTAAAGTGTTAGCGATAAAAAAAATGTAATTTCTGTTTTATTCATAGACTGGTGCGCAAAACTGAATCCGCTAATAGTTCTAAAATTGCGTCTACGTGAACACACCAGAGAACACCAAAAGGTCGAAACAAGCTGCAAACTAAGGTGATTACAAATGCTCAACTTGCGCACCAAGGAACGTCCTCTTTAGTCATAAGGCAGGAGTACTCTGAAAATAAGCTGGCAAGATAAAAATGACCAACGAGGAAGAGCAGGGGCCAAGACAACTGCGCTGTTATCAGCATTAGACGCCTTGGGTATATTCACAGAATGCCACAGGGTCGACTCCCGCTAGATATTTTATATGGTAATGTAATAGAGGGCAGGAGAGCCGCTGGTCGCACAAATTTAAAGGTATACTGATGTATGAAAGTGCGACATGAGGCTCTTCAAAATCGACACCGTTGGGAGAAAAAAGCATTTGATAGATCTACATGGAGAGCAAGCATTAAGGATGCGTTCTGGATTGCAGATAGCATACACACCAGAAGTAGAAGGAAGGGTGAAAGTGCAACAGCGCCTGATGATTACGTGACTGCAGCCGTGTATTAAGGATTGACCTCTTCAGTCTAAGAGGAAGGATCGTCTATCGAGGCGTAAAATACCACAGACCTACAAATACATGCACAGAGTAATAAAATTAGGCAATCAACGTGAGCCTCCAGCCTCTGCCAATTAGGTCTTCATCTAAATAAAGTAATAAGCCAGTGTCTCTCTAAGTGTAGAATATCATTATGAACCTACATTCTAAGTGTAGTAGATAGCGTGAACGTAAACTTCCAACATTTGCAGAGTTTGCCTCCATCAAAATCTTTTCGTTCGAAACTTTTAATATTGAAGTTTATATATTTAAATAGGTCTGTGGTTTGTGCATATTTGAAGCTTTGGTTTCTACTCATAAAGTACCAGAATTGGTAAAGTTAATATAACTTTTAAATGCTTGCCATTAACAATTTTTTCGATTCTTTATTCATACATCATTCCACCCACCCTTCCATTCATCCGTCTAAGCACACACACACATGCACACACACAAACAACAACAACAACCTGGCTACGCCCATGAGTTGTAGTCTCGATAATCTTCATTTCTGAAGAAAGGAACGAACTTGGAAGTAAATATATATGCCTAATTTGATCAAAGTAATTCCTAACGCATAGATTTTAAAACCCTTGATTTATACATACGTATCCAACTGCTGTATTCAATGTTGTGGTATTAATAAGATGAAAGCAGAATGCAGTAGTTTTCGTGGTGCAAGGTTTTCTGTAACATTGCCTAATTGGTACAATGTTAAATTCTATTTTAATACAGCATGTTAACAATGAAATAAAAGCCTTCGCTTCTTTATCTTGTTCTGAACAACAAGTCAAATATTCGACGTTGCTAATTCGGAATAAACGTGTACAAATTGAACACACTAGGCCTAATATCATTTTACGTAATATTTAATTGTAAAAAACACATTTGCCCCCCCCCCTCGAGTGGGGGGCCAGTTTTTTTTATATAATTCTCCTCCCTCCTCCCCCCCAACCCTATTATAGCTACACCACTGCCTAATATCTTTTATCCTCAGGATAGACAAGATTGGCACTGGACCTACACACTTATTTAGTCGTCTGCTACTAAGACTGAGGTTACCTAACAGTAAGATCGTTAGGAAGAGATTGGCAGAGATAGAAGTCGTATGCCTCATTCTTACTTTAAAAATGAAATTATTAAATAGAAACAACTTTTTCACACATCACATTTTGAAATCTTTAATATGATTGTTGAATATTTAAGCGCTGTTTCTCATTTTTCTTCAGATTTGAAGATTATTACATCCTAGCCCAACAGGACGACGGGGGACAGCAGCTGACAGGACTCGAACCAGAGACCATATAGGGCGACAGTCCAGAGCGCATATCAAACAAATATATTTTTATGTTCTTTTTTTTTGTTTAGCATTGTGGAATTGACATAAAACGCACCAAAAGGAAACAAAGTCCTATCGGATAATATAATATATTATTGAAGATTACTGGATCTTTTTTTTTTTGTCAACAATTTTAAGTCATTCATTGTTTTCGAGTCACACACTCACACACACAGCTCTAGTTATCGAATGACCTAGATTCTAGATCTAGGTCTAATCTGTTTCTTTATACAATGCGCAGACATAGAAAAGAAAATCTGTACATACAATCAAATATATCTATAATCTGGAAATTGATATAGGCCTTCAACTCTTAAATTTGTATATTTCATTTTTTTTTTATTTTGCGAGCCTTCTTCTGAACTCTTTGGGTCGTTTGCATTATACGAAGTGCGTTTCTTTTTTCGATTATACTTTTTACTTTTCAAAGCAAATTATAATAAAATCACAGACCTAGATATGTGGAAAAATAATGAAGACAATGATTTTCTCCAAATAAAAATAAAAATTAGAAATATATTATCTAGATCTATATTATTGTTGTAAACTAAAAATCATACAAAGAATCTTTTTTAAAGTTATCTATAGACATATAATGTGTATAAATGTATTAACTGATTATTTAAGAAATTTATAAACCCTGTAAGAGCCTCAAAATAAAATTCTATAAATAGATGCATCCATTGTTTTTAACTCGATCGTAACCATCTGTAGAATTAAATATCACAAATATTTATTTATGACTGTTAAAATTCAAATGAATTTTGTTTCAAATGAAAAGAAATTAAAAAAACAAGCATTTTAAGACCAAATAAGCCATGTGTTTGATAAAGTCAGGATATAAGCTTATATTTCACGTTTGTAGTCGCCGGGAATGGTGGCGCATTCCTGTAATCCAGCTACTTGGAGGCTTGGGTTGTTGGACGGTTTGAGGACGGGAGCTCTGCTCTCGGATGTACTGTGTCGATCGGGTGTCCGCACTAAGCCTGGCATCAATATGGCGTTCTCGTGGGAGCATGAGACCTCCAGGTTGACTAAGGAGGGAAGCACCGGCTCAGAGGGGAAACCCAGCAGGCAAAATTCCCCGTGTCACGCAGTAGTGGGATCGCACCTGTGAATGGACGTTCGTTGGTAGCCCGTCCGATACAACTGAACACAGCCCTTATTTTTTTTTAAATTTTATTTTAATTTTTAACTCTGTATTAAATTTTCAGAACCAAAATATATAGCATTCATTATTTAAAATAATATAATCTATAGTAGACCTATATCTAAGAGGAATTTTATTTCTATAAGATCAATATTTTGATTCAGTTTAACAAGAAACAGATATATTTGGCCCTTACGATAAAAAAAACAAAACAAAAACAACACGAATATTTGAGTTTTACCGAATATTTCGACTAAGATGAACTAGCAATGTATAACTTCGCCTATCCCTTAGTCTTTCTCCATTCCTCTTTTTTTGCCTTGATCAGAATGTCTATCAATGCCATCTACTTCTTTTCTCTTGTACTGTTTACCCTGTGTAATTACCTTACATAAACAAAGGTAGAATGGTGTACACCACCCTCTCACTTACATATCTGCTATTTCTTCAAAAGGGAGGTCCGGTGGCTTCTGAACCAGGGTCTGTGGTTCAAATCCTGAGATTTTTAATTTTGGGATCTTCACCAGGATTTGAACCTGTGACCCCAATTTGGCTGCCAAGCACTTTAATGCTCATCCACTGCGCCTCCACCCCAACTCTGATCAAGCTGAAATTCTTCACAATAGTTCCCTATACCTGACAAACAAGAATCAACAAAAAAAATTATCAAGTAGTTAATCAATTAATTTTTTTTTTTTGGTATCCAACAAGCGAAAGAAATTGTACTCGACAGATGTGGTGGTATAAGTTGAATTAGTCTCCTTTAGCCCTGACCAAACAAGTTTCTTTTTATGCATTTAAAAAGCAATCACGGTAACATTCACACAGATACCCCTTTATTTCCCAAATGGTCCAGACAAGTTATAGGATCATAGTGCATTCAGAAATCAAGAAATTAGGCTTAAAAAAAAAGAAAAAACTGTTTCTAATTACACAGATTTACTAATGTTAGTCTAGATCTATTACAAATTTAAACACCTGACTGATCCAAACAAAAATTGATAGAATTACACGTAATATAAGTTTAAAAAAAAAATAATTAAAAAAATGTTTTTCTTGTTATAATCAATCTTCAACGACTTAACTTTCAGTGAGCTGTTCTATACCATCAAGCCCACATCTAATTAGTGAACGTAATGATTGTTTGGCCCATTAGCCCATTTTATGCCATGTCCTGCCCATTACTTCTTCAAAGATTATCTTCCTGTACTTGGCAAACTACTATTCAAGTGTTCCCACCCAGCCTTATTTGTTTTTCAAATATTAAAAATTCCTCTAACATATAACTTTCAAATGCTTGGTCAATATATTACCTCTAAATATATACTTAAGCATTTTATTTTTCTTGAATGTTATTTTGTAGATTTGTGAAATGAGTGATTCTTAAAAAATTAATTTCAGAATAAAAAAGCTTTTTGCGGCATAGATCATAACTTGGTGTAAATTGTGAATAGAAATATCTTTTCATTAAAAACAAACTTTTGTGGGGGTTTTTGGGGAGAGTGTTTAGATTATGAAGATATTTGGAATTAGATAATAAATAACAACTTTTTCCTATTTTTGTGTGTGTGCTACAGATCCTTATCTCACTGTAATATAACCAACTAAAGGAGAACACAAGATAATTTTGTATATTTTTATACAATTTATAATTTACAAGAAAATCACTTGTAACATTCATTATGATTTAAAAAAAAAAATTATAATCTTTATTGTCCGTAAGGAAATTTGTCTTACAATTTGTGCATTACACCAAACAAAAAACATTATAACTATAAAAATCAAAATGTACATTAACACATAACTCACTGATAATTTATTTACATGTGAAAAGTTTATATCAGATTGTTCTTATTTAATGATTTGATTGCCAGGGGAACAAAAGAGTGTTTGTGTCTGTTTGTCTTTGCTATCGGTGTCTTGTATCTCTTTTTTGATGGTAAAATCACAAAATCCTGACACAAAGGGTGATTCTTTATTTCGATGATCTTGTTAGCGCTTTTATAGATGTTTGTCTCAAACAACTGCCCAAATGGGGTTTGTTTTTTGCCAATGATTTTGCCAGCAGCATTTAGGATTCTATGAAGTTTATTTTTATTTTTAATGCTCAGATTGCCATACCAGGCAGTGATATTGAAACTTAAAATATTGCAGATGTGAGCGTGATAAAACATAGCCAAGGCCTTTTCGCTAACATTAAACGAGGACAGTTTTCTTAGTAATCGTAATCTTTGCTGCCCTTTTTGCTGATATAATCAGTATTTGCAGTAAAATTTAGTTTATTGTCTAGGATAGTACCAAGGTATTTAAATGTTTGTACAATTTCAATAGTCTCTCCAGCTACAGAAACAATATCATTTTCCTTCTTGTCCCTACGAAAATCGATTATCATTTCTTTGTTTTTTTTTACATTTAATAATAAAAAATTATCTTTACAATATTTTTCAATTTGTTCTATTTCTTTAAAATACTCATTAACATTTTTTGTTTGATTCTTTATTCATACATCAATCCATCCACCCTTCCATTCATTCATCTATGCACAAACAACAACAACAACAACAACAACAACAAAAAACAACAACCTGGCTACGCCCATGAGTCGTAGTCTCGATAATCTTCATTTCTGAAGAAAGGAACGAACTTGGAAGTAAATATATATGCCTAATTTGATCAAAGTAATTCCTAACGCATAGATTTTAAAACCCTTGATTTATACATACGTATCCAACTGCTGTATTCAATGTTGTGGTATTAATAAGATGAAAGCAGAATGCAGTAGTTTTCGTGGTGCAAGGTTTTCTGTAACATTGCCTAATTGGTACAATGTTAAATTCTATTTTAATACAGCATGTTAACAATGAAATAAAAGCCTTCGCTTCTTTATCTTGTTCTGAACAACAAGTCAAATATTCGACGTTGCTAATTCGGAATAAACGTGTACAAATTGAACACACTAGGCCTAATATCATTTTACGTAATATTTAATTGTAAAAAACACATTTGCCCCCCCCCCTCGAGTGGGGGGCCAGTTTTTTTTATATAATTCTCCTCCCTCCTCCCCCCCAACCCTATTATAGCTACACCACTGCCTAATATCTTTTATCCTCAGGATAGACAAGATTGGCACTGGACCTACACACTTATTTAGTCGTCTGCTACTAAGACTGAGGTTACCTAACAGTAAGATCGTTAGGAAGAGATTGGCAGAGATAGAAGTCGTATGCCTCATTCTTACTTTAAAAATGAAATTATTAAATAGAAACAACTTTTTCACACATCACATTTTGAAATCTTTAATATGATTGTTGAATATTTAAGCGCTGTTTCTCATTTTTCTTCAGATTTGAAGATTATTACATCCTAGCCCAACAGGACGACGGGGGACAGCAGCTGACAGGACTCGAACCAGAGACCATATAGGGCGACAGTCCAGAGCGCATATCAAACAAATATATTTTTATGTTCTTTTTTTTTGTTTAGCATTGTGGAATTGACATAAAACGCACCAAAAGGAAACAAAGTCCTATCGGATAATATAATATATTATTGAAGATTACTGGATCTTTTTTTTTTTGTCAACAATTTTAAGTCATTCATTGTTTTCGAGTCACACACTCACACACACAGCTCTAGTTATCGAATGACCTAGATTCTAGATCTAGGTCTAATCTGTTTCTTTATACAATGCGCAGACATAGAAAAGAAAATCTGTACATACAATCAAATATATCTATAATCTGGAAATTGATATAGGCCTTCAACTCTTAAATTTGTATATTTCATTTTTTTTTTATTTTGCGAGCCTTCTTCTGAACTCTTTGGGTCGTTTGCATTATACGAAGTGCGTTTCTTTTTTCGATTATACTTTTTACTTTTCAAAGCAAATTATAATAAAATCACAGACCTAGATATGTGGAAAAATAATGAAGACAATGATTTTCTCCAAATAAAAATAAAAATTAGAAATATATTATCTAGATCTATATTATTGTTGTAAACTAAAAATCATACAAAGAATCTTTTTTAAAGTTATCTATAGACATATAATGTGTATAAATGTATTAACTGATTATTTAAGAAATTTATAAACCCTGTAAGAGCCTCAAAATAAAATTCTATAAATAGATGCATCCATTGTTTTTAACTCGATCGTAACCATCTGTAGAATTAAATATCACAAATATTTATTTATGACTGTTAAAATTCAAATGAATTTTGTTTCAAATGAAAAGAAATTAAAAAAACAAGCATTTTAAGACCAAATAAGCCATGTGTTTGATAAAGTCAGGATATAAGCTTATATTTCACGTTTGTAGTCGCCGGGAATGGTGGCGCATTCCTGTAATCCAGCTACTTGGAGGCTTGGGTTGTTGGACGGTTTGAGGACGGGAGCTCTGCTCTCGGATGTACTGTGTCGATCGGGTGTCCGCACTAAGCCTGGCATCAATATGGCGTTCTCGTGGGAGCATGAGACCTCCAGGTTGACTAAGGAGGGAAGCACCGGCTCAGAGGGGAAACCCAGCAGGCAAAATTCCCCGTGTCACGCAGTAGTGGGATCGCACCTGTGAATGGACGTTCGTTGGTAGCCCGTCCGATACAACTGAACACAGCCCTTATTTTTTTTTAAATTTTATTTTAATTTTTAACTCTGTATTAAATTTTCAGAACCAAAATATATAGCATTCATTATTTAAAATAATATAATCTATAGTAGACCTATATCTAAGAGGAATTTTATTTCTATAAGATCAATATTTTGATTCAGTTTAACAAGAAACAGATATATTTGGCCCTTACGATAAAAAAAACAAAACAAAAACAACACGAATATTTGAGTTTTACCGAATATTTCGACTAAGATGAACTAGCAATGTATAACTTCGCCTATCCCTTAGTCTTTCTCCATTCCTCTTTTTTTGCCTTGATCAGAATGTCTATCAATGCCATCTACTTCTTTTCTCTTGTACTGTTTACCCTGTGTAATTACCTTACATAAACAAAGGTAGAATGGTGTACACCACCCTCTCACTTACATATCTGCTATTTCTTCAAAAGGGAGGTCCGGTGGCTTCTGAACCAGGGTCTGTGGTTCAAATCCTGAGATTTTTAATTTTGGGATCTTCACCAGGATTTGAACCTGTGACCCCAATTTGGCTGCCAAGCACTTTAATGCTCATCCACTGCGCCTCCACCCCAACTCTGATCAAGCTGAAATTCTTCACAATAGTTCCCTATACCTGACAAACAAGAATCAACAAAAAAAATTATCAAGTAGTTAATCAATTAATTTTTTTTTTTTGGTATCCAACAAGCGAAAGAAATTGTACTCGACAGATGTGGTGGTATAAGTTGAATTAGTCTCCTTTAGCCCTGACCAAACAAGTTTCTTTTTATGCATTTAAAAAGCAATCACGGTAACATTCACACAGATACCCCTTTATTTCCCAAATGGTCCAGACAAGTTATAGGATCATAGTGCATTCAGAAATCAAGAAATTAGGCTTAAAAAAAAAGAAAAAACTGTTTCTAATTACACAGATTTACTAATGTTAGTCTAGATCTATTACAAATTTAAACACCTGACTGATCCAAACAAAAATTGATAGAATTACACGTAATATAAGTTTAAAAAAAAAATAATTAAAAAAATGTTTTTCTTGTTATAATCAATCTTCAACGACTTAACTTTCAGTGAGCTGTTCTATACCATCAAGCCCACATCTAATTAGTGAACGTAATGATTGTTTGGCCCATTAGCCCATTTTATGCCATGTCCTGCCCATTACTTCTTCAAAGATTATCTTCCTGTACTTGGCAAACTACTATTCAAGTGTTCCCACCCAGCCTTATTTGTTTTTCAAATATTAAAAATTCCTCTAACATATAACTTTCAAATGCTTGGTCAATATATTACCTCTAAATATATACTTAAGCATTTTATTTTTCTTGAATGTTATTTTGTAGATTTGTGAAATGAGTGATTCTTAAAAAATTAATTTCAGAATAAAAAAGCTTTTTGCGGCATAGATCATAACTTGGTGTAAATTGTGAATAGAAATATCTTTTCATTAAAAACAAACTTTTGTGGGGGTTTTTGGGGAGAGTGTTTAGATTATGAAGATATTTGGAATTAGATAATAAATAACAACTTTTTCCTATTTTTGTGTGTGTGCTACAGATCCTTATCTCACTGTAATATAACCAACTAAAGGAGAACACAAGATAATTTTGTATATTTTTATACAATTTATAATTTACAAGAAAATCACTTGTAACATTCATTATGATTTAAAAAAAAAAATTATAATCTTTATTGTCCGTAAGGAAATTTGTCTTACAATTTGTGCATTACACCAAACAAAAAACATTATAACTATAAAAATCAAAATGTACATTAACACATAACTCACTGATAATTTATTTACATGTGAAAAGTTTATATCAGATTGTTCTTATTTAATGATTTGATTGCCAGGGGAACAAAAGAGTGTTTGTGTCTGTTTGTCTTTGCTATCGGTGTCTTGTATCTCTTTTTTGATGGTAAAATCACAAAATCCTGACACAAAGGGTGATTCTTTATTTCGATGATCTTGTTAGCGCTTTTATAGATGTTTGTCTCAAACAACTGCCCAAATGGGGTTTGTTTTTTGCCAATGATTTTGCCAGCAGCATTTAGGATTCTATGAAGTTTATTTTTATTTTTAATGCTCAGATTGCCATACCAGGCAGTGATATTGAAACTTAAAATATTGCAGATGTGAGCGTGATAAAACATAGCCAAGGCCTTTTCGCTAACATTAAACGAGGACAGTTTTCTTAGTAATCGTAATCTTTGCTGCCCTTTTTGCTGATATAATCAGTATTTGCAGTAAAATTTAGTTTATTGTCTAGGATAGTACCAAGGTATTTAAATGTTTGTACAATTTCAATAGTCTCTCCAGCTACAGAAACAATATCATTTTCCTTCTTGTCCCTACGAAAATCGATTATCATTTCTTTGTTTTTTTTTACATTTAATAATAAAAAATTATCTTTACAATATTTTTCAATTTGTTCTATTTCTTTAAAATACTCATTAACATTTTTTGTTTGATTCTTTATTCATACATCAATCCATCCACCCTTCCATTCATTCATCTATGCACAAACAACAACAACAACAACAACAACAACAAAAAACAACAACCTGGCTACGCCCATGAGTCGTAGTCTCGATAATCTTCATTTCTGAAGAAAGGAACGAACTTGGAAGTAAATATATATGCCTAATTTGATCAAAGTAATTCCTAACGCATAGATTTTAAAACCCTTGATTTATACATACGTATCCAACTGCTGTATTCAATGTTGTGGTATTAATAAGATGAAAGCAGAATGCAGTAGTTTTCGTGGTGCAAGGTTTTCTGTAACATTGCCTAATTGGTACAATGTTAAATTCTATTTTAATACAGCATGTTAACAATGAAATAAAAGCCTTCGCTTCTTTATCTTGTTCTGAACAACAAGTCAAATATTCGACGTTGCTAATTCGGAATAAACGTGTACAAATTGAACACACTAGGCCTAATATCATTTTACGTAATATTTAATTGTAAAAAACACATTTGCCCCCCCCCCTCGAGTGGGGGGCCAGTTTTTTTTATATAATTCTCCTCCCTCCTCCCCCCCAACCCTATTATAGCTACACCACTGCCTAATATCTTTTATCCTCAGGATAGACAAGATTGGCACTGGACCTACACACTTATTTAGTCGTCTGCTACTAAGACTGAGGTTACCTAACAGTAAGATCGTTAGGAAGAGATTGGCAGAGATAGAAGTCGTATGCCTCATTCTTACTTTAAAAATGAAATTATTAAATAGAAACAACTTTTTCACACATCACATTTTGAAATCTTTAATATGATTGTTGAATATTTAAGCGCTGTTTCTCATTTTTCTTCAGATTTGAAGATTATTACATCCTAGCCCAACAGGACGACGGGGGACAGCAGCTGACAGGACTCGAACCAGAGACCATATAGGGCGACAGTCCAGAGCGCATATCAAACAAATATATTTTTATGTTCTTTTTTTTTGTTTAGCATTGTGGAATTGACATAAAACGCACCAAAAGGAAACAAAGTCCTATCGGATAATATAATATATTATTGAAGATTACTGGATCTTTTTTTTTTTGTCAACAATTTTAAGTCATTCATTGTTTTCGAGTCACACACTCACACACACAGCTCTAGTTATCGAATGACCTAGATTCTAGATCTAGGTCTAATCTGTTTCTTTATACAATGCGCAGACATAGAAAAGAAAATCTGTACATACAATCAAATATATCTATAATCTGGAAATTGATATAGGCCTTCAACTCTTAAATTTGTATATTTCATTTTTTTTTTATTTTGCGAGCCTTCTTCTGAACTCTTTGGGTCGTTTGCATTATACGAAGTGCGTTTCTTTTTTCGATTATACTTTTTACTTTTCAAAGCAAATTATAATAAAATCACAGACCTAGATATGTGGAAAAATAATGAAGACAATGATTTTCTCCAAATAAAAATAAAAATTAGAAATATATTATCTAGATCTATATTATTGTTGTAAACTAAAAATCATACAAAGAATCTTTTTTAAAGTTATCTATAGACATATAATGTGTATAAATGTATTAACTGATTATTTAAGAAATTTATAAACCCTGTAAGAGCCTCAAAATAAAATTCTATAAATAGATGCATCCATTGTTTTTAACTCGATCGTAACCATCTGTAGAATTAAATATCACAAATATTTATTTATGACTGTTAAAATTCAAATGAATTTTGTTTCAAATGAAAAGAAATTAAAAAAACAAGCATTTTAAGACCAAATAAGCCATGTGTTTGATAAAGTCAGGATATAAGCTTATATTTCACGTTTGTAGTCGCCGGGAATGGTGGCGCATTCCTGTAATCCAGCTACTTGGAGGCTTGGGTTGTTGGACGGTTTGAGGACGGGAGCTCTGCTCTCGGATGTACTGTGTCGATCGGGTGTCCGCACTAAGCCTGGCATCAATATGGCGTTCTCGTGGGAGCATGAGACCTCCAGGTTGACTAAGGAGGGAAGCACCGGCTCAGGGGGGAAACCCAGCAGGCAAAATTCCCCGTGTCACGCAGTAGTGGGATCGCACCTGTGAATGGACGTTCGTTGGTAGCCCGTCCGATACAACTGAACATAGCCCTTATTTTTTTTTTAAATTTTAATTTTTTACTTTATATTAAATTTCCAGAACCAAAAAATTGACCGTTTGTTGTAAATAGCATTCATTATTTAAAATAATATAATCTATAGCATACATATGTGGAATTTTGTTTCTATAAGATCAGCTGAATCAGTTTATCAACAATATTTTTCTATTGTGTCAATATTTTGATTCAGTTTAATTCAAGAAACAGATATAGACCTCTATTTGGCTCTTACGATTAAAAAAAAAAACAATAAAAAAACACGAATATTTGAGTTTTACCGAATATTTCGACTAAGATGAACTAGCAATGTATAACTTCGCCTATCCCTTAGTCTTTCTCCATTCCTCTTTTTTGCCTTGATCAGAATGTCTATCAATGCCATCTACTTCTTTTCTCTTGTCTGTTTACCCTGTGTAATTACCGTACATAAACAAAGGTAGAATGGTCTACACCACCCTTTCACTTACATAGCTAATTCTTCAAAAGGGAGGTCCGGTGGCTTCCAAACCAGGGTCTGTGGTTCAAATCCTGAGATTTTTAATATTGGGATCTTCGGATGCCTCTGAGTCCACCCAACTCTAATGGGTACCTGACATTAGTTGGGGAAAAGTAAAGGCTGTTGGCCACATGATACCCTCGTTAACTGTAGGCAACAGAAACAGATGACCTTAACATTAACTGCCCTATAGACCACAAGGTCTGAAAGCGGTACCTTATTTTATTTCTTCCAAGTCTAAGCTCTTAGATGTCTATCTCATTTTAATAAGCTTATATTAATTCACTCTGGTGCACATTTTGTACACCTTATTTCTCCCATAACCAATCTCTAGAGGTAAAAAGTAAAGTTCCCTTTTCAGACCTTGCAATCTATAGGGCAAATGATCTTAAGGTCATCTTTTTCTATTAGGGTGTCATGTGGCCAGCACAACGACCAACCACTTTTACTTTCCCCAACTAATGTCAGATACCCATTAGAGATGGGTGGACAGAAAGGCACCCAAAGATCCCGAAATTAAAAGTCCCAGTCTTCACCAGGATTCGAACCCGTGACCCCAATTTGGCAGCCAAGCACTTTAATGCCCAGCCACTGAGCCTCCACCCAAACTCTGATCAAGCTGAAATTCTTCACAATAGTTCCCTATACCTGACAAACGAGAATCAACAAAAAAAAAAAATCAAGTAGTTAATCAATTAATTTTTTTTTGGTATCGAAAAAGCGAAAGAAATTGTACTCGACAGATGTGGTGGTATAAGTTGAATTAGTCTTCTTTAGCCCTGACCGAACAAGTTTCTTTTTATGCATTTAAAAAGCAATCATGGTAACATTCACACAGATACCCCTTTATTTCCCAAATGGTCCAGACAAGTTATAGGATCATAGTGCATTCAGAAATCGAGAAATTAGGCTTAAAAAAAAAAAGTAAAAATTATTTCTAATTGCACAGATTTACTAATGTTAGTCTAGATCTATTACAAATTTAAACACCTGACTGATCCAAACAAAAATTGATAGAATTACACGTAATATAAGCTTTTTTTTAAAAATAATAAAAAAATTGTTTTCTTGTTATAATCAATCTTCAACGACTTAACTTTCAGTGAGCTGTTCTATACCATTAAGCCCACATCTAATTAGTGAACGTAATGGTTGTTTGGGCACATTAGCCCATTTTACGCCCTGCCCTGCCCAATACTTCTTCAAAGATTATCTTCCTGTACTTGGCAAACTACTATTCAAGTGTTCAAACCCAGCCTTATTTGTTTTTCAAATATTAAAAATTCCTCTAACACATCACTTTCAAATGCTTGGTCAATATATCACCTCTAAATATATAGTTAAGCATTTTATTTTTCTTGAATGTTATTTTGTAGATTTGTGAAATGTGTGATTCTTAAGAAATTAATTTCTGGATAAAAAAGCTTTTTGCAGCATAGATCATAACTTAGTGTAAATTGTAAATAGAAATATATTTTCATTAAAAACAAACTTTTGTGGGGGTTTTTGGGGAGAGTGTTTAGATTATGAAGATATTTGGAATTAGATAATAAATAACAACTTTTTCCTATTTTTGTGTGTGTGCTACAGATCCTTATCTCACTGTAATATAACCAACTAAAGGAGAACACAAGAGAATTTCGTAATATTTTTATACAATCTATACTTTACAAGAAAATCATGTGTAACATTCATTATGATTAAAAAATCAATGATAAAATATAAATTAATACAAAAATAAAAACATATATTAAAAATAATCAACAGCCTTAAAAAAAAAGAATGAATGCATCACTAATATATTGCTTATTAGCAGAAAAAGCAAAGTGTTAATTTAAAAAAAATATTAAAAAAACAACAACATATTTCTAAAAATAAAGTATAATAAAAAATCTTTAAAAAAGTGGAATGTCTGTTTAACTAGTCTTACAAATATTACAACAATGGGATACATAATAGTAGTTAAAACACTTCGCCTTTACTGAATGCCAGTCAATGTTTTGTTTGAAAGTTTCCGTTATATAATTAATAATTTTATTAGTATGAAAGTCCCATTCAGATTTTAGATTTGTTTGGATACAACTATTTATTACAATGGAATTTAAGGTGCAGCTAAGCCACATTGTCTTCTTGTCGCTCTTGAAACACTGGTCTATTATTTGTTAACTACAACTGTTCTAGATGAGCTTTATGCCAAATAATAATTTTGTGACTTACCAAAAGTATTCACAATGAAAAGGTAAAATGTAATAGTAAAGCGGCGTATCTCAAACTGTGGGGCTCGGTGGGTGTAACAGTGGGATGTGGAGTTGAAATATTCACCAACTCAAATGATAAAAGTTAAAAAAAATAAATTAAATTAGAGATGTTTCATCTTTTAAATAGGACCCTTTAAAATATACATTATCTTCGTAAGAGGCTTCTGCAACAATAATGAAATACAAACTTTTTGAAGAAGACATTTCAAAATGTCTCTGCTAATGCCATTCTTTTCAACTTTCTTATATCAGAACTGTCAAATTTCTTCATCTTACATTGTTATGTTGAACATGCTTGCATTAAAAAAAAAGGATCCACAACAAAATTAAGACATGAAGATAATCTTACAATCATGCCAATTACAAACGTTTGCGTACTATATGTACATCTGAAATATCCTTAGCATAATAGTATTGACCAGTGCTGTCTCCTTCATTATTAGATTCCATTTGACATGTGTATTAACCCTTCTTACCTACCTACTATGAGAAAAACTGTTTTTCAGACACGAGGGGAATGAATTTTTGACTCTCTGAAGAAACAGTGCTCTCTCATAACCCATTTGCTAGATCGAGGGGGAATTTTTCTTATACAAGCAACTTGAAAACTTTTTCGAAAAAAAAACAAAAAACTTGTTTCAATGATTTAACATCACTTGAAAATTAAATTCCAAAAATATGTAAATAGATATGCAAAGAAAAAAAGAAGAAGAATATTGTGTTATATAATTAGAAGTCTTTAAATTTCTTTTTCATTTTTTTTCTTAATACCCTCTCAAGACTCCCCTGTGGGAGCTTATAGTCTTACCCTGGACACCAAGTGACCTGAGCTATTGTTTTTTCGGTAGGAGTAAACACTGTTGCCGAGTTAGTTTAAGTTTATTTTAGTTATAGGATATGTCACATAAAAATCCTGCTGTAAATGTTCATTTAGCAGAATTTAAAAAAAACAAAAATCAACATGTAGCTTCTATTCAACTAGTTTCACAACATACAGAGAACATTTTTGAAATATTGAGCTAATGAATTGTATCAGTGTTCCAAATGCATTAATGAAAAAACCTAACATCGCTTGCTAATGTAATCATAATGCTGTTTACAAAAGTCACATGGAGTGTTATCAGGGTTTGTAGTCGATTATTGATACTAGTAAGTACAATCATCTGTATTGTTGAGACCAAGACAAAGAAAGACAAAGTTCAATAAATGCATGACATATGTATACAGCATCATATACTATTTCAAATCAATGAGCAATCAATGATCAACAAACAAAATATGTAATATAATAATATATCTTTTTTTTTACTACGATCAACCGTTATGGTCATTATACACATTATTTCAAGGAAACAGCAGCAGCACTTTTTAGAATTGAACAATCTACTTGCTGCTATCATAAAACTGATTTTCTAATGACTTTCAACAACTAAAAAAAAAACATTATTAAAAAATGATTGTAAAGTTTTTTTTTTTTACTTTTCAGCAACTTCATGAATAAAGAAAAAGACTTTTGGCTTTATTATCAACATGCTATCAAGGATTGGTCACTTTAGTCACAAGTAAAGTTGGAAAGGAAAAAGATTGACTCTTCAGATGTAAAATGCCACAGACTGATATAGACAGATGGGCCATCACATGATCGCAACATTGCTGTCCTTTATTTTTATTTTAAAATGTATGAACCATTAGATGCAGCATTTAGTATAATGACATTCTGGCAACTAGACCAAAAAAAAAAAAAAGACAATCAAAACCCAACAAAAGAACTAGATGGGAAAATACAGCACACGAAATGTTTTCTGCCAGAAGTTGGCAAGCAAACAAAATCTACAGAAAGTCTGAAAAAATGTCAATAAATAGTATGCTTATGTTTGTTTGTTGTAAAATGTTTGACATGTTTCGGATGTTCCTTCAGTTGAAGATAGTTTACTTCCTAGTCCAAACCTCCCGCAGGACGACGGGGGATGGGAGCAGGCTGGGTTTGAACTCTCGACCATCGAGAAATACGAACGACAGTCCAGCGATAAAACCGCACGACCAGGCAGCCATTATGCAGTGAAAGTAATAATATGTTTATGTATTCCTGCAGTGAAAGTAATAATATGTTTATGTATGGCTGCTTTGAAAAGAAATGTTTTATAAACTAGTGTAATACTGCAAAGGATGACGTTGTAACAACAAAACAAAAATGGAAAGTCAAGCAGCTGGTAATTTATGGCAGAGCTCCATTTACAATTCTAATAGATAGCAGTTTTTGGAAAAAAAAAGTACTGTAGACAAACAAGAAATGACTAAAGAGGTCACTAGGCAGAGTGTGAATAAACTCATAGATTTTACCATTGAATTGAACATTCCACTTTCAGTTCTTATATTATCTTGTTAGAGACGTATTAGACAACATGGAAGGATTCTCACACTAATTAAGTACAATACAAACTCTATATGATAAAATGAAATAAATAATCATGGTGAGTTGATTTGTTGAATTGAATTATAAGTGCAGTTTTATCTTAGATGATGTGACTTCTTCAGGCCACTGTTTCAAGGTTACTTAAATTAGTTGATTCTCCATCAATCATTTTATAATGATTATATTTCTTTACATTTTTAATTGACAAAATATTCTTTTTATTCAAACAATAAAATAAAAATAAATTAATTAATTAAGGTAGGCACTTTTTGCCCAAACACTAAAATTAAAAATAGTTTGAAAAGGTAGGCACTTTTTGCCCCTGTCCAATACAGACAACATAATCACTGAGAGAAAAGCAAACCTTTTTGTTTTCTCCCATACAAAACAAATAGTGTGATCTGACGGCTTAAACAACTAATAACAAACATATATTAAAAGCATTTGATACATAAAACACAATGTATTGCAAATATGTCCGTAGCTATAAAATATCTTTCAATATGCTGAGTGGGTCCTAATAATAAACAATAATAAATGTGCATAATATTGTGAAATTTACTGACCTGGCATTAAAAGCATGATTAATGACAATGAGGAGGGGCTTGAAGTTTGTCACTAAATACACACAGGCTATACAAATACCTAGGCTGTAAAAATACACATACACACAGGCTGAACAAATACACTGAAAATAATGTGCATATATATATATATACATATATATATATACATATATATATATATATATATATATAAATACATAATTTAAAAAAATCTCTTTGAATCTCAAAACACCATGTACAACGAATTGTTCATTAAACTCATTAGACTTTTATAAATAAAAATTTCAATGCCATGCATCAAAAGATGCTAGCAAAATGTCGAAAAAATACATTGAAGGTATGTATAACCTATGATGTTAGCATGCACTTTTTCCCCGTTATCTATAGGTCGTGGTGACCTTCATGAGTAGATACTAAATCAGCACGGTCAGCATTTCTCATCAAGTGGTAGAAAAAGTTGATTGCCTGTTCGTAGTTTTTAATGGACAAACGCTCATTGATGCCATGGAACCGAGCGGCGTCTCCAGGATACATGTAGGTTGGTGAGAAGCGATACACATTTTTGGTAAAGTTGAGATAGAAGCGAGTGTCAGTGTTGCCTAGCATTATAGCTGTTAAGAGAAAGTCATGTCAGTTTAGAAAGTGAAAAATAATGAGCAATAATTATATGAATTTTTTTTTCTGACACTAACTAGCATTTGACATAAAAAATAGATGTTAAAACATTTTACAATAACCTATTGAGAGATAAAAAAAAAAAGAATAAAAAGTTAGACAACAATGAATATATATAATTACATCATGGCAGCACACAAAAAGTGTAGATATCAAATGAAAAAAACAAATTTGTTAAAATTTCAAATGTAATTAAGTCACAAGGATTATTACCCTTTCATTAGATTAGGTAACTGATGTTAAATATAGATGAAAAAAAATAATGTAGGTTTATTATTCAAAGCTGGGTGAGAGTACTTAGCTTTGAGGCCTGGGGAGCTAAACTGATTCAGAATTTCTGAGTGTGGGGGGAAGGCGATTATGAAAAGCTAACCCATACCAAAAATAGATTTGCATTGGCTCACTTTTGATTTAATTAAAACAATTCCAAACAACAGTGAATGGCTAAATGAGAAGTTGTTACTAAAATTGACAGGTGGAAGGAGGGGGGGGGGAATGCCTCCTTTAAATTAAAAAAAAAAAGGTTTCTTAAATGTAATAATTTGTGAATCTTCAGTAATATGACTAAGGATATTGATTAGTTGAATTAGTGTGCTTGATACTTCATTTTGATTAGACCATAGAAGTTGTGCAAAGCTGTTTCTTATTTAAAGTACATAAGGAAAGCTCTTTCAGACTCCGCAATCTACAGGCCAGATGATATAAAGGTCATTTGTTTCTATGGCATGTTAGTGATCATAAGGCTAGCACAATGACCAACCACCTTTGCTTCCCTAATTAATGTGAGGCACCCATCAGAGTTGGGTGGACTGAAGGGTGTTCTACAAATCCTGAAATTCAAAATCCCAGCATACCAAGACTCAAACCTTAGACACCTTGGTTCGGAGGCCATGGGCCTAACCACTCAGCCACCATTCTTCCCATTTTAAAGTACATTGGACAGTAGAATAGCTGAGGAGTCCATGGAGCAATTTTAACTGAAATATCAAACTTACTATTTTCAAAACTGATTTAGCAGCTAATTATTGTAATAAAAATATAAGACACAGAAGCATCAAGCATTGGTAAGAAAAATGTAACTTCAATTTTCCTTTTTGATTGTAAATTATTAAATTATAGCTTTTATACAGCACTGCTTTCATGCTTATAGCATGCTGAGAGCGTTAGGTCCAATCCAGTGTGTGGGCCGGTAGGGGGAGGGGGTATCAGGAAGAAGGCTTTTCGGTGCTGCCTTTAGACACTCAATAAACACAACTCTGCTTGAGTCGGATGTTGAACATCGAGCCTCCCTCATAGGTAGCCATGTTCAAGCGAACTTAGCCTCTTGACCAAGTATTTCTTTAGGTTAAATATGACTAATAGATGTCAAAATAAAAAAAAAGCAAAAACAAATTTATAATCTGCCAAATTACGCAAACACAAACAAAAATGTTGTCATTTTCTATAACAGCCCTTTTTTATAGGCATTCTCCTGGGGTCTCTATATTTTTTCATAAACTGGCGTAAAGATGTAGCAACAGAGCAATACTGAAAGATGAGAGATATTTGAGGCACAAGTCAGTCTGGTATGCGTTTGATCATTGTAAAAATCACTTTGTGTTTAACAAGATGGGATGTGAGGCTGAGAGGCAATAACTACTTGGATACCTAACAGGGGGGCTCAAGTTTGAAACCTTACCCAAGCTTAGTTGGAATTCTCATTCAGCTAAAAATAGCTCATGCTTCCCTAGTGCTAATAGAGTTTGGAATGGGTTGCCTGAACTAGCCAGGCCAACGACCTAGCATAGTCTAGACTCCAGCTAAGTTGGAATTATCATTTAGCTAAAAATAGCTAGTTCTTCTCTGCCATTAGATCCTGGAATGGGTGTCTGTAATTTATAAGTTAAGATAAGAGCTGCTATACAAAAGTAATTTTAATAAAATATTCAAGTTTCAATGAGTTCCAGTGTTTTATTTCTTACTGACTAGTATCAATCTCATGTGGGAATAGAGAAATCACAAGCTCTTAAAGTCACTGTAAAATGACAGTCTCCCAACCAACTTAACATTAAATGTTTCTTGTTAAAATTAACGTTGTTTTCTTTGTTAAAGATAATGCCTACCAGGAACAACAAGTGCTTTCGGCCAGATTTGATTTATGGTAGTTTTTAAAACCTGCAGGAGAAATTAAACAATAACTTAGAAAATATTTACAATTATTATATATAACAACACAATAATTCTATTTCCAAGGTATTGTAATTCATATAAACTGACAAAAATAACTCTTAGCTTTTCAGCTCATGGGAACTTAGAAAATTCATACAGTGTTAAAAATTTGGGTTTTAAACCAAGAAGACACTGTGATTTTTAGTTTGAGTTTTAAAGAGACTTGTATTGGTAAGAATAAAGGTGGACTTTTGTTCAGTCAGCCCTTTAACATCTAGTTACTTATTGGTAAAAAAAAAGCAGAAAGAATGAGAACTAAACATTTCTGCGTGTCAGTTCAGTTCCCCTTTCAGACCAGGCATTCTATAAGGCAGATGATTTGTTTCTATGGCTCAAGGTTAATGACGGTGTGATGTGGCCAGCACAATGATCTAACACCTTTTATTTTTCCACAACTAATGTCAGGTACCCATTAGAGCTGGGTGGACTCAGGGGCGCCCAAAGATTTTGAAATGAAATTTCCCAGTCTTCATGAGGATTCGTATCCGGGACCTCTGGCTTGAAAGCAAAGCGCTTTAGTGCTCAGCCACTGCCCCTACGAGTTGGCATGAGCTTTGTAAAAAATAACTTTGGCTTTAAGCTCATGGGAACGTACAAGATTCATACAGTGTTAAAAATATTGGTTTTAAACCTAGAACTGTGACACTGACTTTTGTTTCGAGTTTTAAAGAGACTTGTATTGGTAAGAATAAAGGCGGACATTTGATGAGCTAGTTCTTCAACATCTAGTTAATTTTTGGTCATAAAAGCAGAAAGAATGAGAACTTAAGATCTCTAGGTGACAACAGGAACTTTTTTAAAAATTCAAGATGTAATAAAAAAAAAATCCTCTTTTGAAATTCACGAAAAGTTCTTTGCTTCGAATAAAGAAAATGGTGGCACCTGCATTAAAGCAATTATGTCTTACATCATCAAATTTAGTCAATCTCACTGTGAAGTTATAGCATTTCATTATGTGTATATGATTGGAGTTTAATCTGAAAAGTAATGGCATTTCTCTATGTGTACATGATATGTGTTTGACAAGATCTGTTAAGTAAGGGCATTTCTCTACGTGTACACAATCTGTGTTTGATTACATCTGTTAAGTTAGGGCATTTCACTATGTGTATATGATCTGTAAAGTAATATTTTACTATGCATGCATGGTCTGTAAAATATATTTTTTCCAATTAGCTTGTAAATTATAGGTCAACATCATATCACACAGAATCCTTAACTTATCACCTACAGAACAATACATTATTTTATAACTATAATTCATATAAGTTCCTTGATATCATTTATAAACTGATTTCAAATCACCTGAAAGCCAAAATCTTTCTTTCCATAGCCTGCAACTGGGTGGGGCTCCATCTTATTTAACACCTCTATGTTGACTCGATCATCAGCAATAACTGATTTGTCAAATTTGATAACCTGTGGACAGTTGAAATTACAAAGACTATAGCTACACAAAATGATTACTTTATAGCTTACTGTTAATCAAAGTGTTTTGATAGAAGAAAAGGGGAAAGAAGTAGAGTGATAACCTACATATATATAAAAAGAATACATGGGAAGCCTACTTTTGAGAAAAGAATACAAAATGTGAATACATTTGAAAACATTCAAAATTGAAAATTCTTAATTCAACATAATTAGTAGCTGTTCATCAATAAATAAATTGACAGGTGGAGCAGTTAAAGGAACTAAACATGTCTGGAACAAAGGATGGCTGCCTGGTCGGAAGACATAGGCTGTGGACTGTCATCTTGATGGTAATAATCTTTAATTCTGAAGGAACATTCAAAACATGTCAAGTGTGATATACTTTGCATGGTTCAGATCACCGAATATAAGTATCAATAACAACAAGTCTCTGAAACTAGGTCACTTTATACACATAACCAAAAAGTTCCACATCAACATTTTCCCCCCCACAAAATCCACATATCTCTTAGCTCTACCTCCAAGTATCTACTCCCTCATCCACACACACTAACACATTAACCTAATTAATCACTGGACATGTACACAAGGGTATAACTTAAGGGCGAACATAAACCCATGGTGAAGGGTGGGTTGATATTTAGAAACAAATATTTGTATTTATACTTGACTGGCCTTCCTCTATTTCATGAACCAGAGATGGTACAATGACACTATAAGGTGTTTCTATGGCCCAAATGGCAATTCAAAAATCAGCATCTGACACAAGCATTTTCAGACACAATATAGATCTATGTATTTCTAATACAAGGGAAGCTGCTAGGCCACTTTGTGGTTTGTGCTTCAGAGTGTCACTATAATAGTTGAGAGTGGAAACTGCAATCCAGCAGAATGTTTGGGCTAGGTTATAATAATCTTCATTTCTTAAGGCACATCTGAAACTTACTAACAACAACACTTGCATGTTCTGACAACACTTTCATGACCTGACAACACTTTCATGTTCCCACACAACACCTGCATGTCCTGTTACATGTACATAGATTATGCCTAGAAATGTTATGATTAAAAGCTGATATTGAGAACTGACCTCATCAACTGTCTGAGATGGATGTATTCTATGATTCACTATAGCTTCAGCGTGCGGAGGAATGATGTTATTCTAAAAAAATGTGCAGGGGAAAAATTAGTTATAATAAAACCAACTTAAAATATCAGACAGAATAGCCCTCCAGTAACAATAACATAATACTTCATAGTATGCTTTTTTAAAATGACAATTTTCAAGTATATATATACTTATATATACCTTTATAAAAAAAATAATACCAGTACTTGTAAAAAAAAAAAGGTCTATTTATTAAATGATCAACTAACTGAATCTGGTTACATGTATAAAGGAGAAGAAAAAAAAAACAGGAAAGAAATAGCAGCATATTTTACACTGATGACTAAAACAAAGCATGGATGAATGAGATTTTAGTGTGTCAAAGAAGTAGCCATGTAGGAAGTCAGTAAAGCTAGTATTTATGTAGGAGGCCAGTTAATCAATCAAGCTAGTAGCCATGTAGGAAGTCAATCAATATAGTAGCCATGTAGAAGGTCAGTCAATCAGTAAAGCTAGTAGCCATGTAGGAAGTCAATCAATCTTGTAGCCATGTAGAAGGTCAGTCAATCAGTAAAGCTAGTAGCCATGTAGGTCAGTCAATCAAGCTAGCAGGCATGTAAGAGGTCAGTCTAGCAGCCATGTAAGAGGTCAGTCAATCAGTCAAGCTAATAGCCAAGTAGGAAGTCAATCAAGCTAGCAGCCATGTAAGAGGTCAGTCAATCAGTCAAGCTAGTAGCCAAGTAGAAAGTCAATCAAGCTAGCAGCCATGTAAGAGGTCAGTCAATCAGTCAAGCTAGTAGCGAAGTAGGAAGTCAATCAAGCTAACAGCCATGTAAGAGGTCAGTCAATCAGTCAAGCTAGCAGCCATGTAGAAGGTCAGTCAATCAGTCAAGCTAGCAGCCATGTAAGAGGTCAGTCAAGCTAGTGACCATGTAGTGAAACAGTCAGCTTAAGAATGTAGTTACGATGCCACTTAAAAATGTGTTAACATTATCCAAAGAAAATTGTATACATGAATCAGTTAACATGTTCAATTCAATTCTTTCCCTTAAAAAATGTATGCAGTGTGACAAAATGATTTGTGTCATAAAAATACATTAAGTTCTGCAGTCTATATACTCTTACAGATGCCTTGTCATCGTGATGAGAGTTCAAACCCTGCCATCCTGCAGGATGCAATAATCTTCCTTTTAAGAGGGAATGTTCAAAGATTATAAAACAAATCTTACCTTGATACCAGCCTGGAATTTTGTTACAGCGGTCACTGTTCTAATGGTTGCACTAGTCAAAGGTTTCATGGACATTACCCTGGAAATATTAAAACATAGAACAAATATCACACATATAATACGACTCCTATTTTGTTCTCGCTAAAAAAACTCTAATCCTTATTTTAAATCACGTCATTGTTACTAAGTAGAAACTTCCCCTATTTCTGAAACAAATAACTAATTCCTAATCATGCCATAACAACAGACATATCTTCAATAAACAAAGGGTAAGATAAAAAAACTCTCTCACTAGTTCCATCCTTCAGATTTTTTAATATTTACATGTTTTTAACTGTTACAACTAGCAAATGTTATTGAGCAGCTAAAACAAATGTTAAAAAAATCATTTAATATTAATAATCAATTCCAGTGTCAATGAATGACATATGATCATTATTTCGAAATAAAAAACTACTCAGTCAAGTCAATTTTACTACCAAAGTATGTGTGACATCTTTATGAAAATGACCGGCAATACTAAAGAAAGCAACAGAAAAACAATTTAGGAACTACTGTATGAGTAAGAGTTTGAAAGGAAAACAAATAGGTCAAACATTTAGACCTTAAGATCAATGGTCTCTGATGATGTAAAGCTCATCTGTTTCTATGACGGGGTTAACATGGGTGACATGTGGCCAGCATAACAACCAACTGCCATTCCTCAGGAGCATCCTAAAACCACCAACTTGTCCACCATGCCCCTAAGTCCAAGCAAACAGAGCACCAGTAGATTTGACAACATGAAAATGTAAAAAACAACTTACCAAGATAAAAGAGGCTTAAAGAACCAAATATTGGCCATCAAAACTCGTTGAAAGATATTCATCTGAAATAAACAAAAAATGCTCAACATGTATATATTTATATATATATATATATATTTTTTTTTGAGGTGTAATGTGACAGAAAAAAAACAACACAGTTTGTATCTGAAAGATTTATTCTTGCTTTTATTTTTAAAAAAATTACTGGTTAATAAATTAAAAAAAAAATTTATTTATGCCTAAGCTTGAATTTGTCTAAGTCAGAGTAAAAATAATTGACATCATGTCAAACTTTTCCCTCTAAACTCCTTACCTCTGGTACAAGTTGTTCTAGCATATCAGTCTCAACTCCTTGACCTAACATACTTGGGTGCAGGTTGGTCTCAAGACTGAAAAAGCACAATTTCAAATTGTAAATAAAACAACCAGGCTGAACTTGTAGAGGAAATAAGTATTTTTGTATAAACATGAATCTTAAATTAAAAAAAACACCTTATGATCTATTTTCTATCTATATTTAACTGTTAGTACGTAAGAATTTTGGGGTATCACAGAGACTTGTTGACTAGTTTCCCTAGTTCTTTTATCTATACTGTTCATATAATTGAAACCAATGTGAGGCCTGTCCATTCCTTGCTTTCTCATGTCATCATTTCTTTGCCTGACTTTATTTTCTTTGCGGGAAGGATTGCAAAGCAGCTTCTTAAAGTATCTTGTCTCTATGGCTTGTGATTTTTTTAACAACTATGTGCATTTGAAGTCTATGAAGTTGCAGTCATAAAGAAATGTTCTGACCAAGTTCTATAGTCATCTTTGTGTTATTGACTACATTTTAAGTTAACACTTTAAGTGCCTTTTTTTAAAACCTTTTGATCTATGAGGCAGATGATGTAAAGATCTGTTTCTGTGGCCCACAGTTAATGAGGTCAAGTGGCCAGCGCAACAACCAACTTATCCCCAGCTAATGTCAGGCACCCATTAACATTGGGTGGACTCAGGAATGCCCTCAAGGTCTTGAATGTGATCTGAACCCGAGACTCCTTGGATCGGAAGCCAAGCACTATATCATTCCATGGACTACATTTTAGTCATTCTACTTTCTGCTGTGGTTTGGATTACTCTAGCAAGCAGTTTAGAACTGGACAAGATTGCTTTCAGGTATGTAAATCTTTTGACATTCTCTAGGGTTTTATCTTTTTAGAAGTTGTAAGCCTGTTAGCAATATGGATCCTCTTATCTTATAAACTACAGATATTCCTTCAGAAAAGAAGCTTATTATGTCCTGAAGCGTTAAACTATTCATGCATATTAATTAAAGACTTAAACTCTTATAAGTCATTGGTTTTCTTGGCTGTTCAGGAAACCCATTTTATATATCACAGCTATCAATTGAATTTTCTTGGCATTTTTCTGCAAATATGCTAAATGAAAAAATCTAAATGTGAAAGAATTGTGTTTAGAGACAGTTTAATCTTCTTAACACAATTCCTTTTTATAACGAGATTACCAGCTTGTTATGGTCATGCTCTTCTACATTTCTTAAACATCCAGATTTCAATATCTTTAAAAATATTGTGTCCCTTTCATCTCTTTGGGTTAGCACAAAAACATATTTGGCCTCCTTCAGTCATGGAAGGACTACAGTTCTACTGAGAAAATGAGAAGAAAGCTTAGACATTAGTTAAGGTCAGAATGGTTTGTGTCAGCCCTGTGTGCTGCCTAAGAGTCAACAGCTCTGAATTTTTCTTCTTGGTTGACTCCCCAAGTTATGGTGTAGCCGCAAGGCAGCATTGGTTTGGATTCAGTTCATAGTTTTCATTCTAACTGGGTAGCCAGCCAGGGCTAATGAGCCTCGCTTTCTTGAGGCTTACTGATTTAGGCACCAGTTGCTAACCTTTGCTCCTTCTTCTCAGTGATGACAGTTCTGCTATACCCATTATCTGAGCCACATGTGAAGGCTAGGAGTTGGACTAGTTGTCAGAGGCTATTTGAGACGCCTGCCACTGGAATCATTTTAGTGGAGTGCTTTTGTCAATTACTACTTCCAACAATTACCTTAGAATAAAATCATACAAAACACAAATCTGTAACCTAATGTCATGTTAAAGGGGCACTAACTTGTTCACAGCATTGGCAAGAATTCCAATTGTTGACTCCCTCGGCGGCATGGAGGAGTGACCTGGCTCACCATGGACAGATAACTTCATCAACAAAGAACCTTTTTCACTTACACCAATACTGGAAACAACACGTGAAATTGAATGTATAGATTTGATAACATTTCTATGTAGCAGTATTATGCGTTCACTAATTAACATTCATGTAATGTAAAAGATTAAATATTTGTTACCAGTAAAGTTGATAAACTAAAAAAAAAAAAAGAAATAAATTTTTATTTATGTCAAGAGTTCACATGTAACAAATGAATGTTGAAAGTAAAAAAAAAAAAAAAGTAAAGTTTCTCTTTCAGACCTAGCGATCTATGGGGCAGATGATGTTAAGGTCATCTGTTTCTTTGGCCAATGGTTAACGAGCAGGATGTCATGTGGCCAGCACAATGACCAACCACCTTTAATTTCGCCAACCAAGGTCAGGGTTAGGGCGTAATCAGCGGTGCCCTAAAAATGCTGAAATACAAAATCCCAGTCTTCACAGACATTTGAACCCAGGTCTCCATGTTCGGAAGCCAAGCGCTGAACCACTCAGCCACAACACCTCCTAACGAATGAAAGTATGCTTTCCAAAAAGTTCAAGGTTGGAGAGTTTAAAGACTGCTAGAGAGAAAGTCAGTCAGTTGTTATCTAGTGAGTTAATAAGTTAGTTGATGAGAAGTCACTAAGTTTTTAATAAATCAGCTTGTGAGGAAAACACTTTGTAATATTTGTAATTAATAATTTTGGGATAAGTTAGAGAGAATTAAGTTAAATGTTATTGTAATTGTATACATATTTTATTTTACATCAGTATGGACTATACTTTCATTTAGAGCTTATTCTTATAAATTATGAACTGTGCTATTTTTATTACTATCTATCCTGTAAATACATCAATAAACTTTATGTGTATATAAATCGCTGTTCATTTATAGTTGCAAGAGTTAATTACTCACTATCGGCATTCAAACAAAAGTAGAGAGAGTGCATGATTTCACAAATGAAGGCATATTGCAAATTAAAAAATTTCTAAGCTTTCTTTTACATAAATAAAATCAACAAAATGTTCAGAGTTTGAATATTTTAAAAAATTATGTTACCTAGCAACAGGTACTGAAACGCCTGGCAAAAGACCTTCAGACAAAGGCATTCCTTCATCTGAAATAAATTCCAATTCTGTGACGCCTTGTTTCACTATCTCCTGGGCCAATTTATATGCTTCACTACCATCAAAAAGCTGGATAAAAAAAGCAACAACAAAGGATTGTATAGGAACTAAATAATAGAATAATAATGGCAATGTCTTCGATTTAAAGATTAAGGATGAGTGCAAAACTAAATAATACAAATATTGTTAAACTACAATGAAAAATGACAAGATAAATTTCCAACAAAAAATTATTGTATATTGATGAGTTTGAAAAATATTATAGTTCGATTCTTCAAAAAAATTTAAAACATATGATTGAAGGACGTATTCATTTTTCGTAGTAATGTCTGTATTTTTATAAGATTGATGGGAGATTTTTAAAAATTCATTTTTCCGGCATTCTTAGGATAGTAAATTTATAATGGTTAAAACACTTAACTCTTTCTCTCCTAACTGAGGATACCAGCGTTGATTCCACCAGAATGTGGTAAATTATTACGGAGAGAAAGAGTTAATTGGATGTCAAGTGTCTCGAATTTTTTTAAAGTTGTTTTGTTCAAACTATCAATTAGACTTTTTGTCTCTCAAACTAGCGAACCATTTGCAGGTTCAGAGGTGCCTCTTTAATAAGTAATAAATTCAAGAATCACAATTTTCCTTGAGTTTAATATCTTCAAACTCAATTCAATAAAATAATTACTCAAGCAATCAAGAAATTTCCCATAAAACATAAATCACTTGTGCAAATCATAGAAGTAGAACAAAATTTGTTCTATTCAACAATTGTTCTATATGAACTATGAATACTGTTTTTGCTGGTTTCCTTAAGTCATAGAATGTCTTTCATCTCGAAGAGCACTTTTTCATGTAACTGTAGAGTGCTACTCTGGAGAGACATTTCCGTGAGCGATGAATAATTACTTATCAAGAGACTAATGACCAATGACAACCCCGGTAGCTAGCCTTCTTTTTATTTTCTAAGTCTCCCAAAAGACGTTTCTAGATAGTTATAAATTTATTTTAAAAAATCTTTTCTTGAACCTTTATAACTTTAAACGTAATATTGTCAGGGTGGCTAAATAATTTTTATTTTTAAATATACAAATGGACCACACAGCATAATGACTGATTGGGGAAGTGCTGTACTTCTTCAACAACAATCTTAAGATCAGCGACAGTAGGGATTTGTTCCCTTCAATTTTGGTTTCTCCATGAGATCATAGGACCGTTGAACTTACTTAGGTGAGAGTTATGGCTACATGAAAGCTTAACAGCTGAAATTAGAAATCAATCTCCCCCATAAGACTACAAAAGGGAAACTTGACTTTTTAAATAATATCAGCATTGTAAAATGTTTGTAAAATGTTTTACATGTTTCGGATGTTCCTTCAGAGTTGAAGATAATTACTTCCTAGTCCAAACCTCCCGCAGGACGACAGGGGATGGGAGCGGGCAGGGTTTGAACCCGGGACCATCGATAAATCTGAACGACAGTCCAGCGTGCAAACCGCACGACCAGGCAGCCATTGCTTATATGGGACCAGTTAATTTGAAGCACATATCAAATCCTGTGCGAGTGTCTATGTAGTATGTAAACAATATAGCATTGACTATAATAATTTATTATTTAAAAAAAAATTAAGATAAAAGTTTGAACCTCACAACTCTTGGCATTTGTTTTCTGATTGTAGACACTTTTGTTTTGTAAGCTTCTGGTTTATCATCGTAACATTCAGGTTTAGCATGACGTGAGATTATTATTTAATCACCACCACATAGCCGTCACATTTAACTCGTTGCTATAAATCTGTTCATCTGTCTTTATTTAATTACCTCCTCATTATGACCAAAAGCGATGTAAAAGGAGCGCTTGGGCACTATTCCCTTTATTACAAGGTATTCAGCAGCTTCTAAAATAGCCTGATAAAAAAAAAGAAAATGTCAATTATTTCTCTTTAAATTTGAATTATTTCTATAATTAAAAATTAAAACAAATAAACAGTGTTTGGGAGTCAACCCTTAGCAAACATCTAAGGCTGGCAAACATAAGGCAGCTTTCAGCAAATAGTGTTACAATCTGGCAGAGTGTGCAATGTCGCTGATCCCAAACTATAATAACACTTGCCATTCCTTTGCATAAAGTAACATACAAAAAACTAAATTACACTAACAAAATCATTAGGTATACCAAACAGGCCTTAAACTAGCTTAAGGATAAATGAAAACACACCCCACTATCAAAACTGGGAAAAATTATTTAAAACCTAATAATCTAAGATCTAAAAAAATTCAAATTCTATTAAGCACTAAAAAATAAGGGAGTGTACAACTTCTATTTGAGTTTTTTTAAACTATTAGAATGCTATATTTTATGCAAACTTGGATTATATATAAAACTAAATTACACTAACAAAATCATTAGGTATACCAAACAGGCCTTAAACTAGCTTAAGGATAAATGAGAACACACCCCACTATCAAAACTGGGAAAAATTATTTAAAACCTAATAATCTAAGATCTAAAAAAATTCAAATTCTATTAAGCACTAAAAAATAAGGGAGTGTACAACTTCTATTAGAGTTTTTTTTTAACTATTAGAATGCTATATTTTATGCAAACTTGGATTATATATAGCTGCCAGTCTAAGACCCTAAGATTTTAATTCTTTGATAGATAAAGTAAAAAAAATGTTCCCATTTCAGACCTTGCGATCTATAGAGCAGATGATAAAAAGGTCATCTGTTTCTATGGCCCATGGTTGACAAGGGTGTCTTGTGGTCAACAGAATGACAAATCACCTTTACTTTCCCAACTAAAGACAGGTACCCATTAGAGTTGGGTGAACTTGGGGGCGCCCTACAAATCATGATAGTCAAAATCCCAGTCTTCACCTAGATTTGAACCCAGGACTCCAGATTCTGAAGCTAAGTGCTTAAGCATTAAGCCTCTGCGCCTCCCCCCCCCCCCAGCCAGCAGTATAGTGCTAGTTTAATTTTTTATCATAAGTCATTTTAATTGACTAATTTGGTTAACAAGGGTGTCATGTGGTCAACACAATGACCAACCACCTTTACTTTTTCCCAACTAATACCAGGCACCCTAAGTTCCTGAAATTAAAAATTCCAGTCTTCAATAAGATTGAAACCCAGGAACCCTGGTTCAGAAGCCAAGCACTTTATTACTCAGCCACAGCACCTCCTTTTATAGATTTTAGGGTTTCATAGTACACTCTTGGTATAGGATAGAGAGAGTAAATATGTGGTCCCAAAGTTAAGTGTGACACACAAACAGAAAGTTCCAATTGCTTGAAGCAACTCCTTTATTTGACTTTACTTGCTCTGCAACCAGATAAACTAATGTATGAGTAAAAAAAAACCCAACTAGATTCCTGTTAACTACTGTCATCAATGACATTTAAAAGCAAAAAAAAAAAAAAAAACCCAACTAGATTCCTATTAACTACTGTCATCAATGACATTTAAAAACAAATAAAAAATAAACCCACCATAACAGAATGTTTCATATCTATGGCACCCCTGCCATATATAAAGCCGTTCAGAATTTGACCCGAGAATGGTGGAGCATCCCATGCTTTGAGATTTGAGGCTGGCACTACATCAAGGTGGCCCATGAGGAGGTAAGGTTTTAGGCTCGAGTCACTTCCTTTCACAGTGAAAAGTAAACTGTAATTGTTCACTACCTCCCATTGAACAAAAGTACAATTCATAAGATGAGGAAAATCTGAAACAGACAGACCAAATTTTGGAATTCAGCAAAAAATGTACTGTTATAATAGATAAGATCTGATAAGATAATTTTATTGATCCAATCAAATGGAAATTCAGTTTGACTACAATCGACATATGTAAGATCTGCATATGCAATACAGAATAATATGCTAATTAATCACACCATATTAGATGCATTTTTGTGATAGATGGCTAGGCTGATAACATTAGCATCTCCTGTGTCACAAAGTGGTTTATTCTGCTGCAGGATTAGATACTGGCTAAAGTAAGACTCGGTTTGGATTACTTGTATTAGACCACCTTTTATGTTATACCAGTTAAGTGTACCACATAAAAAGCAAAGTTGTGATCCTAATAAGTGGCGGGGCAGATGACATCAACATCTCTTGTGTTACACTATACACTATGGCTTTTGTACTTATGATTCTGTTCAAATAACGCCTGATATGATTACATTGCTCTGACTGTATTATACATTATATATAAATGTTACACATTTTTTTTTTTTTTATGTAATGGTAGGGCTAAATTGATAGTTTCACTCTACTATGGCTTGCAGGAGATAGTGAGAGTGTGGTCAATAGGTCGAGATGATTGTGTGTAAAGGTAAATGAGATGTGTGCATTTTTAGTTATTTGTGTACTATCTATGAGAGAGCAAGTTGTGTACTGAACTCTGAGAGAGCAAGTTGTCTACTGGACTCTGAGAGAGAGAGAGAGTTGGTAACTGGAGACTATAGTTTGTGTTAGAAGAGAGTTGTTTAGTAGGAAAGTCTTTTCCTACGGTAGATAGTCCATGTTGGAAGATGTATTTTCTGTGAGTTTATTAGATGATCCACATAGTATTAATTGTGTAAATAAGTTTTTGTGTCAAGTCTCTTTGGAGAGGATTCTTCTTCTTCTTCTTCATCGTTCTCATTGTTATGTTGGAGTGTTCATATGACCAGACCAATACACGAGATGAACTGCGCAGTTGCCTCCAAACCAGGGAGCTCTCCATACAGCCCTCTTTCCACTGGGGTGATCTGGGGCCAATGTCTTACACGGGCCTCTTGGCAGAGAGAGCAGTTTTGGAGGACGTGGTCGGCATTTTCTGGTGACACTCCACATGGGCAGATTTCACTGGTTCCAACTTTGAGCTTCCGGAACATGTGCCGTCGCATTCTGTTGTGTCCGGTCCTGAGTCGAAAGATTAGACGTTGGTCTTGTCGGGATAGCTTATAGTAAGCGTCATCTTTCTTGTGATTTGGATGAGAGCTCGTCCATTTCTCATTTATTTTATGTACAATTAATTTCTTCATTTCTTCTGGATAGAGTGCAGAGTTTACTTGTGAGTTTGTTCTCCCACTCTTGGCGAGTGTGTCAGCCTTCTCATTTCCTGCTAGTTGAATGTGAGCTGGTATCCAGCTGTTGTTGTTGAGCTTTGTAAGTGCTGTTCTGAGGTTTTTAATATAAGGGGAATGAGAGTTTTGCAAGCTTTGGAGGGTTGTTTTCGCGTCTGTTAGAAAGACAATCTGACTGTGAGGGGAACTTGGATGATTTGCTAGCATGGTAGCAGCTAGTGCTAGTGCTTCCCTTTCTGCTCTGTGACTGTCAGAGAGCTCTCCAGTTGCAATGGATTTTTCTAGTTTTCCTCCATCTGGCCATTCGATAAGTATTCCAGCTCCTCCTTTTGTGGTGGCTTTATGGGATGAGCCATCCGTGTAAACCCTGATCCACTGATTGCTAGGGTAATTGGTATGTAGAAAACAGTTCACTATTTCCTTGAGCTCTGTTGGTCTGTAATCAGATTTTCTTTTTATGTTTTCAATATGGTCCCTTATAGTAGGAAGAGGGCTTTCGTCCCAGGGTGGAGATTCATTATAGTGTATCGAGGATTCCAGAGTAATTTTTTCAAGTTGGTGTTTCTTTTTTTGGAGAGGATGATAGTGCTCCATTGATAAGGTTAAGGCTTACAAAAGATGAACTGGGGCTTGGAGTTGCTTCCCAGTGATCCAACCCCGTAGACAATGACCATCTCTACCAGCCTGGGCAACCCCTATATATATGCAGTTTGTGACAGTAAGGCGGAGTGGCTTCAACAGTTCGGCTACATATCAAGGGGGCTCAGGTTCAAATTCTGGCTCAAGCTGAGTAGTGTTTGTTGATTGCTTAAAGGCAGAACAGAAGCCTTTTTACGGATATCCCCTTCCCCCACTAGTCCACAAAAGACATTGGATCATAGCGCACAGAGCATGATAGAAAAGTAATAATAATATATATATATATATATATATATATATATATATATATATATATATATATATATAAATAATAAGGCGGGTCTTCGAGTCCAAAGATTAATGAGGATTAATGAGGAATGCAGTATTTCCTGTGGCCACGCAGCCCCAGGATATGTGCCCTGCCCATTTTTGTATAAGTTTAATTTATTGTTTTAAACACATACACACAAATACATACATATTTTTGCATCTTGCACTATAATAAATATTACAATATGTTTTGCCCTTTAATGTAGCAATATAAATGTTAGTTGTACATATGTTATATTATAAATTGTTCAAAATAATATTATAAAAGAGAGATATAATGTTATCTAATATAATGCTTTTTCTTCAAGTGATTTTTTAATGCTATGAACTAATATATTTTAAAATCTTCAAGAAAACATTATCATTGTTAATACATAACTTTTTAATTATTATAAAGAAGGCTTTGTTTTAAACTTACTTTGAATAATGAATTTCACATATTTCCCTAATTCCTCTTTGTTGTAATCAATGTCATCGTAGCTTACTGTCTTAAAACGCAGGGCTTCTTGAAATTTATTTAATTTTGAATCTGTCAGCTCTATGAAATCAGAATCACTTGATTTACATTCCGCAACTTGGGGACCTCTTTTAGAAAGGTAAACAGTTCTACACAGCAGCACTGCAATAAGCAGTGACAATGCCGACAGGATAACTAGCTTCAACATATCTGTTGCTGATTAATATGAATCTGAAAAAAAAAAAAGCATTTTGACTTATAATTAGGCACAACTGTATCTGGAAGTAGATCTAGTTCTTCCTTCAACTACATCGAGATTTGAAGCAAGAAGAGTGGCCAGGGTGAAAGAGCGCTGAACAAAGAAAAAGCTGAGAGAAGAAGCAGGCCTATCTGCAACTGACCTAGCCTACCCATGCCACGTATCTGGCCAACTTTTTAAAGCTAGTCCATAGGAAATGAGAAATGTGCTCATCTTCGACCACAAATGACGAGCTATATATATACACACACACCTAGATCATTAGTATATCATTAATTTTGACCTCTGAAAGGGCTTTAGACTTTTATTTCATTTGACAATCAATAACAAAAAATATGAAAAACTACAAATTGTAAGCCATATTATAGGCATCCAATCATACCTGTTCTTAATATCATTATGTTAAGTTTGATATTGTAACGAAAAATTAATGCATGCAGGCAAGGGTATACAGAACATATTTCTACAAGCAGGTAGCGTGCATGGTTATCTATAGGTATAATTTATTGCATATTTTGAAGCTATATGATATTAATAAATGAGTTAAGTAAAACACTTGAAATGGGACTTTTCTTAACATAAAAAAAATCATGCTACCAAATAGGTCTACATTAACATAAACATGTACAGAATATTCACATTCAAAGCTAGTGAAGATCCCCTACAATAACTACTTGCTACCACATCCTTTCATCCTTTACTCATTCATAGTCAGTGGAACTACAGCCCATGCAGAGCCCTAGCCTACTCTAGCACATCTTTCCATTCTGATCTCATTTACTCATCCATCGTCAGTGGAACTACAGCCCATGCAGGGCCCTAGCCTACTCTAGCACATCTTTCCATTCTGATCTCATTTACTCATCCATTGTCAGTGGAACTACAGCCCATGCAGGGCTCGAGCCTACTCTAGGACATCTTTCCATTCTGATCTCATTTACTCACAGAACGTCTTTATCAACAGCCATCAACGTGAAATCTTCGAAACATCATGATGTTCTCATCTTATTAGTTAAAAATGCAGTGACTTCTTTCACAAGCTGCATGCGGATAATACAACATAATAACAAGATACACTCCCGTCAATAAATTTTACATTTTTGAAATTAGGTAATTATAATATTATTGTATCAATTGCATGTTCTCCTCAGATTTGGTTTCACTCCTCACAATTTTCTAAGGTATATGAGTTTCAATTAAAAAATTCAACTCTCCATCCTCAATTGCTGTAACTGTCCACCCAACAAGGTCATCTGCTGTTTTGTTAATTACTAGGAAATCTAACTTGGTGGTCATTATCATAAAGCTGACTACTAGGGGTGCACCGGATAGTACTTTTTGATATCCGGCCGGGGCCGGATATGACCGGATAGTAAAATTTGATATTCGGCCGGGGCCGTAGCCGGATACCTAAGTGTCTTGTTAATAGCTTGTGTTGCTGAACATTTTACGAAACTGTTAAATAACATACCTATATTGGTTGGTTTTATTTTTTTTTCCCTTTTATATACGTTATTGTTTTAAACTGTTACTGATTGATTTATTCAAGCTTAACAGTATTTCTAAAAATCTATATAGCATGAGTGTGTCTGTGTGTATGTACGATGCCACCAACTGTAAAGGATGTGTGTAGGAAGGGCAATGTAAATAATGTTAGTATATATTTAACTAGTTACTAATGTATATCTCATAAGTAAAGTGCAATCTGCCTTGTATAGTGGTCGGATGTATGTGTTCATGAATTTCAGACCAACAACCTGGTCAGACATACCTAGTGAGCCTACACATGTTGTCCTAGTGTAGTGTGTATAGTTGTTTGTGTTAACCATCAAGCATTGTTTTTTCCTTGAGCATACGCACGCAATAGAGTTGGGTGTCAGTCAAAAAAGCTAACACATTGGCATGGTCAGTCAAGCATGTAGATAAATTATACCCGTCCACTAGTTAGAGGTCAAGGGTTGTAGTTTTTTTTTTACACTCCAGCATATTGTTTCTTTGTTTGCTAGATCTAACTGCGGTACCATTATTCAATTTATTTTATGCGATTTTAAAATTTACTGTAAGGTTTTCCGTTATTTATTAAGTCAAAAGAATTAAACAATGAAATTAGCTTTCTAAAGGTTTTAATACAAGGCAAAAAAAACACACACACGCAAACATGCACATCTTTGTTTTATTTTATTGTGCAAAGAACGTACGTAAGATATATTAAATGCAAAAAACTTATGTTAGAAACATCTTTCTTAATTATTACTTATTAATTATTTTATTCGTGGTTTCATTAACTGTTACAAAACGGAACGATAATAAGCCTATGGATGTCAGGTGTGTAAAAGTCGTCCTAGCCTGATACACAGTGGCTAAGTACGCATCTTAAGTAAACAAAAATAGTAATAACAAGGAGTTAATTGACTGTCACAAATTATTAAGAATATTGTTATCAAATCAAGACACTTAACTACAGGAGTAATATTCAAGTTAACGCGTTAGAAAAATTATTTCACCGTAATATTTATTGACAGTGTAATACCCTTTGTTAGCACGTTGTGTTTTTTTCATTCTGGCTTAAAAATGTCTATCAATAAATTGGGTGTCAAGGACCAAAGAAATAAAATAAAGAGTAGGGGGTGTTTAGCTCTCCATTTAAAGATAGCCCTGGTCGTGTCTTCTACAAAATAATTAGTTACTGGCTTACTGGGCTATATAATCTCCCGGTTTGTGTTCTGTGTAGCTAAAGGTCACTCGTTTAGGTGCATGTGATCTTTAGTCCAGCTTACTAATTGAAATTTATGTTCAAGTAACTCGGCACACTTGAAAAGGTGTGGCCTCTAGCCCAACCACACGATTAAGATCTTTCTCCAAATAAGCAAACTCTTTGTCCGGATACCCATGTAGATGTTTGGCTTGAAGTCTAGTCCACCCCCCCACCCACCCACCCCACCCAATTAGGATTAACTACTAAGTAAACAAACATAGTTCCCTCGTGTGACCTCTAGAGAGTGCTTACGTCCATCGTATCTGACTTGTGGTCACCTGTCAATCAATAAACTTAATGTGATGTACAAAACAAATAAAAGGGGGAGGGAGTTGTTCATCTGGAAATATACCTGGTTACCTTAGAGGTGTGGCTATGGTAGTCCAGCCCCCGTAATAAAGATTAACTACTAAATAAACAAACTCAGTTCCCTCGAAAGGTTTGACCTCTATACGCTGACATGAAACCTACGTCCATCGTATTTAACTTGTGGTCACCTGCCTATAAAAAAAACAACTCAATGTGATGGACTAAACATATAAAAGGGGTGGGAGTTGTTCATCTCTACCTCTGGAGATATACCCGCACAGCTAGACAGACGTCTGGTCAGCATGACGTAGTCAAGGAATGTAGCATTTTAACATGTTAACTAACCTCCTCAAAGGTCAAGACAAATTGAAAAAAGTGTCAGCCATTGCTGCTCTGTATGTAAAGCGCATTTATGATGTAAAGTTTCATTTCTATTTATATTAAGTTATTAACACGCCTTGTCTTTATAATAAACGATGTTTGGTGCATATTCATATATAATTGCTCTATTTTTAAGCACATTATTTTGTTTTAATATAAACATTAATACATTCTACAACAGACATTAATGGAACGAGGTCCACTTTATGCATATTAAATAGGTGTATTTTTTACTATCCGGTAGTGATATCCGACCGGCGCCGAATAGCACCGGATAGTAAAAAATGCCGGATATTCGGCAGAAGCCGGAGCCGGAGCGACTATCCGGTGCACCCCTACTGACTACACACAATATTAAATGCTCTCAGACCATCGTCCACTTGTTTGAAGGTAATTTGAAATCCTTGAGGTTATTTTCCAAAACTTTCAGGAAAACAATGCTGTGATGATTTTTTCATATTTTAAGTAAAGCCTCATTGTTTTTGTTTTTCACTACATCTTTGTTGCCTTTGTTGCCTTGGCAAAAGTATTTCTTCGTTGGCTCAAGTAGCTTGATCTCCAGGAATAAAACGCTGTCATCAAGGGGCTCAACAACAGTTGTATCTCTTGTGATTGCAAGCAAACATAAATAATTTTACTGCATTTTTCTTTTTGGGAAAGGATTCCAGCACTATTCGCCTTGGCCCTTTGCTCTTCACTTTTTATTCTGTTGCTTATTGACTCCCATCAATTTTTGGTCACATTGTTCAAGATAATAATAATGATTTGTAAAGGACCTCGTATCTGGGCCATCCCAAAATCATTCAACAACTCAACCAGACCAATAACAACGTGACTAGACATGCCATCTCTAAGACTGGTTGCTTTGTTATTGTTCTCTCTCTTTTTCATTCATTAAAAAATATTTATACTAATGTAGACTTGATATAGTTTCTAGACTGATTTATAAAATATAAAGTCATTATGTTGCTTATTAATATCTTAGTGGTAATGGATGAAGCCTACTAGAAGCACCGTGGGCCTAAACTATGTAGGCTATTACATTTACATTATTTCAGAAATAAATGTGTTAGATCCCTATTACAAGCATTAGAATGTAGAGTCTGTAAAAGATTTTTTTTTTTAACAAGACCATCAGAGGGCCTCTTTTAAAAGCGGATACATGGATATCATTGAATATGATAAAATTTTAAGTAAATAAATTCAAGCCAAGCAATATCATAGTCACGAGTCACGGTGGCATTCTTACACTGATACACTCATACACCATGACGCACAGCCCTTAGGCTTCAGTTTCGGGGTTAGTAATTAGAATCTAGACTAATTTATAATTAAAATTTACAAAGACCCAGTTATTGAGTTAACAGTTTTTATCGCACGGTGACCAGACACCTCATCATACGAGACATTTCATCATTGCAACATTATAGTTATAGATCTAGATTCTAGCAATTCATCATTGCACATTTCAACATTATATCTCTACCTAGACTGTCCTAGACTCTACTCTAGTAACTCTAGTCTAGTTGGTTAGATCTAGATTCAATCTAGATCTAGAACTATACAATAATTATTGAATAATACTATTAATACATCAACATGTCTTAGAGAGTACTTAGATCTAATATACCATAGACTCAGAGTGATCTATTACCCATAGTCATAGATCTAGATAATAATTATTCTAGTCTAGATCTAATTTTTTTTTATACTCAATCTAGACTAGAATAGATCTAGATTCTAGAATCTAGTATAGATCTACTACCTAGATCAGTAGTAGATTCTATAACTCTCAAGAGTAATGACCCCATGAGGGACCCTTACAGAAATAATAAAAAACGAAACGAAAAAAATAAGGCAAAGATGCATTTCTAGGCCAGTGCTCAAAAGGGGAGAGAGCGAAGAAAGTTATTTGTCCAATAAAAAAAAAGTTAAATCTAGAATTCTAGCCGGTTATTAGCGGAGACGTTTTGAAATGTTTTTCTCCAAAAAGTTTTGACCCACTTTTTGCATACGTCTCTTGCGAAAAACGGTATACATTAAACAAGATCTTATTAGTAGATGAAACGACCTCTATGACTTAAGATATTTAAATTAAAACATTGGTAATATTGTTTTTTTTTCTTTTACTAATATTCAGATATGGATTAATTAATATAATGAAAAAATACATTTTTTTCGCCCCCCCCCCCAATACTGTTGGTAGGTCGAAGGCTTAATGTAGCTCTAGAGCAGCGATTCTCAACCTTTTATGCTCGGCGACCCCTTTTTACAACTCGTCTATCTGCCGCGACTCCCCCCCCCCCACACACACACATACGGCAGTAGAAGAATAGACAATATATCTATATTTTCGATGGTCTTAGGCGACCCCTGGCAAATCGTCAATCGACCCCCAAAGGCGTCGCTACCCACAGGTTGAGAACCCCTGCTCTGGAGTCCAGACAACTAGCACAACTGAAGCGATGTAGGCGTTTTATATTTTCAATCAATAAACTTTAAATAACTTTAACAAACTTCTTTTTTGTAAACAAAAAATCAATGTAACTGTTATTATTGACAAATTTAACTTGAAAAGAGATAGGCCTATAGATCTAATAGTAATGAAATAAACTGATTAAAAAACGTCTTTACTCTTTCATTTCTCAAGATTTATCTGCCGTTTCACATTTGCACTTGGTACGCTAACTTAATTATCGTTACTGTAGCCTATAACCACAAATCAATCGTTTGCCTCTTCTTACCGCCACCTAGTAAACACACTCCATATCGCCCCTTTTTGTCAGGACGTTGCGCCCCATCCCAACCTGGTTGGCAACCATAAGAGGAACTCGCCCCCCCCCCCCACCCCCAGAGAAACACTGCAGCAAAATGCAGATGATCAATACTCCAAAACAGAATAACAGTACTAATAATCCAATATGTAATACTTCCTCCATTAAAAATAAACAACAAAACAAAACGCTAAAACGAGATCTAAATACCGTCATATATAATTAAATATTAACTTGATCTAATATTAATGAAAAAAAAAAAAAAAAAAACAAATGTTTTTTAACTGACTGTATTACTACTAAAAGAACTTAATTAAAATGTATTTCAAACTAGGACTCAAAAGAATATTAAACGCTAAACAGCCATTTAAAATAAAAGTGAAAATGTTTTTGAAATTGTATTTTTAATTACTGGTGCAGGATCTACTTACAAGGAAGAATATTCGACTCAAAACAGATATAAACAAACCGTGAAAATTCAAGGCCAGAAATGAGTAGGCGCCTATGGAAAAACCCTTGGGAATCCTTCGCGTGCTGCTCTATCTTATTTGTTTTAAAGTTTCCAAAAAAATTTCATTTGTATGAATATCGTTTTTTTTGTGTGTTAAAGTTTTCAAAGGATAATGGAATAATTAGAATTTATATATAATATATATATTTTTTTATTTAACTAAATAAAAAAAAAGGAACATTGGAATAGTGATTTTGGTCGCTCCTTAAATTCGGCCACCTGCGTACAATTCACACATTGCACAATTGAAATTCTGCTTGACTGTATTGTTCATGAAGTTGTTTAATGTTTGACATTTTGTATTCTATCATCGCCCAATGTTCATTTTGTAAGCTGTATAATGTAAACACGTCTATTTATTTATTAATAATAACCTTTTAAACTGCCTGGTCACAAGGTTTGCACTCTGGACTGTTGTCTCGATGGTCCTGGGTTTGAACCCGGCCTACCTTCATCTCCAAACCCTCCTGTGGGAGGTTCTCATGAGAATGAAATAATCTTCAATTATAAAAAAAGACAAGTAAAGTTCCCCTTTCAGACCTTGCAGGGCAGATGATGTAAATGTTATCTGTTTATGTTGATCATGGTTAATGAGAATGTCAATGACCAACTGCCTTTACTTTTCCCAAACTTATAGCTGGGTGGACTCAGAGGCGCCCAAAGATCCCAAAATTAAAAATCCCAGTCTTCACTAGGATTTGAACATGGAACCCCCGGTTAGGAAGCCAAGCACTTTACCGCTCAGCCCCCGCGCTCCTTTCTTATCTAATCTTATCTTATATAATACAGACGTTACTTCAAAAAAGAAGATGATTACGTCCTACGCGTCATGCATTTAGTCATGCATATTAATCAATGACTTAAACTCTGCCAAGTCACTGGTTTTCCTGGTTAGCTCAGGCAACCCATTCCATGCTCTAATAGCACTAGGGAAGAAGGAGTATTTGTACACATTTTTCCTAGCATATTCTATTCTGAGGCCCATTCAAAACATGTTAAACAGAAACAAACAAACAAAACTAGAAAGGACTACCTAAATACAACAGACTAAATAAATAGCTAATTAATTATTTAATGGTTAACTTGTGTGTAAACTTGAATGTTCCAAATCAACCATTTAGTGACAAATATTTAAACAAGAAATAGAACTCATTATATCTTTTCTTATTTTTCTTTGTCTTTTAGTTGTCCTCTTTAATTACATTATGTTACATTATGTTTGTATTAATTAATAAACAATTTTTAATACAAAAAATAGTTGAGTTTTCATGGTTTTTGTTAATCATAGCTCTAGAAGTTGTCTTAAAGACAGTCTTTATGTTTCTTTTTTCATTCGATATTAATTATTGAAGTTGGTAAAAAAAAAAAGTCATTTTCGAAAATGCTTTTTTGAAAATTTGCTGAAATTCAACCATTCTATTCTATTTTTATTTTACGTGTTTGAAAAAAAAAAAAAGTGAAAGAAATTATTTCAAAATTTGCTTTAATTTCTTAAGCTAATTCAGTCAGTCAGACCCAATCTCAGGTCAGTATTTATTCAATGCTATGAAGAACTGTATTGAGTGTTGGTAGGCTTGGAACATGATGACTAGTTTAACAACCGATGGAGCTTGATCTTTGACTGAGAGAAACAGTGCATCTGTTTGCTGTTGTTGTTTTAAAGAATATCTCAACCAAAAACTCTAAACAGGAAAGTTTGCACAATTCTGCATAAAATAACATATTATTGACCAATATATGATTGCAATTCAGTTATCAGAGCTAGAAATCCAAACCACAGGCAGTTCCATATAAATATCTGAAGATTTAGAAACAAAATATTCCGATGTATCCACTGGCTTAGCATGGCAAGGTAATGAGAAAAATATAAAATCTCAAGGAAGAAATTTTTATGTTCCTTTAAGACGTTAGACTGTGACTTTGTTACTAATATTTCAAATGAGGAGTAGAAGACAGATTTCATGTTTTTCATGGCAACTATTGCAACTATTGACCTCTTTGCGCATAGTTACGTTCGGCCAGTTAACATGGAATTAAGCCCTACTAAAATAAACAATAAATCCCATCTTTTTCTATTTGAAGTTTTGTCCTCAATGAAATAAGATTCATTGAAAGAAAATTAAACCTGTCATTGGTTTTGTTTAAAGGGATTAAAATGTGTGTTTTTATCTAATAATAGCTTCCTTTTTACTAACAAAGACATAGACTTTAAACATCGTGTACATTGGTTGGCAAGCTGTCGCCATAGAAATCGGTCTCTAGCAATATCCACAGCCCTCAATAAAGTTGCGACACCATGTTCCAGTATATGTTCCTCGCCTATTTTTTTTTGTAAAAGTAAAGTTCCCTTTTCAGACCTTTCGATCAATATGGAAGATGGTGTAAAGATCCTCTGTATCTGTGGTCCACGGTTAACTATGGTGTCATGTGGCCATCTTAACCCTTTAGATGCGTATGGTAGTTTAGCCTCTAAACACTAGGATTGTAATTCCATTTTGTGTGCACTCATTGTAAAAAGCTCAGCAGTTCAAGGGTTAACAGCCTTACTTTCCCCCAACTCATGACAGGTAGATATAAGTGTCGCCATAAAGATCCCGAAATTAAATATCCCAGTCTTTACCAGGATTCGAACCAGGGACCTTCGGTTCGGAAGCCAAGCGCTTCATTACTCAACCACTGCACCACCTGTCTTTTTTTTACCAGAATTTTGTCCGTTTTATATATCAATGAAGTTCCTGTGGAGTCTTACAGTGTTGATAATGCCCTTTTTTTTAAGCTATGCGGGCTTACTCAGACTACAAGAGAAATGTTATTCTAAATACAGCTGCAATAGTATTGCTCAATACCACAAGTAATTTCTAAATAGTGTAAGTTCACTCTGACCTAACAGTGATAATAATACGGCGGGAGATTAACGATGTGTCACGTGCAGTATTCCGCGTGTCTACCCAGTCCATATTTGAACACATCCAGCGCAGACGTAACCGTCGTCTGCCAGTGATCACTTTAGGTTCTTTTTTCGCCATCTTCGTATGTCCGTGGATGAAGATTTTCTTTCGGCCTCAAATGTGTATCCCGAGGCCTTTGTAATAAACCTCCAGCTGCCTCGTTTGGAAGCCGCCTGCTGCTCACTTTTATGTCCTTTAAAGCACTTTGGCGCCTCAGCTGGTTTTTATAAAGGGTTTTGAAGGGGCACCTCAGCTACGCCAATCACTTTTCAGCTCAACAAAAAAAATGACGGTATTGGACATACGTTTTATTATTATTTTATCACCATTAAAGAAAGAGAAAAGTACACTCCCCAAATTCCATAGGGTGGGGGGGGGGAGGGTTCACCGCCCCCCCCCCCCTCCAATATAAAACCAAATGATTTTATGCATAGAAACTTTCCTTTAAAAAAAAAATTAGTAACGAGCAGGCCAAGGTCTGGCACTCAATGAATGTATTTAATATGTTTTACATTAAAAATGTAGATGTACAAATGTAGCACACCTTTTTTCCTGTTGTTGACTAATGCAAATTCGCTAGTTGAAATACTAATAACTGATCTGTTAAGCTTCGTTTAATTAAAACATTTTATAATGAGACAGTTTCAATATAGATTTTAGAATTATTTTTTATTATGGTTGCATTTTTATATGTATATACTGTGGGCACACATTATTCTGTAGTTGTCCGCGGGCCGCATTTGGCCCGCGGGCACTACTTTGCCCACCCATGATTTAGAACCAAGTCGAACGAACACATCACGTCTGCTGGGTTTAGGAGAAGAGAAGGGGTTTTATTCATGCAACAAAGCGGCCTAGTAACTTGTGTCTACCCACTAGCGGATCCAGAACCTTGGAGTGGGGGGGGGGGCGATTTTTTTCAAACCCTAACTCTATCACCCAGTAAACCCTAACCCTATGCATAAACGTGCGTACAGCATATATATATATATATATATATATATATATATATATATATATATATATATATATATATAAATTAAAAAAAAAAGCAGTGTTTCTCAACCTTCGGGGAAAAAAACCCAGTCATATTGAGGCCTTTCTCTTGCAAGCTTGGCGGTCTGGGAGAACGCTGCATGCTTCTTCAGTGAGGTTCGGGGCGGAGCACCGCCAAAATCGTTTTTTTGCATTCTTCATTGAAGAAAAGTATTTTCCTGACATCTACAGCACATTATTAAGCAATGGAGTTTTCTTCCAATCTTCACTGCAGAAACGCATTCTCCTGACATCTACAGCTCATTATTCATCAGTGGAGTTCGGGGCAAAGCCCCGACGCCAAAAGTGTTTTCTTGCATTTTTCACTGAAGAAAAGTATTCTCCTGACATCTACAGCTCATTATTCATCAGTGGAGTTCGGGGCGAAGCCCCGACGCCCTAGTGTTTTCCTGCATTCTTAACTGCAGAAACGTATTCTCCTGAAATCTACAGCTCATTATTAATCAATCGAGTTCGGGGCGAAGCCCCGACGCCAAAAGCGTTTTCTTACAATCTTCACTGCAGAAACCCATTCTCCTGACCTCTACAGCTCAATATTCATCAGTGGAGTTCGAGGCGACGCCATTCTTCACTGCAGAAACGTATTCTCCTGACATCTACAGCTCATTATTAATCAATGGAGTTCGGGGCGAAGCCCCGACGACATAAGTGTTTTCTTGCATTCTTCACTGAAGAAACACATTCTCCTGACCTAAAGCTCCGTATTAAAAAAGACCTTTTGAATAGTGTTGTAAACTATTCTAATATGAATTTATAGGCCCTTAATACATTGCAAGTAAAACCGATTTGTTCCTTGAAAAGATAAGATACCCTACATATTTAGATTAAAGCTTTGAGGATCGCCGCCGAAGAAAAAATTATTCGATAAATAATATTCAATATAATTCAAGCGTAAATTGTGAGTTATAGTCCCATATTTATGTAACTAGAAGATATCAGATTGAGTAAAGGTTGGAAAAGGCGACTAGGAAACGATTATTTTGGTTTAGAACTCATCTCAATCGTGACTCTTATGCTGAAAAATTTCGTTTGAATTTTAACTTTTCCAAAGCAAAGTCTTTCTTAAAATAATTATGATAAATTTATGTGAAATTACATAAACTTTGTCTCGAAATGGGAGGAGCGGTAGAGTGAAAACGATTAATCCTTGCTCCTTTTATAATTTCTGCTAATGATTGCATTTGGCATTAAAGAATAGGGGTGGGGCGACTAGATATAAGAATTTAATTTATAGCGTATATAAATTATATCAGTGACAGATTTTTTTATTTTGTAATTTCTTAACTATAATACAAAAAGAAAAAGTATTTGTTTTTCGATGGCGAGGGGGGGGGGGGAAGGCGATTGCATGTATCGCCCCTCCCACCTGATACAACCCTTTTTCATTTTATATTTAATAATTATAAAATTTGTTGAGATTAGAGTTTGGTGCGACATAATATACAATGGATTCACATATCAATACATAATTTATATTATATAGATATTCAAATAATTGTGTTCACAAACTATGACTTCTCCATAAAATAGGACCGCCCCCCCACTAAGAGGGCTAGAGTGGGGAGGGCAGTACAGGCAATCGCATACCCCCTACCCCTCCGAATCGGCCAAAATACCAGAAGGGGAGCGACATAATATAATATTTAATTTATATATTAATTCAACTAATTTTGTTCACAAACTATGATTTGTCCATAAAAATAGGACCGCCCCCCCACTCAAAGGGTTTAGGTGGGAAGGGCAGTAGAGGTAATGGCCCCCCCCCCAATCGGTCAACAGGGGCACGACATAATATAATCGGTTAAAATATCAATAACAAGTTTTAATCATATAGATATTTAATTGATTCTGTTAGCAAGCTGTGATTTCTACAAATAAATTGGACCGCCCCCCCACTCAAAAGTTTATTGGGGGGGGGGGCGGATTGACGTCATCGCTCCCTCCCGACCCCACCAAATCGGCCAACATACTAGAGGGGGGGGGGCGAAATAATCTAAAAATATATTTAAAATATAAATAATTAGAATATATTATTAACATAAGTAATAAATTCGTATACAAATTGTGTGAATTCTAATTTAAAATTCGTCTCCCCCCCCGGGGGTCGGCCGAGTGGGTGGGGCGGTTGCCCCTACCCCCCCCTGGATCCGCCAGTGTGTCTACCTGCAACGTGTAAATCTATATCATCCATACCATTGGCCAAATCGTGCGCAAGCTATCAACTCTCTGTCTCTCTCTGTATCCCATTATGTAGTAGTTCTTCTTCTTCATCGTTCTCATTGTTATGTTGGAGTGTTCATATGACTAGACCAATACATGAGATGAACTGCGCAGTGGTTTCCGAATCAGGGAGTTCTCCATATAGTTTTCTTTCTATTGGGGTGATTTGGGGCCAATGTCTTATACGGGCCTCTTGGTAGAGAGAGCAGTTTTGGAGGACGTGGTCGGCATTTTCTGGTGATACTCCACATGGGCAGATTTCACTGGTTCCAATTTTGAGCTTCCGGAACATGTGTTGTCGCATTCTGTTGTGTCCGGTCCTGAGTCGAAAGATTATACGTTGGTCTTGTCGGGATAGCTTATAGTAAGCGTCATCTTTCTTGTGATTTGGATGAGAGCTCGTCCATTTCTCATTTATTTTATCTACAATTAATTTCTTCATTTCTTCTGGATAGAGTGCAGAGTTTACTTGTGAGTTTGTTCTCCCACTGTTGGCGAGTGTGTCAGCCTTCTCATTTCCTGCTAGTTGTATGTGCGCTGGTATCCATTGAATAACAGTTTTTTTTGCTGTTGTTGTTGAGCTTTGTAAGTGCTTTTCTGAGGTTTTTTATATAAGGGGAATCAGAGTTTTGCAAGCTTTGGAGGGTTGTTTTCGCGTCTGTTAGAAAGACAATCTGACTGTGAGGGGAACTTGGATGATTTGCTAGCATGGTAGCAGCTAGTGCTTCCCTTTCTGCTCTGTGACTGTCAGAGAGCTCTCCAGTTGCAATGGATTTTTCTAGTTTTCCTCCATCTGGCCATTCGATAAGTATCCCAGCTCCTCCATTTGTGGTGGCTTTATGGGATGAGCCATCCGTGTAAACTCTGATCCACTGATTGCTAGGGTAATTGGTATGTAGAAAACAGTTCACAATTTCCTTGAGCTCTGTTGGTCTGTAATCAGATTTTCTTTGTATGTAGTAGTTAAATAGAAAGGAAACAACAAAGAAATGAATACAATTAGATCAAGTTTGCAGAAAAGGCGCAGTAAGAATGTAACAAAGGGAGACGATTTCGCATGCAAATGTAATAATTGAAATTGTGGTAGGTAGCATTTGTTACAAGTCGTTGCTGAATTTAGTGTAATGATAATGGCTGAGTAGTAAAGCGCTTAGCTTCCTAACCAATATATCTCGAGTTTGAATCCCAGTGAAGACTTAGACTTTAAATTTCGGGATTTTTAGGGCACCCATGGGTCCACCCAATCCTAGTTGGCAGGGGCGGACTGGAAGTCAATACCCGCCTGGGCATTTTTATACAATCCAGCCCACAAATTGTATGCCGCATGATGAGCGTCCAATCCTACCAGACCTCAAAATCAAAGTGTACATTTTAATAATGTATCGAAAGTAGTTGGTATAGGAATAATTTATTAGATGGTTTTGAAACTATTTGTTAACTAAATGAATAAAGTATAACACTTGGAATGGGGAGTCTCTTATTGTGAAAAGTTCTTGCACCATATACATTAGCATTCACATTCAAGACATCTGAAGATACCCCATTAACCAACATATTGTTTATGATTCACTTTCACTCCTCGTCATTTTCTTAGACATATGAACCTCAATGTACAACTACAACTCTTCATGCTCCATTGTTTTGACTGTCCATCCTACAATGTCATGGGTCCACCCAACTTTAACAGGTACCTGACTTAAGTTGAGAAAGTAAAGGCTGTTGGTCATTGTGCTGGCCACATGACACCCTGCTCGTTAGCTATTGGCAAAGAAACAGATGATCTTAACATCTGATCTATAGATCGCAAGGTCCGAAAGAGAACTTTACTCTCATATACTGCTTTCTTAGTAACGTGGAAACCTAGTTTGATTGCATCTTGAAGCTGGCTACACACATACACAACAGAACATGTCCACCTGTTTTTAATATCCTTACGTTCAGTAAAACAAATGCTGTCAAGATAATCTCATGTTCTAGCAAAGCCTCTTTGTATTTCGACTTATGTCAATAACTTTGTCGTCTTGACATTAGTGTTTCTTATGGCGTTAAGCCTGTTCATTCGTAAATGCTGTCATCATAAAGTTGGTGAATGACAACAATCCAAATTAGACTAAACCAGCGGTTCTCAATCTTTTATGCTCGGCGACCCCTTTTTACACCCCCCCCCCCCACTCTGCCGCGACCCTCCCCCCACACACACATACAGCAATAGAAGAATAGACAACAACAATCCATATCGATGGTCCTAAGCGACCCCTACCAAATCGGCAATCGACCCCCAAGGGGGTCGCAACCCACAGGTTGAGAACCCCTGGACTAAACAGAGGCAAGACGTAGATCTAGATTTAAATGTTTTAAACAATTTGAACAAAATTCACATCTATAACTTATAAAGATATAGCTTATCTTCTTACTGCGTAGGGGGTGCAGATTTATTTATTATGTAAACATTAGGAATTAATCTGATGCGAAAAGCATACTACAGAATTACCCAGTAGTAAAGTAAGAAAAGTTCCCCTTTTAAAGGCTAAATTCTGTACAGTTAAAAACAAGGTCTATTCACAGTTAAAATAGTAAAGGTAGTAAAAATTTAACAATTTGGTAAAAATCTTATGTATTATATGTTCACAATTCATAAATCAGATCTTCGTAGACAACCCCACCTCCTAGACAAAGCCCAGTACCTTCCCAGGGTCGACATTGTCGAATAGTGTTTTTAAGTTGTGTGCTCTAAAAAATTTCTCCCTGACATCCTGGTATCTGGGGCAATCAATGAGGATATGTTCCACGGTGAGGCGAGAGTCACAGTACTCACAAAGTGGGGGATCCTCTCTCTTCAGCACAAAAGAGTGCGTGATGTAGGTGTGGCCAATCCTAAGTCTGGACATGGTCATGATTAGTGCAGCAATTGGACCATCCGATGACCAGCTAACTACTGTAAAAAAAAAAACAACAAAAAAAAAAAAAACGCAGACTCTATGGTCATATCATAGGTTCCTCAAAGACTTTCCTTCAGGTAACAGTACCAGGAAAAAGAGGAACAGACAGGCAGAGAACACGACGGAAAGACAACATAAAGAATGGACGGACCTATCATTGAAGGATATTCTATCTAAAGCAAAAGTCAGAGGGGGAATTTTTAAAAAGACAGTCAACAGATCGTGTGTGGTGCCCCAATGGTCCAACAGAATAGGGGATAGGTGAAGGTGTAGGTGAGGTGAATGTAGGTGAGTTATCCAAAAGGTTATTAAAAACATGAGATTTAGATAAAAACGACAGACAAACTGACGGACAGAAAGTGAAGTATTGGGTCTGCATACAAACACACAAATAGTTTCTAGTCTAGTTGTCTTTTGAAATAAAAATCGTGAAAAAGTGAAGTGAGCATGAGAGAGAAAGGGGAAGCAAACTATGTCAGAAAAGGGAGACCACCTGATGAGATAACAAAGACCAGGGTAAATGTGTAAACCGATGAAAAGGAAAGGAGAAGACAACCGGAAACATTAACAGCAGAAAAAGCAGGGTTAAGCCCATGGAACAACGTCTAGATAGAAACAATTATGGATAGCAACAAATGGCGTATTGAAATAGAAACTGTGTCTAATTAGCAATACAATTAGAACCTGGCCAACCGGTCTGTGCAAGATTTAAAAAAAAACAAAGCTTATATGAACTCTGTCTATCATGTACAATAGGTGTACACGTTATTTCTCTCTCTTCCCATTCTCGAGTCGATGAAGTTGAAACTTTACACAGTTATTCACTAGGTCTAACAAAAATGAATCAATCAAAAAATTAGTCAACGAATAAAGTAATTAATAGGAAATTAAATATTTTGTTTGATATCGAAAAAGGAAATACATTCAACAGAATTGAGATGTATAGCAATAAATGTAGATTACTTCCACTTAGATAAGCTTTATTTAAAAAAAAGGATTCTTAAACAATTTTACATGATTAATTAAAAAAACTAGAGTGTTCTTACCAGAGTAATTACAAACACACAATCAACGCATTCGTTTAACACAAATTTAACGGCCGCTCCTGGGGTCTTATGTCAGGCCGGCATTAGGTATGGGCAAACTAGGCATCCGCTTAGGGGGTAGGGACTTATCACAGGACTAAAAAAAATGAAAATAAAATTGCTCAACTTGAGTCACTTCTCAAAATGAGCACTATGCTCTATGTTTACAAGTAAAACTGTCACTACTACGGAAACTGATATACTGGTATATAAATTTCAGCTATTTGTCGATTTAAACAGTTTAAAAAAATGAATTTGGTAATTCTATTTTTCGCTGTTTCGTTTTTTTTTAAAATTTAATTTAGGGCCACCAAATTCACTTCATCTAGGGCCTCCAATATACCAAGGCCGGCCTTGCTGATATGAATGTCTGAATTATTTAAAAATATGAGAAGAAACATGAAGTTCGTTAAATTTTTGGATTAAATGTTATTGTTATATACATATCTTATCTTATATAATACAGACGTTACTTCAAAAAAAAAAAAGCTGATTACGTCCTTCGCGTCAAGCATTCAGTCATGCATATTAACCAATGACTTCAATTCTGCCAAGTCACTGGTTTTCCTGGCTAGCTCAGGCAACCCATTCCATGCTCTAATAGCACTAGGGAAGATGTGTTGATATGGTGCGCAAGGGTGCACTCGTTTAAAACAATAAAGGGTTGTTTCCGCCATGACGCTAATGATAGTTGTTTGTTTATTGCTGACTGTGAACCTAGATCTTAATTAACATGGTGGCAGCGGTGTATTAATGATCAGAGGTAATCATTAATCGGTAGATAAAGTTTTATTGTTCACAATAATAAATAGACAATAATAATAGGGCTACGCCAGACAATGGCGGCTAGAAATTTTCTTCCTGTACCCGAGCCACCCAAGGTAGAAGCTAACATGGCCGCTAATTGGCAAAAGTTTCACCGGAGCTGGCGAAACTATGAGTAAGCCACTAAATTAGCGGAACAATCAGAGGAGGTGAGAGTAGCCACCTTTCTAACAATTATAGGGACAAAAGCGATGGACAATTTGAAGGTCTTGAAATTGAGAAGGGAAAAGAAAGAGAGATGGAAGAAATAGTGAACAAATTTCAAAGTTTTTGCATTGGAAAAACGAATGAAACTTATGAGCGCTTCGTTTTCAATACTCGTTATCAGCAAGAAGACGAGGACATTGAAAAATACATTACACATCTGAGAATACTAGCAAGAACGTGTAGGTTTGAATGCCTGGAAGATAGCTTGATTAGAGACAGAGTAGTTCTTGGTGTTAGACATGAATGCCTCAAAAATGAAATTATTACAAGATAGTAGTTTAGCATTGGAAAGATGCGAAGACATTTGCAGAGCCTACAAGACAGCCAACAAACAAATGAGATAGACACAAGCCGACCTTCCAATGATTGAGAAAGTAGCAACACCCTCAAGAACAAACATTCAGAAAGGTAAATGCAGGTATTGTGGAAGAATTCACGAATACACTAAGGAAAATTGCCTGCATGGCATAAAATGTGCATAGCATACAAGGGGAGACATCATTTTGCCGTTATGTGCAAAAAGAAAATTCAGCAAATATCAGAGGATATGTCTGACGATGAAAGACAGCTGCAAGCAGACACAACAGATGAAGTCATGATTGTTGATGGAATGTTACGCCCCTTTCAGTAACTCACATAATATTGTATATTACCCTGCCCCCCTCCTTTTTAGGGATACTGTATATAGTAGAAAGAGTTGTGCCCATGTATAGGGGATACTACTCTGGTAGCCAAGATGGCTGATTAAAGTTGTTATGATCTTAAATGTTCTTATTTCAAGTTTGTGTACAACGATAATGGTAGAAAATAAATGGTTGTTGTACTTAGAGAACCGCAAAACAAAAAGGATGACAGCAGTTATGACAGTGAATGGTCACCGTGTAAGGTTTCAAATGGATAGTGGAGCTGATGTAAATACCACACAGGAAAGATACGTCAATAAGAATCAAATAGAAAAGACATCGCGAAGACTACTAATGTGGAAAAAGACTGAAATAAACCCCACAGGGAAAGCCACTTTAACGACAAGAAATGAGAAAACTGACGAAACATTTAAGACAGAATTTATAGTTGTACCAAACAATCTAGCATGTCTTCTTCAATAACAATAAAGATAGATTCACAGCATCAGTAGGAGGTTTCGAGTTTTGAGTTTAGGCACATCGGCACAATTTAGGCCATGTCGTGCACGTAATCCTTTAAGGATCACTCTCCCTTTACATAACAAGGGCTAACTTCTGTACAGTTAAATAATTAAAAAAACAAGGTCTATTCACGGTTAAATAGTAAAGGTAGTCAAAATTTAATAATTCAGTAATAATCTTATGTAAATATTATATGTTCACAATTCATAAATCAGATCTTCGTAGACAACCCCACCTCCTGGACAAAGCCCAGAAAGATTGTTGCGGATGTCAGGTGGCGGCCCACATCTAAGGGTCTGATAAGGCGTGGTAGCACGACCATGTCCAGACTTAGGATTGGCCACACCTACCTCACGCACTCTTTTGTGCTGAAGAGAGAGGAGCCTCCACTTTGTGAGTACTGTGACTCTCGCCTCACCGTGGAACACATCCTCATTGATTGCCCCAGATACCAGGATGTCAGGGAGAAATTTTTTAGAGCACACAACTTAAAAACACTATTCGACAATGTCGACCCTGGGAAGGTACTGGGCTCTATACTGTCCATACCGGCGTTCGCAAGAACATCGCTGTTTGTAGTGCGGTCTTGCCACCGTATGTCCATGATGGAGCGCAAGCATCTTTGGTGGAAGCGCTTGTATAGTGTCCATGTCTCAGAGCCATACAGAAGGGTTGAGAGAACCACTGCCTGGTAGACACTGGTTTTTGTAGGCAGGCAGAGCGATCTGTTCCGCCAAACTCTTGCCTAAAGGCGTCCAAATGCGCTACTGGCCCTGGCCAGACGGTTATCAGCTTCCCTTGATAGTGAGGCTTCATTTGACACTATACTACGTAGATATGTGAAGTGGTCTACCACATTAAGTGGCTGTCCGTTTAGGGTGATTCTTGGGGGGCTGAGTATGTTTTATTGGGCGACTTTTGGAACATGACTTCTGTTTTCCAGAGGTTTATAGATAGAAACATGAAACTGCTTGAGAATAGATAGGAACGTAGATGGGCATCCCAGCCTGGCCAAAATCCTTCACTAACCGTGTCGAAAGCCTTGGTGAGTTCCACAAAGGCAGCGTATAGGTTTAAGATCTACTCTTTGCATTTTTTTAAAATTGTCGCAGAACAAATATCATGTCAGATGTACCTCTACCGGCTCAGAAACCACACTGGCTTTCAGATAAGACCTCGTCCACAAAAGAGTGGGTTAGTCGGTCGAGTAACACTCTAGCAAAGATCTTTCCTGCTACTGACAGAAGTGCAATTACTCGCTAGCTGGAGCAATTAGACTTGTCACCCTTTTTGTTACAATAATAGCTTTTTAAATGTATGTTAGGGAATACTGATTGTTCCAGAAGTATGCTTTACAGATAAAGTACTAAAGTACAGATGCAAGAAAAAGTTGTCTAGACAAATGAAGCCGAGCCTCAGTGGCTTCATTAAATTATTCACCCACAGAATCTACGTTGCCAGGTGTTCATTTTGAACGATGTGATGATGATCGTGGTGTGTCAAATGCTCAGAAATAGCTGCAACTAGAACTGGTTAAATTACAAAGTTAGACATCCCTGCTGCAAAAAACAAAAAAACAAAAAAAAAAAAACAAGATTACAAAGAGAGTTTGTGTTACGCAAACTCAGAGGCGGCCCCCGTCGAAGTCGGATCCCTGTCGGATCTGCATATTCGCAAATAATATTCAAGAGGTGATTTAATTTTGATGTAAAATGTTTTACATGTTTCGGATGTTCCTTCAGAGTTGAAGATAATTACTTCCTAGTCCAAACCTCCCGCAGGACGACGGGGGATGGGAGCGGGCAGGGTTTGAACCCTGGACCATCCATAAATCTGAACGACAGTCCAGCGCGAAAACCGCACGACCAGGCAGCCATCCGATGGTCAAAAGTAATAATGTTTCAATAATTCATTTGCCGTAAATTTAAATTTAAATTAAATAAAAAATAGTAGATTAGTTTTAGTATATTAAAACTTTACAATCTTGATCAAAACGTTTGGAAATGAAAATCTACATTTTTTTTACACTTTAAGTTTAGAAATTGAAATTCTACATCTTAATCTAGTCTATTTTAGTCTAAACTAGATCTAGAAATTCTAGATATAGACTCTAAAATAATTTTAATTAGAATATAAATCCAGATCTAGATATACTGTAATAAAAATCTAGATCTAGTTTAAAAAATCTAGATTAGATCTAAATCAAGATATCATTCCTTTTTTAAACGCGAGTCACATAACGAGGCTTAATAAACATTACTATACCGAGTTTTTTTTTCATTTCATTTTAAGAATTAATTCCATATGACGTCAAAGGAAAAAAAAAACACTACATCACACGGCCTAGCTAGAATAAAAATCGCCTTCATCATTACGAGCCATTTATCGAGTGTTCATAGACATTGGTGCACCGAGTGCGTTCTTTAAGCATTTCATTTAAAGAATTCATTCCATATGACGTCAAAGGAAAAAAAAACACATTACGTCACACGGCCTAGCTAGAATAAAAATCGCCTTCATCATTACGAGCCATTTATCGAGTGTTCATAGACATTGGTGCACCGAGTGCGTTCTTTTAGCATTTCTTTTAAAGAATTCATTCCATATGACGTCAAAGGAAAAAAACAACACTACGTCACACGGCTTAGTTAGACTAAAATATGTTTTAATTAATACAAGCAATTTTTCGAGGGTTAATAGACATTGGTGCACCGAGTGCGTTCTTTTAACATTACATTTAAAGAGTCCATTCATATGATGTCAAAGAAAAAAAATTCCATTACCTCACAATAGGCTAGTACCGGTACCATAAAAAAATGTCTTTATTTACACGAGATATTTAACGAGGGTTCATAGAAATTGGTGCACTGAGTTCTAATAGAATTTATTTAAAAAGGATCAAAGCCGCATTGTTTTTACGTTTTGTCTGTCAGTCGGACTGTCCGTCATCTTGATATAAAAAAAACAACAACTAAAAGTTATTAAAAATTGATTAACCTTTATTCTACGTTTCAAAACATCGCAATAATTTTTAGGTATAAACACAATTGAAAAGTTTATATAATAGATTGTTCCGTATGTTTGTATAAATAGTAAAAAAAAAAGAGAATTTCAGATAAATGAAATACCGTTAAGTAAATTTTTTGGATGGTCTCGTAAAAAAATTAGATGTACAACAGCCATGTGGAGAGATTTTCATACCTTACTTTTGGTGTTTGGATTCTGTTTTCCTTAAAAATCGGAACATAATATTAAGGATAATTAGACTTTTTAATGTTTTAGGTAGAAAGTTAAATGTACTGTAAAAGAGTAGTGAGTTAAAATATTTTTCATAAAAATCCGTAAAAACATTATTTCGTAAATGAGAAGATTATTTGTTTATTAATTAGAAGAGGGAGTTCAAACAATTATTTGGCGTTAGTAGATTTTTAAATAAATTCGGAAATTTCTGGCGACGATTTGTAAGAAACAAAATCCGGAACTTTCTTTATCGATTGCAAAACTTCTATGTTATGTTTTAGCAAAAAAATGAAATGTCTAAAAAGTAATTTTCAGTAATCAATTCTAGTAAATTACTTTTTTTTAAAGCCCTGAACAACCTATTGTCGATATTTTTAAAATTTGTTTAAAGATGAAAATACGAAACAATTTGATATCGATAATCAAATTATAGTGACGCATTGTCAAATAATATAAGTGTAATATTAGTAAATTATGCGATTTCAAACAATCATTAGGCATAATTCATGTTTTGTAAAACAATATCTGGAACATTTTTACACTTAATGAAATATAAGTCAGTATAGAGATTTTGATTTAGCATTAATATGCTATTTACATAAAAAACGGAACAACATATTATTGATAATGTGTTTTTGCAACGTTTAAGCATGGAAATTGAATGTAATATAAATTAGAAGAGCAAACAAACATTTGTTGGGGTTGATTATTTTTGCACAAAAAAATCCGGAACAATCAATTTTTAGATACTTAAAACTATTGAGATGTTACGGGAGGAACATTAAAGTGTAAATCAGATTTTCAATAGCTTTTAGAGTTCTAGTTTTTTTAATCTAATCGTGACTAGAGATGGGAATCGAACCCAACTTTTAAAGTTCGGGTTCGGTTCGGTTCGGTCAGAATTAAGTTCGAGTTCGGTTCGGTTCGATGACGAGTATAGTTCGGGTTCGGTTCGGTTCGGTCAGGTCTAAAGTTCGGGTTCGGCTCGGTTCGATGCTATGAAATTATGTAATAGCAAAATTAAGTTATAAGGTTTAATGCAATTTATTAGTTAAAACTTTTTTATTTGAATTTTTACATAAAACAAATACTTTGCAATATATAATAGGCCTATGGGCAATACTTTTTCCAAAATAATGTTGCCTAAATACATTTAAAGCGTTGTAAAAATTTCTTAATGGAGATAGAAATGCAGATGCGGCAGGTTTTCGCTCAAGTCGGCAAGTGGTTTAATTCAGGGCGTTACTCGGCGCTAAGCGAATTTTTTAAAAAGGCTAATATCGTTGTGCTTCTTTCAGAAAACACTATTCATCATAATAAAAAAAAAGTCGAGGGCCATATTAAATCTAATAATTAAGAGGCAGACCTGGCCAATAGAATTATGCAAGGGACATTCTAGGTAGGCCTACATATTGCGCACGTACTTCTATAATGGGCGTGATCTTTTTAAAGAAATATTCTTCGTGTAAAGACGTCTCTATCGAGGATTTTTTTTCACACATAAGTCGTCACTATTATAAATTGCAATATATGGAAGAAAATCGACTATTCTGAGACAAAAAAAATGCAGAAGAATCACACTAGCGGAAAAGTTTTAAAATGTTTTCTTCAAAACGCAGTCTTCAGTTGACAAGGTCTTATTAGAAGATAAAATGACATCTCCACTTAATATATTTTAATTTTTAAACATGTAATTATACTAATATTCAGATAAGTTACACTAAAAATAAAACTTTTTTTTTCGATACCCCCTCTCTTTTTTTTTAGTTGGTCGTTGGTTTGTCGCTTACAAACAGCTAGTACAATTGAACCAATATAGGCGTTTTATATTTTTACCGGTAAGGATAGTATAGGTGGACTTCTTATGGTCCGACAGTTATGCTGGGCAGGGCACGTATCCCGTATGGGAGACGAACGTATGCCAAAGGCAGTCTTTTTGTTTTGGTGAGCTAAAAGGTGGTCGACGTTACAGAGGCGCCCCACGAAAACGCTTCAAAGACCAACTTAGGCGTCAACTTTGCTTAGCTGACATAGAAGAGAGAACCTGGTTGCATGCGGCCTTAGAACGAGTCAGTTGGAGTTCACTCCCGAAGGCCGCGGGATATACATTTGAGACCAAAAGAAAATCCGCTGCCGAGGACAAACGCAGACGCGAAAAGAAAAACTAAATCGACCACCTGCGAACAGTGGTTATGCTTGCCCTGGATGTGGCAAAATATGTAGGTCACAGCTGGGCAAGCGCAGCCATGGGAAAAACTGCATTCCTCACTAATCTTCGGACTCGAAGACAAGCCTTATAATAATATATAAACTTAATAAACTTTAAAATAAAGTTCTTATGTGAACAACTCAATATAGCCTAACTCACTAACTAATTTGAGATAGAGATGTAATATTAATGAAATCACACAAGTGAAGTGACCAGTGAAAGAAATAAAGGCAAACAGTATATTTCAAACAAAGATACTGTACATATAGAGTGTCAAACGGAGAACACATCAAAAATAAAAAATGACAAGAAAGACAAATCTTTTATGGCCATAATTCCAAACATGAATGTCAACAAAGATGAATTAATTGAGATGCAGCAAAATGATCCAACAATTTCGAACATATGCAAGAATTTATGCAACAGAATTGAAGGACCATACAGCAAAATAAATGGAGTAGCTATAAAGCATAAGAAAATAAGAAATGGAAATGAAGTGCTACAAATAGTAATACCTCAGCAATTGAGAAAAAGCATCATTGAAACATGTCATGACAGTCCCTTGGCTGGACATATGGCTTACACAAGAACACTAGAAAAAATAAGACACAACTGTTTCTGGCCTAAGATGGAGCAAGAAGTGAAGGCATATACTAAGAGTTGTGTACAGTGCATAAGAAGAAATCCAATCACAGGGAAACACAAAGCACCTCTACAAGAAACAGATACAGTAGAGACACCATTCGAAAAACTAGCCATGGATATAGCTGAACTTCCAACTGTAACAGCTAAAGGAAATAGATACATATTATCATTCATGGATTTTGCCACACGCTGGCCTGAAGCTTTCCCATTAAAACACATTGATGCAAGTACGATATGTCAGACGTTATTACTATTATTTACCATGATAGGCTTTCCTAGAACCATTGTCAGTGATAACGGAACTCAGTTTAAAGCGGCCCTAACAGCCGCATTCGCAAAGTTAACAGAAGTCAATCAAGTCTTTAGTACAGTTTACCATGCACAAGCGAACAGTATTGTAGAACGTTGGAATAAATCTATGAAGATTATGTTGGACAAAGTATGTATGGAAAACCCAAACAACTGGGATGAGATGCTACCATATATATTGTTTGCGTACCGTGAAGCCAAGAACGAATCAACAGGTTTCTCTCCATATGAATTAGTACATAACAGAAAAATGAGAGGACCATTACATTTATGGAAACAAAACATGCTTGAGATTAAAGAAGAAGATTTCCCACTTATAGTGAAGAACAAAAATCAGTTAACATATGCGGTCAAAACGGCACAAGAGAATATTAAAAGAAGCACAAAGAAACACAGAGACATTAAAAACAAAAATAGAGTGTTAAGAGAATTTGAAGAAGGAGATACAGTTTACGTAAAAATGCGAGATGAGGAAGAATTTTATGATGGTCCATATACTATTGAAAAGAAAGTAGGAAACGTAACATATGAAGTTGAGATGAATGGAATAGTGAGGAAATTACATGTCAACAAACTGAAAGGTAGCCCCAGAAGAGAACATGCTATGGTAGTACAAGGCAATGATGCGGAAGAATGTGAGATATTTGAAGATGAGACAGATAGCGAACTAAATTTTTTTCTTCATGCCTGTGCTGTATCACAACATATTGAAACACCAGCAGCAAATGAAGAGCAAGTAGAAAATGTATTGAGAGAGTACAAGGATGTGATTACAAATCAACTAGGGAGGACAAGCATAATTCAGCATAAAATCAGATTGAAAGACTATTCTGCAATAAAGAAAAAAAACTATACAATACCAACAGCATACTGTGACAAAGTTAAAGAAGAATTAAATAAGTTACTGAAGGATGGAACAATCAGAAGGGTAGATGAACAAAGTGAATATGTGTCCCCAATAGTAATAGTCAAAAAGAAAGATAACACTCTACGTGTGTGCTGTGATTTTAGAGAATTGAATAGCAAAACAGTGATTGATGCAGAACCACTACCTCTACCAGAACAGTTGATAGAAAAAATAGGAAGCTCAGAAATATTTACCACTTGTGATTTGAACCGTGGGTTCTGGCAAATAGAGATGGAGGAGAGATCCAAAAAGTTTGCCGCGTTCAGCTGCAATTTGCCAGGTCTAGTAGGAGTGTACCAATGGAATGTGATGCCATTTGGCTTGGTGAACAGTACGGCAACATTCCAAAAATGTATGGCCAAGTTGCTGGAGGGAATAGAAGATGTAGTTTTCTACGTGGATGATATCTGCATATTTTCAAAAACTTGGGAAAATCACATTAAAACTCTCAAACAAGTATTAAATAGGCTGAGGGAGAACAAGTTGACTATAGCCCCTGATAAACTACATATAGGGAAAACTAAAATAGAATTTTTAGGCTATGAAATAGGAAACAAACAAATAAGGCCTACTAGAAGCAACCTAAATAAAATAATGCAAGTTAAACCACCAGAAACTAAAAAAGACATTCAAGCCATTATAGGATTATTTAATTTTTACAAGAAATTTATTAGTAACTATACACAATTAATATCTCCTCTTTATGACTTATTAAAAGTAAAGAACAGCAACAAGGACACATATAAGAAAATAATTGCAGCTTCTAAAGAATGTAGAGAAGCAGTAGATAAACTCAAAGAAATATTTAATGATGATAAGAGATTACATATACCCAGTAAAGATAAAGTATTTGAATTATACACAGATGCATCTGACACTGCCATAGGAGCATGTCTTATGCAGAGAGATGATAAGAATAATCTGGTCCCCATAGAATATCTTAGCAGAAGATTATCCAGGGCAGAAACAAGATACAGCACCATAGAAAAAGAATGTTTAGCCATAGTGTGGTGTACACTGCGACTAAAAAGACATCTGTTAGGCAGATTTTTCCTAATATTTACAGATCATAAACCATTAACCACTCTAAATGTTAAAGCAAATACCAATAGTAGAATTACAAGATGGACCATGATCCTAGCTGATTTCCATTTTGAAATAAAACAAATAAAAGGGAAAGATAATGTTATTGCTGATTTTATGTCCAGATATATTCAAGATAATCAGAATGACTTAGATAATGATCTATGTCATGTTAGTCAAAACTTGTATTGCTAAATGTCAAAGATTTAAGATTCACACCTTAAAGTAAAAAATTATTTTTACAACCAGCTATGATGTCATGTTGTAAACATTGAGCATTATTTTGTAAACATTGAGTACTATTTGTAAACATTGAACTAGAACTAAGACTTCATTTTTTTAAAAACTCTATTTGTAAACAAACTTTGGAATTTGATTACTTCATTGTAACCAACAATTTTTTCACATTCTTTTGTCAACAAGAATAACATTTTTGTACTCAACAATGTAAACAAACATTGAATTTTTTTCCAAACTTATTCAGTACCTAGCTTAATTTTTTTTTCCATACAATGTAAACATTATTTTTTCTCATTGTATTGAGAACAACTGTGACAAATTTTTTTTCTACAGCTATTGTAAACAAGATTGCAATTTTTTACTATGTCATTTATCACAATTATATAACTTAGTCACATTTTTCAATACTATTGAAAAAGGAGATTGATTCATAATGTAACTTATTTATTAAATGTTAATTAGTGTAATGAAATATTGACATACACTTGTATTTTTTTGAAAACATTTTTGTCAAACTATTCTTATGGACTATATTTTTTTGTAACAATCATTGATGTAAACAAGAAGATTGTTGTACAAACTTTTTGATATTTCAAGTGCTGAAAGAGACACTTGATATTATTCTTTTAAATTGGACTTGCATTTTTTTTCACAACAGATTAAAATAAATACAACTAAACCATTATGATGTTATGCTTGTATGTATATGCTTGAACAAATTAATGTAACCTCAAAGATTGTATCACAACTGACACATTTTCTCAGTTGAAGTTTTTCGACAAAGATTTTTTTGAACTTTGTACTCAATAATTATTTGATAAACAATGTAACATTAAACTTTTGCCATTACTAGCTACAAATTATTTGAACTGGCATCTAGAGAAATACTTAATGGAAACATAAGGTGCATGTAAAAGCACTATGAAGGATACTTATTATTTTGATTTCATGTTGATACTTTTGATCCAATATTTTGATACTTGAATTATACATATTTACTTGTGTAATATTAATGCACAACAATTTTTTATGGAGATGTCAAACCTCATATTGAAGTAAACAGATACATTGAATTTGTAACAATGATCATTAATCAATTTAATCTTGAATTTTGACACATATTTTGAATTTTTCTATACTTATCACTTACATATTGAGACTTACTTGTAACATTTTCTACATGATTTGTACATATTGTACTATTGGTGTTAAAAAAAAACCCAGACTTCTAACATTTCTATAGTGTCAAAGATTTTTTTTATAAATAGATATTGTGAATAAAAAAAACTTGTATTAATTTTTCACATTATGACATAGGAGATTGTCATTGAAATTTTTGTCACACTTTGCACATATTATTATGAAGAAGACTTGTAAATATTGAACACATTTGAATATTGATGTATATATTAGAACTACATGTAAAGAATTATTTGAGAGGTTAAGTATTTGACTCAGACAATTATTTGAATTGCCTTACAAGAATATGATGAATTAGAGAATTTTGCCCTTGTATGAATTTTTTTTGATTCAGCAAATATTTTGTGTAACACTGTCATATTATATATTTTATTTGAAGTTTGTAGTTCTATTTGAACTCTGCAATTGTACATTTGATAGACCCCAAGAATTCCAATTGATCCTACTTATGATAATTATGTCGTCAAGCTGAAAAAAATTTCTTCAAAATTTTTTTCAAAAGGGGGGTGATAGGTAATGTCACCACCTCAAAGTTGGTGCCATAGAGTAGAAACCCTAATTCTGTATTGTGTATGTTAATTCCATATTGTGAATCTTATTCACAACCCATGTTGCACTAAGGTGAACACTTTTGACCTTAGGTGAACCAGAGAGTTAAAGGCAGTCAGTCCACATAGAGATCTTGTAGCAAGCACTTGTATTGAGTCACTTAAGATATAAGCAGTAGAGTTAGATGTTTAAAGTAGTTGGTTATAGAATAAGTACTAAGTTGTGATATTCGTATATTACTGTTGGATTAATACTGACCATTCCTGGGTCGAATTGTATGGTGTATTCACTATGTGGTGTTATATTAAACTACTTATTGTGTCTGCTACACCCAGCGTCATTTCATTATTCAGTGATTTGTAACAAGAACCCAATGTCACTACCACGCCTACATTGATAACTACAGCAACATTAATAACATAAAATCACACAGTGACATTTATAAAATAATACAGTGGCAGAAATATACTGATATTTAAACAAAATCTAGGTCACCAGAAAACAACGTCTTTACTCTTTCATGTCTCAAGATTGTCTGCAGTTTCACATTTGCATTACGCTAATTTCAACATCTTTAATACATAAACACCAATCAATCGCTTAACCTCTTCTTACCGCCACCAGAAAACACACACACACACTCTATGACACCCCTTTTTGTCAAGAAGTTGCGTCTCCCCATCCCCCAATTCAAGGTACTAACCATCCCCACCCACGGGAGAGGACCCAAAGTTTGAGAAACTCTGCATTAAAAATACTGATGATCAATAATGCAAAACAGAATAATAGTAAAAATATTCAGGGGCGTAGGATAGGAATTTTTCATCATTTGGGGGCCCGGGAGGGGCTGGACCTCTTTGGTGGCCCCTGCATTTTGCGTAATATTGAATATTTATTGTAAAAAAACACTAATTTGGGGCCCCCCTCAAGTGGGGGCTCGGGGGGATTTTACATTTCTCCCCCTCCTCCCCCATCCTTTCTACGCCACTGATAATATTCCAATATGGAATACTTCACAATTTTGTAAAAATAAATCACTTAATAAAAGATAATTAAAATTTATTTTAAACTAGAACACAAATGAACTTATTGTAGATATCTACACTCTCTAATCGGCAAAAAATATTTTACTCTCAACTAACAGTCATCTCAAATAAAAGTGACAATATTTTAATGTTGACTTTCTACTTACTAGGATCTTGAATCTAGATCTAGATCTAATTAGAGGGCGCCTATTCGACTTAAAACCAAAATTGCAAACAGCCCGCGAAAATTCAAGGTTAGGGGGAGAGTCGGCACGTACGGAAAAACCCATGGGAATCACAGCGCGCCGCTTTTTTTTTTTTTCAAAATACCACCACCCCCCTCCCAAGTTTTCAAAGTATAATGGAATCATTAGAATTTAAATAAAATATTTAAGTAATTATTTTTTTAAAACACAAAATATAAAAAAGGGATGCAAAAATTGCAAAATTAGTTCGGTTAAGAAAAGGAGGGTTCGTTCGGTTCGGTTCGTACCAAGCAGTTTCAAAGTTCGGGTTCGGTTCGGTTCGGTCATAAGTGAGGTTCGAGTTCGGTTCGTTCGGTTCGGGTTCGGTTCGTTTCCCATCTCTAATCGTGACGGACAGACCGACAAACAGACAAAACGCACAAAAATAATCTTCTTTTATTCGGATGGGGGCACTAAACAAAAAATAAATAAAATCTGATTTTTTAAAAAAGTTTAAGGAATTGGTTTAGCACCTAGTCATGTAGCGACTCTACGCTACTGCACGAAAATCGCTGCATAAAAAGTCCATTAAAAAAATGTGCGTGATATTTACATACAAAATGCATTATTAGCCTTTATAAACAAACAGAAATGTTTTCTTTTAATTTTAGCAGCTAGTTGACCAGAAAAAACATCTTTAACTATTATTTATATTTGTTGTAAACATTTTCTGTACATTTTAAAAATATATTTGACTTAGTGATACTGAAAATACACAATAATGGTCCATCTTTGTTAGCATATTGAAACATTGCCTCCCTTACAATTACGTAATTGTTTTAGAATTGGTGTATTTTTATGAAAAAATCGCTTGCATAATTAATTTTATAAATTAAACGGTTTGCTTTTAGAAAACCAAAAGTAGCCGTTGCACCTAAACTTTTCAAGCCGCATTTAATGATGAAATAATATTTTTCATATCTCTTCTAGTTTTCGAGATCTGAGTGTGACAGACGGACAGACAAATTGTTCCGTATTTTCATCTTTAAACAAATTTTAAAAATATCGACAATAGGTTGTTCAGGGCTTTAAAAAAAAGTAATTTACTAGAATTGATTACTGAAAATTACTTTTTAGACATTTATTTTTTTTGCTAAAACATAACATAGAAGTTTTGTAATTGATAAAGAAAGTTCCGGATTTTGTTTCTTACAAATCGTCGCCAGAAATTTCCGAATTTATTTAAAAATCTACTAACGCCAAATAATTGTTTGAACGCCCTCTTCTAATTAATAAACAAATAATCTTCTCATTACGAAATAATGTTTTTACGGATTTTTATGAAAAATATTTTAACTCACTACTCTCTTAAAGTACATTTAACTTTCTACCTAAAACATTAAAAAATCTAGTTATCGTTAATATTATGTTCCGATTTTTAAGGAAAACAGAATCTCTCCACATGGCTGTAGTACATCAAATTTTTTTACGAGACCATCCAAAAAATTTACTTAACGGTATTTCATTTATCTGAAATTCTCTTTTTTTTTTTTACTATTTATACAAACATACGGAACAATCTATTATATAAACTTTTCAATTGTGTTCATACCTAAAAATTATTGCGATGTTTTGAAACGTAGAATAAAGGTTAATCAATTTTTAATAACTTTTATTAGTTGTTTTTTTTTTATATCAAGATGACGGACAGACCGACTGACAGACAAAACGCAAAAAACAATGCGGCTTTGATCCTTTTTAAATAAATTCTATTAGAACTCAGTGCACCAATGTCTATGAACCCTCGTTAAATATCTCGTGTAAATAAAGACTTTTTTTTTTGGAACCGGTACTAGCCTATTGTGAGGTAATGGAATTTTTTTTCTTTGACATCATATGAATGGACTCTTTAAATGTAATGTTAAAAGAACGCACTCGGTGCACCAATGTCTATTAACCCTCGAAAAATTGCTTGTAATAATGAAAACATATTTTAGTCTAACTAAGCCGTGTGACGTAGTGTTGTTTTTTTCCTTTGACGTCACATGGAATGAATTCTTTAAAAGAAATGCTAAAAGAACGCACTCGGTGCACCAATGTCTATGAACACTCGATAAATGGTTCGTAATGATGAAGGCGATTTTTATTTTAGCTAGGCCGTGTGACGTAGTGTTTTTTTTCCTTTGACGTCATATAGAATGAATTCTTTAAATGAAATGCTTAAAGAACGCACTCGGTGCACCAAATTCAATGAACACTCGATAAATAGCTCGTATCAATGAAGGCGATTTTTAGTCTAGCTAGGCCGTGTGACGTAGTGTTTTTTTTTTCTCTGACGTTATATGGAATTAATTCTTAAAATGAAATGAAAAAAGAACTCGGTATAGTAATGTTTATTAAGCCTCGTTATGTGACTCGCGTTTAAAAAAGGAATGATATCTTGATTTAGATCTAATCTAGATTTTTTAAACTAGATCTAGATTTTTATTACAGTATATCTAGATCTGGATTTATATTCTAATTAAAATTATTTTAGAGTCTATATCCAGAATTTCTAGATCTAGTTTAGACTAAAATAGACTAGATTAAGATGTAGAATTTCAATTTCTAAACTTAAAGTGTAAAAAAAAATGTAGATTTTCATTTCCAAACGTTTTGATCAAGATTGTAAAGTTTTAATATACTAAAACTAATCTACTATTTTTTATTTAATTTAAATTTAAATTTACGGCAAATGAATCTTTGAAACATTATTACTTTTGACCATCGGATGGCTGCCTGGTCGTGCGGTTTTCGCGCTGGACTGTCGTTCAGATTTATGGATGGTCCAGGGTTCAAACCCTGCCCGCTCTCATCCCCCGTCGTCCTGCGGGAGGTTTGGACTAGGAAGTAATTATCTTCAAATCTGAAGGAACATCCGAAACATGTAAAACATTCTACATCAAAACTAAATCACCTCTTGAATATTATTTGCGAATATGCAGATCCGACAGGGATCCGACTTCGACGGAGCCGCCTCTGAGTTTGTGTAACACAAACTCTCTTTGTAATCTTTTTTTTTTACCTTTTCGTTGATATGGCCAGCAACATGAGTGTTGAAAATTAAAATAGACCGCCACCATAGAAAAATTGGGCACTACTGTCTTATTTTTTTTAATGTTAACCACAAAACAAGAATATTTTAACTCTGATTAGATTTATCTTTTTCGGAGTAGTTCAAGCGGGGAAAAAAATTTACGTTTTGCTCTACTTAATTAATTACTGATTAATGTCTGACAGCCTATCTATTGCTCAAATGAAATTATATAATCTTTATAAAATAAAGAGGTATTTCTTTTTAGCGGCCCCCGAAAGAGGAAAAGAAGCTATTTTTTTGTGTGGCCTGTCTGTCCGTATGTTCCCGTTTATATCTCAGAAACTAGAAGAGAAAATGAAAATCGGACATCGTGATATTTTAGATCATTCAAAAATCTAAAGTGAACCATCTAATTTTTAAAGTTAAATATGCAACCAGATTTTTAAAAAGTTACACCACTTTTCAATGAAAAACTTCAGGGGAGATAACTTTTTTTTAAAAAAGGTCATGGACTTCTTCATTAATAACTCAAGCTTCATTCATAGATTCGCGCATTGGTACAAAAAATTAGCATCTAAGGTCCCAATGGTAAAAGTGTCAATGGTTCATTATAAAATATATTTTTCATTTATTAACTAACTCATTGAATAGAATACTGATTCAAATATTGTTAAAAAAAACAATTTCGATACGAATTTCGTTTTAGTTATAAGTTTCAAAAATAACTAACTACTCTAGCACTACAACCTAGTTATTGGGGCCTACACTTGACAGTCTAAATAAGACTAATTAGAGCCTATATTTAGATATATTTATAATATATATATTACTAATTTTAACAAAATTTTAATTATTAAGGCAATAACTTATCTTCATACAACTTAGGGGTGCAGATTTATTTATTATGTAAACAATAGTATCACATTAAGAAATGAATCGGATATGAACAACATAGTACACCATTAGTAATGGCATTACCCGGTAACAAAAGGTCTACTATTCATGATTCAAATCTCTATACTGCATTCGACTAAAGCTTTTGATAATGTCAGTCGTGAAGGCCTTTGACCAATCATGTCAAAATTCGGCTGCCCTGATCAATTCATAACAATGGTGCGCCAATTCCATGATAACATGCAAGCAAGAGACCAAGACAACGGAGACTACTCCAAGCCTTTTCCTGTCTCAAATGGCGTGAAGCAGGGCTGTGTGCTGGCTCCAACGCTCTTCAGCATAATATTCACCGTCATGCTGAAAGATGCCTTTCGCACAGAAAGCATTGGAGTTGGCATACGATATCGCACTGACGCAAGCTTATTCAACGCTCAAAGACTCAAGGCAAGAACCAAAGTAAACTACGACTGCATCAGAGACCTGCTATTCGCTGATGACTGTGCCCTTAGTGCTGCAAACGAAGAAGACCTTCAACAAAGCCTGTCTCTCTTCACTAATGGCTGCAAAAATTTTGGCCTCACCATTAATGTAAAAAAGACAGAAGTGCTGCACCAACCTCCTCCAAATAGAGCTGTCACAGAAACAGACATTCTCATAGATCGCTAGGAATTAGCAAATGTCAAAAAGTTTGTCTATCTGGAAAACACCATATCAGCAAACGCCAACCTAAAAGATGAGGTTGACTTCCGTATTGCTCGTGCCAGTGCTGCTTTTGGCAGACTTCAAGAACAAGTGTAGCAACGAAGAAGACTCAGCATATCCACAAAACTGAAAGTTTACAGTGCTGTAGTCCTCCCGTCACTTCTATATGCATCAGAGTCCTGGACCCTATACTCCCATCACACGAAAATGTAACTCCTTCCATCTACGCAGTCTAAGGAGTATCCATAAGGTGCATTGGTCCGACCACATACCTGACACAGAAATTTTAAAGCTGTCCAACATGCACAGTATCAATGCGACAGTAAAAAGGTCCAAACTTCGATGGGCGGGACATGTAGTCCGCATGCCAAACAATCGCATTCCCAAGCGATTTCTGTACGGGGAGTTGTTTTTAAGGAAAGCGCTCCCAAGGAGGCAAATACAAGCGCTACAAAGACACTCTCAAGAGCTCCTTCAAGGAATGCGATATCAACATTCACGGCTGGGAAGCACTAGCTCACGATCGGTCCTCATGGCGAGAAGCTGTGAGTCTCGGAGTCTCAGGATTTGAAGCAAGAAGAGTGGTCAGGGCAAAAGAACGCCAAATAAACAACAAGCTGAGAGAAGAAGCAGGCCTATCTGCAACTGACACAACCCATTGGACTTTACAGCCATCTTCGAGTCCATAGGAAATGAGAAATGTGCTCATCTTTGACCACGAAGGAGGAGCTATATCTATATATATACTATTCATTATCATAACAGTGGCCTAGGTCTAGTAATTTTAAGATTAAACGTGTAAATTCTAGTCTCTATATATATAGATCAATATCTACGCTTAGATCAAGATCTACACTTAGATCAAGATCTAGACTTAGATCTAGATCTAGACTTAGATCTAATTCTAGATTAGACTTAGATCTATTTCTAGATCTACACTTAGATCTAGTTCTAAGTTACAAAGATAAAGGCACATTCCTCGTTTCATATGCTAGGACAAATGCTTTTTCTTCCCTTATCTTCTTAAACGATACAGACGTTACTTCAAAAATAAATAAATAAATTATCTAATTAATATATATATATATATATATATATATATATATATATATATATATATATGAGAGAATGAGAACGAGACAGAGAGAAAAGCTAACGACAGTTAGCGAATACGTAACAGAACTTAGGAGACTTGAGAAGTCTCATGCAATTGCACGGAGTAGGATAAAAGACAGTAGCGACCTCATGAAGACCAGATATGATTGAAGAGCAAATTCTACTGAGTTTGTAGAGCATGATTTCGTTTGGCTGTTCAACCCAAAGAGAAGGAAGGGAAGATCGCCTAAATTACAAAAGGATTGGGAAGGTCCGTATCGGATTGTGAAGAGAATCAGCGACGTGGTATACCGTATCCAGAGGGGTCCTCGAACTAAATGCATGGTGATACACGTTGATCGGTTGTACTATTATTAAGAAGAGGAGAGAGAGACAGAGTAAATTCGGGACGAACAGACATAAGAAGGAGGCAGTGTAATGACCATGTTCAGTAGTGATTCTATGGCTGCGCACCCTGGAATGAACTGCCTGAGCTAGCCAGGAAAAATTTGTGACTTGGCAGAATTTAGGTCATTGGTTAATATCCATGACTATATGCATGACGCGTAGGACGTAATCATCTTATTTTTTGAAGTAACGTCTGTATCATATAAGATAAGATAAGATAGACAGTAGATTTAAATCTAAAACTAGGTATAGCTAGATCTATGTCTAGTTTTTTTTTTTGACAAATGACATTGGAGATATACATTTTTATGTTGCGAGGAGAATGTCTGGTCCAAGTAGACTCGGGTATGCTATTCTGCCTCAACGTGGCACTCGGATGGAAACGATCGCTAGAGGGAGTGATTAGGCTAAATGAATAGCAAAACAAAACTCCTGTGGGAGTGTCCAAGGGAATGCGAGAGCTTTCCCATTGCACGGTGCAGATTTGAAAGAGAGCTCTGACGTCCCTGTCGATAATCCATGAGCCGTTCCTCAAGGGACCGTTACACCAATGACGAGTCCTGCACGGTTAGCTTGGTACAACATAGGAAAATGGCGAATGTTCCCGGTGTACTCGGCTTTCGGCCATGCATTCTAGTCCATGCGCCCGGAGTGCCAGATATATCGGAAATAGCAATGCTTTGCATAGGCATTGACTTGGATCTCTTCCAGACAGAAAGGTTGTTCAACCAGGCTTACAAGCCTAGAGCTCGAAGAGCCTTCGGTTCAGCTCTTTTGACAATCAAACGGTCCAAGTAGACTTAATCGAAGTCTTTCAAGTCATTTCTTGCTAGCTCACTACCTAACTAAAATAGGTCAAGAATTATTTTTTTTTGTGTTGCCAATTTATCTAATTTTGTAAAAAGAATAAATATTTTTTAGTTTTTTTTTATTACATGTTACATTCTATTCATTTTGAATGTATGGATAAGGTTAATTATTATTATTTTAAAAAATATAAGTGTACACTAAATGATTTATGAAAATGCTGTGGTTGAGTGGTTAAGCACTTGGAACCAGACGTCCCGTGTTCGAATTCTGGTGAAAACTCTAGGTGACCACTTCGAAGGCCGATTTTTAGTTTGTGTTTCCACACAAACTGTTTTTGTAACCTAATTAGTTTTTATTTTTACTTTTTTTTGTTTAAGAAAATTCGTCGACATAATGATTTGGTAATACTAGGAGAAATTCGACAAGAATCACGATTAGAAAGGTCTTGTTTAAAAAAGTTTTGAGTGGATATAGTTGCTGACTCCTTGATTAAAAATAGAACACATTTTCAAAGGTCTTCCTTAGAAGATGAAACAACGCCTTTAACTTCAATTTATTTGAATGGTTTATTTAAACGTTGAGATTCTACTACGTTCAAACTGAAATCCTAGATTTAAATCTAAAATTAAAATAAAACATTTTTTCGTCACATGAAAAGTAAATTACCCCCTTCACCAGTTGTCAGCCCGATGCGCCACCTTGCAGGACATACCGCTCACCTAGGTGGGGTGGGGAAGGCTTATCCTCCTACTCCATTTTTCGAAACTCAGTTTTATATCTTATTTTTTAACATGGATTTCTTAACTTTTTAAAAAAATTGAACTAGGGCAGCTTTGCCACGTGGCGCTGCAAACGAAAATTTTAGGATAAAAGGGGCTCCCGTAGAATTGCAAAGCTTATCAAACTTTTGGACTCAGACATTGTGTGTATATCAGCTGTAGTTTCAGGGCTACTGCATCTACATTACATAAAATGAAGTTCGTATATTACTTTAAATTTATTTAATATACTAAATTGTTCTAAAATGTTTAAAAAAATGTTTTATATGTTTCGGATGTTCCTTCAGAGTTGAAGATAGTTTACTTCCTAGTCCAAACCTCCCGCAGGACGACGGGGGATGGGAGCGGGCTGGGTTTGAACCCTCGACCGTCGATAAATCCGAACGACAGTCCAGCGCGCAAACCGCACGACCAGGCAGCCATCCATTCTATATACTCTTACTGTCAAATTGATATATATATATATTCTCTCTGTCTCGCTCTCATTCTCTCTTTCATATATATATTTCATGGGCGTAGACAGGGTGGTTCTTGAGGTTCAAACCCCCTGATTTCGTTGCTTTCCCAAGCGTAGGACAAATACAAATCAATGAAAGTAGAAATAAAGATGTAAACTCAGAAATACAAGATAAAATTAAAGAAAACAATCCAGCTTACTCCTTGGGAAAGACCACTAATCTTAAAATGAAGGAACTAGATGAATCCCTAAAAGTCCTCAAACCAAAACAAGCCCCAGGCCCAGACAAAATTTCTAATGACATGCTTCTTCACTTGGGTCCTGAAGCCAAAAGAAAACTGCTACAAATATTCAATGCTAGCTGGAAATCTGGCAGAATTCCAAACATCTGGAAGAAAGCCATTATGATCCCTATACTAAAGCACGGCAAGCCAAGAAATAAACTGGATAGCTACCGTCCCATCAGCCTCACTAGCTGTACTTGCAACTGATGGAAAGAGTGATAAATAGCAGGCTCACATGGATCATTGAGTCAAATAACCTACTCACTGAAGCCCAGGCTGGCTTTAGAAAAGGCAGATCAACAGAAGATCAAATCGCCTTCATCACACAAGAAATAGAAGACGGCTTTCAAGAAAAGAAACCAACAACAATTGTGTGGGTTGACTTAGAAAAAGCATTTGACAAAGTCTGGGAACAAGGTCTCTTACTCAAGCTAATCCAGCATCACATATCCCACAGAATGTACACCTGAATAAAGGAATATCTAAATAATAGAAAAGCCTTAGTTTGCATCATAGACTATATATAAACAGGACTGCCAACTGCGCGCACCACGCCTATATTATTCAATTAAATAAGTCCCGTACACCGAGGCGTCCTTGGTTGCAGGGTAGTGTTAGTAGAATGACTTCCGGTGAATTAATTTACTATATGAAGAAACCATCACTTTTACACCAAATGATGAATGGAAAATCAGGTGTTTGCTTACCTTAGAGATCTAATCATAATTGTGTTAACAACATAAGCCAGATTTTACAACATATGATAATGATGATGAAATTTTAATACTACTTATTATAGCGTTATGTTCTAACATTATTAATATTATGAAGTAGGCCCTAATTTGAATATCCTTTTATAAGCAACCTATACCATATTTAAATTAAATATCTACATGCATACATAATTCTAAAAATTAGATGGTTCACTTTGAAAAAATAAAAAAGTAGCCGTTGCATTAGAACTTTGAATGATCTAAAATATCATGATGTCCATTTTTCATTTTCTCTTCTAGTTTATGAGATATAAATGGGACGGACGGACGGAGAGACAGGCCCCACAAAACTAATAAGCGTCTTTTTCTCTTTTGGTGGCGCTAAAACAATATGAAATTAGTGTATGTCAATGAAAGGTTTGATGGTGTAATACTGAGTTCTTGCTTCCTGAAGTACTCTAGACACGGGACAAGACAAATAGTACAAACCGACCTAAGTCCGTTTCAGCAGACAAACATGAAGTTTATTTTACTACAATAATAATACACTGCACTCCTTGTTAGTGCTACAAGTCAAGAAATAATAAACAATCCTATTCGCATAACAGCGGCATCAAAAGTATCCAATACGTTAACAACAAATCACGTCCGCATCACAGCGGGTAACACTGTGCAGAAATATAGATTAACTAATACATGTCTCAAAAGACCACTGGCAACAACTGCCCATAAGTTACTTTCTAACTGAAATTACTACAGACTTTTCTAAGTCGCCACTGTCCGTTGCGGACTAAAATATTACTTGACCACACGGTCCAAAGAATAACACTTGACTTCTAACTTGACTTCACTTGTCTGCTTGACTTGATTGACTGACCTCTAAGTCTAACATTATTCATTCTACTTCCTGTTTTCTACATCAGGAATTCCACGTGTCTTTTAAACTATTAACATGACGTGAACTTTAGATCATGCAATGTCAACTAAGACTGTGACAGTGTAAAACATTTAAAAATGGCTCTCTTTTATATTTTTTTCAGGTACCTCATGATGCGTTCAACGCTGAAGCTTTTATGCATTTTGTATTTTAGCATTCAGATTATTCCATTGATGGGTATTTTAAAAAAAGAAGCACCTAACACTGATCACGATTTTGATCGTCCTGGATGCAGTGAATTATTTGCTATCTATGATGATTGTCTAATAAATGGCAAAGATTGCTTTTATCCATATTTGAAAATGAACTTAGCATGTATTCCACAATCAGAACGCTGTTTGGCAGCAGCTCAAAAAATGATGGAGGTAGGTTGCGTGAAGTATGACGATGATACTTTCAACCCCCAAAGTTGCAAAAGTGGAGAACTTTTTAAAAATTTTGATACATTTTGTATTCATCATAATGGATAAACAGAAAAATAAATAAATCATATGATGTCTGTAAAATTGTGTTTTTTAAATTAAATATATTTTGTTATTCTATACATATATATATATATATATAGAGCAGCTTCAGAACGAGACAGTTGGAGTTCACTTACAAAGGCAGCGGATAAACATTAGAGTCTAAAAGAAGGTATCTGGTAATTTAGGCACCGGATATTTAGGCACCGGATATATAGGCACGCGGATATTTAGGCACCCGGAAATTTAGGCACAGGATAATTAGGCACTTTTTGACAAGGCGGAAAATTAGGCACAGGATGATTAGGCACTCTTTTATTAGCGACCTTAATTTTGAAAAAAATTAGAAAATGTTAACGTATATGTTATCCTTAGGCTATGGGCTTTCGGTGACGTTATAATAAATAGCAACTATAACGATTCTAGCTAAAGAAAAGCTGACAAAATGGGGAAAAAAATGACAATCATGACTCCTGAGTCATTATATAATATAGACATCACAGGATTCTGGGGAGGGGAGGTAGAGATGATTCTCCGCTCATTGCTTCCCTCCATCACCAACCCCTTTAAGGTTGACTGGTAGATTTTTTAAATTGATGATTATGCCATCTTTGAGCTCCACTTGATTGCAGAAAGAACTCTAACAACTTAATGAACAGGAAAAACACTATAGTAGTCTTTATAAAAATTGAGACTTAGTAGTCACAGAAGCAGCTTTTATACAGTGGCCTGCTGAAAGAGGCCACGAACACTGGACCACAAATCGACTTTGATGTAGCTGGATAAAAAACGTTTATAGCATCGGCATGATATTTCGCATGTCGCGGAAACGACTCGATACATTTCGAACCCAGGAGTCTCACAGGATCAACAGGTGGACCCAATTCGTTTGAGATACCCGCCCGTGTAAAGGAGCCTGATTCATTGTTTTATCATAAACTGTCAACATACTCATCTTATTAAGAACTCTAAAGATTTCCATCTGTTATAAGCAGAATGAGTATTCTGTTTATAAAAGATGAAAAGAGACCAATATTCCAAAAAATAATATAGGAATTTTCAAATCATCTGTCTTTTAAATAAACTCTTTATTTTTTTAAATTTCAAATTTATATTTTATCGCGATTTCTAGCCATTTTGCGGCAAGGTTTTCCAGCTTGTTAATTATTAAGTCCAAATTCAGAGGCAGACTTGTTACAGATATTGACATTCGTTGTTTCGAATGAATTCCTGACCTGGTGGAAGAGAAACAACCTCAACCTTCATACTATCATTGGCTGGAACGTGTATAGTTTGAATACGCAATAGAAAAGAAAATAAATGCGAGTCTGAATAATAACACTTTTCAAAAATTTTATTATGATCACAATTTTATTGATTTGTAAACGAAAAAAAATACGGTTTGGGGTCGCCGCCTAGTGGGAAATTATATTAGGGGGTCGCGGAACTAAAAAGGTTGAGAACCACTGCTCTACCAGGACCGACGTGTCATGGCCGACTAACCTGAGATGAACTCCTATTGAAAAATCAGAGCAGGAAGGACTAGTCCTCCCGTAGTGCTCTGGCAAGAAACTTAGCCGTCCGGCGTAGTGCCTCATAGCTACCATACAAGTCGAGTGACTGCACAGGCAAGTCCCCCCTTAGCTCGCGGAGCTGGGGACACTCGTACAAGACATGCGACACTGTTTCGACGCTCTCTCCACAGTGACGGCATCGGGAGTCAAAGTTAGTGCGGAACCGGGCAAAGTATGCCCCAATAGGACAGTGTTCCGTCCTGCACTGCGCAACTATTGACTGCTCTGACCTCCTCAGTCGCCACCATGGATCGTCGCGATCTGGGTGACGCATGCGCTGCCAGACACCACGTGCTCTGTTGGATTCCTCCCAGGACTTTAACCACTTCTCATGAATGAGTGCTCGGATTTGTGCCGTTGCTTGTAAGTACGTGCTTGGTGCTTCGAGGTGTGTGGCTGCCATTGCACCCTCCCTTGCGAGGGCGTCTGCCGTTTCATTGCCCCTCACGCCGCAATGTGAAGGCGCCCACTGCATATAAACGACAGCTCCAATAGCTCGGCGGATGTTATCTGCGGCGCCGATTGCCTCTTCTATTACGGGCGACCCTCCCCCGCCGCCACCCATAACTAGGAGACTGGAGCGAGAGTCAGTGACCAACACCACCGTAGTGGCGCTAGTCTCGCGTTGGAGCATTCGGGCCCTAATGGCCTCGAACGCCCTAGTTATCCCTGTAAGTTCGGCATCCATGGAGCATGCAGCGTAGCCGCATGGACCAGAGAGCCTATCTGGTTCAGTCCGGTCGGGGTAGACAATAAGGGCCCCATACCCCGATCTATCGGGGTCCCTCATTACCGACCCATCGGTATAACAGAATATGGCATCTGATGGGTAGGATTTTATGGTTATGGATGCCAAATTTTGGAGAATGGCAGGTGTTAAGCGCCTCTTGGTGGCTCCCTCTTGCCCTAACAGGGACAGGTTTATTTGTGGGGCCGGCAATCTCCTCCACGGAGGGCACGTACTGATTCTTCTAATAGGAATTCTATCAGTGGAGAGTCCAGCTGTATTTGACAAATTGGCCGCTATATGTAGGAACGATCGCATTTTAATGCGGTTCCTCTCTCTCCACTGTCGCACTAAAATTGAGGTGGGTAGCCTAGAGTCGCCCCTTTTATAGCGCTCGTAGGCCGTAAGTACTGCCCTCTCCCTCCTAAGATATAAGGGTGCCACGTTTGTAAAAATTTCAGCAGCGTTTGTTGGGCTTGTCCTAAAGGTGCCACAAATGAATCGTAGGGCCTGTGCTTGTACCCGGTCGAGTGATTCGAGAGCAGTTTTACTAGCGTATACTTGAACTGTATAGCTGTATTCAATTTGTGATCTGACTGCCCCTAGATACAATGTGCGTAGCATGTCAGCTTTGGCACCCCACTTTGTGCTGGCCAGCTTTCTTAATAACGCTAACTTCTCCGAGGCTTTTCGTTCAACTTCCTGGACGTGCTGGAGCATTGACAGTTTTCTATCCAGGGTCACCCCTAGATATTTTGGCGTATTTTCACGCTGGAGTCGCAGCCCACCGAGTTGAAGCTCGAATGGAGCCTTAAGGATGTCGATTCCTAGGCTGAACAGGGACCAGGTCGTTTTGGCAACGTTTATCTGAATCTGCCATTTGTCGCAATACGAGGAGATGGTATGGAGGTCTGCTTGAAGTGCCGCCTGTATTTGGTCGGCTTTCTTCCCGGTTGACCAGAGGACAATATCGTCAGCATATAGCAGTTTTTTGGACCGTAGTGAGCTGGGCAAATCATTAAGAAAGGCTATGAAAAGTGTACAGGACAGGGCAGAGCCCTGAGGCAGGCCATTAAGTTGTTGTTTTGGATGGCCGACTAACAGTCCCGGTCTCCATTCTATACGGTCTTGAACTGCCGTTTTCTTACACACTGTGTCTGGTCCACGCAGGCCTATAATCAGATGACTATAACACTCGTCATATTTGCGTGCAAAGTTCATACCAGTACTGTCCTTTGTCTATCGACAGCCCTTGACCTGTGTGATTGGCCTGAATTGTGTGTGTCAGTAGGCCGCACACACATTAACCCTTTTGCGCCGCCAATAGGGTTACAACAATATGTTTACCTGCGACATTAAGCCTTGTTTAATTAGTTTAATTGTATACCTGGAGGTTATACCTAATAACCTAGGAAATGCAAATAGGGGCCAGCACATATTTAACACTGATCTGTTGATCTAAAATACCTAAATCTAGCTATAATTCTAATTGCACACACTTAGCTATACCCGCTAATAAGTAATGTTAACTGATCATGCATGTTTGACTCTTGAGTCATATTTGTATGTTAAATAGGTAATGTTTTAAGTTTTAATATGACTGCCTGGTATGGCAATCTGAGGTTAGAAATAAAACTAAACTCCATAGAATCCTAAATGCTGCTGGTAAAGTCATTGATAAAAAACAAACCCCATTTGGGCAGCAGTTTGAAAGAAACATCCATAAAAAAGCAAATAAGATTCTAGAAATAAAAAATCACCCTTTGTGTCAGGCTTTGTGATTTTGCCATCACAAAAGAGATACAAGACACCGATAGCAAAGACAAACAGACACAGACACCCTTTTTTACCCCTTGCAATCAAATCCTTAAATAGAAACAATTGATATAAACTTTTTTTGGTATGTAAATTATGAGTGAATCAGGTATGAATGTACATATTTTTTCATAGTTAGGGGCCTACTATGTTTTGTTTGTAAGACAAATTTCCTCACGGACAATAAAGATTATTATTATTATGTAAGAAATGAACGAGTAGTCATTCTCTGGCGCTGTCGAGTTTCGCTAAAGAGAAACAAAATCCATCGTAGTCACTATAACAGTTTCCACTGAGGAATTTTCTGGTGATGTGTCAGGTCTGCATCAGTACCGCCCTCTGACAGGCAACGAGGATGTTCCTAGGAATGTTAAGGGCTTGAAGGTGTCTGTGAGGTCAGTTGTTATTATCCCCTCGGTTGATATATCCTGTGGCATTTTACGTCTCGAGAGACGATCTTTTCCCTTTGCAACTTCTTGTGTGACTAAAGAGGCCAATCCTTGATACACAGCTGCGATCGCAGGTTGGGCATATATAATCACCAGGCGCCGTTGCATTTTCACCCTTCTTTCTGCTTCTGTTGTGAATGACATCTGCAATCTGTGACCCTTCCTTTATGCTCTCTCTCCATGTGGATCTGTCCAGTGCCACCTCTTCCGAGTTGCCAGTGTCGATTTTGAAGAGCTTCATGTCGCGTTTGCATACATCCGTATAACGTAAAAGTGGGCGACCAGCGGCTCTCCTGCCTTCTATTAGATCGCCATACAGGATGTCCTGTGGAAGTCGACCTACTGGCATTCTACGAACGTGGCCAAGCCAGCCAAGGCGTCTGCTGCTGATAACAGAGCGGATGTCCTGGCATCCTGCTCTATGTAGCACTTCCTCATTGGTTATCTTATCTTGCCACCTTATTTTAAAGATCCGCCTTAGGCATCGGAGGTGGAAGACATTCAGCTTTTTTTCCTGCCATGAGTAGGTTGACCATGTTTCACTTCCGTACAGCAAGGTGCTCAACACACAGGTCCGGTAGACTAGGGCTTTAGTACTGCTAGTCAGCAATATGTTGTCCCAGACTCTTTTCTGCAACCGTGACATGATGGCCATTGCCTTGGCTATCCTGTTGTTTATGTCTTTTTATCCAGTAGAGTGTTGTTGGATATGATGGAGCCAAGGTAACTAAAGTGGGGTTGCTTCGGAGTCATATTTGCGTAGAAAGGAAACTAATTGATTGCTGGAGGCAAGCAGTTTTGATCGTATTGTTAAAACTTGCATCTTACACAATTTGAAGATGTTCTGCAATCCACGCCCCTCATCCTTCCTGGGCAGGTATAACCTTATGGTGGAGGACTTGGGGTGTAGTCATCGAAATTTGGTTAGTAATTTTCTAGTGAGTCTGTCAAAGTCATGTAGGTCGGTGTCAGTCCATTTGATCACACCGAACGTATAAAGGAGCACTGGGACGGCCCAGCTGTTTATGAGTTTACTGACAGTTTGGTGTTGAGGATTTTTTAAAACTCTTTGCTTATATTTACCAAGAAAGTTCTCTTTTAATTTCTTATGGTTTATCTTGGCATTCTGGTTTATTCCAAGATATTTATAAAGAGAGTAAGAGTTCAATTCCTCGATGCCTTGAAATGCTTTCACGTGCTGAAGTATTGCTTTTAGCTGGCTCCAGTTACTCACTGGATCATCGTCCTGATGCTTTCGAAGATAGATCAGCCTCGAGTAGAACACTGAAGCGTTCTCATACGTCAGCCAGCTTTTTGAAATTTAGCTTTTTTGCCCTAAGCAGGCCATCTTTTTTAACCATCTTGATGGTGATGTTCAGCTTCGTCCGGACACAACGATGGTTCGTGTAACAGTTGGCACTGGTCATCACTCTAATGTGAACCACATCCCTGACATTACACTGTCTCACTATTATGTAATCCAAAAGGTGCCAGTGTTTTGAGCCTGGGTGCATCCACGTGGTTTTGAAACGGCTTTTTTTGTTGAAAAAAAAAACGTGTTGGTTATCGCAAGATCTGCTTCAGAGAAGAGTTCCAACTGGAGCCTGCCGTTATCGTTGCAGTTGCCAATGCCATGCCTACCTAAAACACCTGGCCAATCGCTGTAGTCGTTCCCCACTCGAGCGTTGAAGTCACCCATGATAATAGATTTGTCAGTAATGTCCACCTTGCACAGGACTCTCCTCAGGTCATCGTAGAATCTTTCCTTGGTTTCAGGCTCTGCCTGCAGCGTGGAAGCGTAAACACTGATAATAGTGACGTATCTAGAGCCATCTAACGGTAGTCTGAGCGACATCAGTTTGTCTGAGTGACCAACAGGGATACCTAGTAGTTTATTTGCAAGAGTTTGTTTTACCATAAAGGCCACCCCCAATTGCCTGTGCTCCTCAGGGCCTCTTCCCAATCAGTATAGGTTGTAGCCAGCCCCTCTTTCAGTCAGTGACCCTTGGCAACTATGTCTACATCTAGCCGAGCCAACTCTAATGCCACCAATGCAGACTTCCGTTGAAGGCATTCACTTTTGTTGCTGTTCTGCAGTGTGCGGACATTCCAGCATGTGACTTTTAAGGGGTATCCTTTTATCGACTCGTTTGGGACTAGTCATTTATGGGTCAATTACTGCATTGCAATGGTGCCCTTTCTGATCAATTGCCAATAGAAAATGGCGTGAAGCAGGACTGTGTACTTGACCCTACTCTATTCGCTATCTTCTTTGGTGAAGTTCTGGGTCAAATTTAGGCAGAGATTGCTCGAAGGCATCTATATCCGGTCTCGTTCTGACGGCAATGTGTTCAATCTTCGACGTCTACAATCCCATACAACAACAAAGGAGACGGTCATAACGGAGCTTCTCTATGCTTGCGCCCTGCTAGCTCACAATGAACATGACCTCCAGAACGCGGTAAACGAATTTGCACACGCTGCCGCCTTTTTCGGTCTATCTATAAACCTCGGGAAAACAGAAGACATGTTCCAGAAGTCCCCAATGAAACATACTCAGCACCAAGGATCACAGTAAACGGGCAGCCCCTTATCATGGTAGACCTCTTCACATATCTAGGTAGTATAGTGTCAAATGAGGCTTACTTTCATGGGAAGTTGATAACCGTCTGGCCAGGGCTAGTAGCGCTTTTGGACGCCTTCAGGCGAGAGTCTGGAAGAACAAATCGCTCCGCCTGACTAAAAAATCAACGTGTACCAGGCAGTGGTTCTCTCAACCCTTTTATATGGCTTTGAGACATGGACACAATACAGAAAACAACTCAAACTTCTTGAACGCTTTCACCAAAGACGCTTGCGCTCCATCATGAACATACGATGGCAGGATTGCACTACAAACAGCGATGTCCCTGCCAACGCCGGTATGGACAGTATAGAGGGACTTTTTATGGTCCGACAGTTACGCTGGGCAGGGCACGTATTCAGTATGGGAGACGAACGTATGCCAAAGGCAGTCTTTTTTTTTGTGAGCCAAAAGGTGATCGACGTAACAGAGGCGCCCCACGGAAAACGCTTCAAAGACCATGGCTGACATAGAATAGAGCCCCTAGTTGCACGCGCCCTCAGAACGAGACAGCTGGAGGTCTCTCACGAAGGCCGCGGGATACACATTTGAGACCAAAAGAAAATCCGCTGCTGAGGACAAAGTCAGACAGCGAAAAGAAAATCTAAATCGACCACCTGCGGACAATGGTTATGCTTGCACCTAATGTGGCAAAATATGTCGGTCACAGCTGGGGCTGCGCAGCCACGGGAAACACTGCATTCCTCACTAATCTTAGGACTCGAAGACAAGCCTTAGTATTATTATGTTGGAAACATAATTCTTATGATATACTGTATGACTTAGCAACACACTGGGCAGGGCACGTATTCAGTATGGGAAACGAACGTATGCTAAAGGCAGTCTTTTTTTTTTTGTGAGCTAAAAGGTGATCGACGTAACAGAGGCGCCCCACGATAACGCTTCAAAGACCACTGCTGACATAGAATAGAGCACCTGGTTGCATGCGGCTTCAGAACGAGACAGCTGGAGGTTACTTACGAAAACCGCGGGATACACATTCGAGACCAAAAGAAAATCTGCAGCCAAGGACAAACGCAGACGGCGAAAAGAAAATCTAAATTGACCACCTGCGGACAATCGTTATGCTTGCCATTGATGTGGCAAAATATGTAGGTCACAGCTGGGGCTGCGCTGCCACGTGAAATACTGCATTCCTCACTAATCTTAGGACTCGAAGACAAGTCTTAGTATTATAATGTTAAAAACATAATTCTAATGATATACTGTATGACTTCGCTACACGCAATGCTCGTAACGTAATACTGTGCGTAGTAAAGAAGAAATAAAATGCAAAGACGAATTTATTGTCTAATACAAACTTTTAGTTTTTACTTATTATCCGTATCCCTACCAAAACTTGGCTCCGCGAAATTTGTTTCGCATAGGGCTCGACATCAGTTAAGTCCGGCCCTGCTATTTAGTGACGGGCGAATACTACATGTTTCTCCCCCCCCCTCTTTTTTGTTTTTGCCTCTTAAGCAATAAAAGAGAATACATATATATATATATATATATATATATATATATATATATATATATAATACATAATATATATATAAATATATAATATATACATAATTTAATAATTAAAGATAATGCTTTTAACTAGGTACATTATATTTTTAAATTTTAAATATCACTTTGGCTTCGTCTTTGTTTTACAAGTGAACAGACTTCTGTTCTTAAGTGTTCGTTGCCTACAACAGCTTTAGGCTGGGTTATGTTGACTTTAAAACTAAGGGGAGTTTAGCAGGCTATCCACAAACAAGAGGCTGTGTCAGAGCAGCTTTTAGAATGATGGAGAGAGGATGTGAGCAGTATAATCGTCCGTCGTTAAATCCTCGACATAGCCGTGATCGTAAAATTTTATAGACGTTTTAATAGATAGTGTATTCACTATTTCTGAATTAACAGATACATTATTGATACAATATCTCTAAAATCTGTTAAATTTTTTTTAGAATTTGCTTTTTCTATACACAGATAACAATAGACTTAGAATAACAACTACGATTTAAAAAAAAACAACAACAAGGTTATAAAGGTTATAACCTACCAATGATACTTAAATTTTTCCATGTTTTGGAAGGAAATTTAAGATGGACAGACTGACACACAAAGTACACAACACTAATAGCAGCTTTTCTCTTAACGGGGACAGCTAAAAATGTTGCAATATGTGGCGTGGGCAGCAGCGGGTGACACAAAAATGGGGGTGACACCCATGTGAGAAAAAATCATTCTTGTAAAAGCAAAAAATTTTGAAACACAATTATTAGTGGCTAGATACCCGAATATGATTATGCCAAATTAATATATTTAGATCCATATTGCTTATTCTTTTCTGCTTCAAATAGTAGGCCTATTGGATAACACTACATCACAATGAATAAAACATTACAACATAATCTATATGAACAGCAAAGTTTGAAACTGTACTTTCAGCTATGTACCAGCTGCATGAAAACAAACATGTTTGTAAAGTAAAACTGTTTCGTCAAAGATATTAAAAAGTACGTTACATCAGGAGACCAACAGAGAGTCAGTGTTTATCAAATGATGAATGTCTTCATGCATTAAGTATTCCCAAAGTACCACGGAGCATATTGTTGTAACTCTGTTCCCTCGCTGATATACATGGTGCGCATAAGCACACTGTTCCACACTAGCGTGGAAAATAGAAGGGAGGAAATATATACTCGATGGTGAATGCCGGCTTATTTTGAAAAGAACAAACCAGATCTAAGAGAACCTGACATCCTGTTGGTGTGTGTGTGTTATTTGTTTTAATCATTAAATCATTATCAATGTTATTCTTCGTCTGTTGAGTAAAGTGGGCGACTGTCAATCAAAACAAGAACGGAGCGGTACAAAAACTCGTTCGTACCTCACTCGGTCAGACTCTATCACCGCCACTCATTGATCAGGAAACATGAAATGCACCAAGATACCTGTTTGTAGTCGCTGAATGAACTCTTTATGTTGTCTGTTGTATTTAAGTGTATTTTTCTGTTGTGTTGTCTTTATATGAGAAACGAGTCCTTGTAATCACAACAAATTTCCGTAAGGATCAATAAAGCAGTCTTAGTCTTAGTCTTTCTTGAATTTACAACAATATGAAGAATATTCATTGTCCTTTGAACAATGGAAAGTATCGACTGTCGCACTGAGGATAAAGAAAACAACAACAAGATTACGAAGGAAGTATTACCGATCCATCGAATATTCAAGCTATAGTCTTGTTTTGATCGTTTAAAATAATACAATTTTAAAAATCATTTGGTGCTGTCCTTCACATAAAAGCAAACAGGAAAACACGTCATGTTTGATAAGACTCTTCTAAAAATGCTGGAATAAGTAGAGCAGCGTTGACTGATCGCATAAGAACATCATGGAAACCCCTCCCCCTATCAACTTTTTTTCAAATATGTTTTTAATAAACACTATTGATAGTTACTTCTTTTTAATGAATCAAAACAATGAGCTTAATGCAAACTTTTATTGATTTTTACTCAAATGTAAAATGAGTGTCAATTCTGTTATAAAATCCCAATTTTTTACATTTAGTCAATTGTTATTGCAAATTTTACAGTAATATTTAATTAAAATTAGAAACAGGTTTCCTTTGTTATGCTCTGAGACAGAAATGGTATAATGTTTTGCTCTGTCATTTTGCTTAAACTACCTTCTAGATGTGTCTAGGCACATTTGGGCATGTATCTAGAGATTTATTATTATTATCTTTTCCGATGTGTGTGCATTCGCCAAGATATAAATTTCCAACTTGGTTGTCACCCCCAAAATGGTGTCAATATGTGCATATTTGGGCATGTATCTAGAGATTTATTATTATTATCTTTTCCGATGTGTGTGCATTCGCCAAGATATAAATTTCCAACTTGGTTGTCACCCCCAAAATGGTGTCAATATGTGCATATTTGGGCATGTATCTAGAGATTTATTATTATTATCTTTTCCGATGTGTGTGCATTTGCCAAGATATAAATTTCCAACTTGGTTGTCACCCCCAAAATGGTGTCAATATGTGCATATTTGGGCATGTATCTAGAGATTTATTATTATTATCTTTTCCGATGTGTGTGCATTCGCCAAGATATAAATTTCCAACTTGGTTGTCACCCCCAAAATGGTGTCAATATGTGCATATTTGGGCATGTATCTAGAGATTTATTATTATTATCTTTTCCGATGTGTGTGCATTTGCCAAGATATAAATTTCCAATTTGGTTGTCACCCCCAAAATGGTGTCAACTGGTGCGGACGCAACCCCACCCCCTAATTCAGAACTGGAGTGCCAGACGTCATAGCCTTAAAAACAGCATCCTGTGGATTCTTCTCGTATGCTATCGTATTTTTTCTCAACTATTCGATCTCGTGATCAAAATCATTTCTATGCCTACTTCTCTCAATCGTCTGTAGCAAGGCTTCGTCGTTGCTGCTATACATTCTCTTGTTGATTCCATTCTCGTTCCCACTTATAGTAAAAATGACGCATGTAACCTTTGTAGAAGAATCCAGTAAGCCCGGAGAATAGAGCTTAGGCATTGAGAGTAAGAAGTTTTTTGCATGTATGGGTTGATTTCTATACCTTCCCTGCCCTTTTCGAATGGGTCAAAAGTTTCATTTAGTATCGTTTCAAATTGCTCTATATTTTCATCCCGTGATTTCACCATGTAAGGAGACGGAGTTGAGACTTATCAGACAAGACTTGACCTAGTAGACTAGATATTGAGCTAGATAGTGAGGTGGGTATGACTTACCTCCACTGAAGTTTTTCATTTAACGTGGTGCATTTTAAAAATCTGCTTGCATAAAAAATTTGAAAAATTATATAGTTCACTTCACGGATTCCCCCCCCCCCCCCGGGCAAAAAAATTCATATTCATATGTGCGAGTATGTGTGTGTGTGTGTGTACATAATTAATCCCTTCATTCTTTCGGAAGACGTTTATTGTACCCTAGAATAGGTTCTTCCTGGAGTAAGTGGAAAATTGTAGACTCCCCGCCATTGCCTTCAAAGGGGTCTGGGGGAGCGCTGAGAGCCAAGCACTATTTCCAGTATTCAAAGCCAACAAAATGCATATTCTGAGGTATCTACAATGCACTATCCTGCTATTAAAAAGGTTTATGTCAAAAACCTAATGTGCTTTTCTTATTGACTTAGATCCTCCCGCGTCAATCGGCGCATTGGGCGGTAAGCTGCTTCCACAAAATCTGTTACTGGCAATATCGGTAGCCTCAAACCTCAAACCTTACTAAGGGGTTGACTCTCAGTTTGGCATAGGATTTTCATGATTGAGACCCGATCTCTATAACTGACTCCCAAAATACGTCTTAGCCGTCTTTGTTGAGCCACATTTAGTCTTTTTCAATTTCGTCAGATGGCTATTCACTGCACTTTATTAATGGAGCCCAGCCACTGGTTGAAATTTGTAACCTCTATGGCTATGCGCTTGGAATTAGGTGACTGTAGTTTGCTTCAGATTTTATATCAAAAAGGGAAGTTCAATCGTCAAAATCATTGGGAGGGGGGGGAAGTATTTAAAACCCCGTTAGCTACGGACATAGAATTTGGTGACTGTAGTTTGCTTTAGAATAAAATCGAAGAGAGAGGTTTTAAACCTCAAAACTCTCTGTATGGGGATAATTAAACTCAAAACCTTCAGAAGGGGTTTTAAACTTTTTAAAAAGCCCTCTGGAAGAGAAGGTTTAAACTCAAAGCACACCCGCCCCCCTTTTGGCTTGACAACGATCATAGAATTTTGAGTGTGTAATTTGCTTTTTTTTATATTGATGAGGTATTTAATTTAGCTTTAAACGCCGCTGAAAGGGGGGGGGGTTAAATTCAAAACGCCCTTTGGCTACGATCATAGCATTTTGAGTGTGTAATTTGATTTTTTTATATTGTAGAGGTATTTTTTTTAGCTTCCGCTTGAGGGGTTTTCAACTCAAAACCCCCTATGGCTACGAACACAGCATTTTGAGTGTGTAATTTGCTTTTTTTTTTATATGGAAGAGGTATATTTTAGCTTCAAATCACGCTGAAGAGGGGTACTGAAAACCCCTTTGGCTACGCTCATAGATTTTTAGTGTGCAAATCACTTTTTTTAAATATTGAATGGGTATATTTTAGCCTCAAACCCCGCTGAAGGAGGGTTTAAACTCAAAAACCCTTTGGCTACGCTCATAAAATTTTAAGTAGGCCTATAAGCTATATATAAACTACCTATAAACCCGATGGAGAGGTTTTTAAACACAAACCCTTCTTGGCTACGCTCATAGAATCTGGTGACTGATGTATGGATAGTCTTATATTGAAGAGGGGGTTTATCGTAAATTTCGGAAGGGGTTTTAAAATCAACATTTTCCTTAGCTATGTTCTTGGAAATTGGGAGTTCTCGATCGCATTTTTTTTCGGTTTTGTTTTATAGAAGAGGAGGGTTTGACTGCGCAACCCTCGTAGGGGGTTAAAACTCAAAACCCCCTTGGCTCTCATGAAGCAAGTGATGGTTTAGTATTAAAATCTCACCTAAAATAAATAGAATCAAAGCAAAAGATCAGTCACTAAATTCCGTTTCCCCCCCCCTCCCCGCTACGATTACAGCATTTTGAGTGTATAATTTGTTTTTTTTTTATGGAAGAGGTATATTTTAGCTTCAAATCCCGCTGAATAGGGGTACTGAAAACCCCTTTGGCTACGCTTCTAGATTTATTAGTGTGCAATTCGCTTTTTTTTAAATATTGTAGACTCTCCTGGGGCAAGTGATGGTTTAGTATTAAAATCTCACCTAAAATAAATAGAATCAAAGCAAAAACTCAGTCACTCAATTCCGACCCCTGGGGGAGGATTTCATTTCTGGAGGGGGGGGAGGGGTTAACCCGCAACTCCCCCCCCCCCTTTTGGCTACGCCCATGGTTCTTTTTCGGAAAAGAAAAAAGTAGCAGTTGCATTACAATTTTAAATGATCTAAAAATCATCATGTCCGATATTCATTTTTCCTTCTATTTTCTGAGATCTAAACGAGACGGTCAGTGAGGGGGAGGGGTGGGCCAAGGGAAGGGGAGCGATAATGGCTTTATGCAAAGTTTAGAATTGAGCTAATCAATATCGTGCCAGAAGTTAAAGTCTTCAGCATCACAGTCATTCATCTAAATCTTTCTAATATTTATGTCACAGTCATTCATCTAAATCTTTCTAATATTTATGTCACAGTCATTCATCTAAATCTTTCTAATATTTATGTCACAGTCATTCATCTAAATCTTTCTTATATTTATGTCAGTCATTCATCTAAATCTTTCTGATATTTATATCACAGTCATTCATCTAAATCTTTCTAATATTTATGACTGTATATTTTAATATAGTTTTTACTTGAAATTTTTTTCTTCATAAATTTAGAATATGGTTTAACTATTACATTTGTCTTTTAAAACAGACCTGTACAATAAATATGGGGCTATGCTAATTTCTAAGAAAATGAAAAGTGTTCCGTGGTAGAAAATGTTTGGGAAACACTGATCTAGATCTATTTAAAATTTAATGACATAACTGACCCAAACTAATTGATTCAATTACACTTAATACAAGAATTTTTTTTTTTAAAAGTGTTTTTTTGTTTGTTCTTTATGGCTCTTAGTATTAACATTCTAATTTTGTTATGTTGTTTTAAAGTCTTTGTCCGAAATCATTAATTTATATGATCACACTGGATCGTTATTATGGTGATAGATAACAATAGCAAATGTAAAACAAAGGAGGGAGAGAGAGAGATAGATAGAGAGAGAGCGAGAGATAGAGAGATAGAGAGAGATGTTGACTGAAATAATAAACAGTCTGCTTGGGTTCAAGCACATAAATTGCCAGGAAATGATCTAGTCTATTATTTCTTTATTACCAGAGTCTGAGAGTGTCTGGTTTGTTGTTAATACCGTGAGAAACAGAAGGTGTTAGGAGATATCTATTGAAAAAAAAGTTGAAAAAAAAAGGTGAATAGAAGCCGACAAGGAACAGAAATGGGAGGGGTTACATGCAAAGTGGGAGGAGATTGACCAAGTAGTGGCTGGACTCCCATTATGCGTTTATACCTACTCTCAAATGTTTTGCAGGTTTTTGAAATATTTGCTTAGCATGCGCAGTTTGATGTTTGGTAAAGATGAGGGGCCAGGGGGTAGCATTAAGGTAGCCTTTCTGTATCACGTGGCTGAATGACTCAGAGTTTGACTCGATCCTCGCTTTTTATTTTTGTTGATAGTCCAAATTGAGACCGCTTATTCATTCTTCTATTAAAAAAACAATTTTTTTCTTATACTATTATTTACTTTGACTTTGAGTCTCAATTCTCCCCGCCCCCCCTTCCAAGAGAAGTGAACTTTCTCTGTGTTGTTTCTTTTCGAAAACTTTAAGACCAAACGTTTATTCTGCTTTATCTCAATGCAGATGTTGTCCTATATCGTTGAGTCGTCTCCCTCCCCAGGTGCACCTTTTGTTTACTACGCCTCCGCATACACTTATCCATTTTCTTCTTCCTTTCTCTCCCTTTCATCGTCCCCTCCACCCAACAAACAAAAATTATTTCTGGTTTGGATTCGACGAAAAAGGAGGTGGGAATTGAAAGTGGCACATTGAGCTTACTTTCACCCCTAAATGCCCTAATAAGTATACTGTAAATTGTAAATTTTTACATTTTTATAAGATAAGATTCATACCAAATAGGTAAAACTTTGTTAAATGTTGGCCTCCTTCAGTCGTAGAACGACTATGGTTCATCGCCGAACACTTTTTTATATGGCTGTGGAGCCCTATTTTGGAGAGACGCTCCCGTCCACAAATATTGCAGGTTAAGGAGGCTTTCGCTTCAGTGGTAGAGGAGCTGGCCATTTTTTTGCACGTTTTTCTTCCAGAGCTAAGGCCGATGTTTTTTCGCGGTCCATAGCTTTATTGGTCACTGTCTCTCCTTCTGGTGCGGTCAAGAGCTATGTCTTCGCAACGGTCGGTATTGATGTTCACTGATTTGAGGTTCCGTTTTATTACATCTATGTAACGGAGGTGGGGGCGACCAGTTTTTCTTAAGCCAGTCTCGAGTTGTCCTTAGAAAATGACTTCGGGATGCGATTGTCCTCCATCCGGCGAACATGTCCAAGCCAGCGCAAGCGGCTTTGTCTGAGGGCTGTAAAAATGCTGGGAATACCTGTTTGCGCAAGGATCTCAGTGTTGCACACTCTTTCTTTCCCTGTGATTTTCAAAATGCTTCCGAGACATCGCAAATGGAATGAGTTCAGTTCTCTCTCTTGCTTTACGTAGGTAGAAAATGATTGACTGCCATACAATAGCGTACTCATAGCGCATGTCTTGTAAACTTCCATTTTGGTCATTGTATGGAACTCACTCCCCATTGATCTCAGACAGAAAACATGCTATACCACTTTTAAGAAGGACATTAAGACCTACTTGTTTAAAACTTTTTTAGATTAGTTTTTGATTTCTGTTGTCGTGTCTGTGTTTGTGATGTTATTACAGCGCCTTGAGCCTACGTTTTGTTTGTTAACAGCGCTTTATAAATAAAATTATTATTATAATAACTGTAGTGAGCTTCTGGTTTTCCCAAACTCTTGACCTGATTTTAGCGAAGGTTGAGGCAGCCTTTCCTATGCGTTTTTTTTTTATCTCCTCTTCCAGAGACATGTCATCTTGAAATGTGGATCCCAGATAGCAGAATTTATTTACGGCATCCAGCTTGTAATCGTCAATGAGGATGGAGGGTGGCGCTGTAGCAGGTGGTGCCAGGTGGTGCCATAACGTTTTCTTTGTGCTAATAGTCAAGCCATATTCTTTACAGCACTGAGAGAAGCGGGACATTAGTGGCTGAAGTTCCTCTTGTGAGTGTGCCACTACCGCTGCATCATTGCAAATAACATATCTCTTATGAGGGTGGCTCTGATTTTAGTTTTAGCCCTCAGTCTAACAATATTAAGGAGTTTGCCATCAAATATGGAGAAAGATGCCTATAGTGGATTTGTCAAACGCGCGGTGTAGTAGCATTGAAAAGAGTATCCCAAAGAGGGTTGGGGCCAGGAAACATCCTTGTTTGACTCCACTATTTATACTGAAACTTTCGGAGTAGACGCCACCGTTGAACTGCATAGTACCCATTATATTTTGGTACAAAGACACAATAATATTTAGCAGCTTGGGTAGACAGCCTTTTATCTGTAAGATTTTAAAGAAGCCACCTCAGCTTACTAGGTCGAAAGCCTATGTCAGGTCAATGAACGTGATGTACAAAAGCATCCTTTGTTCTCTGCACTTTTCCTGAATTTGGCGGATGGAGAAAATCATGGCAATCGTGGATCTCCCTGAGCGAAAGCCGCAATAAGATTTTGGACAGACCCGATCAGCGCCGAGTTTTTGTAGCCTGGGAAGTATCACTCAAGCCAAGACATTAGCCTACAATACTTAGGAGGGAGATTACCCTGTAATTGTTGCAGTCGCTTATGTTGCCTTTGTTCTTATATAGTGTAACGATTTTAGCATCCCGCAGGTCTTGTGGCGTAGCACCTTCTTGCCAACATTTGCAAAGCAATTCGTGTAGAGGTTGGATTAGTGTAGTTTTGCATTGTCTTAGTAGTTTTGGGGTATACCATCGTATCCGGGTGCTTTGCCGGCAGCCATGTTGTCTTTGTTGAGCTCTAACAGGGTGGGTATTTTATCTAGCTCGTTTATTGTAGGTAGTTATTTGATAGCCTTAAGGGCTGAGGCAGAGACTGAGCTTGTTGTGGCGTAGAGCTCAGAGTAATGTTCAACCCATCTGTGCATTTGTTGGTACTTGCCTGCGATAATTTCCCCAGTGGTTGATTTCAGAGGTGCTGACTTGTTTTGGGAGGGTTTTGGGAGGGTCCGAGAGCCTTTGTAATTCCTTCATACATCCCTCTTATGTTCCCCACTTGGGCTGCGAGCTGAATATTCTCACTGAGCTCTACCCAGTATTCATTAGCACAGATCATTGCTGTCTTCTGTACAGTGGCTCTAGCTTCTTTCAGATTTAACAGGTTGCGTTGGGTAGGTCTCGCCTTGTATGTAGCGAGTGCATCTCTCTTTGCTCCGATGACAGGTGCTAAAATAGCTGATTTAAAGTCAAACCAATCATTTCGTTTAGCAATTTTCTTCCAAAGATGTCCATGGAAGTCTTTTGTATGGTGGATTTGAGGTGTTCCCATTTTTCTGTTGCTGTATTTCCAGAGGCATTTTTATACTCGCGTTCCAAAGATCAGAAGATCAGAATATCACATCCATAAATTTACATATATATTGAATATATGCGTAGGTATAGGTAAAAATTAATTACCTAAAAAAAAAATTGAAGGAGGTAATACTCATATACACTCACACAACTAAAGGGGTTACCTATTAATAATATAAAAATGGGTGTTGATAAAAGAGATCAATGCAATTATTTATTATGATTTTCTGCGAAGATATGATTCTCCCATTCCTTTTGATTTCAGTACCAATTGTTTGCTATTCCCAAAGAAAAACAAGGTTACAAAGACAGTTTGTGTTGAAACACAAACTCAAAAATTGGCCCCCGAAGTGGTCCACCCAGGCAGGCTTCAATATTTTCAGAAAAAAAACACCCGAATGAAATTATATCAAAGACAAATGAGAGATAAGAATGGAGAAAGAAGGTTGACAGATGTTGTGTAGTGCCCCAACGGTCCAGCAGATCAAATGATAGGTGCAAGTGAATGCAAAGTTAGATGTGAACCTGGCCCTTTTCAGGCCTTGTGATCTATGGGGAAGATGATGTAAAGTTCATCTGTTTTTGTGGCTTACGGTTAACGAGGGTGTCATGTAGCCAGCACAACGATCAACCACCTTTACTATTCCCAAACTAATGTCAAGTACCCATTAGAGCTGGGTGGACTCAGAGGCGCCCAAAGATTCCGAAGTTGAAAATCCCAGTCTTCACCAGGATTCGAACCCGGGAACCCCGGTTCGGAAGCAAAGCGCTTTACCGCTCAGCTACCGCTGCTCTCCTGGCCTAACTGAAGTGTTATAATTGATGTAATTGTTTTGAAAAGGCTCTATCTCTTATTCGTATTCCCTCTTTTTTTTTTTTAGGCTAAGAATTATCCGGGTGTATATTGGAACATGGCGTCGCAACTTTATTTAGGGCTGTGGATACTGCTGGAGACCGATTTCTATGGCGACAGCTTGCCAACCAATGTACACGATGTTTAAAGTCTATGTCTTTGTTAGTAAAAAGGAAGCTATTATTAGATACAAACACAAATTTTAACCCCTTTAAACAAAACCAATGGCAGGTTTAATTTTCTTTCAATAAATCTTATTTCATTGAGGACAAAGCTTCAAATGGCAAAAGATGGGATTTATTGTTTATTTTAGTGGGCCTTAACTGGCCGAACGTAACTATGCGCAAAGAGAGGTAACCCAAAATTATAGTTGTTTACTTGTAGCAATGTAGCTTCCCTTTGTCTGCAACGTACATGACAAATTGAATTCTTTTCAAATTACAAATTGAAGGTTCGCATTTCAAGCTCTACAGCGGAACCTTAGACCTACGCAGATCAAACTTCCATTTATCCATTTGTTTGGGAGATAAAAAGAAATCCATTTATTTCACTTTTAAATGATCTTTAGCTGAAGTATTATTTATATAAAACTGTGCATTTGTTAACATCCATGGTCCTTCCAAGCTATTGTATCCGTATGGTTTCAATTAAATTCAACAAAAATGTTGGTTAACAGGTTTTATCATTAAACAAACACAAGATGCTTTACTTAACCCGCCTTCTTGTTTTCATCTGAGAAATCTGAAGCTACTTCCATTTGAGGGCACGTCTTTTTTTTTTTTAGGTCAAAATTAAAAACTATACAATCCTAATATCGTTTGCTGTGGGCTCTTCAATTTAGTATTGCTGGAGTTGCTGGGTGCCAGGACATCCAATCTGTTATCAGCTGAGGACGCCTTGACTGGCCTGGTCACGTTCATGGAATGCCACCAGGTCGACTTCCATAAGACATTCTGAAAGGCAGGAGAGTCCGAGTCGCTGATCGTCTATTTCTAAGGTATACCGATGTATGCAAACGCGACATGAAGCTCTTCAAAGTCGACACTAGCAACTGGTTAAAAGTGGCACTGGATAGATTCACATGGAGAGCGAGCATGAAGGAGGGGTCTCACATTGCAGTCACATGTATGGTGACATATGCACTACGCAAAACAGCAAGGTTTCTGTTCAGGTCTTTAGCAAAAAAGGATTTGAACCTCTCAAGCCCTCACTCAAATGGAGTTCAATGATGATGAACAACAGTGCTAATGAAAGAAACAGAGACCATTCACGTCTCCGGTAACCAAGTAATCAATTGATTTAAACAAGAGAGCTAACTCGCAGACAACGCGGCTAAGAGTTTCTTCCCCTAGTGTACTTTAGTCCGTTTGTTGGCTCACTACTACAGCTCAAAGAGGAGAATTTGTTTTCACCTGCGTTTTTGTGCATTCTAAAACACTTTATGTTGAAGAATGCAAAAAAAAAAAAAAAAAAAAATTGAAATTGATTATATGACTTAGGGGAGTAGCCCAGGTCGGTTTATATTGATGGCATGCCACTGTTTTAAAGGTATTTTGCCACCTTGATTTAAAGAAATAACAACTTGATTATCTTGACATCAGGCGTTCATAGAACCTCTATTTCAAATATTTAGTAACTCGAATTATTGACAGACAAATGGAGATGGTTTATAAAGAAAGAAAAGGATACAATTATCATCAATCCTTGATGCAAAAAAAAAATCAAACTCGTAATATGGTCCAGAAATCCTGTGACTATTTAAATGTCAAAAGTTATATATAACACTTAGATGGCTGCCTGGTCGTGCGATATGCACTCCGGATGGTCAGGGGTTCGAACACGTCCTCCGCCGTCCTGCGGAAAGTTTGAGTTTAGATGTAGGCCCTAATGATTTGAAAATATACATTCAAAATATGTAAAGCAAAATATTATTTTATAAACCGGTACATACGCTTTCTTTATACGTAACAAAAACTAATTCTGGAAGGCTGTCTGGTCACGTGATATATGGGCTCCAGTGTTAGCCATCCAGGTATGAATCTTTCCCACACCTCTGTTCGGGCTAATAGTCTTCATTACTGAAGGAACAGCCGAGAACATCTCAAATTGTATTTCAATGGTCCTACAAAAAAGCGTACTCCCTATAGTTAATTGACCTAAGTTCAGTTACAACCATGGTGTACTATGGGTGCCAGGGACAGCCCAGCCTCAAAGAACCACCCCGAATCTCACTATTCATATTTGTATTGGAACAGTCATTAGTACTTAAAGAAGTTAACGAATGTAGCGACAGAAATCTGTACTTTTTTAACGGCCCCCAAAAGGGGAAAAGACGCTATTAGTTTTGTGCGAAATGTCTGTCCGTCTGTCCGTCCGTCCCGTTTAGATCTCGTAAACTAGAAAAGATATTGAAAATCCGACATCACAATATTTTAGACCATTCAAAGTTCTGATGCAACGGCTACTTTTTTTTTTCCTGAAAGCGAAAAATCTAATTTATAAAATCAGTTATGCAAGCAGTTTTTTTAAAGGAAAAAGCTAATTAGTATGCATTATACGTTAGACCTAATTTAAAACTAATAGTAATCTTATAAACTTCATTTTCTTAAACTTTATGGTACTACATTGATTGAAACAATTCAAATAAAAGATATAACTTTTTCAAAACAATTACATTATGTAAAGACCAGGACAGGCTCGGTAAAGCGCTTAGCTTCCGAACCGAGTGTCCCGGGTTCGAATCCTGGTGAAGACTGGGATTTTCAACTTCGGAATCCCTGGGCGCCACTGAGTCTACCCAGCTCTAATGGGTACCTGACATTAGTTGGGGAAAAGTAAAGGCGGTTGGTCGTTGTGCTGGCTACATGACACCCTCGTTAACCGTAGGCCACAAAAATAGATGAACTTTACATCATCTGCCCTATAGACCACAAGGTCTGAAAGGGGAACTAATTAGGCCAGGTTCACATCTAACTTTGTATTCACTTGCACCTATCCTTTGATCTGCAGCACCATTGGGGCACTACACAAGATCTGTCAACCTTCTTTCTCCATTCTTATCTCACATTTGTCTTTGATAGAATTTCATTTGGATGTTCTTTCTGAAAATATTGAAGCCTGCCTGGGTGGACCACTTCGGGGGCCGATTTTAAGTTTGTGTTTCCACACAAACTGTCTTTGTAACCTTGTTTTTTTTTAGCGTTTTGATACCCGTATTGGCGCCCTGAACGGCCACCCCAACTGCCCTTCCCTCGGTAAGTCATAAGTTACAGCTATGAAAGATGTGTTCTAGTCATTGTAAGCTCGCATCCATCTAAAAGACTTTTCTTATTATATAGAAGCTAATGCTTTACAACAAGGGTGGGCAACCTTTTTGTATCGAGGGCCGCATTAAAAAAAAACTTGGGAAATGGGGGGGGGGACCGCTATATATATATATATATATATATATATATATATATATATATATATATATATATATATATATATATATACAATTTAGAAAAATACGTTCGCTGTGTATAATGTATTTTAATTCATATTTATACTTTATTATACATTCTTTTTTTTTTCACACTCCTAATTGAAGAATTACAATAAGAGTGGGACATTTTTGAAACCATTTTTACGTTTGTTTGTTTTTTTAAAATGTGCTATTGTCTTTTTACATCACAACCAAAATGTACAGTTGTACTTAATGTGAATTATTTAACTGTTTACACTCGTTCGTACTGCTCCGGAACTGTGGAACTAGTTTATTAATTGTTATCCTTATCACTGCGCTCAAATTACAATCAGTCAGCCTAAAGTGGAGGATTGATGAGAATATTTACCAAAAAAAGAGGCAAGAAAATGTGACAGCTATAAAGCTTACGCTGTAAGTAAAGACATTAAGCAATTTTCCGACGGCGAATGCATCAAAAAGTATTTGCTAGCAGTGATGGAAGCAATGTGTCCAGAAAAAGAAGATTTCTGTTGAATCTGTCTCATGATAATTACAAAGCAAGTAAAAGATATTTGGAAACATCTCCATTCAAAACTAGCAGACAATCCAGATTTTAAATTTCTTCCTACCGCTTATCTGATACCGTAAAAAAACTTGGTATTTATTCGAGAAAAATCAGACAAGTTAGTAGTTATGAGTAGCTTACACTGGACCACCACTAGCGAAGTCCTGTCAAAAAAGCTTCAACCATCATAAAAGTTCTTTAGTGGCAGGGACTACTGATTGTGCCAGAAGTGAGGTTGACAGAAAACGTTACTAGAAAAACAGAAAGTTATTCAGTCAAATGGGGCCGACTCTCCGTGGCCTCATGAAATTATTCACCAACAGAATCTAGGTGGCCAGGTGACGACGTGATGCTGAGCGTGATGTGTGAAGTGCTCAGACATAGCTGCAATTAGATCTGGGGTTGAATTACAAAGCTAGACATCCCTGCTTTAAAAAAAAAAACAAAAAAAAAACAAGCGTTTAAGGATAATCGCAAATAATTACAAGCACTTATTTGTGAGATGAAACCTTTTCAGTGATGAATTGGGCGAAGCTTATGTTACGTCATCGCCTTGCGGAGAAATATTTAGAATTGTAGATTCAGAGCTCCGATTTATATTTAAAAGTTTAGGACTAACTTTTCGTGAATGAATATAAGTACAAAACTCACAGGTTTCTAATAAAAAATGTTTATTACCTATTTCCTTTTTTTTAAAACCTTTTCGTAGATGTGGCTGCCTGGTCGTGCGGTTTGCGCGCTGGACTGTCGTTCGGATTTATCGACGGTCGAGGGTTCAAACTCTGCCCGCTTCCATCCCCCGTCGTCCTGCGGGAGGTTTAGACTAGGAAGTAAACTATCTTCAACTATGAAGGAACATCCGAATTATGTAAAACATTTTACATGTGGCCCGCGACACGAGTGTTGAAAATTAAAATAGACCGCCACAATAAGAAAATTGGGCACCACTGACTTATCTTTTAATGTATACCACAAGACTAGAATATTTTATACTCTGATTAGATTTATCTTTTTTTTCGGAGTAGTTCAAGCGAGGTAACAAAATTACTTTTTGTTTTACTTAATTAATTACTCAAAATCAGGTGGCCGAGCCTCGCTCGGTTAAATAATTTCCTAAGTCATTTTGGAAATATTTTTGTAATTACGAAAATGAACGATCAGATAAAGACTACTAATCTGAAGAGTTGATTTAGTGTCCTGTTAGTTCTAAATGTAATTGTACATGGCGATTAAATATAAAGTCTCTTAAGTCCTCCTATAGTCTAGACAAACCACAGCTCATGTCCGTCTTATAGTTTTACAATACATCTTTTATGTAAAACTATTGTAGGTCTACTATTACTGGTTTAGAAGAAAGTCTTTGCAGTGTAAATTCTCAGATGGTTACGTTCAGACATTTAATTATGGAATTAGTATATTCATTATGTCTTTAGTACGAAACATCAAGTGACGCAAATCTCTACGTTATAGGGTAAAACAGGCACTTTGTCACAAAGTAAAATGGCGCATTTTTTCTTAATAGACTTAAATCATTGCATTAGTTTTCTAAAGAACCGTTTCCGTGGGACACCTCTGTTACGCCAAACAATATGCTCGTTACCCATACGGGATACGTGCCCTGCCCAGCCTGACTGTTGGACTAAAAGATGTTCATACCGGCTTCTGCCATCCATCCATCCCAGTGGTGCTACAGCCCGTGGAGAGATATGGCCTGCTTATACACATCCCTCCATTCAGATCTCACCTGGGCCTTCCATCTCCAAGCCCTAACCCCAAGCTTTTTACCGAGGTTTATAGTTAAATAAAAAGAGGCTGCAGCGTACGAAAACTCGTTGGCGGCTGGCTAGATATCTTGTTCAGTGTGAGCCAGTAAGGAGTAGAGAAGCTGTGTTATGACCATTTCCTTTGTTTTGGTACGGGACAGTAGACACAAAGCACGAACTTATGGTAATAATTCAACAGCAAAAATAATAATAATAAGGCTTGTCTTCGATTCCGAAGATAAATGAAGATTGCAGTATTTCCAGTGGCTACGCAGCCCCAGCTGTGACCTAAATATTTTGCCACACCCAGGGCAAGCATAACCATTGTCAACCGGTGGTCGATTAAGATTTTCTTTTCGCGTCTGCCTCTGTTCTCGGCAGCAGATTTTCTTTGGTCTCAAATGTGTATCCGGGGCCTTTGAATAGAGGTAATTCTTTAAGTCCGTCAGTTACGCTGGACAGAGCGGTATCCTGTATGGAAGACGAATCTCAGACGAACGCATGCCAAAGGCAGTCTTTTTTTGGTGAGCTAAAAAAGTATACGACGTAATACCGAAACGCTTAAAAGACCAGTTTAGGCGCCAACTTGCTTTAGCTGAAATAGAACAGCTGAAGGTCACCAGCAAAATAAACAACAAAGTACAAGGTATCTACACCGCTCTAGGCAATTCAAGTGTTATTAATTTATAAAGCCTTTAAAACACAATAACTAATCATACATCGGCACATTTACTTTCATTACTTTTCTTTCATAGTTCTATAATAAATCAATCTACAGTAAGATGGTGCGCAAATGTTTAATTAGGTCTATTGATCCTTTAAAACTCGTTATTGTTTGCAGAGAAATATTTTATTTTAGTGTACTGCGGTAAGCCTAGTGACGTAAGCAGCGTTTTTCCCGTTCACGTCACGGAAAATTTTCATTCATAAAACATTCTAGCCAAAATTAATTTTTCGATAATGAGCCATTTTCAAACCGATATAACGGTCGACCTCGAGTTTTTTCTGATGTGGCCAATGAGTTGAGAATTTTTTTCTCACTAATATGCACGTACCTTGCAATTTTAAAGAAAATCATTAGAGCCGTTTTCGAAATAAAATGTATATTATATATATATATATATATATATATATATATATATATATATATATATATATATATATATATATATATATATATATATATATACAAGAATTGCTCTTTTAAGAGTACAGGATTAATTTGTGAGAGCCAATTAATTGCTCAAATGAAATTATATAATCTTTATAAAATAAAGAGGCATTTCTTTTTTTTTTAAATGTTATTTGTTTAAGAAAATCCGTCGGCATAATGATATCGTAGAGCTAGGGAGAATTCGACTGTAGTATTACAAAAGTCGACTACAATCGCGTTTAGAAATGTCTTGTTTTTAAAAAAGTTTTGAGTGGATATAGTTTCAGATTTCTCGATTAAAAACAGAACCCATTTGAAAAGGTCTTCCTTAGAAGAGGAAACAACGCCTTCAATTTATTTGAATGGTTAATTTTAACACTGAGATTCTTCTACGTTCAAACCTAAATCCTAGATTTAAATCTACAATAAAAAGAAGACATTTTTTTTTGTCCCATGAAAAGTAAATTACCCCAATCCCAAGTTGTCAGCCCGTTGCGCCACCTTGCAGGACATAAGGCTCACCTATGGGGGTGGGGTGGGGAAGGCTTATCCTCCAACTCCATTTTTCGAAACACAGTTTTATAATTTATTTTATAATATGGATTTCTTAACTTCTTTAAATTGAACTAGGGCAGCTTTGTCACGTGGCGCTTCAAATGAACGTTTTACGATAAAAAGGCTCCTTTAGAATTGCAAAGCTTATTACATTTTTGAACACAGAAGTTGTGTGTATCTTGGCTGTAGTTTCGGGGCTACTGCATCTAGATCAATTAAAATGAGGTTCGTATATTACTTTAAGGTGTTTTTTTTCACCAATGATTAAAAATATACTAAATGTTCTATACACTCTTACTGTCACATTGATATATATGTACTCTCTCTCTCTCTCTCTCTGCTTCGCTCTCATTCTCTCTCTCTCCCTCTCTCCCTCTCTCATTCTCTCTCTCACACTCTCTCAATATATATGTCATGGGCGTAACCAGGGGGGGGGGTTCCTTGAGAATCAACCCCCCCCACAACGAAATGAACACCCCCTCATAAAAGGGGGGGGGGGGAGGATTTTGTGACTGATTTCTTTGCTTTGATTTTCTTTATTTTAGGTGAGATTTTAATATTAAACTATCACTTCCCCTGCGCAGCCAAGGGCAGTTTTGGGGTTAAATGTTAATCTAGAAACGCTACACTTAATAACTATAAACAACGCCAACACTATAACGCCAGATTCATCAGTCCATTTATTTACACACCCTCACAGTACGAGGTTACACACAACACTGTGATATGAACTTTCTTACCAAGGGGAATAACTCTGCATACTAATAACAAACACATACACATAAACACAATGTCAACATTAAATCCCCCTCTTCTATAAAACAAAAAAAAAAAACAAACAAAAACACAAGGTTACACAGTTGGTGTGGAAACACAAACTCAAAATCGGCCCCCCAGGCAGGTAAAAAGCCAGGTATTAATATTTTCATAAAGAACATCAGAATGAAATGCTATCAAAGGCAAATGACAGAGAAGAATGGAGAAAGAAGGTTAACAGATCTTGTGTAGTGCCCCAACGGTCCAGCAGACCACGGGATAGGTGAAAGTGAATGTGAAGTTAGATGTGAACCTGGCCTAATGTCTTTTAATGAATTACTATTTGATCTAACTGTTTTTCAAAATCAAATCGTCAAGGAAAAAAAAAATTTACGTAAAAAAAAAATGTTCCTTTTGTTTAGTGTTCTACGCCACGATTGCGCACTACAGTTCACGCGATAATATCAAAAACTACTTATTAATTGTTGTTTTAAATTATTTCCAACTTATATTCATACTTTTTCTCTTTAAAAAAAGTAAACATTTTTTTGTGTAAATCTAGTAATTAATATGACAGACCTTAGCAATACATTTGTAAAAAAAAAATAATTGTTTTGACAAAAAATCTAAAACTATTAGCATATATGTGTTTAAAATATGGTAAATGTTCATCTCCCCTACTAAAGTACCTCGCATGTTTGTTACTATTAATAGTGAATAGTTGTAAAAATGGTGTATTTTTACGAAAAAAATGCTTGCATAAGTGATTTCAAAAAATAGATTTGTCGTTTTCAGAAAAGAAAAAGTAGCCGATAGAAATCAGAACTTTGAATGGTCTAAACTATTCTGATGTCGGATTTTTCCTATATTTTCTTGTTTACGAGATCTAAACGGGACGGACGGTCGGACACATTCCACACAAAACTCCTCTTTCGGGGGCAGCTAAAAAAATCTTGAGATGTAAACTATATCTCAGTGACATCACCAACTTGTTAAGTCCTGGGAGTAGCAGCTAAACGACCACGTTACATATCAGACACCATCTGATCTACCGTGAATTACTTATTAAACATTGACTGTCAGGTACTCGTCAAACGCCACTGATGTATTGTCAGGTACTCGTCAAACGCCACTGATATATTTTCAAGTATTCATCAAACACCACTGATATAGTATCAGGTACTCATCAAACACCACTGGTGTATTTATAGATACTCATCAAACACCACTGATATACTTTCAGATACTCACGAAACACCACTGATGTACTGTCAGGTGCTCGTAAAATACCACTGATAGGTACTCATCAAGCACCACTTATGTACTGATAGTTACTCATCAAACACCACTGATGTACTGATAGGTACTCATCAAACACCACTGATGTACTGATAAGTACATAAAAAGAAACTATTTACAAGAACATAGTTAGGTTTGGAGGTGTTTCTATGAACTTAGCACAAATATCAAATAAGTGACCTTGAATGTTTTTAAAGGATTGTGAACGAAGTAAATAAAAAAACATTTGGCAATGATTTTTCAATCTAAGTGCAGTACATTGGGTCAACAAAGTTTCAATCTAAGTGCAGTGCATTGGGTCAACAAAGTTTCAATCTAAGTGCAGTACATTGAGTCAACAAAGTTTCAATCTAAGTGCAGTACATTGAGTCAAAAAAGTTTCAATCTAAGTCCAGTACAATGAGTCAACAAAGTTTCAATCTAAGTGCAGTACATTGAGTCAACAAAGTTTCAATCTAAGTGCAGTGCATTGGGTCAACAAAGTTTCAATCTAAGTGCAGTGCATTGGGTCAACAAAGTTTCAATCTAAGTGCAGTACATTGAGTCAACAAAGTTTCAATCTAAGTGCAGTACAATGAGTCAAAAAAGTTTCAATCTAAGTGCAGTGCATTGGGTCAACAAAGTTTCAATCTAAGTGCAGTGCATTGGGTCAACAAAGTTTCAATCTAAGTGCAGTACATTGGGTCAAGAAAGTTTCAATCTAAGTGCAGTGCATTGGGTCAACAAAGTTTCAATCTAAGTGCAGTACAATGAGTCAACAAAGTTTCAATCTAAGTGCAGTACAATGAGTCAACAAAGTTTCAATCTAAGTGCAGTACATTGAGTCAACAAAGTTTCAATCTAAGTGCAGTGCATTGGGTCAACAAAGTTTCAATCTAAGTGCAGTGCATTGGGTCAACAAAGTTTCAATCTAAGTGCAGTACATTGGGTCAAGAAAGTTTCAATCTAAGTGCAGTGCATTGGGTCAACAAAGTTTCAATCTAAGTGCAGTACATTGGGTCAACAAAGTTTCAATCTAAGTGCAGTACATTGAGTCAACAAAGTTTCAATCTAAGTGCAGTACAATGAGTCAACAAAGTTTCAATCTAAGTGCAGTACATTGAGTCAACAAAGTTTCAATCTAAGTGCAGTACATTGGGTCAACAAAGTTTCAATTTAAGTGCAGTACATTGAGTCAACAAAGTTTCAATCTAAGTGCAGTACAATGAGTCAACAAAGTTTCAATCTAAGTGCAGTACATTGAGTCAACAAAGTTTCAATCTAAGTGCAGTGCATTGGGTCAACAAAGTTTCAATCTAAGTGCAGTGCATTGGGTCAACAAAGTTTCAATCTAAGTGCAGTGCATTGGGTCAACAAAGTTTCAATCTAAGTGCAGTACATTGGGTCAAGAAAGTTTCAATCTAAGTGCAGTGCATTGGGTCAACAAAGTTTCAATCTAAGTGCAGTACATTGGGTCAACAAAGTTTCAATCTAAGTGCAGTACATTGAGTCAACAAAGTTTCAATCTAAGTGCAGTACAATGAGTCAACAAAGTTTCAATCTAAGTGCAGTACATTGAGTCAACAAAGTTTCAATCTAAGTGCAGTGCATTGGGTCAACAAAGTTTCAATCTAAGTGCAGTACATTGGGTCAACAAAGTTTCAATCTAAGTGCAGTGCATTGGGTCAACAAAGTTTTAATCTAAGTGCAGTACATTGGGTCAACAAAGTTTCAATCTAAGTGCAGTACATTGAGTCAACAAAGTTTCAATCTAAGTGCAGTACATTGGGTCAACAAAGTTTCAATCTAAGTGCAGTACATTGAGTCAACAAAGTTTCAATCTAAGTGCAGTACAATGAGTCAACAAAGTTTCAATCTATGTGCAGTATATTGAGTCAACAAAGTTTCAATCTAAGTGCAGTACAATGAGTCAACAAAGTTTCAATCTAAGTGCAGTACAATGAGTCAACAAAGTTTCAATCGAAGTGCAGTACATTGGGTCAACAAAGTTTCAATTTAAGTGCAGTACATTGAGTCAACAAAGTTTCAATCTAAGTGCAGTACAATGAGTCAACAAAGTTTCAATCTAAGTGCAGTACATTGAGTCAACAAAGTTTCAATCTAAGTGCAGTGCATTGGGTCAACAAAGTTTCAATCTAAGTGCAGTGCATTGGGTCAACAAAGTTTCAATCTAAGTGCAGTACATTGGGTCAACAAAGTTTCAATCTAAGTGCAGTACATTGAGTCAACAAAGTTTCAATCTAAGTGCAGTACAATGAGTCAACAAAGTTTTAATCTAAGTGCAGTTCATTGAGTCAACAAAGTTTCAATCTAAGTGCAGTGCATTGGGTCATCAAAGTTTCAATCTAAGTGCAGTACATTGGGTCAACAAAGTTTCAATCTAAGTGCAGTGCATTGGGTCAACAAAGTTTTAATCTAATTGCAGTACATTGGGTCAACAAAGTTTCAATCTAAGTGCAGTACATTGAGTCAACAAAGTTTCAATCTAAGTGCAGTACAATGAGTCAACAAGTTTCAATCTATGTGCAGTACATTGAGTCAACAAAGTTTCAATCTAAGTGCAGTACAATGAGTCAACAAAGTTTCAATCTAAGTGCAGTACAATGAGTCAACAAAGTTTCAATCTAAGTGCAGTACATTGGGTCAACAAAGTTTCAATCTAAGTGCAGTGCATTGGGTCAACAAAGTTTCAATCTAAGTGCAGTACATTAGGTCAACAAAGTTTCAATCTAAGTGCAGTGCATTGGGTCAACAAAGTTTCAATCTAAGTGCAGTACATTGGGTCAACAAAGTTTCAATCTAATTGCAGTGCGTTGGGTCAACAAAGTTTCAATCTAAGTGCAGTACATTGGGTCAACAAAGTTTCAATCTAAGTGCAGTGCATTGGGTCAACAAAGTTTTAATCTAAGTGCAGTGCATTGGGTCAACAAAGTTTCAATCTAAGTGCAGTGCATTGGGTCAACAAAGTTTACTATCATGGTGAACCTGCAATTTGGGTTATAATGTGCGAGACTAGTAAACAAAATAAAACTAAGACAGGCAGAGAAATACAGCCCGCTTTGCTCTGGTAGTTAGGTCATTAATACTATGGAACGGAATATATACATTTGAGTATGTGACCGAAAGAACGTACATGATAAGTAATAGAATGAGTGTAATAGTTTAAAACTTGGTTGAATGACATTATTAAAAAAAAAATATCCCCTAAAAAAACAAACAAATCTTTTTTTCCTACAAACTCTCTCCATCTATCTGGTGTACATTGTGTACACTTTATTGTTCTCACTTCTCGTTTTCAGATCAAGTTGAAACTTTGTACAATTATTTATTGTTCATAACAAAACATGAATTAATTTAAAAAAAAATCAAGCATTTAATTAATTGATTAGTGGTAATTAATTAATTTGTTTAATATAGAAAATAGAAATAAATGTTACAGTATTTAGATATATTGCTGTAAATATGCACCTTTCACCCTTATATAAGCTTTGTTTTTTTAAAATCTCGTGACAGAAGCCATACCAGTGTGATCAAGAAAAAAACAAACGCCAGCCCAGTGCAGCAACTTTTGATCAGAAATGCACACGTGGACAAGGACACGTCCTCTTTGACCCAGCCGGCTCCTGACCAACCTAATGCTACTAACTCAGACCGGTTGGTTTGACAACTTCTACACCAGCCACGTTTATCAAAACTAATGAAAATTGAACTGGCTATAAGCCTTCAACGGATCTCTCTCGAGCGACCAGTTGCACAAAGTCTGGGTGGCCATAAAGAAAATAATCACGCATACTGTTTCATGAATAGAGGCGCGGTGGCTGAGCGGTAAAGCGCTTGGCTTCCGAACCTGGTGAAGACTTGGATTTTTTATCTCGGGATCTTCGGGCGCCTCTGAGTCCACCCAGCTCTAATGGGTAACTGACATTAGTTGGCGGTTGATCGTTGTGCTGGCCACACGACACCCTAGCTAACCTAGGCCACAGAAACAGATGACCTTTACATCATCTGCCCTAAGAACTTTTACTTACTGTTTCATGAATATCTGGTACATTCACACGACTAAATGAGTGCAGTACAAAGTTATAAAACTTGACTCAAAATATTTAATTATAAGACATTATAAGTATATTTCAAACAAAGATCATGGTTCAGTTCGATTTATCGCAGATTATATTGGATTGTAGATTAATACCAAATAAACTCTAATCTGGAACAAAGGCAATTTGAAATTATTTCATCGCCAAATATATATTAAATGCCTCTGTATTGCAATTGTAGATCCATCTTCTCGCCATAACTAAGGCATTTATAGTACCCATCCTGCACGAACAAATGTCACTTTCAAAATGACGCATTCAACAGTCTGTTAATGAACATAAAATATAACAGAGGCTTGATACGTTTTGTTTATGCATTACCAAACATATTCCTGAAGACGAGACCAATTGAAAGCTTACTAAAGCTTAGTTCAACTACGCCTCATATCTGGATATATTAATATTACTCTGACAAACGAGCTATAGCTTTAGCATTTGTTTTTGTTTTCATGATGATAAATGTTTCTCTTTGATTCTCATTTTGTTCATGTGTCTTGGAATATGAACATCTGAAATCCCTACCCCTAATTGAGGGGTCCCGAAATGAGAGTCCGAAATGTGTTTTTACATTATATATTACACCATAATCTTATGTCATGATGTCAAAATGCAGGGGCCTTTAAAGAGGTCAAGCTACCGGGCCCCCGAATCCCTAGCTACGCCACTGTCTAATAAGAGTTTTCACGTGTACCCAATTAGGTAGCTTCTTCTCCAAAGATATAAACTACCAAATTTCAATGAAAATCATTAGAGCCGTTTTCAAATACCCTTCCATCCAGTTTCTTGTCAGTTTCCAAGTTTTTCATTTTCGAATCCACGAAGAGAGTGGAAGCTTATAGCAGACACCTAATTTGACATCAAATCTGTCATCGGACATCAAATCTGTCACCAGATCGGACATCAAATCTGTCACCAGATCGGACATCAAATCTGTCACCAGATCGGACATCAAATCTGTAACCAAATCTGACATCATGTTTGAACCCCCAAACCCCGCCCCCCCAAAAACAACAACAACAACAACGCCTGGCTACGTCTATGACCAATTCCATGCTCTAATACAGCGGTTCTCAACCTTTTAAGCTCGGTGACCCCTTTTTACAAGGGGGTCGCTACCCACAGGTTGAGAACCCCTGCTCTAATAGAACTGTGGACGAAGAAGCATTTGTACACATTTATCCTAGCATATAGAGATGTGTTTCTTTAGTTTCTTATATTCCTGCAAAAAGCTTTAAAATTTTCATAGCTTAAAGGGGTCACGTAATGTAACAAAAAAAAAAAAAAGCGGTCCTCCTAAAATTAAAAAAAAAGTATTTTACATTTTTTTGCTTGTTTTATCATTTTAATTCCAAGTCTATTGTAAGTTATATATGTGTGTAATAATAAGGCTTGTCTTCGAGTCCGAAGATTAAAGTAGTTCCCTACATATTTAGCCACATTAAAGGCAAGCATAATTTTTATCCACCAGTGGTTGATTAAGATTTTCTTTTCACCTTCTACGTCAGTCCTCGGCAGCGGATTTTCTTTTACACTCGAAAGTGTATCCCGCGGCTTTTGTGTGTGACCTGAAGCTGTCTCGTTCTAAAGCTGTTCTATATATTTGTATGGAATAACAAATATATCTAATTAAAAAAAAGATTTTGCACATTTTATATCATTTATTTTTCCTTTTATCCGTTATGATTCATACAGAATTTATCACAACGTGCATGAAGTTTTCTATAAAGTTTTCCATCTCGGCAGTTTCTGGGGTTTAACCGAGGATTGTCATACTGCATGCCACCTTTTGACATCATTCTATAATCTGCTTTAATACAGCGTCTTGTTTGTATAAAGAATGCTAACCTCATGTTGAAATATTAATCATTTCAGTCATTACGACACCTATCCCAAGTGTCAAATGCTTCCTTGTGTACTGGATTATCAAAATCCATATCTGGATCATCCATTATAAGTGACAAAATACGCATCAACAGAATAATCTGAATGCTAAAATACAAAATGCTCAATTGCTTCAGTGTTGAACGCATAATGAGGTACCATAAATACATATACAAGAGAGCTATTTTTAATGTTTTGCACTAATTATGTGACTTCTCTGCATCAACTCTCGTAGAACTTCCTTCTGTTGCTTGACATCATGTACTTCGACGTTTTCTTTGGCTTCAATTAGTTTCAAAGCAATAGATGTCTTCATACCTAAAACTGGGTTTATTTCGTTCTTGATCACATATAGATCATCTTGGACTTCCACATTGTCGACTTTAAATATGTTCGATGCAACTCCCTTCAGTTCTAATGCTTCACCCTCTAATACTCGTAGGGTAGTTTTTGAGTGCTTTAACTGAGTATCAGTTTCTTAAGTGTTTCACGTTGACTATGACATAAGCTTGTGCTCCTGTGTCAATCTTCATTTTGACTATTTTTGGCATAACATTGACATCCACCATCCAAACATTGACGTTGTTGTCAGTACCAACTGCCTGAAAGCACAACTCATTTACTTGGCTTACTTGACTTTCATTTTCCATTGAATCAACAGCTTTGAAATGTTTTGAACGACATTTTGCAGCAAAATGAATTATCTTTTTACACTTTACTTTATTACAATATCTGCAATCTTTAATGATACTTGTTACATGATTCTTAGCAATATTTTCCTGTGAGGTTTTTACTGGCTTGCTATCTTCTGTCTTCTCTAATTTATAAGCAGCATCTACATGTAGTCCTTTCATTTCTATCATTTGGTTTTGGGTATGCTCGTCAGTACGACTTATGCTTGCTGCTTTCTCTAAAGTTAAGTCTACATCTCTCAGAAGACTATCTCTCACTCGATCCAACTGTTTGCCACATACCAATCGATCTCTGGTGAGTTCATCTCGAAGGTTGTCAAACTTGCATTCTTTTGCCGAATTCTTCAAATCAGTATAATACTGTTCAAACGTTTCACCGTCCTTCTGATTTCTTGTGAAGAATTTAAATCTGTCATACACAGTGTTGGACTTAGGCAAAAAATGATTCTCAAACCGTTCAATTACTTTGTCTACAGTCTCATCTTCACATACTTGAAAAGTATTGTAGATGTCTCGAGCGGGTTCACCGATCAGGTGTAACAATAAAGCTTTCTTCACTGGCTCGGGCTTTGCATTGTTTTCAGTGGCGACCATAAACAGTTCAAAACTTTGTTTCGTTTTTTTCCATCTTTCAGATAGATTACCGTCTAGTGACAATGGCTTAGAAGGATTGAATATTTCCATTATTCGTATTGATTTTATGTCTAAATCTAAAACACCACGTAATACTAATCAATAGGCTAAAATGTACTTTTAGCAATTTAAAAACGACTACCTATTACCACAGCGCTTTAAACCAATCTGACACTACATCTGACACCTAATCTGACATCAGATCTGAAACCTAATCTGACACTTAATCTGACATCATTTTCTGTTGAAACAGTTTGAGTATCTAATTTCAGTCATTACGACACCTATCCCAAGTGATAAATGCTTCCTTGTGTACTGGATTATTAAAATTCATATCTGGGGCAGCCATGATAAGTGGCAAAATACGCATCAACAGATTAATCTGAATGCTAAAATACAAAATGCTCAATTGCTTCAGTGTTGAACGCATAATGAGGTACCATAAATAAATATACAAGAGAGCTATTTTTTATGTTTTGCACTAATTATATGACTTCTCTGCATCAACTCTTGTGGAACTTCTGTTGCTTGACATCATGTACTTTGAGGTTTTCTTTGGCTTTAATTAGTTTTCAAAGCAATAGATGTCTTCTTACTAAAACTGGGTTTATTTCGTTTTTGATCATATACAGATCATCTTGGACTTCCACATTGTCGACTTTAAATATGTTCGATGCAACTCCCTTCAGTTTTAATGCTTCACCCTCTAATGCTCGTAGGGTAGTATTTGAATGCTTTAACTGACTATCAGTTTCTAAAGTGTTCCACGTTGACTGATATGCTATTAGCTTGTGCTTCGGTGTCAATCTTCATTTTGACTATTTTTGCCATAATACTGACATCAACCATCCAAACATTAACATTGTTGTCAGTACCAACTGCCTAAAACCACAACTCATTTACTTGGCTTGCTTGACTTTCATCTTCTAGTGAATCAACAGCCTTGAAGTGTTTCGAACGACATTTTGCAGCAAAATAAATTATCTTTTTACACTTTCGGCATGTCTGTCCAAATGCTGGGCAATTGTATTTTCCATGCAATCTACCACAAGATCTGCAATCTCCAATGATACTTGTTACATGATTCTATGCAATTTTTTACTGTGAGGTTTTGACTGGCTTGCTATCTTGTCTTCTTTAATTTATAAGCAGCCTCTACATGTAGTCCTTTCATATCTATCATTTGGTTTTGGGTATGCTCGTCAGCACGAATTATGCTTGCTGCTTTCTCTAAAGTTAAGTCTACATCTCTCAGAAGTCTCTCTATCACTCGATCCAACTGTTTGCCACAAACCAATCGATCTCGAGTTCATCTCGAAGGTTGTCAAACTTACATTCTTTTGCCAAATTCTTCAACTCAGTATAATACTGTTCAAACGTTTCACCGTCCTTCTGATTTCTTGTGAAGAATTTAAATCTGTCATACACAGTATTGGACTTAGGCAAAAAATGATTGTCAAACCTTTCAATTACTTTGTCTACAGTCTCATCTTCACATACTTGAAATGTATTGTAGATATCTCGAGCGGGTTTTCCGATCAGGTGTAACATGAAGCTTTCTTCACTGGCTCGGGCTTTGCATTGTTTTCAGTGGCGACCATAAACAGTTGAAAACTTTTTTTCCATTTTTTACCATCTTTCAGATAGATTACCGTCTAGTGACAATGGTTTAGAAGGATTGAATAATTCAATTATTCAATAGGGTTTGTTGAACTAGTCCGTTTAGTTTCTTTGATTAAAAAGTATTGGGCCGGAAGTCGCTTTTTTTATTCATTTATTTTATGAGTATTTTACCCAAGATCTGTGTTGTTTTTTTAGGACTAGCTTATTTCATGTACCCGGCATTTTCCGATACACAATTTCATACACAAAGTAATTATTGAAAAAAATTGTAGTGATTTTAAACTTTAAATGATTACTTTAAAAGGTGTTACTCTAATCAATTTGAATATTATTTTGTTATGAATGTCACTGTTTATTTTGTGTCTGTTCTAGTTTCTTAAAATTTTTCTTGAGTAAAGGGGTCGTTTTTCTCCTAATGGGTATACCTGATTTCTCCAAGCAGCCTTTGTAAAATATTGGTCCTAAATAATGCTATGTTTATAAACGAAAAATCGCATGGCTACATTATGATGAATGTACGTGTTAGTTCAATATATTTTATATTACTAGGTAACTATAAATAACCGCATAAATAGATGTAAGTTTAATTTTTTTTCTGTTATATAAAGTCATATGGCAAATTTTTGTCTATATCCTAATTCTAAAAAGGAATAAAAATAGAATTATACAGTAAAAATAATCACTAAGTTTTTCTTTTAATAGTTGCGAAAGTCTAACTGAGTTTGTGTTTTTGCAGATGTACACAAGCTACACTATGAGTCAGTCCATCTCTTCTGACTATTTAGAAATGAGAGTACAAATGTAGGCTTCGATATTTTTAGCCTAAATTTAAGAAGTTACAATCTTCAAACAACTAATATATTGCCTCTTTCATAAAACTTTGTACTTAAAAAATAAATTTATCCAATGCTCGAAATCCTGCTTGTATACTTAGGCCCTATTTAAATCGATCCGGTATCAATGTATTAAGTAGCAATAACCCCGCAAAAAAATTAAATGAAAGAAGATTGAGATATACATATATTTTTGTGACGGTACGCACCGGTACGGGGTACCGGCACCTTTTTTCAATGTCGGGAAAAATGATTACTTTTCTTGTAATTCAACGTTAATTGTTAATTTATTATTAGTTGAAAGTTAGGCAATCTATCACTGAGTACAGTAGCCTCTTTTTTATTTTTACAAAATAAAAAGCACTTTATATACTTTCAGCCGACATGCCGTATTATTAAAAACACCTCTATGTGAACTTCTCAATCATCTAGAGTCTTAGACAGTCATTATTTTAGACTAGATTTAAGTAGAGTCTAGACCTAGATTTAATAGGCCTATTATTATAAAAAAAAAACAATCAGTCATTATAGACATCATTCGCAATTTTATTTTTAGGTCTAGGCATTGAAAAGTAAATCTATTAATAAACTAAAATCGATCTAAGTCTAAGTACTAACTTATTAAATAAGTCATTATAAGTAGAAGTATTATAATGAATATTGTATAGATCTAGATTGACTATATTATAGATAGATCTATAGATAGATCTCTAGTTTAGTAGATTAAGTATAGAGTATAGTAAACGTATTACAGTATTATTAGATCCATGTCTTATGTCTATGTCTATATCTAATTAATTCTAATAATCTAACAATTAAAAAACTTTAGTCTTTATTAATATCTAGACTTTTTTCTTATAAAATCTGACTATAGGCATAGCATAGGCTAGACTCGGCAATCTAGTCTCAAGATAGAATCTATACTATTACTAGATCTATTCGATTTTTATATATAGATCTAGACTAGAATTAGATTATAGATCTAAATATACTAATGGAGAGATGATATGAGGTGTTAGCTAATAGCGTTGCTCAAGAAACAAACCTGGGTTTTTCTAAACTCTAATACTTGGTATGTAATAGTAAAACAGCACCTACCTAAATAAATCGTAACTAGCAATCAAAAACCTATATTTATTGTAGTATATATAGGTCTGTGGTTGTATTTTATATAGCCTTCGTAACTTCTTCTATAGAGAAATGACTTTTTGTAATTTCTTTTACTGAAAATTGGGCTATTCGCGTCTGACACATATATAAATTTTATGTTCAGCAACAAACCCTATTAGATTCTATGTTTAAGTCTAAAACACCACGTAATACTAATCAATAGGCTAAAATGTACTTTTAGCAATTTAAAAACTACTACCTATTACTACAACGCTTTAAACCAATCTGACACTACATCTGACACCTAATCTGACATCAGATCTGAAACCTAATCTGACACTTAATCTGACATCATTTTCTGTTGAAACAGTTTGAGTATTTAATTTCAGTCATTACGACACCTATCCCAAGTGATAAATGCTTCCTTGTGTACTGGATTATCAAAATCCATATCTGGGGCAGCCATGATAAGTGGCAAAATACGCATCAACAGAATAATCTGAATCCTAAAATGCAAAATGCCCAATAGCTTCAGTGTTGAACGGATAATGAGGTGCCAGAAGTAAATATACAAGAGAGCTATTTTTTATGTATATATTTTATGTCTATGATTTTATACCTGTTAATTATGATCTAGGTTCACAGTAAAACTTTATTCAGGGCTTGTGGATCTATGCAAATCCTAATTTTTCCATTAGCTTTTTCCACAACTGCCATCTGACTCACCCACTCTGTAGGCTCTATCACTGGTTCTATGATTCCTCTCTGCACTAGGGTCTTTAACTCCTCCTTAACTCTTTCTTGTAAAGCAATAGGGATCTTTCTACACAGCAGAACCTTGGGCTTAATGCTGCTATCAATCTTTAAAGACACTTCTCCTAAGTCACCCAAATCACCAGTAAACTTTGGACTACAGTCTTCTTCTTGGTTATTCACTACTGATGCTATGAACCTATCTTTATTGACTTTGATTAACTTCATTCTTGTTAAAGTTTCATGACCTAGAAGGCATGCTAGATTATTTGGTACAACTATATATTCCACCTCAAATGTTTCGTTAGTTTTCTCATTTCTCGTCGTTAGAGTGGCTTTCCCTATGGGTCTCATTTCAGTCTTATTCCACATTAGTAATCTTTGCGTTGCCTTTTCTATCTGATTCTTATTTACGTATTTTTCCTGGATGGTATTTACATCAGCTTCACTATCCATTTGAAACCTTACACGGTGACCATTTACTGTCATAACTGCTGTCATCCTTTTCGTTTTGTGGTTCTCCAAAGACATCACCCATTCATTTTGTACCATTATGACATCTTCTCTTGTGTCCGACTGCAGCTGTCTTTCATCGTTAGACATATCATCTGACACCTGCTGAATTTTCTTTTTGCACATCACAGCAAAATGATGTCTCCCCTTGCATGCTAGGCACATTTTACCCCATGCAGGGCACTTTTCCTTAATGTATTCGTGAATCCTTCCACAATACCTGCATTTACCTTTCTGAATGTTTGTTCTTGAGGGTGTTGCTACTTTCTCAATGATTGGAGGGTCGGCTTGTATTTGTCTCAACTGTTTGTTGGCGGTCTCGTATGCTCTGCAAATATCTCTGCACCTTTCCAATGTGAGACTACTATCTTGTAGCAATTTCATTTTGAGGCATTCATGTCTAACACCAAGAACTACTCTGTCTCTAATCAAGCTATCTTCCAGGCGTTCAAAACAACACGTTTTTGCTAGTCTTCTCAGATTTGTTATGTACTTTTCAATGTCCTCGCCTTCTTGCTGTTCACGAGTATTGAACACATAGCGCTCATAAGTTTCATTCGTTTTTCCAATGCAAAAACTTTCAAATTTGTTCACTATTTCTTCCATCTTTCTTTCTTTTCCCTTCTCAATTTCAAGACCTTCATATATGTCCATCGCTTTTGTTCCTATAATTGTTAGAAAGGTGGCCACTCTGACCTCCTCTGATTCTTCCGACAATTTAATGGCTAACTCATAGTTTCGCCAGCTCCGGTGAAACTTTTGCCAATTAGCGGCCATATTTCCTTCTACCTCGAGCGGCTCGGGTACAGGAAGGAAATTTCTAGCTGCCATTGCACGGCGTAGCCTTGAATTGTTGCCTATTTATTATTGCAAACAATAAACCTTTATATACTGATTAATGATTACCTCTGATCATTAATATACCGCTGCCACCATGTTAATTATGATCTAGGTTCACAGTCAGCAATAAACAAACAACAACCATTAGTGTCATGGCGGAGAATGATACTTTATTATATTGAACGCGTGCACCTTTGCGCACCATATCAACAATACCAATTTATTGTTGTTTTTTTTTAACAATTTTTTTTTAATAAAAATCGAAAAAGACCTTGAAACACAAGTTAAAAGAAAGCGGATAGCGTATGTAAAAAATGGGCTTAAATTTTGTTTTCTATCAAATTAATTCATTGTAAGTAGACTTCATCAGTTATACAATGGTGATCACTATAATCAAATCGATGTAGAACGCAAGTTTCCCATTATTTCCCATATTATTTGGAGAGCTACCTCAATGTGTTAACAGGACTGACGATCAAGAGGTCAATTTGTTTTTAAAACATTCCCGTCTCTTATGAGGCTCTTTCAAGGAGCATTCGCGTTTGTTCATCATCGTGTCTTATGTAGTTGGTACGCTTCTTTACTGACGTTCCTGTGTAAGTCCCTGTTCAATTTCTTGACACTTATTCTCTGTCCACTTTTTCTTCGCTTCTTTCATCCCCTTTCTAATCCGTCTCTTGACACTTTTGTATTTGTGGACATATTTTTCCTTTTAAGCTCCCGTAGCTTGTCCCAGAGTATATCCTCTGTTATCCAGGGGTTTTTTGGTCGGGCGGAGCTTCCCTAATATTTTTTCAGGGCAGTATCTGTGACTGCTGTGTTTAGCATATTGACTTGTGTGTTATAGTTATAGTTATAATGTTTTTTGTTTGGTGTAATGCACAAATTGTAAGACAAATTTCCTTACGGATAATAAAGATTATTATTATTATTATTATTATTATTATTATATCCTGGTCATTGGAGTCCAAGATATTGAGGGCTGCAAAGTGTCCTCCTACCTGTGCTTCGAATATGGCAGCTACTTGGGAGGTCTTTCAGCTTGTCCAGGTCAAGTTATATCCTGGTCATTGGAGTCCAAGACATTGAGGGCTGCAAAGCGTCCTCCTACTTGTACCTCGATAATGGCAGCTACTTGGGGGTCTTTCAGGGTGTTTCTTAAAACATGTTATTAAGAAGTTAGAATTTTAAATTGTTAACTATTAGAATTTTAAATTGTTAACTATTAGAATTTTAAATTGTTAACTATTAGAATTTTAAATTGTTAACTATTAGAATTTTAAATTGTTAACTATTAGAATTTTAAATTGTTAACTATTAGAATTTTAAATTGTTAACTATTAGAATTTTAAATTGTTAACTATTAGAATTTTAAATTGTTAACTATTATGCTTGGAAAATGGGCTGATAGACGTTCGATATACATCAAACTTGTCGAATTAGGGGAGTGTTACGTGCGCAGCACAGTGTGAATGTGTGATGGTGCGAATGCGTGTTGAAAGGGGAAGATAGAGAGGATTTAGAAATGGAATAATGTAAAACAAAGATCTGATTGACATATTATTATGTGATATATCAAGATTAAAGTCCTCATTATATACTATATATACGAGTCTGTTTGGTGTATGATTAAGAGTTTCATCTGATCGTAACATATATATATATATATATATATATATATATATATATATATATATATATATATATATATATATATAGGAAAGATGTTGACATTAGAGAAGAGAGAACGATTTCCGCCCAAGTCTAAAGCCGAGATGAAGATGCTGTGTTCAAGGCAGATGTCCTGTGTGTTTGTCATGTCTCCATGTAAATATGTCTCGTTGAGTCGTCTCCCTTAACTCCCTTAAGTTATTACTATATATATATATACAGGGTGTATCAAAAAATGTATACACAATTTGAACTGTCATAGACAATTTATTTCCCGTTCTACAAAATTTTTTTTTTTTTTTTTACATTTTTTATTGCTAAGTTAAGTAAGTTCTGTTATACTAACTACTACATTTACACAAAACAATTTTTACTTTTTTTTTAAGAGAAAAAATGTATTTAGTATGCATCTAAGTTGGACATAATTTAAAACAACATTTTATTATTTCATATTATCGCGTGAACTGCGGAGTCTGTCCGCGGCCATAGAACTCCAAACTAAATAATTTTTTTTCAAAGGACATTTTTGTTGTTCTTGGGGAATAAGAAATTGTCCCTTTACAAAACAAATAGAGCAATTATATATTCATTATCATGGGCGTAGCGTGGGGGGGGGGGTTCAACCCCCGAAATGATATCACCCCCCCCCGGGGGGGGGGGGGGAGTCGGAATTTAGTGACTGATTTTTTGCTTTGATTTTGTTTATTTTAGGTGAGATTTTAATACTAAACCATCACTTGCCCCAGCACAACCAAAGGGGTTTTGAGTTTAAAACCCCCTACAAGGGGGTTTTGAGTTTAAAAACCCCTACCAGGAAGGTTCGAGTTTAAAAACCCCTACCAGACGGGTTCGAGTTTAAAACCCCTACCAGAGGCGTTCAAGTTTAAAAACCCCTACCAGGAGTTTTGAGTTTTAAACCCCATACCTGGGGTTTTTGCAGTTAACTCCCCCTCTTCTATAAAACAAAACAAAAAAAAATGCAAACGAAAATACCTCTTCAATATAAAAAAAGCAAATTACACACTAAAATTATTTGAGCGTAGCCAATCCAATCGGGGGTTTTGAGTTTAAGCCCTTCTTCTACAGATGGCTTTTTTTTTAAAGTTTAAAACTCCTCCAGATGGTTTTGAGTTTAAGATCCCCCTACAGAGCATTTTGAGGTGGAAAACCCCCAACAGATGATTTTGACGATAAAACTTCTCTTTTCGATATAAAATCTAAAGCAAACTACAGTGACTTAATTCCAAGAGCGTTTTCAAGAGAGGTTACACATTTTTACCAGTGGCAGGGCTCCAGTAATAAACTGCAGTGAATAGTCATCTACCGAAATTTAAAAACACTAAATGTCGCTCAACAAAGATGGCTAAGACAGATTTTAGGAGTCAGTTATAGACATCGGGTCTAAATCAAGGAAATCCTATGCCGAACTGGGAGTCGACACCTTAGTAAGATTGTGAGAAAGCGACGCATGAGGTTTGCGGGACATGTTCTCCGACAAAATGAATTACGCATAAGAAGAGTTGCAATGATATCTTAGTACAACTTGACGCCACTCATTCATGGAGGTCCTCATGGTAGGTGGGAAGAGGCTTCAGACATTACAATTTATGGAAACAGCTTGACGTCAAATGCTCCGAACTGCGCGGGAGGACCTAAGTCTAAGTAAGTAAGTCCGGACAGAAATAGGTGATATCAATGAACCAGAGAGGTACACAATAACGATATGAAGGGAGGAGGGTGAGATGGCGGTGCTGGTAATGGAATTATGACACGTCCAGAGAACAGACAGCCGTAGTCGTAGGAAAAAAAAATATTTTCTTTTTTTTTTTATTTCAAAAAATTGGAGGATATGTCTTGCACCAATTGACCAGACTGAATGGCTAGACAGTGTCCAACATTTGACATTTTTGGAGGCATGACTCAGAGAAATGTCTGGAGAATATCAGGTTTATATATTCAGAAAGATCTATTCTAGTCATGGAATAGAATTTGTAACAAGGGCAAGCAATTCTTTTGTATAATCTCCCCATATGCAATTTTTAACAGTTAGTCAAATTATGCATGGTAAATACCATATGACCGCTCTAAATGCAAATAATCAATTTCAGACTGCAATATTTGATTGTGTAACTAGAAAATCTAGAAAGGAAAGATTAAATTGGTTTTCAATCTTATTGAGATTTTTTAAAAACCTTTTATAAAATAAATAAAAAAAAAATGTGCGAATCAGTTTAAGTAACAAACTAGTTACAGCTACATACGAGATAATAGGAGAGCTCTCAGATAAAGATTCTGCAGAGATAATCCCAAATATTTAAGACAAAGGCCCTTGCAACTCTCTTGTACAGGCAAGAGGCAAACATGTCTGTTTAGCATCAGTGCAAAACACACACACACACACTCACACATACACACACAAAGGTGACTTAGATCAAAGTCACGTACAATACGAGAAAAACCTCATAATGGTTGAGTGGATTTCGTGTTGTCAATGGAGGTCACCATGTTCAGATAATGATGAAATTTGGATTTTTTAAAATTTGTGTGTGTGTGTAAAACTGCGAATTAAGGCAGTCCATTTTTTCACCCCCCCCTCCCCTCCCCCGGATCTAATTTTTAGTTGACTTAAGCTAAAGTACGTAATGGAAGGTGTTCGTTGGTCGAAACATCTTCTGCCCTCATAGACCGCTAGGTGTCGTGTCCTAAGTACGTCATCTCTGCAGAAATTAAAGAGAGAGAGAGAGAGTGGAGGAGGGAGGGAGAAGAGAGAGAGGGAGAAAGAAATGGGCGCGGCTAATGCAATCAAGTTCAGAGGCAACTCAATTTGCCGCTACAAAATGAAGAACAAATAAATATCATTCTATTCATTTAATATCTGTAGCTTATCAAATACTACTGTACTCCGTTCAGCGGATACACCAAAAAGAACAGATTTTCAGATTTGCCTTCATTATGAAAATAGACCTACATCTTTTTTTTTTTTTAATCTTTGCTACTCCCTTGCAAAGTTTCATGAGAGAGAACCCTTTTTTTCACACCCTGGCATCGCCCTCCTTCCTCATAGAGTATCGGTCAGTGCTAGTACATAAGTTGTCAGCTTAGCTTCAAATGATCCCAATTAAAAAGAAGGCTAATCAACAATTTACCAGGACGTAACCAGGTGCATAGCTAAAAAAAAAAAAAGGTTTCAAGGAAAGAAATAAAACAATTTTCTTTGAAGAGTGTTTCCCCTCCAGTGGACGATGGGCGAATCTCATCTTACCAATTAGCCTTTAATATTCAAAAAAAAAAATTTTAATGAAAACAACAAACCTGTTTCTTTATTAAAAAATTATGATTAGTTCGAAATGACCCCCCGAGAACGAGACAAAACAGGCACTGGATGCCTGGCCATAAAATCTAGGGTGTACTGGGGAAGATAGGATCTTGGCTAATGGCTGTCTAAGCCATCCGCCCCCCCCCCCACCCTTCGTCTTACTCTTTTGGACATCACATCTTTTGAAGTGACAGACTGTTGGATCTGTTCGTCTGGAAATCTAGAGTGATTAGGTCACATGATGAAATGGACGGTAGAGGTAACGCAAAAAAATGGCGTAGAAATCTGATAATAGCTAGGGGCTGTATTCAAATCTATGAATCAATAGTTGATTGTTGATGTGCCTCGAAAAACTGTAAACGAGGCGAGATATACTTTTAACGTCTCACGTTCATTCTCATTCTTTCTCTCTATTCCACTCTTTTTCTTCCTTTTTTATCTTTTTCTCTGCCACTGTCTCGTCTCCTCTCTTTCTTTTATTATTATTATTTCTCTTTTTTTCCATCTCCTTTCCTTTCATGCTCTCTCACTCTACCTCATTTTCTTTCTCTTTTTTTTCTCAACTTTTTACTTCTCTTTCACTCTCTTTCTTTCTCTCTCTCCAGCGTTCTCTTTCTCTCTCTCTCTCTCTCTCACCCTCTTTTTCTTTCTTTCTTTCTTTCTCGCTCTTCCCCTATCTCTATATTTCTCTTTCTCTCTTTCTTTCTCTCTCTCTCGCCCTCTTTCTCTCTCTCTCGCCCTCTTTCTCTCTCTCTCTTGCTATTTCTTTCTCTTTCTCTCACCCTTTCTCTTTCTCTCTCGCCCTCTTTTTCTCTTTCTCTCTCTTTCTCTTTCTCTCCTTTATGTTATTACAGTGGCATTAGGTAGAATCTTATTTAACATGACATCTATAAAACGGCTAAAGTAGCTTGAATGGAAGGAACTGAAAGAAGAGATCAAATTGCGGCGTCTGAAACGTCTTGAAAATAATAAAACCATGTTACTTTCAAAGCTTTATTACACTGAATGACAAAATACACACACAGTAGAGATCAATACGGGCCGAGAAGAAACAGTTTCTTTAAGATTGTTGGCGCCCAAAGAAAAAGACTGTTTCACAGAGAATGTGACACCCCCTGTGCTGAGAGACGGTTCTTCCAGGAATACAGCGGTCTCACTTCAAAGCGAAACTGAAAACATCGCACAGAACTCTACTCTGAATCCACCTGCTAACCAAACAACTACACGCATAGTAGCGATCACAACACGAAATATGGTGAGTACACAGTCTAACAAATGTCAACAAACACTAGGGGCGACTATCAAATAAACAAATTCACGACACCCACCAGCAAGAGTGTTTCATGGGCATACTTTACAGATGAGGATGAGAATGACTGTGTTTGAAACCTATGGAACCTATGGGGCTACAACTGTGTCACGAGACATCCATGGAAAAGATCCGATGAGTTGGGAACTACAGATATCGCCACAAACCCATTCGTGCTAAGTGGCTGGCAACCCTGACCTTCACTAACTCCCTCTGTGTCACTCTGGCTGGCATCCCTGACCTTCACTAACTCCCTCTGTGTCACTCTGGCTGGCATCCCTGACCTTCACTAACTCCCTTCTGTGTCACTCTGACTGGCATCCCTTACCTTCACTAACTCCCTTCTGTGTCACTCTGGCTGGCATCCCTTACCTTCACTAACTCCCACTGTGTCATTCTGACTGGCATCCCTTACCTTCACTAACTCCCACTGTGTCACTCTGACTGGCATCCCTGACCTCCACTAACTCCCACTGTGTCACTCTGACTGGCATCCCTGACCTTCACTAACTCCCTTCTGTGTCACTCTGGCTGGCATCCCTGACCTTCACTAACTCCCTTCTGTGTCACTCTGACTGGCATCCCTTACCTTCACTAACTCCCTTCTGTGTCACTCTGACTGGCATCCCTTACCTTCACTAACTCCCTTCTGTGTCACTCTGACTGGCATTCCTGACCTTCACTAACTCCCTCTGTGTCACTCTAACTGGCATCAGAGACAATTGTCATGAGGTCGAAGCGGCGACCATGTTATCGTCCCAAGAGCTGACTGGCCAACTGAAGGAAGAGAAAGCGACGGCGGCAGAAAACTGTGCAGATGGCTTCATGGGCAAAAGGTACCTTGGCGTCTGTGGCTCCCACCGATTGACCTCCATTGAACTTCAAAACCTTCACGGCACTGTTTCTTTTCGGGACTTAAAGCGCAAAGAAAGGGGCAATGTTAAAACCCTGCCTTGCAGACTGCCATTCAAGCTAAAGCAGAAGGTGCACTCTATTAGAGACTAGACTAAACAAGGATGATTACATTAGGACAGGGGTTCTCAACCTGTGGATCGCGACCCCTTTGGGGGTCGATTGATGATTTCCCAGGGGTCGCCTAAGACCAATGAAAAATGAATTGTATTTGTCCATTCTCCTATTGCTGTGTGTGTGTGTGCTGGGGGGGGGGGTCACGGCAGAGTAGGGTGTTGTAAAAAGGGGTCGCCGAGCCTAAAAGGTTGAGAACCGCTGCATTAGGAAGAAGGTAACGGTGGTCCCCCCCCCACCCAAGTATAGAGATTATGAAGAGACTTCACATATAACAATATGACTACAACTTTTAAAATGACATGCATTCTGTCTCATATTTGAAACAAAATACAAAGACTTTGTTTTAGAAAATTTAGAATTCATAGACAATTTTTCATTATTAGAGTAGCCATTGAGATGAGTTCTGAACCCAAATATTATTTTCCTAGTCATCTTTTCAACCTTTACTCATACTGATATTTTTCAGTTGTATAAACAAAAATGGGACAAAACGCACAATTTATGCTTGAATCCTTAAAAATGCAAAAAAAAAAAAATAGAGTAAAATCTAATAGGTTCAATTAATTTCTCCTCCCACTTCTGAAATGTTTTTTTTTAGAGCTTTGAAACACTATTGCTAGTTAGTTTTTTTGTTGAACTAATACAGTGAACTGATTACCTACTAGTATTGATTTGTATTCAAAAGTAAATGAGTTTCAATTCTATTATAATATACCACTTTTTATTATATTTACATAATTGTTATTGTAAATTTTCTTTCCTTGGCTGACATAGAAGAGAGCACCTGGTTACATGCGGCCTCAGAACGAGACAGCTGAAGGTCACTCACGAAGGCCGCGGGATACACATTTGAGACCACAAGAAAATCTGCTGCCGAGGACAAACGTAGACGGCGAAAAAAAATCGAAATCGACCGCCTGTAGACAATCGTTATGCTTGCCCTGGATGTGGCAAAATATGTAGGTCACAGCTGGGACTGCGCAGCCACGGGAAATACTGCATTCCTCACTAATCCTCGGACTCGAAGACAAGCCTTATTATTATTATTATTGTACATTTTACAGTAATATTTAATTAAAATTAGAAACAGATTTCCTTTGTTATACTTTGAGTGGTATAATGTTGTGCTGTGCCATTTAAATTTTAATTACCATCTAGATGCGTCTAGACATATTGGGTATATATCTAGAGATTCATTATTATTATCTTATCTGATGTGTGTGCTTTTTGCAACTTGGTCGTCACCCAAAAATGGTGTCACCCGGTGTAAACCGCACCCCTTGCACCTCCCATGACGCCACTGCTCTAAGATAACATCACTACTTTTTTTTTTCCTCCTTTTCGCGCCATATTTTCAACTGTTCCTTAAAAGTGATTGGATCACAGCAGTTGAGAAACCTAATAGCATTATTATTCTAAACAAAAGCAATTGTTTAAGATATTTCTAATCGCAGATATATTAATGTTAGTCTAGATCAGTGTTTCTCAAACTGTGTTCCGCGATATTGAAACGAAAATGAATTTATTCTTACGTAGAGAGAAAATAAAATTGATTGTATTAATTGTTATCAGTAACGAAACAAAATATAACAATATGATTACACTTTTTAAAATGACCTGGATTCTGTCTTAAATTTGAAACAAAAATGCAAATATCAACCCTTAAATGATTTCTGGACGACTATGTCTGAATATTAACTTGATATTTCAAAATCCACCTTATATTTTTTGACCTGTTTCTTACAATCTACTTGTGAGAAGCAGGATTTTTTTTTTGTTGTTGAAACAAAGTCAAAGTATATACTCATAACTAGAGAGAGGAATTGTATTGAATTAATAAACAGTCTGCTAGGGTTCAAGCACATAAATTGCCAGGAAGTGATCTAAGTCAATTATTTCTTTATTACCTGTCTGAGAGTGTCTTGTGGGTCGTTAGCACCGTGAGAAACAGGTGTTAGGAAATATGCACTGAAAGAAAAGTTGAAAAACAAAAGGGGGACAGAAGCCGAACAGAAGCAGAAATGGGAGGAGATATATGTAAAGTGGGAGGAGATTGATCAAGTAGTGGCTAGTCTACCAATGTGCGTTTATACCTCAAATGTTTTGCAGGTTTTTGAAATATCTGCCCAGCATGCGCAGTTTGACGTTTGGTAAAGATGGGCAGGGGGTAAGGGAAGCGTTAAGGTCTTTTTATATCACGTGACTGAGTTTGACTCGATCCTCGCTTATTTTTTTTTTTTAGTTGATAGTCCAAATTGAGACCGCTTATTCTTATATTTAAAAAAAAGCAGTTATTTTTTGTTGTACTAATATTTACTTCGACTTTAAGTCTCAATTCTCCCCCGGCCCTCCCAAGAGAAGTGAACTTTCTCTGTGTTATTTCTTTTCGAAGACTTTAAAACCAAACTTTTATTCTTCCTTATCTTATAAATTACAAACGTTGCTTCAAAACAGAAGACAGTAACTTCAAATGTTTTGCTACACAACAGAACTGCCGAACTGATCACTACAGGTCTCTCTAGCTCGTACAGCAACATTTTCGAGGGTACCACACAGTCCTTATGGCCTTGCTGTCCTGGACTCAACTGTCCTTTCTTACAGTTGGTCTCTCGTCTATCAAGGCTCTCGGTCACATGACCACAACACGGGTCATACTTGCGTGTACTAGCAGAACTGTCCATTGTTTAACAGCCCTTGACCTGTGTGATTGGCCTGAGTCGTACGTGTCAGTAGGCCGCACACACATTAACCCTTTCAGTCCACCACTGGAGTTACTACAGTACTGTTATAACTCTGACATGCGCACCGCCATCCAGGCTAGTGCAGAGGTGCGCACTGTTATAGACTAGACTGGAAAAAGATGTCAACATTAGAAGAGAAGATTTCCGCCCAAGTCGAGAGCCAATATGGAGAGATTGTGCTAAGAGAAGATGTTGTTTTGTGTAACTGTGATGTCCTGTAAATAAACATCTATATCTCGTTGAGTTGCCTCCCTTAAGTTACAACAGTATTGTTATAACCTTGCCATGCACACCACCATCCAAGATAGTGCAGAAGGTGCGCACAATTAGTGAGTAGAGAAAGAAGGATGTTGACATTAGAGAAGAGAGAACGATTTCCGCCCAAGTCTAGAGCCGATATGAAGATGCTGTGCTCAAGGTAGATGTCCTATGTGTTTGTCATGTCTCCATGTAAATTAACAACTATATCTCGTTGAGTTGCCTCCCTCCAGTTATTACAATGGTGTCAGAAGTGGTATTATAGGAGACTCAACGAGAGGAGGTAGAGTTCGATTACAAAGGCATCTTTGAAACAACTAAACCAACTTTTAGTTAAAAAGCTAACACCTGGGGAGTGGAGGTCAGGATGCCGACCCCTTAACACAAATGGAGGTTTTGGCGATCACTGTAGTTCTCAGGTTCGTTGTTCGAAGACGCCAAATCAGCGGACCTCTTCCATGGACGTCTCGTGACACAGTTGTAGTCCCACAAGTAGCCATGGTTTCAAACACAAAATCTTTCTCAGCCTCATCCGTAAGGTACGCCCATGGAGCACCCTTGTAATGTTCCATAAGCGAGTGTTCATCCACCACTGCATCAGGTTCCGCTGGAATTAATTCCCCATCGTTTAAGTCACTCTCTTTGATATAGGCAGAGGTACACATCTCAGTTAATTCAGACCTTGTTGTTGGGTTTCTTGGCATGGGCACTGTATCCGCAGGGCGCCGCATATATATTTCTTGTCAATCGCCTGGATGCAGTTGCCAAGCATCGAGTTCTCTCTTATGCTATGTTGTCGCCTTGATTTTGTTGATTTTCTGTTATTCGCTATGTTGTCGGCTTGAATTTGTTGACTTTATGTTATTCGCTATGTTGTCAGTTTGATTTTGTTGATTTTCTTTTATTCGCTATGTTGTCGGCTTGATTTTGTTGATTTTCTTTTATTCGCTATGTTGTCAGTTTGATTTTGTTGATTTTCTTTTATTCGCTATGTTGTCGGCTTGATTTTGTTGATTTTCTTTTATTCGCTATGTTGTCAGTTTGATTTTGTTGATTTTCTTTTATTCGCTATGTTGTCGGCTTGATGTTGTTGACTTTATGTTATTCGCTATGTTGTCGCCTTGATTTTGTTGACTTTATGTTATTCACTATGTTGTCGGCTTGATGTTGTTGACTTTATGTTATTCGCTTAAGATTCAAGAGGAATAAATCAACTTATGCCACATGTCCTTAAAAAATTCATTCTTTATCGAGAGGCTCGTACAAGAAACTGGCACCATAAAACACCCCTATAGAAAGAAAACTATGTGTAGAGCTGCCTGATTCGGACACCACAGTGTAGCTCATCTCGTATTGTGGTCTAGTCATCTGAACGCTCCAAGAAACTTATGTGAACGAGGAAGAAAAAGAACTCTCAAATACGATTTCTTTTCATTGTTCAAGATACCAAAGAAAATGATTAATTACTAATAGTTTATGAACTAATACATTAATGTGTTCTGTTGATTCTTTTGTTGTTAGGTAAAAGAAATGAATGGACGAAATTTCAGCTTAATCCGAGATAGGGTTTGAGAGAAATAACATGTGCAAAACTTTTTAATCATACAGACAGACAAAGTGAGGTGATATAAGCTTTGTAAAAATTTAAAAAATCGGAGCCGATACGATGCGTTGAAAAAAGAAAAGTATAGATATCATCATCTGCCCTAGAGTTCTAAAAGTCTGAAAAGGAAACTTTACTTTATAATAATTTACTGGTACGAAACTTGGGAAAACTAACCCGTTAGTAATAGCGGGTTATATTCTTGATTTGTTTTTTGTCAAGCCAGAGAGCAAGAATGAATCTATCAGTATGACAGGAGATTTATAGATTCAGGAAAAAGAAAACTAAACATTTTGCATAAATAATATAAAATATACAGCGAAATTACCTTGTTTACTGAATATAGTTAACCTTTTCTTTTTTTTTTTTTTACTATTAATAGTAAATAGCTTAAAACATGGTGTATTTTTTTAATGAAAAAACATCTCACATATTTAATTTAAAGAAAAAAAAAAAGTAACCGTGGCCCAGATAAAGATAAAGGCACATTCCTCATCCCATATGCTAGGACAAATTTATACAAATGCTCCTTCTTCCCTAGTGCTATTAGAGCATGGAATGGGTTACCTGAGCTAGCCAGAAAAACCAATGACTTGGCAGAATTTAAGTCATTGGTTAATATGCATGACTGAATGCATGACGCGTAGGACGTAATCATCTTCTTTTTTGAAGTAACGTCTGTATTATATAAGATAAGAAGATAAGATAAGATCGACAACACAAAACTAATTAGGCTTTTCCCATAACAGAGGCAGCTAAAAAGCCACAAAAAAGACCATACGAGTAATCTTTAAATGAGTGATCTATTTCCTTTTCTTAATCAGCCCCCCCCCCCTTTTTTTTTTCAAACACTGTAGCACCTAGAAGGTAAATGTGTCTGATGCATTTCCAGACACCGTAACAAACCACCCCGTTGCTGTCAATCAAAATTATGTCAATTTTTTTAACAAAGGCGGGTCAGCTTTTAGAGAAAGTGTGAGTTAGAGGCGGAGCATCAAGGAAAAATTGGCAGGCGTAATAGCCAATGAAAACAATATTAATATCACACGTGTACAGTTTATGTAAGTCTTTCTCTCTATAAATAAAACAATTCTTTGGCGTTTGTTTCATTCAACGTCTCATGCAATTAAAAGTTCCGAGTTTTTGCTTCGTTCCACATCGTTCAAACTTGTTGCTGCGATTTCTTATATTCTCAGAGAAGGTAAGTAAGCATGCACTTTTGTCTGCATTTCTTCAAAATGTTTCTTTCATTTTGGTTGCTTTGTGCGCTTGCTCAGCACAGCGTTACTGGACTCAATGTCTGCCAAGAAGCAGATTTACACATCATAATAACTGTGGATTGCAACTATCCACCCAATCATTGGGACATGATACCCAATATGCTAAATATGTTAGATGATAGGGCTACTGGAGAACCACTAACCACGATGATAGACTTGTCATCTTGGAGCAATGTAACTTTGAACAATTCCAGTGTTGAAAATGTCTATAAAATGTGCAACAATTTGAACAAATCAGAAGAAGAGCTTTCTAGCACTAACATACTTAAACTTCAGGAACTCATGAAGACAAACAACACTACAAAACATTTATACATCAACATTCTACAAGATTCAAAATACAGTTCCTGGGCATCGCTCATTGAAAACATTCATTTCAAATCTTATAACATGTTGAATATAATAATCTCTAAAACTGATCAAATACAATCATTCCAAACTGAGAAATCAATTTTTATTGCAAAAAATGACAAGTTAGAAAACAACAATCTTATAAGTTATTTGTTGTGCCAAAAATGTAAGAAAAACTGGTATCCGAAAATGGTAAATGGGATTATGAAGTCATGTTTCTTATTTGAAAGGAAAGAAGAACCAATGAACTGGTCACATGCTGCCAGGTACTGTGCTATGAAAAATTCACATTTAATAACTTTTGACAACTATTTAGATTATACCTTGACACAGAACATTACGCAAAAAATTATTAAAAAAATTTCTAAACCAAAAATCAATAAAAGTCCCATTATTATTTTCATTGGATTGCACACTCTACTTTCCAACAACCAATTGTTATGGGTTAACAACAGACCTGTCTCCTATTTTATTCACGATATCGTAAACTATTCATACTTAATCAAAGACAACTGCTTTCAGTGGAGATTTAACAAAAGTATTGATAGGAGTTATATTTTAGGATCACGATGTGATGTTACGAAAAATCTAAACAGCTTTTGTCAACAAGATTTAATATTGAAAGTAGAAAACATAACTATGAGTGAGCTGGAAAGATCGTCATCAAAGAGTTTGACAAAATGTTACACAAACATAACTGATTTCTTCTTGTCAAAATGTAGTTTAGATTTACAAAACCCCAAGTTCCATTGCTCAAGGATCAATATATTTATTTCCTTCCATCACGTATGTGATGGAGTCATGGACTGCAGTGGTGGCGAGGACGAGAACGTCTGTACTTTCGATGGAAACGTTTTAAATAAATGCATGCAAGACAAGCAGTTCGTCTGCTCGAGTCCCCAAACTAACGGACTCCAATGCTTGTCCAGAACAAGTGTTTGCAACAACATTCATGACTGCCTTGACTACAGCGACGAAGCCCACTGCAGCCCATGCACCGAGCACAGCTGTTCACCCACTGTTTGCATACCACGTCATTGGGTGTTCAGCTGTGATTTGGTGAACTCTAAGGATTTTTTGTCTTTTAGAAGTTTAGATATTACAAACAAATCCTTAGAAATAAGAAAAAAAAATGAGAATATTGTTTTCTGCAGAAAACACAACAAAACAAACAAATACGAACAAATACAAACACATACAAACACATACAATCAAAACTGGGCTCCTAGATGTATTTTTCTCAAATCCATTTATGGTAATCATCTTGGCTGCGCCGACTTGGGACACTTGAGTGATTGTCGCCTATTTGTTTGCCCAAGTGGTTACACAAAATGCTTTAATTCATACTGTCTGCCAGATAAATACGTTAACGACGGGGTTGAGGACTGTCCTTATGGTGAGGACGAGGGATACACATCAATGTTTTTGAAAAGGAATAATTATTACAAATGCTTTAGTAGTTCCATACAACTAAACCCCATCTATATTTGCGACGGGACAAAAGACTGCCCGAAAGGGGACGACGAACACGACTGTGATTACAAATGTCCAGCAGGTTTTATTTGTAGTGACGGGACAGTAACTGTCCAAGACAAAAATGCACGCCTTAATCTGTCTTCTCTTTCAAACGATGTTTTATTTCTCAATATTTCCGAGTTAAATTTAAAAGAGACCGAGACAAATTTTCATTTTCCTAATTTATTAGTGCTCATTGCTTCAAACTGTAAATTGAGGGACGTAAAAATTCAAAGCCGTGTCTTATTTGAACTAGATTTGACTTCAAATAAAATAGTTACATTGAAAGAAGGAGATACCATTTCAAGTTTTACAAATCTACGTACTTTAAATTTATCCTACAACACAGAACTTCGAACAATCTCTTCCACTTACTTTCACGTTTTCAAACAGCTTGTCTCCTTAGATCTCTCATCAACACAAATTAGCGACATCAATTTAAACAAAAATGATCAACTCATTTTTCTAAACCTTTCCAAAACAAATCTAAAGAGTCTACAGCTCTCCCCAAATGCCAAATATGAAACTATTGACATAAGCTATACAAGCGTTTCGGATACTAGTGCTATTGCGTCCATTGAATATATTTCCTCTAAAATGACATTTTTCGCTGATTTTAACTTATGCTGTCATTTTTCAAAAACAGAAACGTTAAAACGTCATAATTGTATTAATAGAGATTTGACTCCTTTGTCAAGTTGTGACAGTCTTTTAGGCGATGAATTTAAAAAAGTTCTTCTTTGGATTGTAGGGTGCATGTCATTAATAGGAAACATTATATCATTAATTTACACTTTTGTTTTTGATAGGATACATTTAAAAAATAATTTTATCAGTTTCGTAGTTTCATTAAATTTTTCAGATCTCATTATGGGAGTTTACTTATTAATAATCGCTTCTGTAGATGCGTCCCACGAAAATAGTTATTATAAATTTGATACAAAGTGGAGAGACAGCGGCTTATGCCATCTCGCCGGGATGTTAATCACTCTGTCTGTTCAGACCTCAACCTTCCTCATCTTCCTAATAACCCTAGAGAGATACATAAATTTAAAATACCCCCATGGGGAGTATACAATTTCTAGTAGTGTTAAGTACATTTTGATAGGTCTATCTTGGGGCTTGGGTTTTCTTTTGTCTGTGATTCCAATAATGATTCCAGAAATGAAGTTATATTCGTCCAATTCTATGTGCGTTGGTTTTCCTTTGAAGAAATTTATTGGGGCTAAGTGGGCGTACTCCTTGTCAGTTTATCTTGTTCTCAACTCAGTTCTATTTGTGATCATTACTTACGGACAGTTCGTGATTTTAAGATCGATTCTACTGCACAATGCTAGACGCTCTTCAGTCATAAGATCTTCTAATATAGCATTAGCATCCAGAATACTATTGGTAGTACTGTCTAATTTAGCTTGTTGGTTCCCAGTGTGTATTATTGGATTAATGACAGTCTTCACAGACTATGAAGTCACTAGAGAAACTTATTCTTGGATAGTTACGCTTGCACTACCGGTCAACTCAGCATTAAATCCTTTGTTATATACAGCGCCTCGAATTCACAGATCTTGGACAGTTAACAGACAAAGACGCAATTTACAAGTTGAAATTCCATTACGACAAATGAATTAAAAAATATCAGTTTCCATCTTCAAATCTAGTCTAATTTGCTTTTAAGAATTTGAAAAATAGTGTATAAACTGTTTAATTATCTACTTTTACCACTTTTTTTTAAGCAAATTTCCAACAATATATATTAAATTTGTATGACATTTCTCACTGATTCATGTATTGAGAAGACTTAAACTAGTAGAGGGCTTAGAATTCAATTTCGTACACAGGTTGCCTTTACCATCTAGGCGCTCGCTCGCTGTTTTGACCCTGATTCACGGGCTAAAAAAAAAGAAGAACAGGAATAGTTTTAAAAATAAGAAACATTTGAGTCAGAATAAATAATATAAAAGTCAGGGAACAAACCTGTTTTAAGCTATACTTGTATATTTGTAAACAAAAAAATTGTTCTCACTAAATAAGGACAGTCTTCACTAGGAGCCCAGACAATTTCGTTTCAGTAGACATGATGCACACATTTACACACACATATTCACATGAAAATGAACCATACTCCTATTACATTAGATTTCCTGTTAAGCAATAAACCATAGTCCTATTACATTAGATATCCTGTTAAGCAATAAACCATAGTCCTATTACATTAGATATCATGCTAAGCAATAAACCATAGTCCTATTACATTAGATATCCTGCTAAGCAATGAACCATAGTCCTATTACATTAGATATCCTGCTAAGCAATAAACCATAGTCCTATTACATTAGATATCCTGCTAAATAATGAACCATACTGATATTACATTAGATTTCCCGTTAAGCAATAAACCATAGTCCTATTACATGAGATATCCTGTTAAGCAATAAACCATAGTCCTATTACATTAGATATCCTGCTAAGCAATGAACCATAGTCCTATAACATTAGATATCCTGCTAAGCAATGAACCATAGTCCTATTACATTAGATATTCTTAAGCAATAAACCATAGTCCTATTACATTAGATATTCTTAAGCAATAAACCATAGTCCTATAACATTAGATATCCTGCTAATCAATGAACCATAGTCCTATTACATTAGATTTCCTGCTAAGCAATGAACCATAGTACTATTACATTAGATATCCTGCTAAGCAATAAACCATAGTCCTATTACATTAGATATCCTGTTAAGCAATAAACCATAGTCCTATTACATTAGATATCCTGTTAAGCAATAAACCATAGTCCTATTACATTAGATATCCTGTTAAGCAATAAACCCTAGTCCTATTACATTAGATATCCTGTTACATTAGATATCCTGCTAATCAATAAACCATAGTCCTATTACATTGAATATCCTGTTAAGCAATGAACCATAGTCCTATTACATTAGATATCCTGCTAAGCAATAAACCATAGTCCTATTACATTAGATATCCTGTTAAGCAATAAACCATAGTCCTATTACATTAGATATCCTGTTAAGCAACAAACCATAGTCCTATTACATTAGATATCCTGTTAAGCAATAGACCATAGTCCTATTACATTAGATATCCTGTTAAGCAATAAACCATAGTCCTATTACATTGAATATCCTGTTAAGCAATAAACCATAATCCTATTACATTAGATATCCTGTTAAGCAATAAACCATAGTCCTATTACATTAGATATCCTGTTGAGCAATAAACCATAGTCCTATTACATTGAATATCCTGTTAAGCTCAGAAACAAAATAATAAATTAAGATGCACATTGGGACATATTTTCTGTTGCATTTTTGATCATTAAAAGCATGTTAGAAGCAAAAAATATTGATGTTAACTACAAACTACTGTTTTTTTTCTACATTTGTTTATTCTGAACTATCTTTATTTTAAATTATTCTTAAAAGTTAGAAAAACAAATGTTTATCTAATTTTGGAAAGAAAGTGTATCATAAGAAATAAAACTCTAATCTACTAATGACTCTTAATTGTTTGCAAAGCCTATTTCAAAATAAAAAGAATTCAGAGTATTGATTTCAAGTAAAATATAAATGAAACGCATTGTTTATATTATTCTATAAAGCACAGAAGTTGTTTACTTGAATTATAATGTTGTGAATTTTCATTAGAATGACAACAAAAAATTCACACTTTTCCTTTCATACTGTTGTAAAATTGTCTATACGTTATTTTCTGTGTTTTGTCTGTCCAGGTAAGGCTGTTAATCAATTAATTTACAATGTTGTTTGTGCTCCTATAACTATTATTAATAATTATGATCTGTCTAATCCAAAAAAGATTGTACTTAATTAATTAATTTGCTTATTTTCCGAACCTTTTATTTTCTTTTCATCACTTCCAAAACATAACTGTAGGAAGCTCTTTTTGTTGGCTAAAGAGAAATCAATTATCTCCCCCCCCCCCGCTCACTGCAATCAAATATCTCTCCCCTGCTCAGTGAAATCAAATATCTCTCTGCTCGCGGTAACCTTGGTCGTGCGTTATGCGCCCTTGCCTGTTTTCGTTTGTCTCAATGGTCTTGGGTAAATACCCCGCCCGCTGCCGTCCCCCCGTTGTCCTGTGGGATGTTTGGACTTGGACGAAAATTACTTTAGACTATAACGAAACACCCGAAACATTAAAAAGTATAACCAAAATCTCTCTCTGCTCACTGTAACCAAATATCTTTCCCTGACCCACTCTTGACTCTAACTCATACAAACTATGACAATGTTCATGAACATATTTTTTTTTTTAGAAAACTTGGAATGAACGTTTAGTGGTGGGGGGAGAGAAGTATTTAGCAAGGCTTAATACACATGACAACCAATCGAACACCGAGATATATCGCACGCTTTTGTGCGCAATTTAAAAAAAAAAATTGTTTAAATATTTTTTTCCGCCATTTAAAATAAAACATGGTTTTCTGTTAATTTGTAATAACAGACTTTAGGTCAGAAGGAAGTAAAATGTCCAAACATTTTTTTTACTTTTATTTGATGTTTTTTATTTTCTTAGTTTTAAAAAGAAACTATCGAAATTTCACCCTGACAAAAATGTGTGGTTGATTCCATGTGTCATCGGGGCAAAACCCAGACAATAAAAGCTGGATTAAATAAACGATTTTTAAGAATTAAGGAAGAAAGCATTTTCTTCAAATTTCCCTTAGTCTGTTATACCGTTGGGGCACCACACAAAATAAGTTGACCGTCTTTCTCCATTCTTCTTTGTCTTTAGCCAAATAAACTGGTAATAACTCCTTATGCGCAGGTATAACCATTGACCGCCGGTGGTCGATTTTGATTTTCTTTTCGCCGTCTACGTCTGTCAGCAGCAGATTTTCTTTTTCAAACTCCGCGGCCTTGGTAAGTGACGTCCAGATGTCTCGTTCTGAAGCCGCCTGCTACCAGGTGCCCTCTTCTATGTCAGTTAAGGCAAGTTGGCACCTAATCTGGTCTTAATTACATCAATAAATATAAGAGAGACAATTTACTATGGTACTAACATGAGTACCACAACAAACACTTAATAATAAGAAGAATAATAATCTATACTATAAATCAGAAAGCAAGTCGTATGTATGTATATGTTACGAATAGAAATCAAAACCGTTTAACTTTTTGATAAAACTTAACATAAATGTTTCTTTGGTACTAACTGGAACCGTAACGTATGTATAGTAACTAATACAAACTTAAGACCCTCAAACAAAAAAAAAATTAGGAAACTCTATGAAGGTGTTACTATTTCATTGATCTAGGCCATGTTAACAGAGACAAGATCGAAAAGAAACTAGATCTAGATCTATTGATTTGATTATTTAATAATGAACCTTCAAGTTTGTGTTTTAAAAGCATTGTTACATAAATTTGTTCCTTGTATCTGCGAAATTAGACGTCTTGACGTACATTAAAATCCCATTTATTTAACAAATCGGGTTAAACCGTTTCAATTGTACATTATATCCTATTCATCTCGCGCTCTTTTTGTTTTTCATAGAAATGAATGTATCGGCTTAACGGGTAAACCCATTTTCGCAAAACTACTTTTATTTTCGTACCGAAGGAGAAAAACTTGAAAGGATCATTAGCTAAGTTTAACATACAACTAAATCCAATCTACTAGATTAGTAATACACAAACTAAGGCCCGCAGGCCGCGGGTAATTTCCGGCTAATTAACCATAAAATGCATAGACTATTAGAGCGATGAGATGATTTCATTTCATTGATCTGAACAAATTATTAATGTGAAAAATTAATTTCCTTTTCCATAATTTGACAGACTTTTAGGAGCATTATTAAATGAATTATTATAATTGTGAGACCGTGTCATATGGTAGGGCCACGTCATCTGTATTCCGTTAGACAGACAGACAAACAGACAAAGATATAAATAGACAGACAGACAGATATATATGCATAGGGTTATAGATACATAGATAGATTTATAGATACATAGATAGATTTATAAAAAAAATAATAGAGAGAGAAAGAGCAATGTTTTGCTTTACTTTGGAAACCTACAATCTATATTTTTCAAGTAATAACTTATCCGCATACAAACAAGTTCTTACTATACGCTGAAGAAACGTAATGTCAAATATAATTCAAATGTGAAGTTAATATATCTTAAAAATCAAAGTCACAGAAAATAGATAAACCAAGAAAGAAGTAAAACTTATCAGTTGTAATGAGTACTGATGATGGTATTGCAATCGACTATTCGTTCAAACTTTGGAATATATTTCCTAGGCTAATCGTAGCATTAGTTCACAAAATATCGACATTTAGCAAAACTTATTTCTGACTTAACCTTGCTTAAAGGCGTACTGGCCATCGATCTCGAGAATATGGTTAAGGTTTATTGGGGTTATGGTTAGAACTATGAAAATGTCACCTGCCCACTAAAAAGGTTTGGGGTGTTAAATAGATGTTTGAATAATCTCTAAGTGTGTAGAATTATGAAAACACTTGTATTTTGCAACCAAGCTCTTAAGTATCCCTATTCTAAGACTACAGTGTATTCGTCTTAAATACCATTTGACCAAGAGGTATGGATGAGTAAGATCTATGCATAGTAAAAAAAAAACAATAACACATTCTTTATTTTCTTGTCAATGCCTATTATAGAACAAAAGGCGTGGAGATTGCATTAGTGATAAATAAAGTTATAAACAGCTTCTCGTAAATGTTGAATAACTATTAAAATGTTTCTAGTTGTTTATATCTTATAAAAGTTAATCTTCAAGTAGAGTTCTCATATGATATGTCATAGTATAATAGACCAACGTGTTGACAGTAAAACAAAACAAAAGTCATAAGCTTTTCATACTCAATCAATAAAAAGTGCTTTCAATGGAATATCAGTGTAACTCGTTTCGATAAAAGTGAAATTGTAGGATCAATTTGTGTTGTTACGAAAAGTTGATAAAGCTTACGTCAGCAAGATATAGTATTGGAAGTATAAAACATAACTATGAGTGGATTGTAAGATCGTCATCTAAGAGTTTGACAAAATGTTTCCCTAACATAACTGAGTCATTCTCGCAAAAATATAGTTTAGATTCAAAAAAACAATTTCCATTGCTCATCATCAAATAAATTTATATCCTTCCATCACGTATGTGATGTAGTCATGGACTGCAGTGGTGACGAGGACGAGAACGTCTGTACATTTGATGAATACGTTTTAAAAAAATGCTTTCAAGACAAGCATTTCGTCTGCTCGAGCCCCCAAGCTAACAGACTCCAAAGCTTGTAAGAACAAGTGCTTGCATAAACATTCATGACTTCCTTGACTAAAGCGACGAGGCCCACTGCAGGCTATGCACCGAGCACAGCTTTTCAACCAATGTTTGCATACCACGTCACTAATTGTTTCGCTTTTCTTCGGTAAAATGTAAGGATTTTTTGTCTTATAGAAAACAAATTACAAGTTTAGATATTAAAATCAAATCCTTAGAAATAACAAAAAAATTGAGCATATTGTTTTCTGCAGAAAACGCAACAAAACAAACACATACAAACATATACAATCAAAACTGGGCTCCTAGATGTACTTATATTAAATCTGTACACGATATTCATCTTGGCTGCGCCGACTTGAAACACATAAGTGAATGTCGTCAATTTGTTTGCCCGAGAGATTTCACAAAATGTTTTAATAGTTTTTGCTTACCAAATAAATACGTTAACGACGGGGTAAACGACTGTCCATAATCTTAGGACAAGTGATACACATCAATGATTTTGAAAAGAAATCATTTTACAGATGCTTTAGTAGTTCCATGCAAATGAACCCTATCTATATTTGCGACGAGACAAAAGACAATTTGATAGACCAACGTGTTGTCATAAAAAAAAAATCATAAGCTATTCATACTCAATAAATGAAAAAAGCTTTCAAAAGAAAGTTAATGTAACTTGTTTCGATAAACGTGGAATTGTAGGATCAAATTGTGTTGTTACGAATAGTTGATACAGCTTATGTCAGCAAGATTTAGTATTGGAAGTAGAAAATAGAACTATGGGTGAGATTGTAAGATCTTCATCTAAGAGTTTGACAAATTGTTACACAAAAATAACTGAGTTCCTCATGCCAAAATGTAGTTTAGATTAAAAAATCTTTAAGTTCGATTACTCATCGTCAAATAAATTTATATCCTTCCATCAAGTATGTGATGGAGTCATGGACTGCAGTAGTGACGACGTCGAGGACGTCTGTACATTCGATGAATACGTTTTAAATAAATGCTTTCAAGACAAGCATTTCGTCTGCTCGAGTCCTAAAGATAACGGACTTCAAAGCTTGTAAAAACAAGTGCTTGCATAAACATTCATGACTGCCTTGACTAAAGTGACGAGGCTAATTGTAGGCTATGCATCGAGCACAGCTTTTTAACCAATGTTTGCATACCACGTCTCTAATTTTTACGCTTATATTTGGTAAAATGTAAGGATTTTTTGTCTTATAGAAAACAAATTACAAGTTTAGATCTAAAAATCAAATCTTTGTAAATAATAAAAACAATTGAGCATATTGTTTTCTGCAGAATACGCAACAAAACAAACACAAACAATCAAAACTGCGCTCCTAGACGTACTTATCTTAAATCTGTACACGGTATTCATCTTGGCTGCGCCGACTTGGAACACTTAAGTGAATGTCGCCAATTTTTTGCCCGAGTGGTTTCACTAAATGTTTTAATACTTTTTGACTACCAGATAAATACCTTAACGATGGGGTAAAGGACTGTCCTTAATCTTAGGAAAAGGGATACACATCAATGATTTTGAAAAGAAATCATTTTACAGATGCTTTAGTAGTTCCATGCAAATGAACCCTATCTATATTTGCGACGGGACAAAAGACGGTTTGATAGACCAACGTGTTGTCATAAAAAAAAATAAAAAAATATTCAAACTTAATAAATAAAAAAAAACTTTCAATGGAAAGTTAATGTAACTTGTTTCGATAAACGTGGAATTGTAGGATCAAATTGTGTTGTTACGAATAGTTGATACAGCTTATGTCAGCAAGATTTAGTATTGGAAGTAGAAAATAGAACTATGGGTGAGATTGTAAGATCTTCATCTAAGAGTTTGACAAATTGTTACATAAAAATAACTGAGTTCCTCTTGTCAAAATGTAGTTTAGATAAAAAAATCTTTAAGTTCGATTACTCATCGTCAAATAAATTTATATCCTTCCATCAAGTATGTGATGGAGTCATGGACTGCAGTAGTGACGACGTCGAGAACGTCTGTACATTCGATGAATACGTTTTAAGGGGAGGTATCCCTGAAAATCTTATTTTTCTTATTTCTGAAGCTAGGCCTTTGAAATTTGTTATGGTAACATATAATGATATTCTAAAATAAATAATGCTAAAAAAAAAGTTGTTTGAATGATGGTTGCCATGGTAACGGCGGCCATATTGTTTATTGTATACAAATTAAAACTCTGAATTTTGTAAAAACTATTGATCAAAATTACATGAAATTGAATTTAAAGATAAGAGAAAAGGATCCTCTAAATTGGTACAACGTCAGAATTAAAGATTTAAGTATGTTTTTTTTTTTACAAATTTTTGAATTTTTAGTTATATTTTAGGCATAAAAAACAGGATAAATATTAATTAAAATTACTTTAAAAAAAAAAGTAAATAAAAGTTTGAAAAAAACTCATTGTACGAGTAAAGTAAATGATGTCCTTAAGAAGTGTTTCAAATTTCATTGAAATCTATCAAGTAGTTTAGGAGAAATTCCTAGTAAGGCATAATGATATGTGCAAAAAGTAACATTTTGAGAAAAATGAGTTTAAAGTATAGATTTGAAAACTTAGAAAAAAGCATTAAAAAGTTTCACAAAAATTCATTATACAAGTAAGGTATATCATGTCTAGAACAAGTGTTTCAAATTTCATTAAAATCAAACAATTAGTTTAGGAGAAATCATGTGTACAGCTAAATGACCTACGTGAAATTTATATTTGTTGATTTCTGAAAAAAGAAGAAAAAAGCAGAAAAAAAAACAGCTAAAACTGTCCTGCTTCATAAGTAGGTCCCTCTGCATCTCTTAACTCAAGTTCCCTTCCAGCTTTTGCATCTTTCCTCATCTGGAGTCGTCTCATGACCACTTTACTTTTTTTATACGCCGACCCACTTAATCGTTGATTCTGTCGACTCAAACCAAGACGATGGGCATGAAACGTGTTTTTGCAGAACAGAATATTTTTCATTATTTTTGAAGCAGCAAATCCAAAGTTAAAGTCATAAATAGAGGATATCACTGAAAATGTTACCTTGTTCCAAGAAGAAAATTTCTTTTTATCACAAGTACTCCAAATCTTGGAATGCAAAGACTCGTTGGCGTTTTGGGTAGCACCTAGCAAACAACGTTGTAAGAGGGCTGGCTGGGAGAGGCGTTTATATATTGGTTTTAAGTGGTCAGCTAGTAGCTTATAATTTAGAGGAGTGCAGAGAAGCTTGCTATGTGGACCAGGAGTCTCATTTTTAGCAACAGCAGCATTGTAGAAGCACCACGAGCCAGATCCAGTTGGACACAATTGATGTTTCGGTGATTTGTCAGTTGACAAGCAATGATAAAGAGATGCCATTATAGCTTTCTGCATATCAGAAACATTTTTATGCTTTCTAATGGCTCTAGAGTAATAAAGTGTTAACTTTTTTATAGTGTTTTGAGTTAGTTTACCATGCCCTTTGCCTCCAAGAGAAGTACCTTTTTTGCTACAATCAGCAACTAAATTTCGAAGTGCAGATCCCATCCTTTTACCAACATGGTTGACACATTCTTCTTTTACTATGGGAATGTCACCATAAGGTTTAAGTTCAGTTACTCTTTTGAAAGATTTAGCATCTCCATCAGATAACATTGATGTGTAGCGAAGCTTAAATTTTGTAACTGACCTCAGCCATAATACCTCTGCGGCATGTGTTTCCATCATAGCTGATGAACCTGTAAATATAAAGAAAATCAAACAGTTTAGAAACTTGTTAATATTATTTAGTGAATCTACAAAAAAAGCAAAGCTAATAAAAATTTAGCGAAGAGAATTTAAAAACTATACACAAAGACTTGATAGAAGTGTAAATTATATTTAATAGACCCTCACCTGTGTAGTTGATTTCACAAAAAGGCTTGTGTGTTTCAAACCATTCTGAATACTGTGATGGGGATTTTTCTTTAATCTTTCTGCCAGTGGTTTGACAGACCAAACAAAATGTTGAAACTATGTGGAAATCCAAAACATATCCTGTTAACACATCAACAACACATCCAATTCCAATATGTGAAGTGTGTCCTCTGGTTAGCCACGAGCCATCATATGAGACATCAATATCAATGATATCTTCTTCGTTTATAGAAACTCCACTTTCCTCCGCATGCTTTCGACGAATAAGGTCAACAGTTTTAAGTTCTAGGGCCTGTCGGATATCATCACCTTTATTGTAAATTAGTTTAGTAATATTTAGAAAGTTTTTTTTACACATTCCAGGTATGTCTAAATGTTCACACAGTTTGTTAAATGTGTAGGAACCTAATCCACATAAAATTGATGATAGAACTGCAGAATTGTTAACAGAATATCTTTTATTTTCTTTAGAATAACCTGATGTATGGTTGCTACTTACAACTGTCCTGCATGTTTCACAGTTAATGCTAAGTTTAACAGACAGGCCTTTGCGACATTTTTCATCAGAATTTAATTTTAATGAAGACTTTTTGCAGCCAGGACAAAGTAAAGGCTGTATAAGGGCCTGAAGTTGGTCAAATTCAACTATTGTTCTGTTAGTGTGTGGAGTGGTGGATATTAAATTATCAACATCTAATTTGGGAATGTCAATAATTTTACTTTTACTCCTGGTATTGAGATCTAAATGAAGTTTACTAGACTTAGATCTAGATGCCAATGCCTCACTTTTATTGGCTTCGGTAGACACATTCTCAATTTCAACTGCTGCCGTAATATTATGTCCAGAAGATGAATCAGATCTAGATCTAGTAGGGCTAGGTGTTGATGAAGATATAGATCTAGAACTTGTTGTGGAAGTACTAGATTTATCTAGATCGACTAGAGTCTTAGATTTACCAGTAACTCTTTCTAGATCTAATTTGCGACTCATTCGAGCTTGCTTCAATTGAGCTAGCCTTTTGTTGAGTCTAGCCATTTATAAAAAACAAGGTGAAGCAGATCTAGAATATTTGATGAATAAAAAAAGAAATATATATACTGTAACTGTTGAATAAATAAGAAAATGCACACATGAACAGAAAAGAAAGTCAACGTGTAGACTTCGCCATTGAAATAAAGTCTATTATCGATAGTCGGAAATAACAAAAGTAGTTACGGGGATTCCGACCACGGGGGCAAAATCAACCAATGGCGTTTCTTTATTTATTAGCAAGGCTAAAAATAATCTAATTTGCTTCAAAAGTTGACCGAAGATTTCCGATCATTACCGAAATTGAATGAAACATAGAGCGAAAACGAGGCGTCTTTATAAAACTAGAGATCGTGAGGAAAAAAACCATACCAAACATCGATAGTCAAACAATGATTTGCTTATAATAGAGATGGCGTAACCAAGGGCCATTTTTGTACTTTTCAAGAAATTTTATAAAAATTTTGTCTCATAGGCCTTACAAAAACAACATAAAACATGTTTTAGACACAGATTTAAGCAATAAAAATGATTGTAATGTAATGAAAAATGGTTGATCTACTTAATTATGTTATTAGTTAAAAATCAATATCCTAGACCTAAAACTCGATTTTCTCTAGGGATACCTCCCCTTAAAGAAATGCTTTCAAGACAAGCATTTCGTCTGCTCGAGTCCTAAAGATAACGGACTTCAAAGCTTGTAAAAACAAGTGCTTGCATAAACATTCATGACTGCCTTGACTAAAGTGACGAGGCTAATTGTAGGCTATGCATCGAGCACAGCTTTTTAACCAATGTTTGCATACCACGTCTCTAATTTTTCCGCTTATATTTGGTAAAATGTAAGGATTTTTTGTCTTATAGAAAACAAATTACAAGTTTAGATCTAAAAATCAAATCTTTGTAAATAATAAAAACAATTGAGCATATTGTTTTCTGCAGAATACGCAACAAAACAAACACAAACAATCAAAACTGCGCTCCTAGACGTACTTATCTTAAATCTGTACACGGTATTCATCTTGGCTGCGCCGACTTGGAACACTTAAGTGAATGTCGCCAATTTTTTGCCCGAGTGGTTTCACTAAATGTTTTAATACTTTTTGATTACCAGATAAATACCTTAACGATGGGGTAAAGGACTGTCCTTAATCTTAGGAAAAGGGATACACATCAATGATTTTGAAAAGAAATCATTTTACAGATGCTTTAGTAGTTCCATGCAAATGAACCCTATCTATATTTGCGACGGGACAAAAGACGGTTTGATAGACCAACGTGTTTTCATAAAAAAAAATCATAAGCTATTCATACTCAATAAATGAAGAAAGCTTTCAATGGAAAGTTAATGTAACTCGTTTCGATAAAAGTGAAATTGTAGGATCAAATTGTGTTGTTACGAATAGTTGATACAGCTTATGTCAGCAAGATTTAGTATTGGAAGTAGAAAATAGAACTATATGTGAGATTGTAAGATCTTCATCTAAGAGTTTGACAAACTGTTATAAAAAAATAACTAAGTTCCTCATGCCAAAATGTAGTTTAGATTAAAAAATCTTTAAGTTCGATTACTCATCGTCAAATAAATTTATATCCTTCCATCAAGTATGTGATGGAGTCATGGACTGCAGTAGTGACGACGTCGAGAACGTCTGTACATTCGATGAATACGTTTTAAATAAATGCTTTCAAGACAAGCATTTCGTCTGCTCGAGTCCTAAAGATAACGGACTTCAATGCTTGTAAAAACAAGTGCTTGCATAAACATTCATGACTGCCTTGACTAAAGTGACGAGGCTAATTGTAGGCTATGCATCGAGCACAGCTTTTTAACCAATGTTTGCATACCACGTCTCTAATTTTTCCGCTTATATTTGGTAAAATGTAAGGATTTTTTGTCTTATAGAAAACAAATTACAAGTTTTGATATGAAAATCAAATCTTTGGAAATAACAAAAATAATTGAGCTTATTGTTTTCTGCAGAAAACGCAACAAAACAAACACATACAATCAAAACTGGGCTCCTAGATGTACTTATATTTAAATCTGTACACGGTATTCAACTTGGCTGCACAGACTTGGAACACTTAAGTGAATGTCGCCAATTTGTTTGCCCGAGTGGTTTCACTAAATGTTTTAATACTTTTTGCCTACCAGATATATACCTTAACGATGGGGTAAAGGACTGTCCTTAATATTAGGAAAAGGGATACACATCAATGATTTTGAAAAGAAATCATTTTACAGATGTTTTAGTAGTTCCATGCAAATGAACCCTATCTATATTTGCAACGGGACAAAAGACAATTTGATAGACCAACGTGTTGTCATAAAAAAAAATAAAAAAATATTCAAACTTAATAAATAAAAAAAAACTTTCAATGGAAAGTTGGTGTAACTTGTTTCGATAAACGTGGAATTGTAGGATCAAATTGTGTTGTTACGAATAGTTGATACAGCTTATGTCAGCAAGATTTAGTATTGGAAGTAGAAAATAGAACTATGGGTGAGATTGTAAGATCTTCATCTAAGAGTTTGACAAATTGTTACACAAAAATAACTGAGTTCCTCTTGCCAAAATGTAGTTTAGATTAAAAAATCTTTAAGTTCGATTACTCATCGTCAAATAAATTTATATCCTTCCATCAAGTATGTGATGGAGTCATGGACTGCAGTAGTTACGACGTCGAGAACGTCTGTACATTCGATGAATACGTTTTAAATAAATGCTTTCAAGACAAGCATTTCGTCTGCTCGAGTCCTAAAGATAACGGACTTCAAAGCTTGTAAAAACAAGTGCTTGCATAAACATTCATGACTGCCTTGACGAAAGTGACGAGGCTAATTGTAGGCTATGCATCGAGCACAGCTTTTTAACCAATGTTTGCATACCACGTCACTAATTTTTCCGCTTATATTTGGTAAAATGTAAGGATTTTTGTCTTATAGAAAACAAATTATAAGTTTAGATATAAAAATCAAATCTTTGTAAATAACAAAAACAATTGAGCATATTGTTTTCTGCAGAAAACGTAACAAAACAAAAACAAACAATCAAAACTGCGCTCCTAGACGTACTTATCTTAAATCTGTACACGGTATTCATCTTGGCTGCGCCGACTTGGAACACTTAAGTGAATGTCGCCAATTTGTTTGCCCGAGTGGTTTCACTAAATGTTTTAATACTTTTTGCCTACCAGATAAATACCTTAACGATGGGGTAAAGGACTGTCCTTAATCTTAGGAAAAGGGATACACATCAATGATTTTGAAAAGAAATCATTTTACAGATGCTTTAGTAGTTCCATGCAAATGAACCCTATCTATATTTGCGACGGGACAAAAGACGGTTCGATAGACCAACGTGTTGTCATAAAAAAAAATCATAAGCTATTTATACTCAATAAATGAAGAAAGCTTTCAATGGAAAGTTAATGTAACTCGTTTCGATAAAAGTGAAATTGTAGGATCAAATTGTGTTGTTACGAATAGTTAATACAGCTTATGTCAGCAAGATTTAGTATTGGAAGTAGAAAATAGAACTATGGGTGAGATTGTAAGATCTTTATCTAAGAGTTTGACAAATTGTTACAAAAAAATAACTGAGTTCCTCATGCCAAAATGTATTTTAGATTAAAAAATCTTTAAGTTCGATTACTCATCGTCAAATAAATTTATATCCTTCCATCAAGTATGTGATGGAGTCATGGACTGCAGTAGTGACGACGTCGAGGACGTCTGTACATTCGATGAATACGTTTTAAATAAATGCTTTCAAGACAAGCATTTCGTCTGCTCGAGTCCTAAAGATAACGGACTTCAAAGCTTGTAAAAACAAGTGCTTGCATAAACATTCATGACTGCCTTGACTAAAGCGACGAGGCCCATTGTAGGCTATGCATCGAGCACAGCTTTTTAACCAATGTTTGCATACCACGTCTCAATTTTTACGCTTCTATTTGGTAAAATGTAAGGATTTTTTGTCTTATAGAAAACAAATTACAAGTTTTGATATTAAAATCAAATCTTTGGAAATAACAAAAACTATTGAGAATATTGTTTTCTGCAGAAAACGCAACAAAACAAACAAATACGAACAAATACAAACACATACAATCAAAACTTGGCTCCTAGATGTATTTATCTTAAATCTGTACACGGTATTTATCTTGGCTGCGCCGACTTGGAACACTTAAGTGAATGTCGCCAATTTGTTTGCCCGAGTGGTTTCACAAAATGTTTAATACTTTTTGCCTACCAGATAAATACGTTAACGACGGAGTAAAGGACTGTCCTTTATCTTAGGACAAGGGATACACATCAATGTTTTTGAAAAGAAATACATTTTACAGATGCTTTAGTAGTTCCATAGAAATGAACCCTATCTATATTTTCGACGGCAAAAAGACTGCCCGAAAGGGGACGGCGAACACGACTGTGATAACAAATGTCTGGCAGGTTTTATTTGTCTTGACGGGACAGTAACTGTCCAAGACAAAAGTGCACGCCTTAATCGTCTTCTCTTTCGAACAATGTTTTATTTCTCAATATTTCCTTGTTAAATTTATCAGAGACCGAGACTAGTTTTCATTTTCCTAATTTATTAGTGCTTATTGCTTCCAGAAAAAGATTAAAGAACGCAAGTAAAGTTAAAGTTCAAACCCGTGTTATATATGAACTAGATTTGAGTCAAAATGAAATATTTTTACCTTAAAGGAAGGCAATTTTATTTCGAACTTTACAAATCTACGTATTTTAAATGTATCCTACAACACAGAACTTCAAACAGTCTCTACCATGGTAAAGTATCAGTTTCCTTTTCAGACCTTACGATCTGTAGGGCAGATGATGTAAAGGTTATCTATTTATTGGTCCACGGTTAACGATGGCGTCATGTAACCATCACAACGACCAACCGCCTTTACTTTTCCCCAACAAACGACAGGCACCCATTAGAATTTGGTGGACTCAGTGCGAATTTAATTAAGATCCGAAATTAAACATCTCAGTCTTCACCAGGATTCTAACCTGGGACCCCTCGGATCGCAAACCAAGCCCTTTACCACTCAGCAATCGCGTCTCCCACGTCAATATGATAGTTACACTAATTCATGGGATGTAAGAAGTTTATCCAAAACCAACTTCTGAAGATCCCACAGCATTGATGAGACACCAAGCTGAAGTACTGAATCTAGATGTTCATCTGTGAGGCGATTAGGCCACATTGATTTCGCCCCTTTCCCCTGCTAAATGAAGAGTTACAATTTCGTTTAGAAGGCGCGTATGTCAGCGTGATTCAATTTTTAGCCACAGAGGTTCCTTTTCACGTAACACGTTTTCTAATAACTCGTTGCCAGTTCCCTCATCCAGCCATACTTCTGGTGGTATCAGAAGTCACTCACACTAATTTCTCCCAAAGGAAAAAAGCCTTCTTCTCCATGATGTCGGAAACTTCTTTGAACAGGCCTTTGCCAGTGGTGGTCCCAATGCATGTTCCTCGTAGCAGATCTATTTTCTGTGATTTAAAAATTGCCTTTCGTACAACGAACAAGTAGCAAGAGTTGAACGCTGTCAGATATGTCGGCGCTAATGGTAAACATTTCCAGCACTTCTGCTCTATCGCTCAGTTTCTAATAGATTTTTAATTGTCATGCGAAAAAGAGTGGAGGCTTCAACTGCATTCTTATTTTCAAGACACATTTCTTCCATTGGCTTATTTTCGTGCTCCATAAAAAGGCAAAGGTCTGTCCCCTTTTCTGGTAGTTTCTACATTCAGAGTCCACTTTTCGTTTCGTTGACTCTCCCATTTCATTGATGCACAAATATCAAATGTTACGGTACCATTCGCGGGGAATCAAAAGAAGACGACCCAAAATGATCTTGCTAAGTTTTTCCGAAAATTAATAATAACTGTCAAATCATTTCACTGAAACTAAGTTTTTACTTTTTCTGCCTAAGAAAATATTGCAAAATCTTTGATTAATTTTGGTCAAGGTAAGGACAGTTCGTTCGGTTCGGTTCGTACCGTTTTAAAGTTCGGGTTCGGTTCGGTCGTAAGTAAGGTTCGAGTTCGGTTCGCTTCCTATCTCTAATATAAATATTCAACATTTTATTATTAGTTATAAAGTTATAGGCCTACAGTTTTTGTTAAATTGTTTTTTTCGCACTCCCATCTAACCGTCAGATTATGGATAAATGTGGGAACATCTGAAAAAGAGAAAGCATGGGCGTAGCCAGGATTTTTTTTCGGGGGGGGGGGGTTTAGGGGGGGAATGTTTTCTCCCCCCCCCCCGCCCCCCCCCCCCTCGCGAAAAAAAATATTTGTATATATGTATGTGTGTGTGTGTTTATAATCTTTATTACATTCTGACCCTTCATTCTTTTGGAACACGTTTTTTGTGCCCTAGAATAGGTTCTTCCTGGAGTTAGTGAAAAAATTGTTGACTCCCCTCCATTGCCAGCAAGGGGCTCTGGGGGAGCTCTTGGAGCTCACCCTAGAGCGGGGCGGAGCCCCGCCGCCAAGCACTATTTCTGACATAGAATGTCAACAAAATGCATATTCTGAGGTATCTACAGTGCATTTTCCTGCTATTAAAAAGTCTTATTTCAAAAATTTATGTGCTATTTTTACTGACTAAGACCCTGCCGCGCCGTTAGGCGCATTTGCCGTCAAGCTGTTTCCACAAAAATCTGTCACTGGTAATTTCTGAAGCCTCTTCCCACCTGCTCCGAGGACCTCCATGAATGTGTGGCGCCAAGTTGTACTAGGATGTCATCGCAACTCTTATTATGCGTAATTTATTTTGTCGGAGAACATGTCCCGCAAATCTCATGTGACGCTCTGTCACAATTTTACTAAGGGGTCGACTCCCAGTTCGGCATAGGATTTCCTTTATTTAGACCCGATCTCAATAACTAACTCCTAAAATCTGTCTTAGCCATCTTTGTAGAGCCACATTTAGTGTTTTTCAATTTCGGCAGATGACTATTCACTGCACTTTATTAATGGAGCCCCGCAACTGGTAGAAATGTAACCTCTCTTGGATACGCTCTTGGAATTGGGTGACTGTAGTTTGCATTAGATTTTATATCGAAAAGGGAAGTTTTATCGTCAAAATCATCTGTTAGAGGTTTTAAACTAAAAATCTCAGGACTTTGTTGTAGTTTTTTAAATTCAAAACCCCAATTTAGCTACGATCATAGAATTTGGTAATTGTAGTTTGCTTTAGAGTAATATTGAAGATAGAGGTTTTCCACCTCAAAACGCTCTGTAGGGGGCTTTTAAACTCAAAACCATCTGGAGGAAAGAAGTTTAAACTCAAAACCCCCAATTCGCTTGGCTACGCTCAAATAATTTTAGTGTGTAATTTGCTTTTTTTTTTATATTGAAGAGGTATTTTTTAGCATCAAACCCTTGTGAAGGGGGATATGAACTCAAAACCCCTTTTGGCAACGCTCATAGCATTTTGAGTGCGTAATTTGCTTTTTTTTTTTACATTGATGATGTATTTTTTAACTTCCAACCCCGCTGGCGGGGGGTTTAAACTCAAAACCCATATGGCTACGCTCTTAGATTTTAGAGTGTGTAATTTGCTTTTTTTTTTTTATTGAAGATGTAGTTTTTAGCTTCAAACTCCACTGGAGGGGAGTTTAAACTTAAAACTGAGTCAAAACCCATTTAGCTACGCTCATAACATTTTGAGTGCATAATTTGCTTTTTTTCCATATTGAAGAGGGGGTCTATCGTAAATTTTGGAGGGGTTTTAAAATCAAAATCTTCCTTAACTGTGCACTTGGAATTTGTGGATTATCGTTTGCATTTTTTGTGTGTTTTGTTTTATAGAAGAGGGGGATTTAACTGCAAAAACCCCTGGTAGGTGGGTTTCAAACTCAAAACCCCCTGGTAGGGGGTTTTAAACTCAAAACCCCCTTGTAGGGGTTTTAAACTCTAAACCCCCTGGTAGTGGTTTTAAACTCAAAACCCCTTTAGCTGTGCTGGGGCAAGTGATGGTTTAGTATTAAAATCTCACCTAAAATTAACAAAATCAAAGCAAAAAAACATGTCACTAAAGTCCGTCTTCCCCCCCCCCCCCCCGTGGTAGGGGGTTTCAAACTCAAAACCCCCTGTTAGGGGGTTTCAAACTCAAAACCCCATGGTAGGGGTTTTAAACTCAAAACCCCTTTGGCTGCGCTGGGGCAAGTGATGGTTTAGTATTAAAATCTTACCTAAAATAAAGAAAAATCCCAAAAAAAAAACCCTGGCTACGCCCATGAGAGAAAGAGTGTCATTGGAATAGTGCAAATAAACTAAGACGTGATGACGTAAGAGAGGCCGTTCCACGTAGGGCAAAAGTACGCAAATATGCTCCTGGATATTTAAATTGTACGTCTACTGAACATTAGCAACAGTGACCAACCACAATGTGCTATGTTTCAATGCGTTACGGAACGAAAGTTTGAGACCTGTTAAACTAAAGCGTCATCTAGTAGCATATCATAATGAACTAAAATACAAACCCGTAGATTTGTTTAAACGTCAGTTTATATAACAGGTATGCAAATCAGCAGAAAATTATTAGTAATGCGACAACAGTGAATGAAAATACTCTTAATGCTTCATATAGTATAGCATCGCGGATAGCACAGAAAAAAAAAGCACAAAAAAGATTGATTATTCCAGAGGCTTTAGAAATATGCAATATGGGCAGACAAATCAGGCTGTGTAAGGGGTCCTCTAAGATCGTATGGCTAGCAAAAGGGTCTCTGAACTGAAAAAGTTTGAGAACTTCTGGTCTACACCTTTACTAATAGTTTACACTGGTCTACAGGTACACCATTAATAAGTTAATAGTATGGTTTACAGTAGTCTGTAGGTACACCGTTACTGACATTGACCCAATTTGTTTCCAGTGCACACGAGTCACGTGTATTATATTATTGGGTTGATCTAAAGATTTCATTCACGTTGCATATATCACATGTATCTTAATCTAGAGATGTCACAATTTCGCCTGTGACATTACAATGCAACTAACGGCATTAACAAAATTTACGTGCCGATTTTGTGAATCTAGCTAACCTTTCGACAGAAGGAATATAAGATTCGTGTAAAAACAAAGTAATTAAAAACTATGATGATGATGGCATGGTAGTGACATACAATAGAAATGTTTTTAAATGTTATAATTAAATTGCTGTTACACAATATTTATGGTAAGCAGCATATTTTTAAATCAGTTTGGCTTATAAGTTACTTATCCCTTTGTCATGTACTCATTTGACTTGGGGAAGAAGCTTATGTACGTTGTAAGTCTGTAAGGATAGACTTACCTAAATGCAACACAATCTGTAGCGTTGGGGAACCTAGCCAGACTTACTTAAATGCAACACAATCGGAAGCGTTGGGGAACCTAGCCAGACTTACCTAAATGCAACACAATCTGTAGCGTTGGGGAACCTAGCCAGACTTACTTAAATGCAACACAATCGGTAGCGTTGGGGAACCTAGCCAGACTTACCTAAATGCAACACAATCTGTAGCGTTGGGGAACCTAGCCAGACTTACCTAAATGCAACACAATCTGTTGCGTTGGGGAACCTAGCCAGACTTACCTAAATGCAACACAATCTGTAGCGTTGGGGAACCTAGCCAGACTTACCTAAATGCAACACAATCTGTAGCGCTTGGGAACCTAGAAATATTTTTCCCTAAAATATGAAAGGCTCCAACAAGGGCCCCATAACTCAAATAGCTTGCTTCACTGTCGATAAGAACATTTTACAAGAAACTTAGTAAGAATAAGTTATAAAGCGATTTTCTTATGCCTTAAGAATGTTAATGTATAAGATATTTTAAAATTCTCCTTGAGTTAACATACTTTCCATTATCAAGTTTTATGATTTACTAGTTTAGTAATGTTAAATAATGTCAATATCATGTAGGCCTTATAATATTTTCAATTCAAACAAATTATTGTTAAGCTTGCACTATAAATTCTATGTACACATTGAGATTGCATACATAACAGCCTATCTAAAAGGGCCTACGATACGCTATCTAAACCCACAAAACCATGCGTTCAGTTTTCGATGCATTATGATTCAGATCATGCGGTCTATAGGGCAGATGATGTTAAGGTCATCTGTTTTTTCCCCAACGGTTAACGAGCAGTTGTCATGCGGCCTTTACTTTTCCAACTAAAGCCAGGTACTCATTAGAGTTGAATAGACTCAGGGGCGCCCTAAAAATCCCAAAATTAAAAATCCCAGTCTTCACCGAGATTCGAACCCAGGACCCGAAGTTCGTAAGTCAAGCGCTTAACCACTCAGCCACCGCGCCTCCCTTACATTAGATATACAGTAGGATAGGTAAGCAATTTTTTTGACCGGCTCTTAAGGACTTTGTCCCCCCGGCTCGTAAGGACTTTGTCCCGCCCGGTTCGTAAGGACTTTGCCCGGTTCGCCACTGTAAAAAAAGATAAACTCTCAGGGTAATACTAGAACGACATGTTCCTACTTGACATCTACAAAAACAGAAACCACAGGAATAAATAGGAGAAGATTAAACATAATGATAATTAAATTAAAATTAAACATTCTAAATGAATACTTTGCCTAAGTCTACCCAGCTCCAAGGGACCAAGACAAATTGCTTGAAACCAAATCAAAAACATAGATGATACAGATATATATGAAAAAGGGATCCACTAATTATTAAATTTCTCCACGTCAAATAAATCATCTGGATTATTGCAGTCAGATGACTAAAAAACACTAAGCAATGATCTTATCTTAACTTATCTTATATTGGACAGACGTTACTTCAAAAAAGAAGATGATTACGTCCTACGCGTCATGCATTTAGTCATGCATATTAACTAATGACCTAAATTCTGCCAAACCACTGGTCTTCTTGGCTAGCTCAGGCAACCCATTCCATGCTCTGATATCGCTAGGGAAGAAAGAGTACAAATTTTTTCTTAGCGTATGGAACGAGGAAGGTGCCACTATCTTTGTGTCTTTCTGAGTATTTTATTAAATTTTGTTTTTGTATTTGAAGATTATGGATCTAGCATCAGTGTAAGAAACTATTTTCCAAGCTTCACTCAATCAATATGGACTTGTAAGTGACCAATAGACGCTAACGTCAGTAATCTATTTAAATAAGGAGATAAATCTGATCCCGGAACTTACAGATCAGATGGCTAATTCTAACCAGCATCAAATGTACAATACTAGAACACTTAATCAGGGCCGGCTTTAGATAATAAGAGGCCCTAGGCGAAGGGAATTTGGTGGCCCCAAATAAAATTAAAAAAATAAAGAGCAAAAAAAAAAATTAAATTATGTAATTCATAAAAAACTTACTGTACTTCAATAATAACATTAAGGACAAGTTACGCTAGTTCTTCTAAAAAAAATAATAGATTGCACATTATGTGCGAGTCCCCCACCAATCGGAGGCCCTAGGCAGCTGCCTAGCTTGCTTATGCCTAGGGCAGGCCTTGACTTCATATGTAGCAGCATTATAAATTACTTAGATAAACATAATGCCCTTACTCCATACATAGGCCTACATGGCAAAAGGTAATATAGGTCTTTTGAAACTTAATAGGTCCAATTAATGACTTTTCAAATGGAAAATATGTGTTATTTAATTACATTTCTCTAAGGCATTTGTAAGAGTTCACCACCATATCTAGCTAAGATAAATTAAATATTTTTTACAATACTGGTGCATTGGATTCAAGATTTTCTGATAGTGAGAGAATAAACTGTAATAATTAATTTAATTATAAATGAATCAAAACTAATAACAGTAAAATCAAATCTTCCTCAAACACCTTAAGCCCAACTTTTCTTAATGAACATAAATGACCAACCTAATTGCATAACCTCAAATTATTTGCATATTATTGAATACTAGACCCTTTATGGAACAATAAAAACTACTTATTATATTCACGATTAACTAGTTACACAGATAAAAAACATAACACCTATATTTTGTCATAAATGAAAAAGAATCTTAAACTGTAATGTTATTTATCCTTGATTAAACCAATATTAGGTTTTAGGTTATGCTCATATTTTGGGAGCCAGTCAGCTCAAGTAAACGTGAAGAATAAGAAAACGTTCAAGTCGCGAGATTTATAACAAATAAAGATTCGCATTAAGATCAAATCTCTCCACACGTTTAGACCCTTTAGAACACATGACTAAAAAAAAAGGAATAATAATGCATAGAACAGTAGCACTAGCCTACAAATACAAAAATACAACTTCATAAAATGCTCAGAAAGACGCAAAGACAAAGTCACATTACTTATTTATTTTAAAATAGTAGGCCCTAAAGTTCCCCTTGCAGACCATGCGGTCTATAGGGCTGATGATGTAAAGATCATCTGATTCTTAAGCCCAAGGTTAACGATGGTGTAATGTGGCCAACGCAATGACCAACCGCCTTTACTTTCCCACAACTAATGTCAGGCATCCATTAGAGCTGGGTAGACACAGTGGCGCCCTGAATATCCCCATATTAAAAATCCCAGTCTTAACCAGGATTCGAACCTGGCACCATCCGGTTTGGAAGCCAATCGCTTTACCGCTCAAGCACTGCGACTGCTTTTTATTTATGTGCTAGGACAAATTGCATCTGTGGTAATTCTTCCCTTGTGCTATTGGATCATGAAACGGGTAATCCAAATCAGCCAAGGGAAACATGACCATGCAGAGTTTAAGTAATTAACACGAACGACTCGATTAACACGTGGCACGTAATTAACATTTAAAAATTACGTCTGTTATATATAAAACAAGATATGGATGGCTGCCTGCTGGCAAGCGCACTGGGCTGTCGTCTCGATGGTCCAGGGTTTGAACTCTGCCCAACGCCATCCTTCGCCGCCGCCCTGCAAGAGGTTTGAAATCGTATGTTGTAATCTTCAATCCTAAACGAACATCCAGTACAAGTAAAACAAACAAATGGATGGGTTCAAACAGATGAGCAGAGAGATACAATATTTGTTGTCACTAACAATAGAAGAGAGATAGTAAATAGTTATTAAGAACCACAAACACGAATTGTATTTTTTAGTGATTTTTTAAACTTAACATTTGCCTATTTTAAAAATACACATTTAGAGTAAAACATTTTTATATATTAATCAAATTGTTTGTTCATTTCTTTCAGTTTCACCCTTTGATTGCTGTAAAGACCGACAGGCAGACATTGAGACAGACAGCTAGACATTGAGACAGACAGGCAGACATTGAGACAGACAAGTAGACATTCAGACAGACAGTAGACAGACCTTTAGACAGACAGAAAGACAGACAGATAGATAGATAGATGATTTTTTTTTGTCCACCTATTCTCTGGTCATTGTTTTCTGTCATTATTGATGGGTCTTCATACAATTGGTTGTTTTCCCTGCGAGAGCATGTCCATTTTTATCTTGCACTGCACTATACATTTATTTTAAAAGAATGTTTCTTTGACAAGTATTTCTCAGATTTTCCATTATTATTGTCAGTGTCTGTGTCTCACTTCAAGTCATGGCAACTGGTCTAGAGTAGAGTTTTTTCTAAAATAATTTTCTAAGCCTTTCATTGAATTTGTTTTGCTTTTTTTTTTTGGTTGGTGCTGAAGAATACGTTTTATCTGCTTTTTTGTTTCTGACATAATATTTTTTTAAAGAATTTAACGTACTTTCTATGCATGTTAACGCTTCTGCAGTTACAAACTAGAGTTCCGTAGACGTCAATCGTCTCTTGTCGTTCTAAAAATTGTTTTTGTCATTTACTGCAAGTCCTGTTCAGAATGCTTCTTCCAGGGGAGTTAAAGTCCTAGCAATGTCAGCGGCGGCTTTGTTAAATGGGGCAATGTCATTGGCATAGGGTAGGGCTAAACCTATGTTTTATCTCTGAAGTTGTTAATAGTTGTTCCACTTGTGCTAAGTTGTACATTACTTATCTAGTTTCAAATAAAACAAATATGGTATGAAATAGTCTCTTTGTCTTAATCCTCATATAATTCCTAACGTTCCATGAGCGTTCTCTCTTACTATGAGTAGTGTAATGTCATATGAATAACTCTTGACTGTTGGGTATTCCAAAACTCTTAAGTTTCTCATATAGATTTTTCCTTTAAATACTGACATAAGCCATTTTATAGTCTGCACAGAGCTGGTGAGCTGATATACTGTATTCATAGCAATTTCTTTTTACAAAGCTTATATTAGCTCACTCTGTCTGGCAAAAAGTGTGTACACGTTATTTCTTCCACACCCAAGCTTTTAGATGAACTTTTTTACAATTATTTCTATTACCTCATAACACAAGAATCAATTTTAAAAAGTAGCCATTCAGTTTAATTAACTATTGGAAATTAATTATTTTGAGTGGTATTTCGAACAAGGGAATGAAATCGTACTTGACAGCTGTGGTGGTATATAAGTTGAATCAGTTCCCTTAAGGACTTATGAACACTTAAAATTATTTTTATGCATTTAAAAAACAATCATGTAAACATTCACCAAGATACACTCCCTCTTCTTCCCACTAGTTTTCCCAAGTGGACTAGACAATTGTTGGGATCATAGGGTATTTAGAAAGCTAAAAAAAACAAAAATGGTAAAAATATTTCTAATCGAGCAGATTTATTTTTTCTAAGGGTATTGTGTACAATTACATATTATGACTGATACAAACTAATTGATATTTAATGTAAGCTACTTTTTTAAAAAAGTATTTTTTAAAATGTTTTTCTTGGTTTATTTTTAGTGTTTATTTTAGGGCGACAATATTATTTATGTATGTGGATCTATCATCTTAGATTTATTTTTAGAAATTTTCAAGTTAATATGTAGTTAAATTAGTACCTGTCATTGTATTCGCTACGTTTAAGAGAGAAATTCTTTGGATACTTATCATGCTTATGTATTTGATTTGACTGTTTTTCCATTCTGTTGGAATTACTCCTTCACAAATTCTTGATACAATTTATTACTAAATAATAAATCTATCATGTAAATGTAGATAGATCTAGTTAAAATGTTACTTAATGTACTTACACTACAGTATTTGAAGCCCTTTTATTAGTTCTGCTGTAAACAGTGTAATATGGTCTTCCCATGATGAAGCAATGTGGTTCCTCGTGCTGCTTATTATTTCGTCCGTTTCACTGATTGTTTTCGGGTTTAGTAAGTGACCAGGTTCTCACTTTGTCAGTTCATATTCTCCATTTGTCTTCATTCCCAGTTTCTCAATGTATTCACTAATTCAGCCTAAATCTCAAGTTCTCAATGTATTCAGCCTATCTCTCAAGTTCTTTACTGTGTGACCTCACCATCTTTGTTCTCATAATATCACCCATCTTTTCGTTTTGTTCGCAAAGACTGTACCGTAAATAGATCTAAGAATCTAAGTTGTGAGTTCTGAACTTCTGAAACAATTTGAGTTTTATTGTTTACAGTTACACCCATAGACATACACACCTATATATATAGATCTATATATACCTTAATTAGTTCTGATAATGTAAGTCAGCGTCTTTCTCCTTTTTCCTGTTAAGGCTGTTGTAGCCTTTATTTCTTTGACACTTCAATGACATGCTTAGCACGTCCCATGTCGCGAAGCAAAAGTCCTATCTGTTTCTAGGACTAGATCTTTTCCATTGTAACCTGTGCAGGTTTTCTTATGTGTCTCATCTTTTGTAATAATATTTTGTTTATTCCACATAGTTGTTTAACTTAGCTTGTGAATTGCTCTCTCTCTACTTTTAGGGTAAGGAGCTAGCTCTATATAGATCTAGCTTCTGTAGATTCTTTCACTTCTACAAGATAACAGGTTCTGTTTAGTATTTTGGTCCATTCCGGGTATATATTATAGATCTATTCACTCTTCATTTCTTGGGTAAGTGTTCCATGAGTGCTTAGGCTTAGCCTGGCTTAGGAGATCAACAAGTCCTCACAGTGCATAAAGGTATAAGGGCCTATAGATCTAGCTCTAAAGGCTAATATAGGCCTACATTCTACATATTCACTCATCTCATCTATAGCACAGGGATAATCTGAATAGATAATCATGATAATAAATAAAGATAACATGTAGATCTAGTCTATATTTATATTAATAGATTATAAATATTTTCGTTGTTATTGCTATTAAAATTATAAAATAATGATTAGATCTATATGATATGTAATACCCTTATTTTATTATATAAATCTAAGTCTAAAAAGCCTCTGAATATTAAATTTCAACCGACAAAAGCTTTGAGAAGATAGATCTATTGTGCAAAGGCCACAATCATAACTTCATTTTTTTTTGCCACTATGTTTCAAAAGGGAGTGAGAAGGAAGGGGGGAGGAGAGGAAATTAGAAAGGGCAGAGATTCAGCTGATTTAGGGATGAGTTCAAATGTAGCCTAAATATGCTAAAAATAAAGGTAACATATTAGTTGAAGGGGTTGAAAACAAAAGCAAGAAAACAGTTAAATAAGGAAGTTTATGTATAATATATTTCAAGTTTCTTTAAGTTTTATTCCAGAGGTGCTGTTCGATTCGGTCTTCTGATTTTCTGTTTTCATCGATTGTGAGGTAAGTCTATACCACTAAGTTCATTTCCGTTTACTTTTCACCAAAAACTTTTTTTTTTTTCGTTCATTATCAGTGACATTTCCTTTTAACCAATGTCTTCATTTACCATTTACCTAAGACCATTTGTTCATTACCATTTACCTTTCAGCTGAACCCTCTATTTTATACAGGTCAGATCATTGACACATCTTGAACAATTTGAAAAAAAAAAAAAATATATTTTTTTTTAAAAGATTTATTTAAAGGTTCCTATTTTCATTAAAATTACAAAATAAGACTGAAACTCAATTTGATTTTAAAATCAATCTTATTCATATATATCATGCTATGCAATTTGCATAATTATTCAAAATTTCTAGACATTTTTTTTCAGGTAATAAGACAGACTAAATTGTATTTGCATTAGAGTTATATGGAACTCTTGGGATTGTGTTTATATAGCCTCTCTTATATAATACAAGGTGTTACTTCAAAAAAGATGATTAATTACATCCTTTGCGTCATGCATTCAGTCATGCATATTAACCAATGACAAATTCTGCCAAGTCACTGGTTTTCCTGGCTAGCTCAGGTAACCCATTCCATGCTCTAATAGTATTAGGGAAGAAGGAGCATTTGTACAAATTTGTCCTAGCATATGGGACGAGGAATGTGCCTTTATCTTTGTGTCTTTCTGAGTATTTTATTAAATTTTGTTTTTGTATTTGAAGATTATTGTTCAGTGTTTGATGTATAATTGCTACTTTACTTTTGAGTCTTCTGTCCTGAAGGCTTTCTAAATTTAGTGATTTTACTAAAGGTGTTACTCTAGTCAAATGTGAATATTCATTTGTTATGAATCTCACTGCTCTATATTTTGTGTCTGTTCCAGTTTCTTAATGTTTCTTTTAATAAACCCTAATGCTTTGTTGTTGTTTTTTATAGTTTCATCAATATGGGGATTCCAAGACAGTTTTTCATTTATTATAACACCTAGGTATTTTGCGTTTTTAGTCTGTGATACTGGTTTATCATGAATAAGATAAGTGGAATTAATTTGTTTTAGTTTTTTGTTACTCTTAATAACTGACATTTTTCTGGGTGAAAAGACATGCCCCAAGTTGATTCCCATTTCTGTAAATCATTTAATTCTCTTTGTAAAATTTCTGTATCTTGTGTTGTTTTTATTGTTCTATATATTATGCAATCATCTGTGAATAAATCTGACTTTTGTTCTTGAACTAATGCAATTTGGTAAATCGTTTATGTAAATTAAAAATAGTAGTGGACCTAAGACTGTTCCTTGAAGTACACCTGAGTTTACTGTTATTGGTAATGATTTAGAGCCATTTATTATTACAGTTTGTTCTCTTCCTATCAGAAAATCTTTAATCCACTGATGCAATGGACCATCAATGCCAAAATATTTAAATTTCTTAAGCAAACTATGGTGGTGAACTTTGTCAAAAGCCTTGGAAAAATCTAGTAAGATAGCATCTATTTGCTCACTTGGCTGTTTGAAAGACAATTTTTTATTCTACATAAACATAAACTCTTATTACATATCTCAGACAAACTAATGGTGCAATTCTAGCTCTGAACTAAAAGATTACAGATTACTATGGAGGTAAACAGCATACAGAAAAATGCATTATGGGTATATAAAAAAAATTAATGACTAGTGTGATTGGGATTTTCTTCAATGTCACAAATTGTAGTTTAATTTAATTTAAAAAAAATGAAACAAACAATACTTAAATGTTTACTTACAGATTTGCAGGAAAAGTTCATTAAAAAAAGATTTCTATTTAATAGTTAAAAATTAAGACAAGATTACAGAATTAGTGTTTTGATTTTTTTTAATATTAAACATATTGCAAATATATTAACCATTGAGACATGTAAGTTATATTGATTTGTATTAATATTTCAAGCATATTAAGCATTTACACATTTTTTTCATGTTTCATATATATTTTACATATTGACACACTGTTATATATCACAAACACATAAGCATATATATCTATATATTTATATATATCTATATATTTATATATATATATATATTTATATATATTTATATATTTATATATATATATATTTATATATATATATATATATATATATATATATATATATATATATATATATATATATATATATATATATATATATATATATATATATATATATGACTCCTTAAGCATTGAGACATGAATACATATCAGGCACATAAGAAACTTCAGGCATAATGTATAATGTTAACATGAAATTTACATATTGCAAACACATTTACCATTGAGACATCAATAGAAATTACTGGCACACTAGACAATAACAACATTGACAATTAATTATTGTAGCAGACAGATTAGGCATTCACACTGAGAGATTAATATTTATTGCAGACACATTTATCATTGATTCAGTAATGTACATTATAGACACACTAGATGTTGACACATTAATAATTATTGTAAATACATTCATCATTGAGTTATTAGTGTATATTACATTATTACACTATAGACGTTGATACATTAATAATTGTTGTGGACACAGTCATCATTGAGTTATTAATTTATATGACAGACACACTAGACATTGACACATTAATAATTGTTGTGGACATATTCATCATTGAGTTATTAATTTATATGACAGACACACTAGACATTGACACATTAATAATTGTTGTGGACATATTCATCATTGAGTTATTAATTTATATGACAGACACACTAGACATTGACACATTAATAATTGTTGTGGACACATTCATCATTGAGTTATTAATTTATATGACAGACACACTAGACATTGACACATTAATAATTGTTGTGGACATATTCATCATTGAGTTATTAATGCATATTACAGACACACTAGAAGTTGACACATTAATAATTGTTGCAGACACATTCATCATTGAGTTAATGCATATTACAGACACACTAGAAGTTGACACATTAATAATTGTTACAGACACATTCATCATTGAGTTATTAGTGTATATTACAGACACACTAGACATTGACACATTAATAATTGTTGTGGACACATTCATCATTGAGTTATTAATGTATATTACAGACACACTAGACATTGACACATTAATAAGTGTTGCAGACACATTCATCATTGAGTTATTAATGTATATTACAGACACACTAGACATTGACAAATTAATAATTGTTGCAGACACATTCATCATTGAGTTATTAATGTATATTACAGACACACTAGACATTGACACATTAATAAGTGTTGCAGACACATTCATCGAGTTATTAGTGTACATTACAGACACACTAGACATTGACACAATAATTGTTGCTGATGTGGCTATCTAAAAACTAGATTTTATTGAATTTATTTAAAAATAGGATTTGCTAATATAGAATTTTGTGTCACTTTGTAAAACATTGGTAAAAATGTGTATATTTATTGTTTATTGTTTCTGTATTTAGACTGTCAAGAGTCTTTTTAAATGCTTATTTTAATACAAATGCTAATGTTGAAAAGTATTTTTTTTAAATAAATTGCTAAATTTTAGCATAATGCTACACTATTTGAATGTTTTTACTGTGCCTGTACAAAATGTTGTTGTTAAAAGTCATTAATAAAATATTAAACTTCAGGATTTATCAAATACAAACATTATTTCAAAACAATAAGATGATTATATCCATTGTTTTTCCCTAGGTCAATTTAGTCATGCATGTTAATAAATAACTTAAACTCTGCCAAGTCGTTGGTTTACCTGGCTGATTCAGGCCACCCATTCCATGCTCTAATAGCACTAGGGAAAATGAGTATTTGTAAAAATTTGGCCTATTAGCTAAAGAACCAGTACAAAAAATGGCACTACTTAATGTATGTAATATGTAATTTATGGACTCTTAAAACCTATCCAAAGAGCTATTATTTTTTTTATTAATTTTTTTTTTTTTTTGGATATGTCTTGTTCGAAAATTCTAAATGTAAACTGAATAAAGTATGATGATGTTAATGAAATAAAATGTTATTCTGAGAATGTTGCTAAAGTATGTGAATAGGTAAAGGTTGTTTATTTTGAAACAATGCTAAAATATGCAAATAGGTGAAGGTTGTCTATTTTGAAACAATGCTAAAATATGCAAATAGGTAAAGGTTGTCTATTTTGAAACTATTGATTAATATATTAGCTATTCCTCATTAATCTTCGGACTCGAAGACAAACCCTGTTATTATTATTCTTTGTGATTCTATTTATTAGTTGTTAATCTAGATATTTATTCAGTTGCCTTTATAATGTAAATATGTAAATTTATGTACATTTTAAAACAAAATAGAATAAAATAATCACTTATTAACAGCTTTGCAAAGGAATATGGTATGTCATTGTTATGTAGTATTTTTTATATTATTATTGTTCCTTAATTATAAATATTTCTCTGTTTGAGAATGTAATTACAATAAGGAGGGTTATTACTTCAAAGTAAAATTTAATTCATAAGATCTCAGTTTTTTAATCAATTCAAAATAGGGAGATAAGCAGTTAGTTATTTTTGAATGTTTTATTTTTAATATCAATGAATATAGATTGGTTGAAAGTATTGTTTTTTTTTTCTTGATTTTATTTATTAATATTGATATTGGTACCAATTTAATATACACTATAACAAATACTTAACAATCTTGTCACTAGGCCTATTTCTTTTTATTTATACCAACATATGTATATTAAGATAAATTATTATATTTATAATTATGTCAAACACAAATAGACCTAGATTCCTTAATGATACCAAAAGTCCACATAGTCCCCCCCCCCCCCCCCCCCCCATTACCAATGACTCTACACAACATATTGTTCATTATCATAAATTTTGTTATGAAAAGAAAAGTTATTAATGTCCTGGTCAAATAATCTTCGAATGCTAATTGTTTGCAACATTTATTGAGATTTGAAGAATAAAAATTAATGTGTAAATAGGAGTAAAATAGTTTTTAGAATCCCCTTTGAAGTGTTTGTTCACTTTTTGCAATATGCCTTAATATTTATTTACTTATTTTATATATATATGTATATATATATAATGCTTTTTATACATAAAATTAAAGTGACACCAAAAAAAAAAAAAAGAAATGTAAATATATAAAATGTTTATATTATGTAGTTTGCCTTGTGTTTTAGATATTTTATCATATATTCAATTATAATAATGTATATTTATTTAGAAAAATAGTAGTTATGATTTAAATTTACTTTTTCTATTTACAAAGGTGTGATCTAAGCTGTTTTTGAATGGTTCAATCAAAAGTATTCAATAAAATGAAATATTTGTCATTAGTTTAATTGTCGTAAAGTGAGTTAGGTTTATATTATATTATATATATTCTAATAGAGAAAGGATTGCAAGAGAGATATAATGAGATAAATGGATATGTAAATAAGCAGTACATTTCTGACATATGTTTGATAACCTAAGCAGTAATTCCTTTGCTTGCTAAGATAATATAGATAAGATAATTTTATTGGTAAAAAAAAAATGGAAATTTTGTTTGACTATTATTATAGCTTCATTATCATTAATGGTTATTTATATATTTCAAATAGTCATAATACAGTCATCAATAACAATAAATAAATAAATAAAGTTTATTCAGTCAGACTATATGTGCATAAAAGTGTGACTTACATATTGGTATACCATGATATAAAAGTGTGACTTACATATTGGTATACCATAATATAAAAGTATACCTACTTACAGGTAGAAAAAACTATTTCCTCTAATACTCCATGATTCTACCAGACCTGTTGGTCATCTGGTGTCATTTGGTATAGGTTAGATGTCCTAGATGGTCAATAGGAAAAATTGTCATGGCAGGTTTGAAGGAAACAAACTGGCAATACAAAATTCTAAAAATAAGATTTAGTTTATGCACATTTTATTGGGTCTACTAATGTTATTGGAATTATATTATTGGTTAATTCAATAAATGAAATTCTACCATTTGTATTGTTTACACACATTAAGAGTTGAATTAACTAAGACTATTCTTTTGTTATAAATGGAAAAAAATTAAATGAAATAAGGATGCTGATGCACTAAGTTTTCCTACCTCATTCCAAATGAAACACTGAGGTACCTGACAATTTTTTAACAATCAATCATTCAAAAGTCTATCTTGCAATAAAAAGGGTAAAAAAATATAATGTCATTTAATTTGTGTGTTTTTTGTTGCTATAATCAAAATACTTCAAAACTATGTTGATTGAGATTAAAAGTATGTTGTGATGTTAAGAGCAAACATTTGCCATGTATAAAGATGTTTAATTTTAGTTATGTTTTTTTATTGCCTCATACTATATGTATATTATTTAGTGTCCCTGCTATGGTGCTGCTAAACACCACTAAAATTTGGCTTGCTTCCGCAGAGCCAATGCCTCTTGAGCCAGACTGGAGGCACAGTTGACATGAAATGTAGAGAGCCAAATTCAAATACTGCATTCATAGATTTGACCAAAGCATTTGATAATGTTAGTCGTGATGGTCTTTGGCAAATATTGTCCAAATATGGCTGCCCAATCAGTTCACAACAATGGTGCTTCTCATAAATGAGATAATTTAAAAACTAGAGACATGTATATATAAAGTTGCAATAAGGAATCTACTGCTGCTAATGGTTAAAATATACCTCATGGTGCAAATCATTAATATGTTGTGTTTTGTATTTATATGTAAATAGATTTAAAGAAACATTTCAAATTGTTTTTAGTTTTTATATTTACATCTTAGTAAAATTATATTTAAATAGGAAAACATTTTGGCTAGTTGTTAACATATTATTTGTAAATATCTTCATTTTCTGTTTATTTTATTTGTTTTAAATTATTGTACTAAAGTAAAATACTAAAATTTTTACTGAACAAACTAAAGGTTGATTTGAATCATACAAGTTAACTGGTTTTGTGTACTAAATAGCTATTATGTGGAAAGTTGACAGGGCTTCTGATTTTTCTGGCTGGTAACAATGATATATAAGTCCTAATTATTCATGTTGTATGGTTGCTTTTGGATTAGAAAACAGTCAATTTAACTGTGTAAACATTTCAATGCATATATTCATTTTCTTGTGCACAATTTCACATTTCTAGCAATTTTCTAGAAACAGGTTGGATTTTTGTTGTTCTTTTTTACTTGATAAATAACAACTAATGTATGTTTGTTTTAATGCTCTGAAACTCTAAAAGAAAGTCAATAATGCAAACTATTGTTATTCTGAATTAGGGATATATTGATGAGTATTTACAATGTAAATATTTAAAAAGCCTTTTATTTCATGTGAATTATTGTAAATAGACAATGAAGAGATGCAGATCAAGTTTTACCAGAGCTCTCTGTGGCCTTAAATGTTTTTGTGGTCACAGACATTGGAAAAAAGGAGCTTCCTTATGGGACTATATTAAACACATGCATCTGCTTGTTATATTGGTGCATGAGAAAATAGATATGTAATAAATATGCTATCAATTTAAATATTTTGTAAATCATTTAATAAATTTATGTTTACATAAAAAAAAGAGATGTTTATAGTTTGTGAAGTGCTCAGGATATATATATATATATTGAAATAAATACTGGAAATGTCATTGATTCATGTTGTTATTATTTTTTATTTGTCAATATGTTTGTCTACATAAAGTACCAAACTGTTAAAATTGTTTGTTGTTAAAATCATAAAATCAGAAGAACATTAATAAATAAATCAAACATTCAATATTAGACCTATTTTAAGTTGCTAATACCTAAATTATTAGCATCTATAAGCTCATTGCAAACAAAATTTGCAAAGGCTGTCCACATTGAAATGAGATTTTTTAAATCAATATTATCTTTTAAAAAATACATTAAAGAAATATTTAATTAAACTAAGTTTTTAAAATTTTTTTAACAATAGTTAAAAGTAATCCTTAATCTTTTAATATTCTGATGTTATTTCACAAATAAAATACAGAACAAAAAATATCTATTGATGGATTCCAACACTTAGTAATATGTTGCTTTTTTATGGTTTAAATAGCATTTAACATCTTAAGTACATGAATAAGTAATATTGAACATATTTAACAGCTTATTTAGGCTAATGGTGCAAAAATAACAATGTCATTAACAAATCGAGTAGCTAATTCTACTTGAAATTTGAATGACAGACCAATACAATAATATATATACAGTGTATGTAGAGGATGTGGGATAGAAAAAAAATGCTGGAATATTTTTGAAACTGTCTAATACATAAAGCTTTTAACATTAAAAAAAGAAATCAGAAGAATGGTTGGTGCCATATATTAACTATTAAACATATGAAACCCGGAAATTGTGGACGAGAGGCTAAGCACGCTTGAACTTGGCTTGGCTAATTATGAAAGGGGGCTTGAGGTTCAACACTCATCTCGGACAGAGTTGCGTTTACTCAGAGCCTAAAGGCAGCATGGATAACCTTCTCCCAGATACCCCCTCCTTCCACAAATGAGATTGGACCATAGCGCTCTGAGCATGCTATAAGCATGAAAGTAGTGCTATATATAAGCTATAATTTTATTTAATGCAGTGGTTTTACCACCTAGCTAATTACAAAAACTATAAAAATATGTATTAGATGGAATACTACATGAAAATCATACACTTCATATAGCCTCAGGTAACTTATAATCCTCTGCGACAACTTCATCCAGTAAAATCAATGTATATCAAGAAGCATGCAAGTCTATCAAATGTATGGGCCTAAACCACAAAGGTTTCACACAAGTTTCACTTTAGGGTAATATCTGGCTTTAGTACATGTTAACACATTTAATCTTAAGGAAAAATGTTTACTGTTAATAGTACCGGTAATAGCTTTAAATGTGTAAAAATTTTATTTTATTGTTCATTGGTGTTTTGAACAAGAATTGGAGACTGAGAAAATGATTCCTCTCATCTCTGCCTGTCTGGGGCATAGGCTACTAACCAGCTTCCTCAAGGCGTCTCGGTTCAGGACGAAACTCTACAACTGTTCCCACATCTTTCCCATCTGCGTACAAATCGTGGCGCCATGTATTTCTGTGCCATCCCCTCTTTTTCTTTCCTTGGGGGTTTAACTTGAGGACTTGTCTTGTAATGTGTTGGATGCTAGCTTGTGAAGGGTGTGGCTTATTTTTCAGAGATGCAGGAGGTAGACAGGATGGAGAAAATGATTCATCGTCATTATATTGATTGTGTGGTCTACCAGAGACAATATTATAAAAGTAAAAAAAAAAAAAACAACTGTATCTTATAACATAATTATTAAAATAGTACAATGATACACAACAGAAATATATATATATATATATATATGTATTGACATTTACAAGCACAATAACAGAGAAAAACACAAGTGATACATTAGTAATTAATTATGATGGATAAATGCAAAAATTTAACAAATCTTAGAAACAGAGTACAGAAATATATTACCACTATGCCATGGGAAAGCACAATTGTGACATTTGAATTAGACAACATCAGTAAGATGCATTAAGAGCTAGGTATAAAGAGTCACAAGCCAAGACTATCCATTATGAATTGAGGAGGCACAGCAAAGGTAGACAACTTCCAGGAATTAGGCACCATTCCACACACCACTGCAGATGACTTTTTAAAAAGATGCATTAGAAGATGACCAGACAGCCATCTCAATGTACACATGACATACGTAAGGTGAGTGATATTACAGAGAAAAAAAAATCCAAAAAAAAAAAAAAAACTAAATTTCATAGAAGAAAAAATATGAGAACAATATATTAGTAACAAACTCTAAGATATTAAGTTATATTTCTAATACAATATATTTTCGAACAGAATCTATAACAGAAGTACATTTACTAAACATCACAATTTTATGAAAGTGTGTCAAAGGTTTCTGTGGCCTATGGCTGGCCCTGCAAAATAGCAGCCGGTCGAATAGTATATTAATAAATAGATTCGTTTTCTTTTCTATACCGGTAAAAAAAAATAATAATTGTATGAGTACTATTTTAATGGCAAGAAAAAACTTTGTGGCTCTTTAGAAACTTTGAAAATTGTAATTTTTGGCTCTTCCGACTCAAAAAGTTGCCGACCCCAGGTCAGAAGAGAGTATGAAACCTCCTTCCCCTCCCTTTCTTTCCATACCATAAGAGTGGAGACGCGCTAAAAAAAAAAAAAAAAAAAACAGGTGAGAGAGAGAAAGAGCAGGAGATTATCGATCGATCAGTTACTGGTACCAAAAAGGCTACGGTGAGACAGGCCGTGACCTCCGTGAAGGCGCCGAAGGCACGCACAGCGCTAATGGAGCTGTGCTGCGGAACATAAAAAGTGCCGTAGGTAGAGAGAAGACTCCTCCTCTTCTCCCCCGTAACAGTGGTGATTTTTTTCCCTAGCGCGACCAGCTAAGCTGCTCAAAGTAGTGACCATGGTGTGACGTCAGTTACAAGCCGAGAATGAAAGCGTGGAGCGTGGGAAAAGTGACAATATGGCTTGTGTCGTTGCGCTAATGTACAAAAAAATAAAATTAAGGATGAAATTTCTTGATAATAACATATTTATATACATTTCCTTTGATGTGGCCGATGAATCTCCAAACCGGCCAACAACTTTTAAAGGAGAAAAAAATCATGTCGAAAACTTTTACACATCAGAAAACCGACCCTATCCCTCTACACGTCAGATTTAATTTTAACTATGCGTAGTGATACATTACAAAATAGCTATTTTTATAGACAAAATGATGACGAATTCATTGACATCCTCAGTTTTTTCATAGGTTAGACCCATAGACTTACAGATCCTCTCTTCTCTATAATAGAATATATGAATTTTGACATGTCCTGAGATTGGCTTGGCGTGGCCGACAACCATCCTAGATTTAGATCTAGATCTAAGTATTAAAATAAATCTTAACTCGGTACCCTAAATTCTTTTAGATCTAAAATAGACATTTAGATCTTATATATAAATAAGTATATCTAGAAAGATCTAGTCTAGAATAGAATATTTAATAATTTATTAGATTAGTGATTAGACTATGACTATGACTATAGTCTATAGTCTAGTATAGTTACTTATAGTATATTTATTGTATAACTAGATCTAGATACTAGACTATATTAACTAGATTTTACTAGATCTATATCTAGATTCTAGATCTATATAGAAATATAGATTCTACATTTAATAATGATAATACACATCTAGATACTAGATCTAGATAGATCGTAATCTAGATTATATTTATATTAATTATATAAAGGCATAATAATATAAGGCACACCGTATTCGGAACTAGCCACTAGACTAGGCTAACTAGGTCAAGTTTGTATTTTATTTTTTATTTGGTGACTCGGGTGACGGTTTAACTTACAAAAAAAAACTGAAAGCAGATTCTATTCTGCAACTAAAGGACTATAAAAATAGCTGTGTTTCTTTGAATTACCTCTCATAGTCAAGATTTTATTTTAAAATAAATTAGGTCACTTCATCATTCATTTGATTCGTGCTCCTATCATATACTGAACAAATAGGTAAATAGACTTATTCATGGTAAACCAGTAACACAAACTAAAAACAAAATACCTAGATCTAGGTGTTATAATAAATGAAAAACTGTCATGGAATCCCCATATTGATGAAACTATCAAAAAATCAAACAAAGCATTATAGGGTTTATTAAAAGATATTTCTATAAATCAAATAAAAACATAAAACTACAAGTACAATCAATGTTATTTAAACTTGGTTAGGCCAATAATAGAATATGCATCCTCTGTTTGGGACCCCTCAACTCAAGAAAACATTAAGAAACTGGAACAGACACAAATAGAGCAGTGAGATTTATAACAAACGAATATTCACATTTGACTAGAGTATCACCTTTAGCTAAATCACTAAATTTAGCTAAAGCCTTCAGGACAGAAGACGCAAAAGTAAAGTAGAAATTATACATAAAACACTGAACCATAATCTTCAAATACAAAACCAAAAATTTAATAAAATACTCTGAAAGACACAAAGCTAAAGGCACATTCCTCATCCCATATATATAATATGCTAGGACAAATTTGTACAAATTCTTCCCTAGTGCTATTAGAGTTAAACTTTAGAGCATGGAATGGGTTGCCTGAGCTAGCCAGTAAAACCAGTGACTTGGCAGAATTTAAGTCATTGGTTAATTAGCATGACTGAATGCATGACGCGTAGGACATAATCATCTTCTTTTTTGAAGTAACGTCTGTATTATATAAGATAAGATGAACACAGTTTTTGTGCTTTCTCCTTCAGCGCACACTGAGCACCGCCAGTAAACACCACTATGTTATTGCTAATAAATTATTATTTATATCTGTGTTAATTAAAAATTATTTAGATTGTATTAAAAGAAGTAGATTCCCTTCTGCAATATGTATTTATAGTATATTGCCTCTCTCTCAACGGTTTGTGATGACTTAAGCAGGCTAAAAAAATTGTTTTACATGGTAGGCATCTAACACAAATGAATGAAATCAAGCTCCAACTGCAAGGAAAGAAATCGACTTTCATGGATTTTATATCATTTTCTCTTTTATCGAGATATTAAATCTATTTTAAAGGGTTTTACAATCTCACATAACTTTTTTGTTGACAAATGAATTACTACTTAAGGACATCGATATCTATGAAGAAATGACCATTCGCTTCTGGGATGTAAATAATAAAGAAATTATAAATGACAATTATTAAACATCTGTTACTGATGTTCAAATTGAGTTGCAGGAAAAAATAGATTTACAAAATTATGTGTTCAGTAAAAAGAACATTAATGTTGGAGGCACAACAGAGATATGGCTGCACTTAAATGTTTCAGTAAAATTTCAAAACTGTGGTCGAAAATGGATGTGGGGGATGTAATATTATAATATTATTCTGCGCTTGACGTAATGATCAAAGGCCAAGGTTTGGTGGAAGTAGTGAAAATCATTTGAGAGATAGAAGTGCGATTATAATAATTATGACCATGCCGCTGATAACTTATCATCAAAGGCCAAGGTGTGGTGCAAGTAGTGGAAATCTTTTTATATTACCTCTATATTTATACACATGTTAAATTTTTATTGTTTTTAATGGCATTTAATTTTAATTTTATTCTCATCTAATGTGTTACACTTTTTGTCATTTAAATAAAAAATGATTATATTAAATATTGCTCATTTCAAGATTTTTACAATTACTAATTGTTAGATAAAATGATCAGATGATGAAAATAACAAGGGATGAAATGACCGGGAACCATATATAAGATATATTATTTATATATAATATTAATATAGATCTAATATAATACTGTAATTTGTAATGATGACATTAATAACTAATGAGAGTTAAAGATAATTTATTAAATTTATATAATTATAATTATTAATTTAGATCTATATTTTGTCAAACACTTGCGACAGCCTTTCATGTGCATTTCAAAGCTTAGAATTAATATTTTTAGAATAACATATGGTTAACATTAGAAGATCTTTTATCCCTTCAAGCAACAAATTCTACACTCTAGGACAGCGGTTCTCAACCTTTTAGGCTCGGCAACCCCTTTTTACAATCCCCCACTCTGCTGCGACACCCCACCCCCCACCCCCACACATACATACAGCAACAGAAGAATAGACAGTAACAATCCATTTTTTCGTTGGTTTTAGGCGACCCCTGGCAAATTGTCAATTGACCCCTAAGGGGGTCGCGACCCACAGGTTGAGAACCACTGCTCTAGGAGAATTGTTTTACTTGGCCTAGATAAGATTATCCTTCTCCTCCTAGCCTGTCCTAGAGCTAGGGCACATCATTCAATAATTTTAAAAAACATTTAAATCTAGTATCATTTACAAAACATAGATCTAAAAAAAAATTTTGTCCTGTGAAAATTTAAAAATAAATCTAAATACCTTTATTTAGCTTCTAAATAAATATAATATTATACCTTTTAAGATAACTTCGTCTTCTTTTGTTTATTTTACATACTTAGTATGTTCATTCAGATTTGATTTGGCAGCTGACAGTGTTCAAACTGTGACCATCAAACAACAGTTCAGAGCACATACCACACTACAAGCTCGTAAATTTTGTTATTATTATGTTATAATTTCTTCATTCATTACTATTTGCAGCAGTAAATCATGTCCCAGGACTTAGTCAAACCTAAGCGCAATGGTGAACAATTTATCAGTCCTTGGGAAGTGTGGACAGTCTCTTTCACTAAACTCTTCAGATTTTTATTTCTAACTAGAAGTGAAGGAAATAATCCACAAAATGAGGTAATAATTTTTGGTAGCAGAGTCTGTGAAGTAAATATTTCTAAGAGAAATCATTTGTTTCATGTAACAATAGACTATAATGCCCCAGCCCCATATCTCCTTTTTGCCTTTTGATGGAAATCTAGACCTGTATGTTCAGGTCTGTGTTACTCTTATCTATAAGTTGGATGGTGTTTAACTAAAGGTTAAAGAGAATTGCATGTCTAAAATCTATAGTGAAATGTAAGAACTGAATAAATGCATGACACGTAGGACGTAATCATCTTCTTTTTTGAAGTAACGTCTGTATTATATAAGATAAGGAAACAAAAATGTTTTTGGAAACCCCCAACTTTATATTCAAGTCTAATAGTGTGATCCTTTGATAGCTGAATTTAAAGACATCTTCAGCATTTCCACCCATCTACTAATGCTCTGACTGTCAGCTAACACTTTGATACAGAACGTGAGAATGCTCCCTTTGGATCCTTAGTGGATAGCCATGATTTCAGCAGCATTTACTGGTCATATTATGAAACTTTAGCAGAAGAACCTCTAGGGACTCTATCTAAGAGAGAATCTCAAGAGGAATCTTAGAGACATAAATATGTACAAGCCAAAATAGTTCAATTAATAATACAGTGATTAAAGTCTTTTTGATATAAGGCTTCTTGCTTTGTAGAGACCAGTTTCTTCAAGTTTTCAGAAGCCTTACTTGCAAGATCTAGAAAGTGCTTAAACATTGTTAATTTCAGCTAAGGTGACTCCAAGGTTTAGCTTTTTTACACAGACATAGACCCAATAGAAAAAGAGTCAGAAATGGTTGTTGAGAGAGCCTCTGTAACCTAACCCAGACACAAAGTATAGTAATTTTCATTACTGATGGAATGTCCTTAAATCATTTATAATAATTATTTAAATAAATAACTTTATTATCTTGTTATTTCAGATGATTTGCTTATATTATATTTAGATTTGTTTTCTTTCTCTATATTGTGAACTAGCTTTGTATAGCTTTAGGTTTTAAAAAGTCACTTTTACAAAAAAGAATTGTATATATAATCATTTAATCTTATTTTGTGGCTCTCTTGTTTTTAGCCTCTCGACACAATGCTGCCGGTGATCAAAGATGATCTGTCAAAGTTCAACACACAGCCAGCCCTAGGTATCAGACACATGTGGATTGGTCATGCCACATCGCTTCTACAGTTTGATGGAGTCACATTTCTGACAGACCCCATTTTTAGTGACTATTGCTCTCCTTTAAGAATGTTAGGGCCCAGGAGGTACAGGCCTCCACCTTGTACAGTCCAAGACTTGCCACATATTGACTTTGTGCTCATTAGCCATAATCACTATGACCATTTGGATTATAGCACAGTGGTACAATTAAATGACAGGTTAGTTCTATTAGGTTAGAAATATTGCGTGAGTTTGTGGCTAGGATGTTAATTTTAATCAACTCTGAAGAAACAAACGATAACATGATACAGTTGCTTTACTAAGTGATTTCTTGTTAATGCTTAATGTGACTATTGTTACACAAGTGAAAAGATATTTTTCTAATATTGATAAGTTTTAAGTAGTCCAAAGTGTTGGACAGTTGGTAGAAGAAACTCTCTGAAATCTTTTATAGGTTAGTGTTTTTTACCAAAAGATTAATGAGTTAGCTTGACGCTCTGACTATTCTCTATAACCTTGTGGCTCACAGTACTTAAACTAAAAGAATGTCATTAACATTTACTAATAAATATCCAGAAATGTGAAATTCCATTGTCAATTTAAATTATTGAATAAAAAAGTCATCTTCACATTAAATGTCTAAGACTTACGTAGGTGCACATTTTGTTTGCAATGTTGAAATATTTTATTATGTGTAATGCACTATTGTAAAACTAATTTCCTTCAGCATAATAAAGATAATATAATTGTATAATTATTATTATATTATTATCTAATTTACATAAAGTATACAACATTTCGCTATCTCAATAGGTGACTATAATAGTACAAATCTATTTATTCTTACTCGGTTTGGTTTTGCTTAATTTCATACCATTAAAAATTTTATGGACAGTATAGAGAGACTTCTTATAGTTCAACAGCTATGCTGGGCAGGGTACTTGGGGGATGATCTTATACCAACTGCAATCTTATTTGTGAGCTGAAAGGTGGTTGGTGTAACAGAGATGCCCACCCCCCCAGAAACACTTAAAAGCCCTGATTAGACACCAAGTTGCTATTCAACTGACATCCAAGAACGAGACAGCTGAAGGTTTCTTGCAAAGGCCTAGGGAGACATATTTGAGACCAACTAAAAATCCTCTGCCAATGGCAAGTAGACAGTGAAAAGAGAACTTAACTTGACCATTGCCAGACTTGGTTAAGTCTGTGCTGGATGTGGTAAAATACGTAGGTCGCGTCTGGGACTGCATGGCCACATGAAATATTGTATTCCTCATTAATCTTTGGATTCGAAGACAAATTTAATAAAAATTTTAGAAAAAGGATTTTTAAAAGTTGATTTGTATGTACCGGTACCAAGAAATAAAGTGCTTATGTTTGGACAGGTTTGGTGACAACTTGACCTGGTATGTTCCATTAGGTCTCAAGCAGTGGATGAATGATAGTGGATGTAACAATGTGATTGAGATGAACTGGTGGGAAGAACACACAATCAGTGCGAAAGATGTCAGAGTCATCTGTACACCATGCCAGCACTGGTGTCGTCGTGGCATTTGGGATACAAACAAGGTATTTATGACTTACATAATGGGAATCAATTTGTTGAGTTTTGTGGCAGAAGGATTGCAGAAGAAATCAGATGATCTAATGTATTGCTTGATTTGCCATAATTTGCTAAAGTATATGGCACCATCAGTCTTCTTTTAGTTAGTTGTCATTTTAATATTCTAATTTAATCACTTAAGTATTTTATCTAACCAGTATTGGGTCATTGAGACATAATTATATCTCGTATTTCAATTTTAATAGGTATGTATACACTCCACCTCACGTTCACCTATCCCTTAGTCTGCTGAAATATTGGGGTACCACACATGATTTGTCAACCGTCTTTCTACATGCATACATACATATTTGTGTAATAATTGATATTTTTATCTTTTGGTAAGAAACTTGGATTTTTAAAGAACTTAGCTGCTAACATGATGGTGTTGTGTTGATTTTTTTCTCTGGCGCTTTTCTTCTGCCAGTGCTATTCTCTTGATTCTCTGCAATTTTGGCACCAATTTTAACACCCCGCTGCCGAGATGCTCTATCATGTGTTTCCGTCTCCCAGGTAGCGGGGGCTAATGAAGGCTCTCAGAGATGCTTTGAGAGTGTCCCTGAAGCATTTTCTTTGTCCACCTTGTGATCACTTCCTTTTTTTTTTAAGTAACCATAAAGGAGTCTTTTAAGGAAGTGGGCAGTCTTCCATCCTGCATACATGGCCTGCACCTCACAACTGAGACTATATCAGGATTGTGTGAATGCTTTGAAATATCCTAAATGAAACATTTCCTAAAATCCTAAAATTTGCCAGAATTCTGCTAATATTTTGTTCACTCTCCTTAGCCTAAAATTTTTCTCAATATTTTATAAAATATAATTTTGCTAATTTCTTGCTAAAAATGGGAAAAAGAAGCAGCATGTCTAGGCATTCTGATTGCCTGGCTGGCTGGCTGTGTTAATGAGCTGACCAGTGGTGCGGCTACACTGCCTGTCACTCATTTGTGTGTCTAAGCATGAACTCGTAATTGAAGATGACCTTGGCTCAAGCCAGCATTTCACCTGGCATTTTTTTCTGGAGGCAGCAAAGAAATTGTTGTTTCCTCTCACTGTTTTGATTGAAGATGCACTATATCTACTTTATAGTTGAAGATGCACTATATCTATTTTATAGTCTAAAGCAATTACTAGACTTACATGCAGGCTACACTCCTCAGGCGGTCTCTCTACTAAAATCCACAGTAAAAAAGTAAAAGTGACTTCGTATATAACCTTGAAAAGTCAGTAAATTTTATTGAATTAGATCTAGATCTAGCTACTAAGCCGTCTACTAAGCTAGTGTTTAGATCTAGATCTAAGTTGGATCTAGCGAAGATAATTCGCACATAACTTAAACACTCCAATGTAGAGTCAAGGCACTATGAGAAAATCATGGGTGCTAAAACAAAAGTTAAAATGACAAACTAACCTAAAAACGTTTTGAACTATAGGTCTTAAAGTTCTTGAATGTATTGCCTGAGCTCAAAGGCGAGCATGTTCCAAAATTTTGGTCTATGTGGTGAAAAAGCCCTCTAAGTACTCTAACAGTAACTTTTGATGGAAAAACATCATTAACATGGCGCAACTAGAAGTGTTGAGTGAATTTCATCTGCCCTTTCTTTAAATGCATCTTTAATAAGTAAAACTATGTTAGTATGTCTTATAATGTAACTAGATAAAACTATGCTAGCAATGTCTTGTAATGTAACTGATACAGGCTAATGTGATAATATACATGTTTATATATTATTTTTACAGGTTCTGTGGTGTAGTTGGTGTGTCATTGGTCCAAAGTCTAAATTTTACTTTGCTGGAGACACAGGCTACTGTGATGTGTTCAAGACCATTGGCAAACATTACGGCCCATTTGACTTAGCGACAATTCCAATTGGTGCTTACAACCCCAGGTACTTAGTTTGCTTTATGAACTGATGTCCACAAGAAAAACATTTTAAAATACTTTTTTTTTTTTTAAAAGACAATTCTCTGCAATTTGATCCTTTGACCATGTCAGGCTGATATTCACAACCAGGCTTGCTGCCTTGCCTCATAGTGGTGCCTGGGTGGAATTGGTGGTGAGAGGGGACGACTAGGCCAAAGGGTAGCAAAACGAGGCTCTCGTGGGAGTGCGTAAGGGGGTGCGAGATTATCTCCATTGTACTGTGCGATCTGTCAATGTCCAGGCGCCGTCCCACAAGAGGGACGTAAATGGCGTGTCCTGCACGGTTTGCCTAGTACAGTATACGAATATGATGGGGGTCCCAGTGGTGCGGCCTTCAGCTGCGTCACTACTCAGCGAGTCTGGAGTACCCGTGTCCATTGGAAGTGAACACAAAATCAAACTCTAAGTTTAGCCCCGAGTCTCACCCCCCGTCGGACAGGATAGCGGGAAGGAGGAACTCGCTGTCCAATTCAGGCTGGTAAAAGAGAGCTTTTGTTCACTTTTGTTCGCTTTTGCTGGCCTTAGTGTTCCAAGTGCAACGCACAACACTACTAGACTATTTCAGATGGTTGATATTCACTTGGGCAGTTCGCACCAGCAGTTCCTGTACTTCCGTCCTCGACACAGTTGACCCTCATAACTAGCTGACCTGTGTCTCATGTGTCAGCTGTTAGTACATGCACTGCTACTTCTACCCATGCTGTTATAACAATACAATGCTAAAACTTGAAAATAAAAGTTTTTTATTTAATTAATAGCTATCTTTATCTCCCTTAACCCTCAAAATGCGTTGGGCCTCGATCGTAGCTTGATGTAAACAGAAATTATAAGGCGTGAGGCCACGATCGTGGCTTCGTTTATATACTGTTGTTTCTTTCGTATTTTCTTGGTAATTAGTTGCAAAACTGTACATATCCATTTACTTCCTTCACTTCCGACTGAATTTGCAAAGGTCGCCAAGTTAATTTCTTTCTATACGTTTTTAATCAATCAAAAATGAGTAGTGACAGTGAAGTTGATTTTCCAAATCGGAATAAAGACAACCTAACTGATGAGGAATTTATGGATTCTGATTTAGATGAAGATTTATCTGGTAAGTACAAATTATACGGTTAATTAGATCTAGATCTAAATATAGGCAATATCCTTCACGTGTATCTATCTTTTTTTTTTAAACAAATGTTTTTATCCATAGATTATTTTAATTTGGGGTGACCAAAAGTAACTAAAAGGGGCGTGGCACCTCAAAGTGTTTGTTTACATTATTAGATTAGATCAATATTTGAAAATTTGTAAGCTTTAATTTATAATATTAGTGATATTACTAATATTAGATTTAATAGATCTATCTAGGACAATCTGTAGTATAATAATTTCAGTATAATTAGTCTAGATCTATATCTTATGATAATTTTTTAAATTTCTTTTCAGAATCAGATGAGGCAGAATCTTTTACACCTTCTGCTGAAGAATGGAGACCTGTTGATGATCATGACTGTGGTCCCAGGCCAGTTTTATTTACAGCCCATCCAGGCCCAAAACATGCACCAGCTCCAGATGCAAAGCCTGTGTCAACCTTTGTCAACCTTTTTTTGACAGATGACATTGTAAATTTGGTTGTCAACGAAACCAATAAATATGCCAGGCAATTCATCGAAGATAACCACAAAAACCTGGAAACCACGCCAAGATCTCGTGTCCACAAGTGGACACCTATCTCAAATGAAGAGTTTAGGGCATTTTTAGGTGTGACAATGAACATGAGATTAAATAAAAAGCCCAACTACAACGCATATTGGTACTCCTGCAATCTGAGCCAAGAAACACCTTGGTTCCCTGTCCACATGAACTGAGATCGCTATCAGATCATTCTAAAATTTCTTCATTTCCCTGACAACATGCTGTTACCAGATAGAAATGATATTGGTTTCAAGCTTTTCAAGGTCCAAGAACTTATAAAGCATTTCAATGCTAAATTCAAATACTTTTACCACCCCACTCAAAATGTCAGCATTGACGAAAGTATGATTGGGTTCAAAGGAAAAAACCCTCATATCCGCCAGTTTATGCCAAACAAGAGGCATGCCAGATTCGGCATTAAGATGTGGTGTTTATCAGACAGTGCTAATGGCTATCTTTGCCATTTTGAAATATGTGAGGGCAGTCAAGGAAGAAGAATCGGCAATGGCAGGTCTTATACACATGAGCTTATTATTAGGCTTATGACTGCAGCCGGTCTGTTAAACAGAGGACACCATTTGGGGATAGACAATTTTTTTACCTCCATAGAATTATTGGAAGAACTTTTTACTGAAAACACTACAGCTATAGGAGCTGTTAGATCTAACAGAAAAGGGCTACCAGATGTTTGTGTCAAAACAAAATTGAAAAACAAGGAACTCATCGCAGCCAGAAAAGATAATCTGCTTTGCTTGGCTTACCAGGATAATAGCAGAAAGCCAATCTTGCAGTCTACTGCTAGTAAAGCTGGTCTCATTGATACAGTAAACAGCAGGAAACAACCTGTAACAAGACCTGCTGTGATTCATGCCTATAACCAGGCCATGGGTGGTGTTGACTTCTGCGCCGAAAAACTTTACATGGCTGAGCGCCGAAGCTTGAAATGGACAAATAAAGTTTTTTTTTCCCTATTTGGAAGAGCTATTCTAAATAGCTATATAATCTACCATAGCAACACATCAGACAGACCAAAGCTCTCAAGGTACAATTTCATTGTGTCTGCACTAGAGAGCATGACATCAAACTTTGTACCCCAAAAAGTGATACGTCGAAAACGCACTAGAGTAGAGATGGAGGCTGCAAGAATGGGTCCAACACCACTAACCCAGACTGTAGCAGGTCATCCACTTGATGGACATGATCTTATCAAACTGCCAGTGGGGAAAAAATGACAGTGTGTTGCTGGTCATCCAGCTCCTGTCAGAACTGGGTGGGAGTGCACAGGATGCAAAGTTGGACTGTGTCCAGAGTGTTTTGCTAAATATCACAGACAGTTGTAAATAATCATTCTTTCTACTTTTACAACTCTTATATATGTGTATGTATATATTTTTTTCTTAAAATTTTCTAAATGTGATGTTTTTTTTTCAAGCTTTATTAGTTGTGATTCTCATGGATTAAATTTTTGTTCTGCTTTTTTAAAAAATGGTTTGTATTATTTTTTAATTAATTTTTTATTAATATATGTTAATTGTCTGGACTTAATTAAATTCCTTATTCAATTAGCTTTTCAAAAATGTATAGGTTTATTAGGCTACAATGCATAGTTCAGCTTCTAAAAGAAAAATAAGCAAGTGGGTCTCCAATGTTTGTAAACACAAGAATTTTAATCCCACTTTTCAATGCACTCTCTGTAAAATAACTGAGCACTTGAAGGGTTAACTCTTTATCTCTAATTATTTTCTACATTCTAAGAGAATTGTTCTTTTTTCACATTTTTATATTCCACCCTCTTATGATTAAACTTTAATAACATTTTTGTTTGTAATCAGAAAACATTAATTTTGGTATAGAATTATAGGAGAATGCTTGCTCTTTTTATTTAACACAAAGTTTATAAAACCAGAAATTAATCTAATTAAATGGGGTCAATTCAATGATAGTCTACCTATAATTAGGAAAGAAAGAGTTAAATGTAGACATCTGTAATAATAGTTTTGTACATTTGTAATGAAAAATTTACTATTGGACGTTTGCATTGGAATTGTTTTTATCAATGATTTGCAGTGTATGTACTTTATAATGTTTTTTTCTGATGTACATTTTTTAAAGTTTTAAATCATGAAAAAAAAAAATAGTTTTTCATTTTCTTTACCTTTGTTTCTCAGGTGGATGTTAGCCTATCAGCATGTTGATCCAGAAGAAGCTATAAAAATACACATTGATGTTAAAGCCAGTCATTCTATTGGAATACATTGGGGGACATTTCCCATGGGAGCAAAAGAGGTATTCCTTTTAGAACTATTGTTTGTTTACAAAATGTTTTACATGTTTCGGATGTTCCTTCAGAGTTGAAGCTAAAATCTGCTTTCTAGTCCAAATCTTCCTCTGGAATATATGGGATTGCATCAGGTAGGGTATGAACCCAGGACCGTCAAGATAACTGAGCGACAGTCTATCGCGCATACCGCACAACCCCTCATAATTAAAAATTTTAGCAACTATTTTGAGCCTCTGCTAAGAGCTGAACTCAGAGGGGACATTGATGTCTTACTTTTTTATTAACTAGTTAACTTATTTAAATTAAATTCACATTCTTTTACAAAATATTTCACATCCACCAACTTCTTTAACCCTTAAAACGCGTGTGGTAGTTTAGCCTCTAAACATCAGAATTGTAATTTCATTTTGTATGCAATCATTGTAAAACAGCTCAGCACTTTAAGTGTTAAAGTCTATAGTTGGGAAGGATTTCTTTATTATTATGTAGTGCCAAGTAATATTTTAGAATATTTTTAACAATTATACTTTGCCGTGCATGTTTTAATGACTAGTAGCCTATTCTGAATGCTAGAATTAAGATCTGAATCATCTATCTAGAAATCTAAATCTAGTCTAGACCTTTAAAATTTTAATTGCAAAATAAACATGTTAAACCTTAAAATTAATAAAAATGTATTTTAAAATTTTAAAAAATTCTCTTCTACTTATTAATGGACATAGTTATTATAAAGTTACATTTAAGATTCAGTCCTTTTTTGTGCCCAGGTCACCTGCTGATGTTTTCCCTCATTATAAATCATAAATATTCATAATAAATGGATTATCTATAACAATGCTATCTATTTATCTTTTAAGTTTTATCTGGAGCCAAGAACAAAACTAGAGCAGCTCATGAAAGAGAAAGAAATGGATCCATCCAAATTTTGTACAGTGCCCCATGGCAAGATCATCACAATAGGAGAGGATGCAATGACTTGATTATTTCTTTAATTGTTGGCTGTAGTGTTGGACAATGTGAATTTTTTTTAACTTTGACATGTTAGTATTATTTGTGAATGTTTAGTAATCCTGGTATTTGAAATTATGGTGTAATAAGAAAGATAACTCTGTCTCTTATAACAAGTTTACTAATTATTTGCTCTTTTTGTTCTTTAAATGCAATAAAGTAACATAAATTATTTTTTTTTTTTTTCTCGGAAACATGTTTTTTTAATAGAAATCTTTCACCTCACTGTAACCATGTCAAATCATCGATAATTTCCATCTCTTGTGGGAGTCTTGGACCAGGATGTAATAGTCTTCATTTTTGAAGACTCTTCTAAAACTTAAAACTCTCTAATGTACTTTTTAAAAAGTTATCTGCAATGGAGTGTGCAATAGTTATGGAAGTACTCTAGCCATCTTGCCTTTGGCAATCTATTCTTTGAGAGTCTCCCATATTCATTAGCTAATTGACTACACTGGGAAATCTGACTGTTATAATTTTAAAAAATATTATCTTCTTCAATTAAATATGGTCTAGACAAACTTTATCATGACATGCATGTCTATATTTATCTTGAACCAACATACATGAGAGGGTATGTAGGCCTTATTCATTAAAGAGAAAATGAAATAAATAGACATTTAGGAAGGTATTCGTCTTACTGGATTTAAAGGCTTATCATTAGAAGTTTTTCTCATCTCTGTGTGGATATATCCATACGCTTAGCCAGTTTTGGTTTGTGACTCTGCCTAGCTATACAGCACAGGGATGATCCCTGCTAAGTAATCTAAATTGTGTTCTATCCCCTGGTCTAGTGGTGATATATCTTAATTCCCTATTTGTAGTATTTGTAAAATATTTGTATATTTCTTGCATTTATTGGACCATTTGAGATTAAAATAACAAATCCTTACATATCATTTGATGTATGCTTTATTTTTTACTAAGGTTATATCCACTCTGTCTGTCTGGTAAAAAGTTTGTACACATTTCTTCCACACCCTATTTCGGGTCAAGCTAAAAGCATGAAAATGCAATATTATTGTTAATCTATATCTATTATAAATTTAATTACTTGACTGATCCAAAGTAATTGATACTATTATAACCTATACTTTAATGTCATTTTTTTTTTTTTCTTGTTTTGTATTTTTGGTTGTGCTATTTTGAATATTTTTAGCGGCTCCCGAAAGGGGATGAGTTTTGTGTGGCCTGTCTGTCCGTCCTGTTTAGATCTCAGAAATTCGAAAAAATCGGACATCATGATATTTTAGATCATTCAAAGGTCTGATGCAACGGCTTTTTTTTTTTTTCTAAAAGTGAAAAATCTAATTTTTAAATCAATTATGCAAGCAGTTTTTTTCAACTATTCACTCTTAATAGTAACAAACACTGGATGCTTTTTAGTAAGGGAGATGACTATTTACCATTTCTTTAACACATTTTTGTAAATGATTTTAGATTTTTGGTCAAAAAATATTTTTTTTACAATTGTATTGCTAAGTTATGTAATTTCTGTCATACTAAGTACTACACTTACAAAAAAAATTTAAACTTTTTTTTTAAAGAGAAAAAATCTATTTACTATGCAAATAAGTTGGACATAATTTAAAACAATAATTAATAAATTATTTTTCATATAATCGCGTGAACTGCAAAAGTACATTCATCATATAATCGCGTGAACTGCAAAAGTGACACACAATGTGGAACACAAAACTAAAGGAATTTTATATTCTTGAGGCTTTGAATAAGAGATTAACCCTTTACAAAACAATTAAATACTCATCATAAGACATCAGTTAGGCCAGGTTCACATCTAGCTTCACGTTCACCTATCCCTTGGTCTGCTGGACCTTTGGGGCACCACAAAGGATCTGTCAACCTTCTTTCTCCATTCTTCTCTGTCATTTGCCTTTGATAGAATTTCATTCGGATATTCTTTCTGAAAATATTGAAACCTGCCTGGGTGGACCACTTTGGGGGCCGATTTTGAGTTTGTATTTCCACACAAACTGTCTTTGTAACCTTGTTGTTTTTTTTTACCATACTATCTCATATAATATTTTAGACTGTAGTTATACATTTAATGCTATAACCATAATACTTTTTTAGTTACGCTAAAATGTGAACTTGTATTAATAAAACTAGATATGCTTTACAGTGAGACGCTTTCTTTATTCATCAGTTTTAGAGGAGAGATGTAGCAGAGTATATTCGGCCATGCATGAGGCCCTTTGAAGTTTAAAATATTCATGGTGTATTCTATATGTTCTATATTTTATTATTCTTTATTGTTTAGATTAGGTGAACAAACTTCTTTTTCTTAGATCAGCCATAAATTTTCTTACTGATATGGCATGAATCATAGTTCAACGAATCAATACATGGCCTAAATTTTGCTTATGTGCCTAATCTTAAAATATCAAATACCTACCATTGTTCTGATTTTCAAAGTTTCAAAAACATTCCAGCCTTTTGATTTCTTTCCCACGTCACCTCATGCATGATTTGGCAGATTTAGCTTCTTCCTGTATACATGTCAATATTTTTGTATCATTATACGAGTGGCTTCAATTAAGATGTTATATAGTTTTTTTTGTATTAGTGTTATTTATTAACATGTTTATAATATTAGATGTTATACTAAATCATATTAACTCAACACTAAAAGTTTGAATCCATCAATAATGATTGCATTGTTCTGTTTTTTTGTTTGTGGGATTTCTTCAACATATAATATTAATGATGGCTTCCGAACCTGGGGTCTTGGGTTCAAATATCAGTGAAGATTGGGATTTTGAATTTCGGAATTTTTAGGGCATCCCTGAGTTTACCCAGCTTTAGAGAGTTCCTGACTTAAGTTGAGGAAAGTAAAAGCTGTTGGTCATTTTGCTAGCCACATGACACCTTGCTTGTAAACCGTTGGCCAAAAAAACAGATGACCTTAACATCATCTGCCCTATAGATCGCAAGGGAACTTTTTAATATTAAATATTTAATTTGTTTGAAATTTACAATTTGTTTGCCAGCTACTTTCAAAGAGTTTATTTTCTATCAGTTTTATTAAATATCTTAATACTTTATGACTTGGTTCTCTACTTTGAAAATATAACTAATAAATAAATCTATTTAGTTTGGTGAAGATAATAATTACAATCTGGTTTTATCAGATGGATGAACATTTAAAGATAAAAACATTGTTTCTTTGTTGTTTCTTTTTACGAGTCCTCTATTCAGCTGGTAAACTCTTGATGGTATCTGTATGGACACGGATCTTAAAAACAGATCTGATGATTTTATAAAAATTTGACAGTTGATATATATCTGTGGGGAAAAAATTACTAGCTAGTTGGAAACACTGGGAAAACTCTAATTTGACCGTTTATTTAAAAATATTATCTTCAACAATTAAATGTCTAGACAAACTGGATTTAAAGGCCTAATGTTAGAATTTTTTAATACTCTTTTAGTTGGATTTCTACATTCAGTTATGCAGGATTATTTTTTGGGGGTGGGGAGGGATGGGGGCGGGTAAAAGGTTTCTTTTTTTATTTAGAAAAATCAAGCATTTATTACGGTAGTTATTTTGAGCCGATGGCATGATGTAGCGTGCCCAATAGGAAAGCAGGGAGCATTTTCTAAAGGCTGCAGCCTATTTGGACAAGCCAAGCCATTGGACTCTAGACAAAAATACACCTTCTCAACACAATCGTCATCCCAACAGCAACATATGCACGTGAGACGTGGAAGTCATCTGCCCAAAAATGAGAAAAGACTAAATGTGGCTGAACAAATATGGCTGAGACGTACTTTGGGAGTCAGTTATTATTGGGTCTCAAGGAAATCCTATGCCGAACTGGGAGTGGATCACTTAGTGAGGTTGTGACAGAGCGTCGCATGAGGTTTGCGGGACATGTTCTCCGACAAAATGAACTACGCATTCTAAGAGTTGCGATGACATGGAGGCCAATACGAGGAAAACGCAAACACGGACGTCCTCGTATAACTTTGCGTCACACTTTCATAGAGGACCTCTAACAGTGGACATCAGGTGGGAGGAGGCTTCAGACATTGCCAGTGACAGATCTTTGTGGAGACAGCTTGCCGCCCAATGCTCCGAACGGCGCGGGAGGACCTAAGTCTAAGTAAATTATGGGCAAAAATAATCGATCTTACAAAAAGTCATTAAAGGAGACATTGTCTTTAAAAAAACAACAACTTTTTTTCTGTTAGCCTACTTGTTTATTATATATATATATATTTTTTAATGCAAGTATACTCTATTTAGAACAGGGGTTCTCAACCTGTGGGTCGCGACCTCCTTTGGGGTCGATTGACGATTTGCCAGGGGTCGCCTAAGACCGTCGAAATATGGATTGTTATTGTCTATTCTTCTATTGCTGTGGGGGTGGGGGAGTTCGCGGAAAAGTTGGGGATTGTAAAAAGGGGTCGCCGAGCATAAAAGGCTGAGAACCGCTGATTTAGAAGAAAAATAATGTAGCGTGGTCGAGAGGCTAAGTGCGCTTGAACTTGGCTTGTCTTGGCTACGTAGAAGGGGACTCGAGATTCGACACCCGACTCTGGCAGATTTGTTTACTGAGCGCCTAAAGGCAGCACGGAAAACCAACTCCTAGATACCCCCTCCCCCCACTGGTTCACAAATGAGATTGGACCAAAGCGCTCTGAGCATGCTATAAGCATGAAAGTAGCGCTATATAAAAGCTATAAAATTAATATAATAATAATTTAGAAATATAATGCATTTAGAAGAAGTATAATCCATTTTGAAGTATAATTTATTAAAAAACAAGAAACATTTAAAAGACTATTGCTCCTTTACACAGCTGACAAATCTTTGTTGAGATCGATGAAAGCAGCTTCCAAGTTCTGCATTCTGTTAGCCAAAAAAGTTGACATACTTAACCTGTGAACAAAGCACTACAGTTTGCTTTTAGGCGACAGAAGGGTTGTCTCTCGGGAGTCTCTTTCTGAAATCCGACAAGAAACAGTGAACACGGAAATCGACGAATTTAATGTCACAAGTCTTGTTGAGGATGAAAAGGTCATTGGGAAGCTCATGAGACAAAAACGCCTGGCCCAGACATACTATAGAAATAGACAAGTTTATTGAACAAGAACATTGTAGTTGTCTACTAAATGTCCCTTAATTGAGAATAGCATTATATGGTAGGCTACTAAATAACATTAGGCCTATATGGTACTAAATAGTATTATATGGTAGCACGGACTTATTAAAAGCAGCATAAGTTTTTGGACATTTAAAAAATCTTGCTGATATATGGTAACAGTTAGGTATATCCTTTCAAAGCGAGGTGGCTGAGGGGTAAGGGCTTGACTTCCGAAACCAGTTGTCCCGGGCTCGAATCCTGTGATTTTTCGGGATTCCAGCCTGCTCTAATGCATGTCACAAGACACCCTCGTCAACCAAGGGCCACAGAAACTGATGACCTTTACATCTAAAGGCAGTGGCGTAGATAGGTATTAAGGGGGCCAGATTTTGACCGGTTTAGCGCCACGGCATTTTGACATTCAACATCTATGAGATAATATACTTAATAAGTATATAAAAAGTGTAAATTCCATTTGGTACAGTATATAAGTAAAATTAACAACAACAAACAAAAAGAATTAAGACTCAAATAGGAACTGAAATAGGAACTTTTAGGGCGTAAGGAGCTCATTTGAGCCAAGGTTGCTATACGCCACTGTCACTATACACACTAAACTTGTATTCATGCCAATAAACATGGAATAGAAAGGCATGAATAACAGAAACGAACGTTCACTGTATAAGTACGCGCATGTTTTATAGTGTTACCGCTACTAGAATGATACGTCACAACTTCACAAGATTCACAGCGCGAAAACATATAAATCCCATTTTTAAAAAAATGTTTCAACTACTTACTAATATATACATAGCCTATGTACATCATAACAATGGATGACTGCTTGTAAAATTATGTGAAGGCATGATTAAAGCTACTCTCTGTTAGCTCGCGTAGCTCAGCCATTTCCGCCAAGCGAGACAACCTTGGGTGTGTGACAGACGACAATCTAAATCATTTCTAGCAAGTAAGACAATGGATTGCTCTAGTCTGCAAATAAAAAATGCAAAGCTGAACTTGAAAAGGATGCGTTGAGAAAAAAAAATAGCGCGAAAACAACAACAAAAAAAAACCCACCAAAGTTGCAGACTTACTTTGACCTGGAACGTGAACTTTACTGCCCCGACCCGACACACTACGTAATCTACTTAACCCTTAAAACGCGTGTGGTGGTTTAGCCTCTAAACATCAGAATTGTAATACCATTTTGTATGCCCTTATTGTAAAACAGCTCAGCACTTTAAGGGTTAATGTAGATTGTATTTATGCTAATTATCATGGCTTTAAGAAGCATTAAAACAACTTTTAGATGTCTTTAAATTTATGTATTTTATGTATGTGTGTCGACCCTTCTTGTAACACCAAATGTCTTTAAATACTTTCGGACGAAGGGAAAGTTACAACGTAGCCCAAATGTGATAGATTGGATTCGGGACCAATGGTCCGGTTGGTCAACAACACTTGGGACACGCTGTCAGTGTATATTGAGAGGAAAGTCTTTGTATGTAGTCCGTATGCCTGGACATTTCCTCCCCAGAACGACTTTTTAAAAATGGGAAGCTGTGTGCTGGACACCACTCTCAAATGGTCAACACAAGTGTTATAAAAGACCCTCCTAAGAGCCATCTTCGAGTTCATATGACATGAGAGTGTGCTCATCTTGGACAACGAAGGAGAAGCTATAGTCTTAGGATCAGGCTGTAAGAAGCATCATGACACAAGACAATGGAAAATTTCATGTTGATAAGACGTTCTACAAACATTGTTTTGGGCAGAATTGTTAAAGATGTGTCTCGGTGTCTGCTTGCAGTTAGTTGATGGGGAATATTCTTAGGCATTGAATGTGGCTATAACATATGCGCTATATCATGTAAATATACAAAAAAGAACATGTTCACCTTTCAGACCTTGTAATCTATATGGCAGTTGATGTAAAGGTCATCTGTTAACGAGGGTGTCATATGGCCAGCACAAAGACCAACCACTTTTACTTTTCCCCAACTAATGTTAGGTACCCATTAGAGCTCGATGGAGTCAGAAGATCTCAAAATTAAAAACCCCAGTCTTTACCAGGATCAGGATATTTTTTGTGTGTGTATATTTAACTTGTGATTCCTCTTTAATCTGGTAGTAACTCTGGATGGATAGTAATGGCCCACACTCACAACTACTTTGACTAATAATGAAACTGAAACCAATTAGGGGGACGGTATAACCGCAGTCCTGCAGTATCGTAAGAAAATGTCCTGATGACTAGGCATTGTTTCCCTTCGATAACTTTCCTGGTTGTGAGATTGACCTCATGATTACATGGTTTTTGTTATTCACAATGTTTGGTTTTAAATTACAAGATAATTTTAAGTGAAGTGATTCTTCATAACTTTGATAGATTCTTAACAGTTTTTTTTCCTCTCTCTCTGTTTCGCTCTTGTTCTCACTTTCTTTATTTTCTCTCTCTTTCTCTTTGTATCTCTTTCTTTCTCTCTCTTTTTCTCTCCGTCTCTTTTACTCAATTTCTTTCTCTCTTTTTTCTCTCTCTAATTCTCTTTACCCATACTTATTCTTTCTCTCTTTTTCTTTTTCTCTTTCTCCTTTCATCTAGCTCTCTCTTCATGGCTATCTCTATTTTTTCTCTTTTTCTCTTCTACTCTCTTTCTCTTTTTCCCTCTATCTCTTTCTGACTCTCTTTTTCTCTCTCATTTGAAAATGTTGAAAATTTGTGAATATAAAACGTAAGTCAATGTCATCGACTCCGCAGCTCAAGGATAAGTGCAGTACACGACCACACAAAACCTGTGTGTGACCTACATATTTTGCCACACCTGATGCAGACAAAGTTGTCTGCCGGGGTTTTATATAAGTTTTTTGTTTTCTGCGCATGTATTGTTTTTGCTTTTTTTTAATGCCTAAAAAGAGTGTCACGAGATCTACGTGTCAGATATTAGGTCGTCTGCTGACAACAGCATACAAAAGCATTGTTAACGTTTTCGATGTCAGTAAGACTGTTGACAACTAAGAGTACTTCCAGCCCCCGTCGTCTCAGCGTGGCGCCTCATGTGGAAACGTCTGCCCGGGGAACACAGCCTCCAGCAGGCTACCACACGAATGTTCTAGCGAGTGTACTTGTGGTGAGCATGGAAGAAAGGCTTGCTAACCAATCCAATCCGTTGCACCGTTCCCGAACGGGGTCCATACGGGCGGTGATGGCACCCCCCTCTCACGGAACGCAATGGTACAGTATAGGAATGTGCAGTTCGTTCCCTCGCATGTGATTGGGCGAACCCATTGCAATGGCTCAAGGGACCGTGACCCATGACCTAACGGATGTGATTAAATGATCTTCTTGTTGACGGGACCTCCAGACATAGGGGTTGGTGGAGAGCCATGGGATAAAATCTTTTCCCGGGTCAAAGGTACTCATAAATAGGGAGGATTCATCTCGCACCTGTTCGGACATCTGGACGACAACTAGGGTTACCAGACACTTTAACTCACAAAGCAGGACAAAAAAAAAAAGAAGAAGAAGGCATAGTAAACTTTAGATAATGAACATCGCAATGAGATCTGTAGGAAGAAATATAATCTGTAAATGTTATAGGCCTACTTCTGTATCAGAATGTATCAATCATATATAGGCCTATATTGCACATTTAGAAAAAGAGTAACCCTAGATCTACACTCTGTTCAATTAATATATCTGAGGTTGTGCTATCAAGGACAGATTTAATTTCATACGCATGCGCTAGATCTATACGCCATATTTTTAACAAACCCTGTCGCATCCTTAGTAATTTAAATCCCCAACAAAGAACGACAACGTGATCAGGAAGAAAACTTTTGACCTGATTATTGTTTCTAATTACCTCCCCTGTTTCTATAAATAATAAACATCCAACAATAAGGAAAAGGAAACTATTTTGTTTGTTGCCCGACTGGACTCGTCTTCACGTACCTGACCAGGTCAGGCAAACGTACACACATTTAAAAAAAAAAAAAAAGGCTGTTTCAGCATTTCAAAAAATAAATCCTATTCGTCTCATTAGCATTATTCTAAAAACGTTTTTGTGGCCTCCTTAAATGTAGCGCTAACTTTTAAATGTAATCCTTCCCGGTCGCTACGTTTGTTGAGTCACAGACCAGCACTCCGTCTAAATTTGGAGTTCAGGCTTCCGCGTCATTTAGAACTGGACCCTTGTTAAGCCAGATCTCTTTGTCTTGTTAACAGACGGCCTATTTCAAAATTAGCATAAATATGAATTTCGTTTTAATTTAAATGCGGCGCATGACGTGCACTGGGAATGTCGTAAAATGCGCACTCGAGATGTAGAGTTACACAACATAAAAAAAAAGCACTGATTTCTGTCACACTTGGTGGATTTAATGTCGTATTCAATTATGATCATGTTTCTCACTGGCCGACATGGTTTCGGGGTTCAAAAAGAGCAGATGTTAACTTAAGTCGGTGCTATTTAAACTGTGATAGGCCTACGCGTACCACTGGTGGTACTTCAAGCCTTACCAAGTGGTGGGACTCGTTTAGTGCCTAATTTTCCATGAATCGATGCCTCCATCTTTCCATTTTTTCTCCTTTATCTCTGGAACACTCTAGAAACGGAAGTAGAATTGCCTCCATCTTTCCATTTTTTCTCCTTTTTCTCTGGAACACTCTAGAAACGGAAGTAGAATTAATTTTGTTTTTTTAATGACACCCCTATTTAGAGACAGAAAAATCGAGAAAAGATTGCCACTGGCTTGCAAGTTTGGCATATCACACCTGTCATTTTTAAAGTCCGATTTATGATTTGTCCCAAGGAAGGTGGTTGGTTTCCGATCTAGGTGCAGGTGTCAGTGTTTTACCGCGAGCAGTCACTTCAAGATGAACTAATACATCATTAGGAGAGGGGCAACTGTTGAAACTGCGAATTTCGGTGATTCTGAAAGAATATTGAAAGTAACTGGAATGGGGTATTGTCAGAACAGTGTATAATCATAATACCTTCACTTCGCCTTCAGCGGTATTTTACTCAATATGCCACAGAGGAAGTTTTTCTTTTTAAATAAATATTTTAAATCATGAGGAAAGATGATTTTTTAATATTTTTTCTTTTGTAAAAGCGGTATGCATTGTTAAAAACAACTATTATGCCTGACAGTTCTGTTTGCAGGCCTCACATGTTCTACCATGTCAAAACAAAACCCATGCTGTCGTTGAAGAATGTATGCTTCCTTTGGTAAAGACAATCCTATTAATTATGTTCGAGGCTCGTATTAATTACGTTGAACGACAGTGGCCAGTTTTTGTTTAAAGTTTTATTACAGCTAATAAATACCATGAAAAGAAGAATTTAAGGTTTACCGGAGGGTCGCTTCAGCTAGTGATTTAAAAGAAAATGAGTTTTCTATGCTATTGGATTAAAGCACACATATTTTAGGTGACTTCAGTTTATTTATCATCACGTAGTGCTACTTGGAAAAAAAAAGCACTGACTTATTATTTCATGAATCTCTGTGGTATTTTTACGTCACTAGAGACTATCCTTACCATTTGCAGTTTATCATGTGACGAAAGATGTCAGCCCTTGATACGCATCCACGGTCAAAGATTAGGTATCTGTAATCTTATCTTATATAATACAGACGTTACTTTAAAAAAGAAGATTACTTCCTACGCGTTATGTTAACCAATGACTTAAATGCTGCCAAGTCATTGGTTTTCCTGGCTCACGCAGCCCATTCCATGCTGTAATAGCACTAGGGAAGAAGGAGTATTTGTACAAATTTGTCCTAGCATATGGAACAAGGAATGTGCCTTTTTCTTTGTGTTTTTCTGAGTATTTTATTAGATTTTGTTTTTGTATTTGAAAATTATGGTTCAGTGTTTAATGTATAATCGCTACTCTCCTGCGTTTTCATCCTTTTTCTTGCTTTTGGTGTGTTCCCCATCTCGATCCAAGATCCAAAGATCCAAGATCCAAGATCCGTCTTTTATGTTTGTCCTCCATGTATATCCTGTTTAGGCTTAATAAGATTAAATACTATGCACAAATTATACGACAATAAAATAGCCTGACCTGCATGCATTACAATACCTCTATTCAAGTCACACATTAGGAGTGGGCTAAACCTGGAAGCTCATGGGTGGACACGGTTCTCGAAAACGGCTCGAACGATTTTCCTAGTAGTTTGACTTGATGTATATCGTTGGGAAAAGAATTACTATCTCGTTGACCACACTGGGCAAACTCTAGTTTGACCGTAATAATTTTTCAAAGCTTAAAAAAAAAAATAATAATTGAAAAAATAATATATATAATATATAGGTCTGTGGGTTATTTATTTGAGTGTTTAAGACAAAAATGTGTCTTTGCAGTGCATCGCTGTTTTGTATTCAAAGCCACGACGCGACGTATAAATTAATGTATAATCTTCCGAGTCAGTTGGAGATTACTTTAGATTGATAGAGTTCTTTGCTTGCTGTGGAAGAGGTGACACACTTTAAGACTATTCTTTAAAAAAAAAGTTATTTATACTATTTAGTTTATTTACTGTTATTAGCACAAAGAAGGCCTATGTCATTTCTCCACAAATGCAAGTCAGCTGCCACTCTATGGGGTTGAAGGAGGGCAATTCGATCTCTCCTGCTGCTCTTTCCTTGGATCCGCCAGTGGGTCGGAGGTCAATGTATGGTTTCCATGTTGATATACGGGGGACGGTGCTCTATACTGATAAATAGGTTGCCTGGAGTTACGTGACACAACTTGAACCAGGAAGTGATGTCATTAAATCGTTTCCTTAAAAAAAAAACCAACGACACAGAATTTTCAAGGCACGATGTGTCTTAAGTTGTGACATTAAAAGGCGACTGTCACGTGATAGAAATATTGATTACAACGTCGACCATGTCATTTGTCACATTGTGACATTTGCAAGGAATTATGATTTACTTATATGGCTTGCGTTTTTGTTGTTGTTGTTGTTTTTAGGATGCATTACAACAGTGTTGCATACGAATGTGCTTATAAACATTTTCTGAAAATCTCTTGTCCAACAAATGTAACATTTAGTTTAGGAAAGACTATAAACTGACCTACTTTTTGGACCAGTAGGGGGTGGTTGAAGTAGTTTAGGAAAGACCCACTTTTTGGACCAGTAGGTAGTGGTTGAAGAGCCAATGAAGATGTGGTTCCATCCCCCCCCCCTTTCCGATAAAAATCCTGGTTAAGCGAATGTATAAATCTACTACAGTTTACAATATTCTAATGATAGGCCTTTAATTCTACACTTATAAAACTACGAAAAATGTTTTTTAACATAAATGTATTAACCTCTTTTAATGAATAATGTCTACATGAGGAGATACCCGAAGGCATATATAAAGATAAATATTATAAACTTCTCTTGCCAAATTTGAATTATTTTTTTTGTACTTTGAATAATTATATCGCTCAAACTAAAGTATTCTCTTTTGTGGCCAACGAGCTGGTAATTATTTTCCCAACGATATATGCCTATATCAGATGTCTACTTTCTAGGAAAATCGTTAGAGACGTTTTCGAGATTCGTGTCCAGGTTCCATGAAGATCACCTTGACCTATCCCTTAGTCTGTTGAACCATTGGGGTACCACACAAGATCTGTCAACCGTCTTTCTCAGCTCCTCTCTGTCCTTTGCCTTGGTTAGAAGATAAGAGTTTAATAAAGGTACATAATGAAAGGGGAGGGGTTCTTGTAAAAAAAAATTTTTTAATAGAATTTCAATTCCTCTCTTTGTTGAAGGCAGGGCGTCTATTTCTCATTCCATCTTTTAGATTTTCCATTAAAATTAAAGACTACCCTAGACCAAACCTCCCGCAGGACTGCTAGGGATGGCATGGAGAAGTGTTCAAGCCCTGGAGTCGACAATCGACAGTCCAGAGTGCAGACCACACGACCAGCAGCCAACCGAAAGTTTGGACTTGTCTGTCAACGCAACTATATCCTGTATAAAACTTATAAGGTTAAATATATAACTATATATTTTCTAGCATGTCCAGATTCGTAGCAGAAAAAAAAATATCTCTGTGAACTGCTGTTCAAAAATAGCTTTTATTTCTTATTTTTTTTATCGCAGGTGTCTCGCTTAAGTCTCTGTTAAAGCAACTCCAGATCTGAACAAAGCAAACAGGGAATCAGGTTAACGGGCCATCATGCAGGCGTTGCCAAAAAAAGAACGTTTAATGGCCATTTGTGACAATCTTTAAGTGACTTTTGTTTTAAGTGACATTGATGTCGTAATCTTTCGGTATTAAAACTTGATAACGACATTAAACCTGCTTCCTCTATGTTGTTTTTAGCGATACCTTATAGTGCAGTCATTCCCAAAGTGGTCTATATAGACCCCCAGGGGTCTACGAAGACTTCCAAGGGGGTCTACGAGACAAAAAGTTTGGGAACCTCTGTTATAATGGGTTAGATATGGGGACACCGACCTTAAACATGCACGTTAAAAACAATTCTGACGATAATATTCTGCATGTCACGTGACTGTAAGCCCCCATGAAACATCACGTCCAAACCAAACATCACGTCCAAACGAAACATCACGTCCAAACCAAACATCACGTCCAAACCAAACATCACGTCCAAACCAAACATCACGTCCAAACCAAACATCACGTCCAAATCAAACATCCCCTCCAAACCAAACATCTCCTCCAAACAAAACATCACGTCCAAACGAAACATCTACTCCTTTGTAATGTAGTACTGACGTAATGCAGTGTCCTTGAAGACAGGGAATGAACACGCCAAATAAACAAAAATCTTTAAAAATAAAACAAAGGTTATCTAAAAGGGAAGAACTCCTTCCTGAAAAATTCTATCTGCCAATAATGTACACGCTATTTTCTTTATTCAATATCAAACAACATAATTAATTACCAATAATAAATTGACCAATTAAGTATTTTTGCTTATTGATTCATGTTTAGTGCGGTAAAATAAATAGCTGTTTAAGGTATCAACTTGATCGGCGAATACGTGAAGGAGTTATAGCGTTAACAAACTAGTCAAGGGGACTAAACCCAACAAGTTATTTCTATGAATACTGAAATATTAGTTTCCCTTGTTGTTATCAAACAAACAGTTAATTGCCAGTAATTAATTGTCTAATCGGTTACTGTTTTTTACTGATTCATGTCTTGTCAATACCAACAAACTATTGTGCGAAGTTTCAACTTGATCCGAGAATGGGTGAGGGAGAAATATCGGGTAACATGAGGCCTAAAAATACAATCATGTCGCCAACACCACTTTCGCCCCCGCACACAACTGTATAGACAGTATAGAGCAGTGGTTCTCAACCTTTTAAGCTCGGCGACCCCTTTTTATAATCCCCCACTCTGCCGCGACCCCCCACCCCCACATACACACACACACATACAGCAATAGAAGAATAGACAATAGCAATCCATATTTTCGATGGTATTAGGCGACCCCTGGCAAATCGTCAATGTACCCCCAAGGGGGTCGCGATCCACAGGTTGAGAACCCCTGGTATAGAGGAAGGTAGAAGTTTGGTTGCTGATAGTTTGTTGTTCACAACTTCGGATACAAAAAAAATATGCAAATCTCTTTTACCGGTGTTGCTTACCAAATAAGTTGACTCTTCGAGGGCAGTCTAGGAGTTTATATAAAAGTATGTATCTCATTTTGTAACCTGCCTTGTCGTGCGGTTTACACGCTGGACTGTCATTCGGACTGTTCGATCTCGATTCAAAGCCTGCCCGATGCCACCTCCCCGTCGACCTGCGGGAGGTTTGGACTAGAAAGCAGATTTTAGCAGATAATCTTCGACTCTGAAGTAACATCCGAAATAAGTAAAACATGTTGAAACAGCAATATGTTTACAGCAATGTGTTTACAGCAATATGTTTACAGCATTGTGTTTATAGCACTATGTTTACAGCATTGTGTTCACGGTATTATGTTTACAGTATTATTTCTACAGCATTATGTTCACAGTATTATGTTTACAGCATCATGTTTACAGCATTATGTTTAAAGCATTATGTTTACAGCATTATGTTCACAGTATTATGTTTACAGCATTATGTTTACAGCTTTATGTTTACAGCATTGTGTTCACAGCATTATGTTTACAGCATTATGTTTACAGCATTGTGTTCACAGCATTATGTTCATAGTATTATGTTTACAGCATTGCGTTCACAGCATTATGTTTACAGTATTATGTTTACAGCATTATGTTTACAGCATTATGTTTACAGCATTATGTTTACAGCATTATGTTCACAGCATTATGTTTACAGCATTATGTTTCCAGTATTATGTTCACAGCATTGTGTTTACAGCATTATGTTTACCGCAATATGTTACTCTTTGAGAGACTTTGCGTTCAGAACATAACACATGCGTACATTTGTTTCTTGTGATTTGGTGTTGCAGGTTTTTGACGTTCCTTGAAATAAGAAGATGTTTACATCCTAGCGGGAATCATCTGCAGGTGCTGGCAGGCTAGAACTTGGGGACCATCAATTCAAAATATATTCTAGGGGCAGAAGTAGAATGTTGTATAGAGGCTATACCTAATAAAATACTCAGAAAGACACAAAGATAAAGGTACATTCCTCGTTGCATATGCTACGACAAATTTGTACAAATACTCCTTCTTCCCTAGTGCTATTAGAGCATGGAATGGGTTGCCTGAGCCAGCCAGGAAAACCAATGACTTTGCAGAATTTAAGTCATTGGTTAATATGCATGAATAGATGCATGACGCGTAGGACGTAATCATCTTCTTTTTTGAAGTAACGAAGAATGGTTAGACAATAAGGTAGTGTGACCTAACTCTAGACAAAGCGTTATAGAAGGCCTGAACACTGACCTGCAGGGCAGTGGAGACCAATAGATCGTTGACACGTCACAGGTCTGTACGACGTGACAACACGCTCTTGGCCTCCAGTGCCCACAGGCGGCGACTTGGCAGGTCAGTGTTGAGGCCCTTTATACCAAATGGTCTAGACTAAGTCCACATTTTTTTTTTAAATTTATAATTGAACAAAAAAAAAAAAGACAATGTCGATGAGTTCATTAATGAGTCTTACGATACTAATGGTGGTGATAAGGAAGTGGCGGAGGAAGAGGATAATAATGATGATGATGAAGAGAATAATATAGTTGAAGAGAAAAATAACGATAATGATGAGTGATGAGAAGAATGAACATGTAGATGGTAAAGCTGTTTGGGAAGATAATAATGTAGATGAGGAGGATAATGCTAAGGACAATGATGACGCTAGGAATGAGGATAATAAGGATGACGCTAGGGACGAGGATAATGATGAGGACTATGATGACGCTAGGGACGAGGATAATGATGATGACGCTAGGGACGAGGATAATGATGATGACGCTAGGGACGAGGATAATGATGATGACGCTAGGGACGAGGATAATGATGATGACGCTAGGGACGAGGATAATGATGATGACGCTAGGGAAGAGGATAATGATGATGACGCTAGGGACGAGGATAATGATGATGACGCTAGGGACGAGGATAATGATGATGACGCTAGGGACGAGGATAATGATGATGACGCTAGGGACGAGGGTAATGATGATGACGCTAGGGACGAGGATAATGATGATGACGCTAGGGACGAGGATAATGATGATGACGCTAGGGACGAGGATAATGATGATGACGCTAGGGACGAGGATAATGATGATGACGCTAGGGACGAGGATAATGATGATGACGCTAGGGACGAGGATAATGATGATGACGCTAGGGACGAGGATAATGATGATGACGCTAGGGAAGAGGATAATGATGATGACGCTAGGGACGAGGATAATGATGATGACGCTAGGGACGAGGATAATGATGATGACGCTAGGGACGAGGATAATGATGATGACGCTAGGGACGAGGGTAATGATGATGACGCTAGGGACGAGGATAATGATGATGACGCTAGGGACGAGGGTAATGATGATGACGCTAGGGACGAGGATAATGATGATGACGCTAGGGACGAGGATAATGAGGATGACGCTATGGACGATAATGATGACATTAATGAGGCTAATGATGGTGTGAGGGGGTGATGTGGAAAAGAGGAGATAGTAAAGGATGATAATGATGGAAAGTAGGAAGAGGAAAGGGAATAAGATTGAGGGCAGAAAGAGGAAGAAGAGTAAAATGATGATTGTGAGGAGGAGGCGGAAGTTGACACAAATGTTTATACTCTAGTAAACATAAGTTTCCGAAGAAATTAGGCATGAGTGACAGAAGAACAAGGCCAACATCAAACATTGTTTCATAACTTCCTGTACTTTAAGAGCCATGTCCAACGGTTCACAGAGTTAGGTCCCTTGTTTCTTAGTTGCTCTACTTTGTATTTTGTACTTCATGCGAGTGTTTAGAATCCAAATAACGAAAAAAAAAACCATTACAAATACTTTTTGATAAGACTGTACCTCATTTATACGGAGGCACGGAGGCTGAGCGGTAAAGCGCTGAACCAAGGTCCGGGGTTCGAATCCTGGTGAAGACTGGGATTTTTAAGTTCGGGCTCTTCCGGCCCTTCTGAGTCCACCAGCTCTAATGGGTAACTGACATTAGTTGGCGAAAAGTAAAGGCAGTTGGTCGTTAGTCACCAAGGAATTCAAAAATAACCCATAACACATAGTCCCCGGTCCAAGTGGCTTGAGCCAGCCAGGAAAACCAATGACTTGGAAGAATTTAGGTCATTGGTTAACATGCATGACTAGATTGACCTAGGAACATGAGTAGGACGTAATCATCTTCTTTTTTTTTTTTTTTGAAGTAACGTCTGTAATATATACGATAAGATAAATATTTTATCGTTCTCTAGCCAAATTTAGAATTCTTTCCTATTTTACTGATAGTGTCCACCCTGGGAAGGTACTGGGCTTTGACCGGGAGGTGGGGTTGTCTACGAAGATTTGATTTGTGAAATTGGGAACATATAATATTTACAAAAGAGTTTTACTAAATTATTAAATTTTTACTAACTTTACTATTTGAACTGTGAATAGACCTTGCTTTTATAATAATTTAACTGTACGGAATTTAGCGCTTGTGATATAAAGGGAAATTAATCCTTGAAGGACTACGGGCACGACATGACCTACATTGTGCCGATGTTGCCAAAACTCAAACTCACTAAAGTTTTCCCTGTGTGTCCAGCGATCTAGTAATTCTTTCCTCAGCGATACTGTTAAATTTCTAGGAAAATCTTTGCAGCCATTTTCGAGAATTGCGTCCACCCGGCCACTTTCCAGAAAGATAGGAGTTGAATAATGGTATTGTAAAAAGAACTGTTAATGTTGAAGAATTCTGACATTATGACAGGCACTATTTGCATTAAGATGTTTCAATTCCATTGTAGCAGAAGATCAAAACTTAAGAGCTGGACTTCCGAGCCTGGGGTCCTGGGTTCGAATCTTGGTGAAGACTAGGATATTGAATCTAGAGATTTTAAGGGCGTCCCTGAATCGACCCAACTCTGATGGGTTCCTGACTTTAGTTGGGGAAAGTAAAGGCGGTTGGTCGTTGTGCTTGCCACATGACATCCTGCTAGTTAAACTTTGGCCAAAGAAACAAGACTGCCTTAACATCCTCTGCCCCATAGATCGCAAGACCTGAAAGGAGAAAATTTACTTTTTAAAGTTCCTGTAGCCAATGAATTGCGAGGATTTTGTGTGACCAGCACAACGATAACTAAATCTATTTTATACTCTCAAAATAAAAGAGTTACACCTCTTCCGACAATCCCGAATCCAGAAGAATTTGATCCCGGAAACATCTGTTGAAGAGCTGAGCACGTTATCACCCAGCCACCCCAATCCTCACACCAGTCCTGCCTCAACCAAGTTAACTTGGGACTGGTGAGCTTTTAAGTAGAACATTGTCTCTTGACAAGTTTTTAATTAGGTCAATTGTCCCTGCACTTCAGTTCTAAAAATAGCCCAGATCGTGAGCAGCTTGTTGTTGCGTTCTTATCCGGAAAAGTTGGGATTTTCCGAGAGCTCCGCCCAGATAATCAGGTCCGCTAACTCTTGTGTCATGTGATGTCTGTTGGTTTTTAGTACAAACTAACACTAGTTCGGGAGAGCAATTGGCGTCTCTGATTTGAAGTGCTCATTGTCACCTCAGTGAGTGTACGTTAGAAGGAAGGATTTTATCCAGAGGTCAAGAACTAGTGATGGCTTTTCACTGATCCCTCTGTCCGGACTCCCCCCACCCCTCAATCAACAGATGGTCATTTTGTCACATGCGTTGCTGTAAGACACGGCTCCTTGAGTTAACCCATCCTTACGAGACCGAAGGCTGTGACTACGAGGAGTTCCAACGTATTCCTATACTGTATCGCCACTACCCGTGAGAGACCTATCACCAAAGCGTATGGCCCCCGTCATGGAACGGCGTGGCGGATGGGGCGGTTTAGCGGAGCACGTGCTCTCCACCTATTCGCTAGAAAGTGGCCAGGGAGCCCACCGTAGAAAATGTTTCGATATTCAATCTCTTTACAATAAATAAATGAATGCTACAAATGAACACTACCAACTTGAACACATCTACAACATTGGTGTCAGAAGTACTGACCGTGGGCCATACTCTGCCCGTGACCCTATATTATCCGGCATTTGAAAACTTCTGCTGATAGCGCAGAATGAAGCTACAGAGGGTTTGTTTCAATGGACTCGACCTTTTTTTTTTTTAATGTGATGTGGCCCGTGATACGCAAGTGTGACATTTTTAAGGTCCTTAAACCTGAACAGTTGTGGCTCCACAGAGCTATACGCTCACTTATTAAATGGTGTTTTTTAAAATAACTACTTTATTCGATTAATAAAAAGGGTACATAGAATGTTTGCGACTGTGAATCATCTTTTTTCAAACAACCACTGTTTGTTTGTTTTGTTTTGTTTCGCTGTTTTGGAAAAGAAAACTATTTAGTCCAAGCAAATAGAAAAAAAAAGTTGACCTCTAAATTGACCTCTAAATCGACCTCTAATTAGACTTCTAAATCGACATTTAAATTGACCTCTAAACCTTAAAATAAATCGAAATCTAACTTGATCTTAATATATTGACCTCTAAATTAACCTTGAAATCTTAACCGACTTTAAATTGACCTCCATACTGACCTCTAAATTGACCTCTAAATGACCTTCACATTTACCTCTAAATAGATCTCTAAACCTTAAATGGGTCTCAAAATTGACCTCCATATTGACCTATTTTTTCTTAACTGACCTCCAAATGGACCTCAAAATTCCACCAATTAGGAATCGTTTATCTATTTTCTCATAGAAAAACCTCCTGCAGCACGACAGGGGATAACATCGGGCTAACGTCATAGCTCAAAACTCCTGCAGGACGACAAGGGATAACATCGGGCTAACGTCATAGCTCAAACCTCCTGCAGGACGACAAGGGATAACATCAAGCTAACGTCATAGCTCAAACGTCATGTAGGACGACAAGGGATAACGTCGGGCTAACGTCATAGCTCAAACGTCATGTAGGACGACAAGGGATAACATCAAGCTAACGTCATAGCTCAAACGTCATGTAGGACGACAAGGGATAACGTCGGGCTAACGTCATAGCTCAAACCTCCTGCAGGACGACAAGGGATAACATCGGGCTAACGTCATAGCTCAAACCTCCTGCAGCACAACAGGGGATAACATCGGGCTAACGTCATAGCTCAAACCTCCTGCAGCACAACAGGGGATAACATCGGGCTAACGTCATAGCTCAAGCCTCCTGCAGCACAACAGGGGATAACATCGGGCTAACGTCATAGCTCAAACCTCCTGCAGCACAACAGGGGATAACATCGGGCTAACGTCATAGCTCAAACTTCCTGCAGCACAACAGGGGATAACATCGGGCTAACGTCATAGCTCAAACCTCCTGCAGCACAACAGGGGATAACATCGGGCTAACGTCATAGCTCAAACCTCCTGCAGGACGACAAGGGATAACATCAAGCTAACGTCATAGCTCAAACGTCATGTAGGACGACAAGGGATAACGTCGGGCTAACGTCATAGCTCAAACCTCCTGCAGGACGACAAGGGATAACGTCGGGCTAACGTCATAGCTCAAACCTCCTGCAGGACGACAAGGGATAACATCGGGCTAACGTCATAGCTCAAACTTCCTGCAGCACAACAGGGGATAACATCGGGCTAACGTCATAGCTCAAACCTCCTGCAGCACAACAGGGGATAACATCGGGCTAACGTCATAGCTCAAACCTCCTGCAGGACGACAGGGGATAACATTGGGCTAAGGTCATAGCTCAAACCTCCTGCAGGACGACAGGGGATAACATCGGGCTAACGTCATAGCTCAAACCTCCTGCAGCACAACAGGGGATAACATCGGGCTAACGTCATAGCTCAAACCTCCTGCAGGACGACAGGGGATAACATCGGGCTAACGTCATAGCTCAAACCGCCTGCAGGACGACAGGGGATAACATCGGGCTAACGTCATAGCTCAAACCTCCTGCAGGACGACAAGGGATAACATCAAGCTAACGTCATAGCTCAAACGTCATGTAGGACGACAAGGGATAACGTCGGGCTAACGTCATAGCTCAAACGTCATGTAGGACGACAAGGGATAACATCAAGCTAACGTCATAGCTCAAACGTCATGTAGGACGACAAGGGATAACGTCGGGCTAACGTCATAGCTCAAACCTCCTGCAGGACGACAAGGGATAACGTCGGGCTAACGTCATAGCTCAAACCTCCTGCAGGACGACAAGGGATAACATCGGGCTAACGTCATAGCTCAAACCTCCTGCAGCACAACAGGGGATAACATCGGGCTAACGTCATAGCTCAAACCTCCTGCAGCACAACAGGGGATAACATCGGGCTAACGTCATAGCTCAAACCTCCTGCAGCACAACAGGGGATAACATCGGGCTAACGTCATAGCTCAAACCTCCTGCAGCACAACAGGGGATAACATCGGGCTAACGTCATAGCTCAAACCTCCTGCAGCACAACAGGGGATAACATCGGGCTAACGTCATAGCTCAAACCTCCTGCAGCACAACAGGGGATAACATCGGGCTAACGTCATAGCTCAAACCTCCTGCAGCACAACAGGGGATAACATCGGGCTAACGTCATAGCTAAAACCTCCTGCAGCACAACAAGGGATAACATCGGGCTAACGTCATAACTCAAACCTCCTGCAGCACAACAGGGGATAACATCGGGCTAACGTCATAGCTCAAACCTCCTGCAGGACGACAGGGGATAATATCGGGCTAACGTCATAACTCAAACCTCCTGCAGCACAACAAGGGATAACATCGGGCTAACGTCATAACTCAAACCTCCTGCAGCACAACAGGGGATAACATCGGGCTAACGTCATAGCTAAAACCGCCTGCAGGACGACAGGGGATAACATCGGGCTAACGTCATAGCTCAAACCTCCTGCAGGACGACAGGGGATAACATCGGGCTAACGTCATAGCTCAAACCGCCTGCAGGACGACAGGGGATAACGTCGGGCTCAAACTTGGGACCATCATGGCAACAGTGCTTAGCACATACCACACGACCAACTTTATAACTTAATCAGCATAAGTGTAAGCACTTCAATGTCCTGTTTACCATCTCAACGTTTATACCACACAAACACAGCATCAACACACACACACACACATCACACACATACACACACACACAACTATTTATCAACGTACATGTCATTTTATCCTGACTCCCCGCCAAATTTAAGAAGCTGAACTTGAAAAAAAATAACAATCGTCTGCTCCGTAACTTTGAACACATTATGAAGTGAACTAGGCTGTTTGGTAGGGATAAAACGTAACAGACATAACATTATCTATAACAAAAAAAATAGCATTATGTATATGTAAGAATTCCTAAAGACATCCTATACGCTGAGCTATGACACCAGATTCTGCCCTGTCTCAAGACGAAACCAAAGCCTGTGACTGACCTGGGCGCATCCATTGTTTAGTTTTGCGAGATAGAAGTAACTGTATATATATATATATACAGAGAGAGAGACAGAGAGAAAATAGATAGATAGATTGATTAGATAGATAAATATCTTATTATAATACAGTCCAGGTGTACTAGCGAGTCCCCACAGCCGATATCCACAAAAATAAGTCTTCAAAACATTCTTCATGTAAATGTATTTGTTTCTGTACACGTGAAAACACATCTCCTAGTTACCAACAACCTTCTCTCTAATCTCTAACCTAAAACTTACGTCATCTGTTTCTATCCTGAGCATAACATTTTGGTTCTAGATTACAGTGCGTACGATGATCAATCTATCTCCTACCTGCAATGTACACTGACAATATAGAACAGAGACGTCTATTTATGGTGTATTATTACGAAGGCAAGCTTGAATTACCAACTATGCGGAAGTTGGTCGGGTATATTTTGATATGGCCTAAAAAAGTTTCTGAATAGGGCAATTCACTCTTTGTTTCTTTGCTTAAGATTCGAGTGCGGGGTATATGCGTGAGTAATGATGTAATTATTACTTATAAAATGGCATAAGTAAAAAAAAATGAGGAGGACCGGTGGTAAAGGGCTTGGCTTCCAAATCTTGGTGAAGACTGAGATTTTTAATTTCCACTCAGCGCTAATGAGTACCTGACATAAATTGGGAAAAGTAAAGGTGGTTGGTTGTAGAACTGGCCACATGACGCCTTCGTTAACTGTGGGCCTCAGAAGCAGATGACCTTTGCATCCATCCATCCATCCCAGTGGCGCTACAGCCCATGGAAGGCCCTGGCCTGCTTTAGCACACCTCTCCATTCTGATCTATCCTTGGCTTTAGTTAAAAAACTGTATATTTTTGTGTTTCTGGAGAGTAAGTTGTTTTGTTTTAAATTTTATTTTGCTCATCAAGCGTATCCGTTTTTGTAACTTTAACTTTCGTTAGGAACCAACAGTGTAATCCTTTCAGACGAAAATAGATTTCATATTACTGTAGCCCAGTAAAATGTTTGTTTTACATGTTTCGGATGTTCCTTCAGAGTTGAAGATAATTACTTCGTAGTCCAAACCTTCCGCAGGACGACGGGGGATGGGAGCGGGCAGGGTTTGAACCCGGGACCATCGATAAATCTGAACGACAGTCCAGCGTGCAAACCGCACGACCAGGCAGGCTAGTGTTATGTTGTTCATAGATTGTTTAAAATGTATCCAGACCTTGTAGATTTGTAGTTTGTTTTTCTGTGTGTTTTGTTCTCGTGTCAATTAGACGGTTTAGGAATCGGTTGTTTATTTAAATAATTTGAAAATAGATCACAACAGAGTGATGTACAAACAATATATGATTATAAACATCAAGACTGTAGGACTCATCACTTTTAATTGCGCCGTAATTTCAAGGAAGATTCACTATTGTGGACGCCAAATGAAATGATGACTTGTTAGCTAACGTTATTATGACGTCGTTAGCTACCGGGATGTCTTTAGCTACCAGGATGTCTTTACATACCGGGACATTGTTAAATAAAAGGACATAGTTAGCTATCAGGACGTCGATGGCTACCAGGATGTCTTTGGCTATCAGGACGTCTTTAGCTACCAGGATGTCTTTGGTTATCAGGATGTCGTTAGCTACCGGGATGTCTTTGGCTACCAGGACGTCGTTAGCTACCGGGACGTCCTTAGCTACCAGGATGTCTTTGGTTATCAGGATGTCGTTAGCTACAGGGATGTCCTCACTATCAGGATAAAAGGCTGAAGACTTCTAGTGGACTGACTCCAGCCATACGTCGAAGTTGATTGATTCTAGCCAAAACATATTTCACTTTCAGTTCTAGTCCAACTGTTTTCTGTAGTTCGCGGTTGCAGTGAAACAACTAAATTATGTGTTGTATTTGCTCTTACATAACATCTGTTAAGCATTTATATTTATTAGCTTTGAAACATCATCGTTTTAGTTAATGACTAATCTGTCTACTAAAACATTGGTGGACTTAAGAAACTTCAAAACGCCAACCTTGACCTAGTTCTTAGTCCAGGATTACATCTAGGTGGCTTCTATATCAGCGTTGCGTAATAGTAACTTAATCCACTGATGGCTGCCATGTCATATGCTATGCATGACTGTCATCATAATGGCCCCGACTTTGCATCCTGCCCGTTTTCTTCTTTACTATCATTCTGAAAGAGATTTTGGGCTAGTGCTCAGTAATCTTCATTTTTGATGAAAAATCTGAAAAATGTCAATCAAAACATGCATGCCTCTATTTCAATCATGAATTTCTATTTTGTAAAAAAAAGCTTATAAAACTCACCCTGTCTGGTCAAAAGTTTGTACACATCATGTCTCTCACACCCAATCTCGGATCAAGTTGAAACTTAGCACACTTATTTCCTGCACCTGACTAAACAAAATGAAAACAAAAATTAATTAATTAACTATTGATAATAAAATTGTTTATTTGTTATCGAACAGGATGAAGAAATTGTAAAACTTTTTTAGATTAACTGTCATTTTAGCTCTCGTGTTTTTGTTTGTAATGTTGTTACAGCGCCTTGAGCCTACATTTTGTTTGTTAATAGCGCTTTATAAATAAAATTATTATTATTATTATTATTATTATTACTTGACTGATGTGGTGGAATAAGTTATGCTGTGTGTAGGTCGTTTGAAAATAACAATTAACAACTACAAAACCTTCTTTTAAGAAAAAAAGTATTTTTATATTTTTCTTACACATAAAATTGCGCAACATTGACTACCTGTGAGGACAATACTGACTACTTATGAGGTAAAAACTGACTACTTGTGAGGACAAGAATGACTACTTGTGAGGACAAGAATGACTAAGTGTGAGGACAACACTGACATCTTGTGAAAACAAGATTGTCTACTTGCAAGGACAGAACTGACTACTTATGAGGAGATAACTGACTTCTTATTAGGAGATAACTGACTACTTATGAGGAGATAACTGACTAGGCCTACTTATGAGGAGATAACTGACTACTAGTAAGGGCAATATTTATTATTATTATTATTTACTGAGGTGCACATCGTATCCCATTCTGTTGCTTGTACACATTCTTATCCACTGGAGTGGGCCACATCTATTGTTTATTGAACATTAAAAGGGAAACGCCTTTTCCTGTATGGTATCAACGGATAAAACGAATGGACCTCATTCACCAATCGTAAACAAACAACATTTAGTCACGTGATCTTATTGAGAAAACAATGAAAAAAAAACTGTCACGTGACAACCATCATGAATTAAACATGAGATCGTAAATTGTATAGAAGAGATAGAGCACCGCGGGGCTAAATGTTGTTTGTTTACGATTGGTGAACGAGGTCCATTGATATTAGGAAAAAAATATTTTCAGTGCACAAGATCTACATCTAATTGTTGTAGATTAGTACCGACTTTAAAAAGTCTAGTGGTTGACGGAATTAAAACTGCGCCCATCTTACGCCCTTATCGGTCAAAGGCTGCTCGACCATGTGAAATGTTCTTAGGGCTGTGCTTTCAAAATTTAAATACTGTAGCCTACATCCTTTTCTGGTTGCCATGGAAAACAAAACAGTAGGATGGTCTTCGGGAGGTATATATTTGCATCAGCTTGGAACAAGTTAAGGCAGAATTATTGATTTCAAACAAACCAGTGCAGGGGAGCCATCAATCCTTTCATTGGCCAAGAGTCCCAAGAGACGTAGGCATGATTCTACTGACAATCTTGGGCACGACATGGCCTAAATTGTGCCAAAAACTCAAAAAAATTTTATCTGTCTTTTTCTAGATTTTCACGAGGTTGTTGAACTAATTTCGGTAAAAATAACTGTGACCTATCGTTTCTTTACACGGTCGAAAGGTCGAGAGGTCGACGACCGCTAACAAATGAAATAGACGTGACTAATAAGGAAGTGTGCTAGTTTAGAGTTTGTTTTTACAAAGGCAAGCTTAAAGCAAGACTTATAGGCCACATCAAGCAATGACACACCTCGTCATCAGCCCAAACAAAACACAAACTAAAAACAACAAACACACAGAACACGAAAGTCGAAAGGTTTAATGTGAAGGTATATTAAAAACACTGCCAGCATAATTCAAAACTAAGAACATTTTTTTTTTACGATGAATCGCTATGTGGCTGTTTTCTAGATAAGCTCCCGAAAGGTTCAGCTCCTACTTTCTAGGTGGGCTCGCGAACAGCTCAGCTCGCTACTTTCTAGCTGAGCTCTTGTAGGGCTATGTTGATGAGTGGCCATTGGCTTGTAGCTCCAAACAGCTATTACAACTGAACCGATGTAGGCGTTTTATATTCTAATAAATAAACTTTAATTTAAACATTTTTCGCTTGTGAAAAAAAACTAAAAATAACTTTTATTACAATATTCAAAGATTTTAACTTTTAAGATGAGATATAAACCAAGAAGTAATGAAATAAACTGACATTGAAACAAAATCCTACTCACAACAAAAACTTGTCTTTACACTCTCATGTCTCTAGATCATCAGCTGACATTTTATTATTTTACACTGCACAGCTACCAACCAATTGCTTCACCTCTCCTCGCCGTCACTAAGGAAACACACACACATAGACACTCCATATCAAGCTACTCTCTCTTCTGCTCTCTTACTGGGTTCTTTTAAAGTTCTTTTCTCTACTGCGATCTAGCTGGACTCCTGTAAGGTTCTTCTCTCTACTGTGATCTAGCTGGACTCCTGTAAAGTTCTTCTCCCTACTGTGATCTAGCTGGACTCCTGTAAGGTTCTTCTCCCTACTGTGATCTAGCTGGACTCCTGTAAGGTTCTTCTCCCTACTGCGATCTAGCTGGACTCCTGTAAGGTTCTTCTCTCTACTGCGATCTAGCTGGACTCCTGTAAGGTTCTTCTCTCTACTGCGATCTAGCTGGACTCGTGTAAGGTTCTTCTCCCTACTGCGATCTAGCTGGACTCCTGTAAGGTTCTTCTCTCTACTGCGATCTAGCTGGACTCCTGTAAGGTTCTTCTCCCTACTGCGATCTAGCTGGACTCCTGTAAGGTTCTTCTCCCTACTGCGATCTAGCTGGACTCCTGTAAGGTTCTTCTCTCTACTGCGATCTAGCTGGACTCGTGTAAGGTTCTTCTCTCTACTGCGATCTAGCTGGACTCCTGTAAGGTTCTTCTCTCTACTGCGATCTAGCTGGACTCGTGTAAAGTTCTTCTCTCTACTGCGATCTAGCTGGACTTCTGTAAGGTTCTTCTCTCTACTGCGATCTAGCTGGACTCCTATAAGGTTCTACTCTCTGCTATGATCTAGCTGGACTCCTGTAAAGTCCTTTGTTCTACTTCGATCTAGCTGGACGCCTGTAAAGTCCTTTGTTCTACTGCGATAAAGCTGGACGCCTGTAAAGTCCTTTGTTCTACTGCGATAAAGCTGGACTCCTATAAGGTTCTTTTCTCTACTGCGATCTAGCTGGACTCCTGTAAGGTTCAACTCTCTGCTACGATCTAGCTGGACTCCTGTAAAGTCCTTTGTTCTACTTCGATCTAGCTGGACGCCTGTAAAGTCCTTTGTTCTACTGCGATAAAGCTGGACTTCTGTTAAGTTCTTCGTTCTAAAGCTATCTAGCTAGACTTCTGCAGGATCCTTATTTCTACTGCGATCTAGCTGGACTCCTGCAAAATCGTTCTCTCTACTGCTATCTAGCTGGACCTTGTAAAGCTGTTCTTTCTATTGGTTTAAAATTGGGCAGGCGAAAGGGCCAAACTGGCATGTTTACCATATATTTGTTTCTCATTATAGCGTTTCGACTTTGCATTTTTAAATTCCATTTTAATTAAAGTTCTGTAAAAACAATTTAGTAATCTCCCCTTGCCCTAAAAAAAAAAAAAGTTTTCTATGAACTGCTTTGCTGTTTTGTTTCCTGTGTAGGTTCTGAACTAAAAAATTACCCCCCCCCCTTTTTGCCAAAACAAAACAAAAAAAAAACAACTTAAGATTTCAGGAGTTAAAAGTATGATGAAAGAAGAATGCGGAAGTTGCCTTTGTTGTAGTTGACCGTAAGACGCAATACTGAAATGCGTCCTGTTGACCGTGCTATGACAACCTGAGAAAACAGGGATCAAATAAACAGACCAACAAGGGAGATAATCTGTTTCTGAAGGATTAACATTTAATGCCTAATAATTCTATATTTTCATTTCACTACAAATCACAAGAAAAACAAAGTCTGAGAAAGGCGCTGAAAAAAAACCAAATACACATAGAATTACAATGGTATTGAATTGCCTACACATTTTTTTGCTTCATTTCTTTGAGTTTCACAAGTCACACAAATAAATTATTATTTTTTTTTTTACATAAACGCCGTCAATATAATCACAAGATGGTATACCAAATTCACACGCAAAGCCTACACTATAAGGCAAGGAGTCTTTCTAGTAAGTTCACTCCGCACACAGTGTAGTGAATCATAAATCCACCTTCTACATAGCTGGACTGTCGCTTGGATCTGATCGTTGGTCCCGGGCTCAAACCCTGTCCGCTCCCATCCCCCGCCGTCCTGCTGGAGAGCTGGACTAGGAAGTAAATGGACGTCATTCACCAATCGTAAACAAACATTCAGCCACCCGATTCTCTATCCCCTCTATACAAAGTACGATCTAATTTTTAATACGCAATGGCTATCACGTGACAATTTTTTTTTTGTTTTATCAATATTATCACGTGACGAAATGTTTGTTTACGATTGGTGAATGAGGTCCATTATCTTCAACTTTGAAGGAACATCCGAAACTTGTAAAACATTTGACAAAAGTTAAATGTGGGCACAATGTCCATGAACGTCTCTATATTGATTTAACTCTTTACTGAATACAAAGAAACATTTGAGTCGAATGCGGGGATTCCCGCTGTAAGTGTTCGAAATAGCCAAATTTAATTTTAAGATGATTATATTTTTCAAAATTAGAACTGCCAAGCCAGAGTTTTCACTATGAGGCTTTTTGCTAGTAATTTTCTCCCCCAAAGATGGACATAAACTGTCTAATTTCTAGGAAAATAGTTAGGGCCGCTTTCATAATACCCTTCTACCGGTGGTGTCCTGGTTCCAATTTCGACGCAATTTCCACCCATGAAGAGTTTGCAAGATAAAAGGAGGAACTGTTAACGACAAAACAGACATCCTCTTTCAGTTCAAGTCACTTTGTCTAGAGTAATTTAGCTTCCTTATATCTACATTGCGGAATTTCTGGTGCGGATGTATGCAGAAATGTCTGAGGCTTTTCTATTTCCGTGTTAATTGTTTTTAATTTAAGGATCTGTAATTGTGATTGTAAGGCACTACGCACTAGAATCAATTTTCATTCAGAAAAACCTAAAAAAAAATCTTTAAGCTTTTCTGTCTAAAATTTGTGGGAGTCCGAACTTGGCTGTGTTAAATAGAGTTTATGTTGCTGATTAAAATTAGAGATAAGATTGGCACATGACATGCGTAGAATGTAATTATCGTCACTTTTGAAGTAACTTTCGTATTCTAAAATATAAAATATGCTTCCCATCTGTTTTCTTTCGATACCACATCGTTCTGATAATTTTCATTTCTTTCATCACTAAATAAAACTTGATAATATGAGCTATTCTTTATCAACTCACTCTCTCTGTCTGTACGGTAAACAGTTTGTACACGCTATCTCTCTGACACCCAATCTTGGATTAAGTTGAAATTTTGCACAATTATTTCTTGTATCTGAAAAACAAGAATCAATAAAAAAAAATTACCAAACAGTTTATTAATTATCGATAATTAACTATTTTGTTTGGCATCGAACAAAAAAAAAAGAGATTGTACTTGACGGATGTGATGGTATAAGTTGAATTATTCTCCTTTTTACATTGTGTAGAGAATTATTTAGTAGCTTAAAAGGTTTAAAGTAACAATAGATAAATATATCACCTTCTATTTTCAAAAGCACTTCGCTGGCTAGTGGTTAGTGTATCGGCTTGAGTCCTCGATTTGAAATTGAAATCGTACAACGTTTTTTACTATAAAATACATTTTAAAAGCGATCACGGTCACATTCAGACAAATACCAGAAATTGGGCTAAACAAAAACAATTGGTAAAAATATTTCTAATCGCATAGAATTATTAGTGTTAGCCTAGATCTATTACGAATTGAATAATATGACTGATCCAAACTAATTGATAGAAATGCTTTGTGGTTGTTTTTCAAAGTATTTTTAAAATTCTTTCTTTTTTTTTTTTTTTTTTCAAAATAGTTTAAACTTAAGTTAGTCCCATCAGACTATTCATCAATAAGGGCATACAATGAAATATTTGTTTATGTAAAATATCAGGTCGTTATGATAATGAAAAGTTGTCAATATAAATGATTAAGTTGTTTTTTTTTGTTATAGGCATGAGCTATTGGAGATTGTCATTAATGAAAGCAAATCCATAACGAGCTTAGCTTTTTTTTTTTTTTTTTTGTATATCCGGTGTAAAGAATACGAAAGTATACATATGCAAAGTATTTTAATAAAATCATAAAACTAATAATAATTTTGTGAACTTTTAGCATTGGTAATCAAATATCTAAGCTTTTTTTTTTACCACAAAGTATTTTTTTTAAATCAGCAACGATGATCTTTAAACAAGACATTATTTGGTCTACTTATTTCAATAGTCCTTCTAATGGTTTCTTTCCATTTTTTTACCACTTTTTTTTCCATCACATTGCCACCCCGTTTCTTCATATCGCTTCACATCCTTTGTCTCTCTGAATTTATTTGATTGCTTTTAAATACGTAAGTTTAAACAAAGAGTCGATAACTGTGATTAACTTTTAGTCTGAACCATAGACTTATATAGTATACTAGACTGGAAACCGGAAATGAATTCTTATCCGCGATTGATCGATTCACAGACCTATATATATATATAGATTTTTATGTACGTAAACTCTTTTTCAAGCTCTAAGGGGAGTGCCCCAATCAATCTTTTCTGTCTTAGAAAAGTAATGATCTTTAGTTTTCAAAGTTTAGAAATAATGCAAAATCATTTCTCGGATATTCACGCAAATATATGAATCAAAGCCATTTCCATTTTTGAAACATTGAGATAATGTTTCAAAAATCCTAGATCCAAATAATTCATGTTGATTTTAATCATCTTATGTACATTTAAATAGATTGATTACCTAGATCTTTCTAGAATTTGTATCTAAAAATTGCAAAGTAATAGTTATGAGACGAGAGTACTCTTATTTTTGATGCTCAATTACTAGATCTAAAAATTAAATTATGTTATATAGGTTAGGGTTGAAAAAAACAACAACTTTACTTCTTTGAACTACTTTACAAAACAACGCCTTGGTCCAACTTTAAAAAAAACCTTTTACATTTTTCATAGTGTTAAAAAATCTCCATGTCCAGTCTAGACATAGTATTTATAAGTCTATGGTCTGAACATTTCCATTGACGTAAGGGCGGGTTACTAGTAAAATCTAAAAGTTGTTCCCCTTTCAGGCATCGCAAATGATGTAAAAATCATTTGTTTCTGTGGCCCAAGGTTAACGAGGGTGACATGTGGCCAGCACAACGACCTACCAACTTTACATTTCCCGAACTAATTTCAGGTACCCATAAGATATGGGTGGACTGGGAGGCGCCTTAAAGATCCCGAAATAAAAAATCCCAGTCTTCTTCAAGACTCGAACCTGAGACCTTCGCTTCAGAAGCCAAATACTTAACTACGTCAAATGGGATGTTCGTTTGTTTTCGGTTTGGTTCATTATATTCGCTAGTAATAACTTAATCCTTGTTTTTAATGTACTTCAACCATCCTATTTCTCTTCTTATTACTCTTGGGGTTTCTTGAATAGCTTCCCATAATTCATAAGGATACAAGCGTAGATCCTTTTTTTTTATATTTAAATCCAGTTCGAACAACCAATTATTATTATCACGTGAAAACAGGATGTGAGAAGTCTAGTCCTTATGTCACCATGACATAAAATACCAGGTTATCGGTCTTCCTGGTTTACCAGTAAAGCATTTTAATCACCCGAGCGTCGGCTCGGTTTTTTTTACAGCAGAAGCAGAGCAGCACACTATCATTTTTTTGTTTTATGTTCCATAAGAGTTCTAGAGGATAGAAAAGATATTGGTTGATAAATTGTCTACTGCTAGATGATCTAGCTGATGAATGTGCGTCTCGTGCTTGCGCAGACTTTTGTTTTATAGTAAAAGTGCATCACGCTTTTGAGTGTTTACAGTAAACCTGATCAATATTTATTCCACTTTTATTTCCTTAGAAAAAACTGAGAGATAAACGTCTAATTTGTGTGTTTGTGTGTGTGTGTGTGTGTGTGTGGAAAGTAACTCTGCATGAAAGTGTGTGTGTGTGAAAAGTAACTCTGCATGAAAGTTTGTGTGTGTGTGTGGAAAGTAACTCTGCATGAAAGTGTGTGTGTGTGTGTGTGTGTGGAAAGTAACTCTGCATGAAAGTGTGTGTGTGTGAAAAGTAACTCTGCATGAAAAGGTGTGTGTGTGTGAAAAGTAACTCTGCATGAAAGTGTGTGTGTGTGTGTGTGTGTGGAAAGTAACTCTGCATGAAAGTGTGTGTTGGGAGAGTTTTATTTAGGAGAGCTTTTACAAAATGTTTTTGATTGTATTTTGTCATGGGTACCATCATCATAGCATCAATTAAGACATGACGTTGTCATAGCACCCAGGTAAGACGTGAGGTTGATTTAGCACCCAGGTAAGACATAAGGTTGTCATAGCACCCAGGTAAGGCGTGCGGTTGTCATAACCTTTAGTGACAAACACTGGGCTATAAATTATAAATAATAACTATGATCACAATCTTATTAACTATTTTCGTGATAAAATTTGACTTTGCCAGATGACAGCAGAAGCGACTACAGAGAATTATGAGATTCTGTTAGCTTCGTTTTTTAAACTTTGTCTAGAGTAGACAAAGAAAAGCAGTAAAAGAATGTGTTACATTTGCTTGCTATATTTGTTTGTTATATTTGTTTGCTATATTCGTTTTTTTTTTACTTGGTGTTCCTTTTATTGGTGCTCTGGGGATTCTATTTTGAATGATTTCACCAATGGATTAACCATATCTAACCGGTTACAAATGTAAGGTGGTTAGTGGATATTTTTAACATGGAGGCGATTCCATGAATAGCATGTTGTTGTTTGATATATCCGCTGTTCAGAATACGGAAGCATTGATAAGCTAAGTATTTTAATAAACGATTTTTTTTTTGGCACCTTTCACCACTGTAAAATCAAAACTTTAAGCTCGATTTATTTCACTTGAAGGAAAAAGTACTTTTGTTCAGTTGGCAACAGTGATCTTTCTCTAAGGCGTCCTTGACATTGATTAGCTTGTCTATTTATCTCTCCCACTCTTCTTCTTTTCATAATTTTTACGTTTTTTTTTTTTGCGTTCCATTATATTACCACCACATTTCTTCACAACGCTTTCTCTTCTTTTTCTCTCGTGTTGAATGTTATTGCTTAAAGAAGGTCACCTGGATTCTAGAAAGTTAAGTGTCAGCCAAAAGAAGTTATCTTGCTTGAAAAAATTAAAATATTTTGGCATTGATGGTTCATTGAATCAGTGGGTCTACCAGTACATTGAACGAGGTTTTTTTTTTAGCCCACACACACAGAAGACTCCATGAAGGGACGAGTTAAATAGATAGAATGTTAAAATGGATCTTTGAAAGAAAGCAAAGCCCAGTAGATGAGCCTGTACTTGACATGCTTACCATGTGCACTTTGTACTTTGAAACAAAGCATAGCATAGTAGAAGAGCCTGTACTTGACATGCTTACCATGTGCACTTTGTACTTTGAAAGAAAGCAAAGCATAGTAGAAGAGCCTGTACTTGACATGCTTACCATGTGCACTTTGTACTTTGAAACAAAGCATAGCATAGTAGATGAGCCTGTACTTGACATGCTTACCATGTGCACTTTGTAATTTTAGTCGATTCCGTGCGGGATGTGTGATGGGTACCTGGAGAGACACCTATGCTTACCACCTCTGTGTGTAATTAAGTTGTTAATGTTGAACAATGTTCTTTTGTATTGATCTAGCAGACGTCTGGTATTGTATTACGCATGTGTCGTACAACGCGTTATTACTGTGCCAGATTTTAGAAAGTTGAAGGCCCTGGGCAGTTTAATTTTTAAATATATTTTTGTTCTTCTTGTCTTCGGTAAGCTTCAATAAAATTACACTTAATATTAATACATATACAAGCATGTCCTAATAGTGAACATAGAAATAGAAATTATTAAAATTTTCAAAAATTATTTCATTTCCCTTACTTTACTATAATAATATGCATATCTTAATGACATTTCGCATTTTTAAAATGTGGAGACTTGTCTGTCATTCTCATCGGCACAATTTAGCATCGCCAATAGCTTTCGCATTCTTGTTCTACTTTGTTCACAATTTTTTTTCTTTGTACATATTTCGATAGCGTTTTGGCGTTTAGGAAGCCTAATATGCTACCCACCTAATATGCTACCCACCTAATATGCTACCCACCTAATATGCTACCCACCTAATATGCTACCCACCTAATATGCTACCCACCTAATATGCTACCCATTAGTGGGCAAGTCGACTTATACTGTACCCTTTTTTTTTTATAAAGTTGCTACTTATAATAATTTAATTATAATAAACAACATTTTAGTTTCTGTGGCGCTTATAGAGATTGTATATTTGTCTGATTTTAGGGACTCAGGTTTCGACTCAGTGTTAAGAGTCAAGCTTGATCGGGTGATAGACCAGTGTATCTGTTCTGAAGGCTTTCTTATCTTATCTTATATAATACAGACGTTACTTCAAAAAAGAAGATTACGTCCTACGCGTCATGCATTCAGTCATGCATATTAACCAACGACTTAAATTCTGCCAAGTCACTGGTTTTCCTGGCTAGCTCAGGCAACCCATTCCATGCTCTAATAACACTAAGGAAGAAGGAGTATTTGTACAAATTTGTCCTAGCATATGGGATGAGGAATGTGCCTTTATCTTTGTGTCTTTCTGAATATTTTATTAAATTTTGTTTTTTGTATTTGAAGATTATGGTTCAGTGTTTTGTAAGGGCCGTAATTGGTTGGTGACATTGTGGACCTGTATTGTACTTCAGTTTTGTGACCAAGGTGCACCTCCGTGTCACGCGAGTGCTTTTATCAATGTATCGTCATCGGAACACATAATTAATTTTTTTTAGCGGCCCCCGAAAGGGGAAAAGACGCTATTAGTTTTGTGTTAAATGTCTGTCCGTCTGTCCGTCCGTCCCGTTTAGATCTCGTAAACTAGAAAAGATATTGAAAATCCGACATCACAATATTTTAGACCATTCAAAGTTCTGATGAAACGGCTACTTTTTTTTTCCTGAAAGCGAAAAATCTAATTTTTAAAATCAGTTATGCAATCAGTTTTTTAAAGAGAAAAAGCTAATTAGTATGCATTATAAGTTAGACTCAACTTAAAACGAATAGTAATCTTATAAACTTTATTTTCTTCTACATTTTATATTTTAGCGGAATTTTTTTTTTTTTTTTTTTTTTGAGGATTCGAATAAGAGATTGAACCTTTTCAAAACAATTAAATTATTTATAAGACTTCAGTTAGGCCTGGAGAGAACCGAGGGTCCCGGGTTCGAATCCTGGTGAAGACTGGGATATTCAACTTCGGAATCCTTGGGCGCCTCTGAGTCTACCCAGCTCTAATGGGTACCTGACATTAGTTGGGGAAAAGTAATGGCGGTTGGTCGTTGTGCTGGCTACATGACACCCTCATTAACCGTAGGCCACAAAAACAGATGAACTTTACATCATCTGCCCTATAGACCACAAGGTCTGAAAGGGGAACTAGTTAGGCCAGGTTCACATCTGCACCGTTGGGGCACTACACAAGATCTGTCAACCTTCTTTCTCCATTCTTATCTCTCATTTGTCTTTGATATAATTTCATTCGGATTTTCTTTCTGAAAATATTGAAGCCTGCCTGGGAGGACCACTTAGGGGGCCGATTTTAAGTTTGTGTTTCCACACAAACTGTCTTTGTAACCTTGTTTAATATTGATTATTCACTTTCGTTGATTACTAATTATAAACCAGTGCTCATTAAACATTTGGTAATCAATGCATGTTGTTAAGTAATGTACGATAGTCCATTTGCATTACTTGTTTGGCTTAATTAGTGTACTCAATTACTGGACTCTCAGCCTGGCAGACGTAAAACACACAAAAATACAAGCCCCCTTTTAAGGGCGAGTCCCTGTGCACAGTCTTGCACTATTGTAAATCCGGCCTTGGTTTTAAACACTAAATCTGGGTTGAGATATCCATGTCGAGATAGGTCGTACATGTTTTATTATGTTATCCGCGTTATAAAAACAGTAAAAAGAGAAAACAATGAACGAGTGTAAGGTAATAAATTAATGTATTTGTCTACCTGACATAGTATCATAAACCAACAGGGCAATAAATAATAAACATCAATTTGAAGAGCGCATTTATCATTGTGCGCATGTCAGACGGAAACGGAAGGGGCAGCAAACCGTGTAACTAGTTTTGACCAGCAAACGTCATTCACAACACAGAGAAATTCTATATTAGACTAGTATAATCTTGTCCCAATTTTTACAAATGGCAATTCATGTACATATGTTTGTAATTTTTAAAAGGTTTACTTTTTGACATAGTGGCCGAATAGTAGAATAAAAAAAAGTGATGGATGGGTGAGGGTCAAGAGGTCAAATGAAAAAAACAAAACAACTAATATCAATAATATTCACATTACACATATCACATGGCAGGGCAGTGGTGACCAGAACAGTGGTGACCAGGACAGTTGTGACCATGACATCGCATCATAGGTCATGGTGACGGCAAATGACCTGTTAGGTCAAGTTGACCATGACACAGTAGGGCTGTGTTGACCATGACATCACATATTAGGTCACAGTGACAATGACAAAAGGCCACAGTGGATCAAGTTGACCATGACTTATCACATGGTAGGGCTATGGTAACCATGACACACCACAGTGACAATGACGATGGACATGGTAGGTCATGTTGACTTAGACATCAAAGGGCAGGTCAAGGAGACCCTAAAATATCACAAGGTAGGTCAATGGTGACAATGAAGTGTAGATTTAAACAAATGCGTCCTCTCACTCATGCTAATCTTGAGGTTGCTATCGATGACAAGTGGATGAATCAATTTACAAAACATGAGTAAAATCCCATATTTTAGTGTGATAGTCTTCAAGTCAAATAACAAACACAGTCTTCAGCAAAGTTATATTGCCAACTAAAATCTCATGAGTTTAGTTTAATGAAAACTACCACAGAATGAACACTTTTCAGTTCTCTTTGTGATCAAAAATAAACCAATACTTAAACAATATGTTCTCAAAATATAAATGCTGTCACTCAAACAGTGGCGTAGCTAAAATGGGGGGGGGGGAGGGGTCCAAAATTTGAAAATCCCCCTGGGCTTCCATTTTAGGGGGGGGGAGGGGAAATGAGTGTCCGAAATTTGTTTTTACATTATTTATCACGCCATTATCTCATGTTATGATGTCGAATATCAAAATGGAGGGCCCTTAGAGAGGTCAAGCCGCCCAGGCCCCCAAATCCATAGCTACGCCACTGAGGTAAAATCTGTTAGGAAATGCAAATGTCTAGATTGACTATCATTGCCTTGCTGAAACAGTAGGCCTATATTTATTCATTTTGAGATCAAACCGACCTTCTTTTGGAATATGACAATTATATATATGATGAAAACAAAAATGAAAGTTACTAAGTAGCAATGGTCTGAGACTAAACAATATTAGGGTGAACAAAATGATGAATAAAATGAACTTTATATTCTAGTCAACTCTGCAAGGTACTCAAGGCTGTTGTAACAAAGGTCATAAATACATATATTGAAACAAAGTATTCACTCAGGCTAGTTGAGTTCTTTTTGTGGTGACATCCTCCAGAACCACTACGGTTCCTCTGGTAAGGCAATTTTTTTCATGCGACTGTAGAGCTCTGTACTAGACAGACACTCTCGTCCACATCGAGGCCAAAGTCAAGGCTGGAGTGTCCTTTCCAGTTTTTAAAGTTGGGGCTTTGAATGTAATGTGAGGAAAGGTATTGTGACTAAGTAAAACAATTCGATAATCAATAATTATAAGCTGAGAATTAGGTCAACTTTATCTGTACATGCAGCCGTGGTCAACTTAGTTGGAGGGTCAGTTACCCTAAAGGGATGTTAATGCAGGTCATGGAGGTCGCAGGTGAGGTAAGGCTGGCTGAAGAAAGGTAATTAGATGACAGATCATTGAAGGAAGAGTTACTCAGGTGGTGGCTGGGCTTTGGTCTAAGCCCCTCTTGTGCTAGAGCGTCGTTGTGGCGAGGTCGGCAGTCCACGGAAAAGCTTTTATTGTAGGCCGGACGATCGTTTTTCGAGCAGTCCTCGAAATAATTGCTGACCGAAGCGGCTCGCTGTTTCTTGTTGCAAAGCGCCAGCTTTGAGTTGTCATAGGAGTGGATAGGCGGTGGCGGGTATGAGACTCGTAGAAAGGCGTTGGGGTTGTTTAAGGAACGAATGCTGAAAATCGTTGAGTCGAAGGCGTCGTCAGGAAATTCCGAGAACGCATGATCTGCGAAAGAGGCGGGCGCCTCTCGCACACTCGAAAGCTGCTCTTTAAGGCAAAAATGCCCGTCGTTGGACTTGTCCAAAAAACTATCGCTACATCCGCAAGTGCTGGTCAGCTGCCTCTCCGCCACCTCGCTTTCCGGTCGTCTGATCTCGTCGATGCCGTCACTAGCGTCGCTGGCAGTGCTGCTCATCATGCTGTACGAATCGCTGCTAAAGTCGCTGAGGTCACTGCTGGGCAGCTTCCTGGAGCGGGGCTCTGCGTAGCTGTGCAGACGAAACTGAAAGCCTTGTCCCAGGCTGACGTCGGGCGTTTTCATGTCAGGTTGGACTGAAACGGAGGTCAATAAAAGTTCAGGGGTCAAGTTCAGCGGTTTGACTTCCGGTGACCTTTTTGTGTTTTTGAAGAAGACAACATCGTCCGGTGGGTCTAAACTGAGATACGAAGCTATATTCTGGTTTACGTGTAGGCCCTGATGTACATTGTCTGTCAAATCCACCAGACCTGTTTTGGAAGCGTGGAGAGAAGGCGAGTTTACGTAAGCCGGAAGTGGCGCTGTTTGGTTGTCTGTTGGCTTTAATACTATGTCAAGGTCACTTGGAGGATCAAGTATAATCATAGAGCTTCTGAATCGATTTTTCTCAGGACTGATTACTGAAAAAAAATAATTAAAAATCATATTTTAGTGAAGTAATTAAAAATTGTATATCTTTTAAGAAATATTCAAGTTAGCTCAATTAGAAACGATAAATGTCCACAAAACTGTTAACATATTTCAGGCTAATAGTTTAAAAAAAATATGTGAAAATTAAACCAGAAATAAACTTTAAAATGACAGTAAATTGATTGCATCTGTCGCTTGAAAGATGTTACATACATTTTAAGACAATACATATGTATTTCATTATTTAGCAACCTGGGCACATTAAAGTTCCTTTTTCAGACCTTGAGATCTATGGGGCAGATGATGTAAAGATCATCTGTTTCTGTGGCCCACGGTTAACGAGTGTGCCATGTGGACAGTACAACGACCAACAGGCTTTACTTTTCCCCGACTAATGTCAGGTACCCATTAGAGCTGGGTGGACTCTGAGGCGCCGGAAAATCCCGAAATTAAAAATCCCAGTCTTCACCAAGGTTCGAGCACTAGCTTAAAGATGTGTGAAAGTTTCACCGTGAGAGCACCTGTACAGGTTAGTAGTTATTATTTTTTTAAAATTCTAAAGTGTTCATCGAAAAAACAATGCATCAATAACAGGCCAGATCAAGAAAATGGGCTAATTACTAATAGATCGGATAAAGAATTTTCGATATCCCAAAATCCAGCTCCTCTGCGTTCGAAACATTGAGGCAGCTCGTTTCACAAGAAGCTAGTTGTTTGCTAAAGCGCGCTGAGTTTAGATGAGCGTTAAAACCCAGTTAGACCAAAGTATGATTTAGTCGATATGAGAAATATGTGTGACTAAGTAAGATTAAGTCAATGTGTCTAAGTGATGGTTTGATCTACGTGCGATTAGGTCATTGATTAGGTCAGTGATTTTTTTTTTACATATTTCTTTTCTTTTACCCATTGAGGTCGTAGAAAGAAAAAAGTTTTAAGAAGAAAAAAAGGTTGAACCGGAAACAGAAGAGTATCAACATGCTTGTACTTTATCATGTGAATAAATGTCAGACGTATGTCAAATGTCAACTGACGGCTGACATCGGCACGCGGAAGTCGCTCGTCTTGTGCCTCTCTCCTGAGCTACCTTTCTCTTCCCACCCCACACTTGCAAACAATTTGAACCCAAAAGAGTTTTTTGTTTTTTTAAAGTTATACCTAATAGACATGAAGTCATCTAATCGATTCCAGTAAATACTAGATCTAGTAAAAGATAAGTCAAAACAAAAAGGCCTTGGCGGGCTGGGTTTATTTTTGTAGTTGTCTTCTAGATCTCTATGTATACAAGCTTGCCAGTCCCGTCTTCAGCTAGATCAAGTTCTAGTTTGAAAACCCAAACATAGCTTTTCCAGTTTTAATAATAAAGTAGCCAATTGACATCGCAAGATGAAGTTTTGTATTGCGAACAGCAACAAGCCGGTTCAGTTTTCCAAAGTTCAAAGTTCGTTAAAGAATTATTTTTTTTTACAAGTAAAATATAAAAAGTAGTTAAAAAAAAACAAAAAATAATTCCTCCTTTAAGAATCTGATGACTTTTTGAAAGAGCGATTACTTTGTGCTTCATAACTAATGAATGATAGATAAAAACTAGGAACATTTTATACGTGTTTTAATACATCTTATACGTATTATGAATATATGTATACTGTCACAGATTAATTCTACCAGCCCAGCTAATAAATTCATAAGACGGTGCGCAAAATGTTTCTGAACGTCAATTTTTAAAAACTAATGGATATGCGAAAGTTCAGAGGTCAAGTTCAGCGGTTTGACTTCCGGTGACCTTTTGTGTTTTTTGAGGTAGACAACATCGTCCGGCAAGTCTAAACTGAGATTTGAAACTATCTGATGTACTTATGTTCATAATAATAAGCTGCAAGCCAAAATTTAATGATGATTATATTTTGAAAAATTATAACGGTCGAACTAGACTTTCCCTGTGTGGCCAATTAGCTGGTAATTCTTTTAAACTTTCACATTTCTAGGAAAATCGTTACAACTGTTTTCGAGATCCGTGTTCATGTTTGTTTTTAATTCACGAAGAGTTCGCAAGCTGATAAGAGGGGTTTATAAATACTTTTAAATTATGGATTCTTTTATTGTGAAATAGAGATATGAACACATGCACTGGGAAATTTGATGTATTCGTGTCTTTGATAGTGAATGTATTATTGCCAGTAGTATTAGAAGTCGGTAGTGTTAGTAGTCAGTAGTATCAGTATTGTTATTCTGGAAAACTATAGGGAAAAAAAAACTACTGTTGTCCTAGCAAAACGTATATATTGTTTGACCAGGTGTTTTATTTAGCCTGGTATACTATTCAGTAGATGTGTTGTTTGGCCAGGTGTGTTCAGTAAATGTACTGTCTAGCCAAGTGTGTTGTTTGGACGTGTGTTGTTCAGTAGATGTGTTGTTTAGTCAGATTTGTTGTTTATTAGTTGTGTTGTTTAGTCAGATTTGTTGTTTATTAGTTGTGTTGTTTAGTCAGATTTGTTGTTTATTAGTTGTGTTGTTTAGTCAGATTTGTTGTTTATTAGTTGTGTTGCTTAGTCAGATTTGTTGTCTATTACTTGTGTTGTTTAGTCAGATTTGTTGTTTATTAGTTGTGTTGTTTAGTCAGATTTGTTGTTTATTACTTGTATTGTTTAGTCAGATTTGTTGTTTATTAGTTGTGTTGTTTAGTCAGATGTAGGCTACTGTTTTGCATGGCCGAAAAAAGTCTCTAATCTAGGAAGTGTGAGAACTAAACGTGTACAAGAGTCCACCCAGACAGACAGACAGACAGACAGAGTGAGTTGATAAAAGCTTTGTAAAAAAAATCCGGCCCTGAAAACGAATTTCGTGCTAATTGTTGGCTGCATTATGAAGAATAAAGTCCTTACAGAATTGATAATATGCTCTAGTATGATTTTAGGAGAGAACACAAAATCAACTTTAAATTCCTTTAGTGCACACTACTCTTAATTTGAAATAAATCTTACAGCCTTCAACACAATGAAATGAAAATGTACTAAAGGATCTAGAAATCAATGTTATTCTTGTCCTAACCATCGGGCATTACGGTCACAAATAATTGCGTCTTTCTGCATATTGTTTTCAAACAAAAGATTCATGAAACTTCCGCATTTCGTTTTGTATTTCTACTGTTCGCCTAATGAAAGAGAATGTAACCATGTTTGTTTATGTAATCAAGTCTTTTGTTTCAGTTTAGCTGGGCTAATCAACTAGATCTCTGCCTTGTCATGCGATTTGCGCGCTGGATTGTCGTTCGGATTTATTGATGGTCTCGGCTCAAACCCTGCCCGCTCCCATCCCCCGTCGTCCTGCGGGAGGTTTGGACTAGGAAGTAAACTATCTTCAACTCTGAAGTAACATCCGAAACAACCATTTTTATAAGTAAAGCTCTCTGACTTTTTGCGTCGTGACACTCAGTTACTCTAAATTCTTGAATTTTTTTTATAGCGTTGAGCAATGGTAAAGCAGTAAGTAGAGGCCCTAATCGAGCAATGGTAAAGCAGTGAGTAGAGGCCCTAATCGAGCAGTGGTAAAGCAGTGAGTAGAGGCCCTAATCGAGCAATGGTAAAGCAGTGAGTAGAGGCCCTAATCGAGCAATGGTAAAGCAGTGAGTAGAGGCCCTAATCGAGCAATGGTAAAGCAGTGAGTAGAAGCCCTAATCGAGCAATGGTAAAGCAGTAAGTAGAGGCCCTAATCGAGCAATGGTAAAGCAGTGAGTAGAGGCCCTAATCGAGCAATGGTAAAGCAGTAAGTAGAGGCCCTAATCATCTTTGTAGGCTAAAATGAAAAGGTAGTTGCACATCATTTTCCTTTTTTTTATTTTCAATGCATATTTCAAACATTTTTTAAAAAATATTTATTTATAGATTTTGCAGGCCTCCCCCTAATGGACGGTGACGCCTCTAGTGACTGCAATGTCTGCACTGCCGAGAATTCGGCCCTGGTCAAGTCGTTTTAATGGAGAGTTGTATAACACTTGGCTTGACGAACGGATGGTCTTAAGTTTAAAATCCATATGGGGGCTGCGGCATTAATTTGGGTAATTCACTCGAGTTGGGTTTCTGGATAGCGGTAGGACACAAAAAAATATTATTTATATACACAGACCGCCTTCTCCCCCACGATTTGAATTCAAACAAGAAGACAGTGATAACATTAAAATAGCAAGGAGACTTATATACAGACAATTACAACCACACGTAATCGGTTTCTATAATACTATTTGATGACAGATTTTCAGTACATGCTATATATACATATGTATTATACATGTGTTTGGATATCTGTCTGTCTGTGGCGCCTAGATTGACGGTCCTTTCCCTTTGCAACTTCTCATGTGACTAAAGACGCCAATCCCTGATACACAGCTGCGGTCACAGGATGGGCATCTGTAATAAACCGGGCGCTGTTACACTTTCACCCTTCTTTCTACTTTTGGTGCTTAAGCCATCTGCAATCCTGGAGATTTCCTTTATGCTTGCTCTCCATGTGGATCTTATCAGTGCCACTTTCTCCCAGCTGTTAGTGTCGATTTTGAAGAGCTTCATGTCACGTTTGTATACATCAGTACACCTTAAAGGTACCTGCAGCTCTCATGACTTCTATTAGATTGCCATACATAATGTCCTGTGGAAGTCGACCTTGTAGCATTCTGTGAAATGACCAAGCCAGCCAAGGCGTCTGCTGCTGATAACAGCGCGGATGTCCTGGCACCCACTCTTCGCAGCACTTTGTCATTGGTTATTTTATTTGCCACCTTACTTTAAAATCCGCCTTAAGCATCGGAGTTGGCAGATAAGAAGCTTCTTTTTTTTCCCTTCCAAGAGTAGGTTGTATAAAAGTGTGTCAGGGTCTCAAAAGCGTGGAATCAATACATCAGTTTTCGAGCCAAGCTGTTTCATAATTGAATGTGTGCTGCCAAGTTATTAGATGTGGGGTTTTTTTTGTCGATATAGACACAATTTTAAAACAGTTCACTAATGTCAAAATGCACGCTGAGAGTGGATTGCTACAAGCGTCTTCATTGACCTTTGATTGTCATGAAGCATGTAGTGAAGAAAAAAAAAAAAAGGTGTGTTCCTTCTCTTGTTAATCTATCTCTTAGAACTTAGTGTTGATGTAACCATCAGTGAGGTCACAACATGGCCTCCAAGAAAAGCTCAAGTAATCCAAGGCATTTTACTCCTGTATGGCTTTTCCGCCATTCCATCTCCTTGTTTGACGTATGACAAGTCTGATGACAGGCAGAGACACTTCCGACTGACGGACTTCGTGACAAAGAAACTCCGAGATTGTCATGGCCTGTCGCCTGCTCTCTGCGTGTTTATGTGAGCGCCTGACGAGTATGTGTGGGTGTGGGTGTTTATCCTTGGGGGCTGTTTTTATATGTCCTACCCCCAGCCAATTGTAACCTTTTCTCTAAATTTGTATTCAAGCTGCGTCGATGAAATATTTTTTAAACAAAAGAAAAATGATGAGTATTAACATCACCAAATTTAGATGCAAATAAAACATCATTGCTGACGGACTACTTTTTGTTGCGTAGATGAGTTTTCGAGTTGCTAGTCGTCTTGGGTGCTATAGTCAATATGCTGGCACTTTGCTGACATTTGTTTCTTCCGAGCATTCATTTATCATACGATATATAACATGTACAGTAAACAAAGACAATCTATTATCTCAAATCAGGGGCGGAGTTTTCAGTGATCGTAACCCACTTCAATAAGCGCATCACAAACCAAGAGATTAAAGACAGGGTTACTGAAACGTTTGGACCCCATGATGACCTGCTAACTATCGTAAAAAAAAAAAGGCAAGCTAAAAATCTTTGGCCATGTTACAAGATCTTCGGGACTTGCAAAGACCTTCCTTCAGGGAACAGTACCAGGAAGAAGAAGAGGCAGACAGAGAAAGCGATGGGAGGACAACATAAAAGAATGGACGGGCCTGGCATTGAAAGAGGTTCTAACTAAGGCAAAAGACAGAGGAATGGAGAAAGATGGTCGTCGAATCTTGCATGGTGCCCCAACGGTCCAACAGACTAAGGGATAGGTAACCCACTTCATCTTTCATGCACCTATAAAATGTAGATAAGTAAATGCATGTGTTAGAACCCCCCTCCACGGGGCCAAGCCATGCAAAAAGTTTAGCTACTCAACATAGGAGCATTTCAAAATGAACTGTGAATAGAAATGAGACCTTGACCTACTTTCTTGTACTTTCATCAGGTAGTTACTGATCTCCGCGTGGCCTTGGCAGAAAGCCTCCCTCTGGGGAGTCAGGTCGTTCACGTTGACCATCCGTGGATCCGCACCTGCTTCTACCAAACAAAAGCAAATCTCACTGTATCCCCTGTAGGCTGAGAGGTGCAAGGGTGTATCTCCCCTAATAGTCTGGGCGTTAACATTGGCGCCCCGCAAGAGGAGCAACCTAGAGAATAAAAAACCAAAATTATGCAAAATTATGAAAGCCAATTTTTTAAAATATCTTAAATTTTAAAATTGCCTTACAATAAACAACAATACATTCACCACTACGCTAGTATAAATGTATCAGATTTCATTATAGGCTAAAGGTATAAGTTCAACTCATTATCAACAACATTTACTGATATCGGGATCGAAGCACCCTATTTAGCCGGTTTACATAAAGTGATACTATCACAGAAATATTTTTTTTCATCTCCTAAGACTGTTGGAACATTTCAAGGGATTCTTACAGCTCACAAAAACCTTCCTGCAGGGAACAGTACCAGAGAAAAGACAGGCAGACAAAAGCATTGATGGGAAGACAACATCAAGGAATGGACAGACAATTTTTGCATAATTTTTGTCGCCTGTATTTATTTTCCACATGGACCAAAAATGAAATCATTAATCTTGTTCTTTAAGGGAGTGCTGTTTATTAATGACACTCTGGTGGGCCATGAGAGTAAATATGATTGCAGTCATTCTAACATTCATAGTTATAAAAACACTTCACTTCATATTTATTCACATACCAATTAAAGAACACACATTTCTAATATTTATATCATTGTTATATTTCAAGGCCAGTGGCATTGACACATAACACACACTTTATTTTATTTCATTTTTACACTTCTGAACAATTACAATAAACAAAAAACGCAGTAAAATAGAAAGAAACATTTAAAAAGCTGTATATGAAGTGAAGCTTTTGCATCAATTATTTTGAATAAGTCATGAAAATGATTTTAAATAGATCTAGACTAACATTAATAATAGTGTGTAATTGTTTTATATAGCGCAAGTTTCATGCTAAAAGCATGCTCAGTACGCTATGGTCAAATCACCTTCGTGGACCAACTGCGAATAGGAAAGAGGAATACTAACACGAAGGAGATTCCAACCAGACAGAGTGAAAAGTATAAAATATATATGAAATATTAATGATTTTGAAAATGTTTTTTTTATCAATACTTCCTTGTTCCGGTCGTATGTAAAAGGTATACATCAAAGGGCTTGCTAGTTATGGATTTATCGCCAGTTTAAGAACATCCCCACTCGACATATTCATTAAATACGCAACTATTAATTATATATGGGTAACGGCATCGCCTGATCTAACAAAATTGTATAACCCAACACTTTCTAAATGTTAGATTTAAAACAGGTATGCATTTTGCTGAATTTATGTTATTTATCTTATCTTATATAATACAGACGTTACTTCAAAAAAGAAGATGATTACGTCCTACGCGTCATGCATTTAGTCATGCATATTAACCAATGACTTAAATTCTGCCAAGTCACTGGTTTTCCTGGCTAGCTCAGGCAACCCATTCCATGCTCTAATAGCACTAGGGAAGAAGGAGTATTTGTACAAATTTGTCCTAGCATATGGGACGAGGAATTTGCCTTTATCTTTGTGTCTTTCAGAGTATTTTATTAAATTTTGTTTTTGTATTTGAAGATTATGGTTCAGTGTTTTATGTATGATTGCTACTTTACTTTTGAGCCTTCTGTCCTGAAGGCTTTCTAAATTTAGTGATTTTACTAAAGGTGTTACTCAAGTCAAATGTGAATATTCGTTTGTTATGAATCGCACTGCTCTATTTTGTGTCTGTTCTAGTTTCTTAATGTTTTCTTGAGTTGAGGGATCCCAAACAGAGGATGCATATTCTATTATTGGCCTAACCAAGGTTAAATAACATTTTAGTTTTATGTTCTTATTTGATTTATAGAAATTTCTTTTGCTTTGTTTGATTTTTTTGTAGTTTCATCAATATGTGGATTCCATGACAGTTTTTCATTTATTATAACACCTAGGTATTTTGCGTTTTTAGTCTGTGTTACTGGTTTGCCATGAATAAGATAAGTGGAATTAATTTTAGTTTTTTTGTTACTCTTAACAACTGACATTTTTCTGGGTGGAAAGACATGCTCCAATTTGATTCCCATTTCTGTAATTCATCTAATTCTCTTTGTAAAATATCTGTGTCTTGTGTTGTTTTTATTGTTCTATATATTATGCAATCGTCTGCAAATAATCTGACTTTTGTTCCTGAAGTAATGCAATTTGGTAAATCATTTATGTAAATTTAAAATAGTAGTGGACCCAAGACTGTTCCTTGAGGTACACCTGAGTTTACTGTTATTGGTGTTGATTTAGAACCATTTATTATTACAGTTTGTTCTCTCCCTATCAGAAAATTAATGAGGTTTATTTCTCTCTTTATTGTATGTAAAAGCTTGAGGTAGATAAAAGTGCCTGGACTCTTTGTTTTTGGTACTTGATCTAGATCTCCCTAGCACAAGACTTGGCCTTCCCTTTGTCAAACCTTATCTCGTAGCGATAACGACAACTTGGGTTCAAAAGACGGAAGTAGTTAGTGAATCAATAGTTGGAATAACTCCAGTAATAAGTCAATAATGAGGACTTGGACCTCTCTCTCTCTCTCTCTCTCTCTCTCTCTCAGACGGAAGCCAGTAGATTTGTATCGGCGAGTGACAAACGTGTGACATAGTCAGTCATTGAAAAAAGAAAATGTCCAGGCTAGACTGTTAAACAAGGTCAGTGATTACGTTAGAAAATGGGCAGACAACTTCCGGGTTGTTTAAAAAATCTTCTTACCTTTTTACTTCTCCTACATTTGGCACAGTTATTTCTTTTATACGACTAAACAAGAACTTTTTTTTTTTTAAATAACAATTAGTTAATTAATTGTTGGTAATAAATTATTTTGTTTGGTATCTCGAACAAGTGAAAGAAATTGTACTTGAATTATAATGGGATATAAGCCGAATAAGTCACACTTATTCCTTGTAGAGAGAAAAGTTTGAAACTAACAATACATAGTTAGTTACAAAATCTTCTATTTTCATAAGCACTTTGTTGGCAGAGTGGTTAGTGCTTTGCTTAAGGAGGCTTAAGCCCTCCTGTTCGAATTCAGGACGTTCACCTTTTTTTTTTAATTTTAAAAGAGTGTTTCAATTATTCCTTTTATATTTATGTTTAAATGTCACCAAATTCATATTAGCTCCATTAATGAATAAAAAAAAAGAATTTAATAATCCTGGACCTCGCTCTTTCTAATAAAAATTCTTACCAGGCCAATCTTGAACACAATTCTTGTTTAAAAATAAAAGATTTTGGTATCTTGATATAATCTTTTACCCAAGCTTATAAGCATGAAAGAAATATACAAATATAAGACTAGATACGCCTCTGTACTTATGTCTGAAGACAATAAACTGACTCAACTGTCATGTACTAAAGACAGAAAACAAAAAGGTGTCGCCTTTGTTTTGTATAAGACAAGAAAAGAATATTTAAGCTTTCTCTTTCATTCAGAAGTGCTGTGCAGTAAAAACAGAAATGTCGACAAATACATTAATTTAAGCAAAAGCAGTTACCTGACAATCTCCAAGTGACCATTATCCGCGGCTCCATGGAGTGGGGTGGCTTGGCTCTTGTCCGTGACCGAAAGGCTGGCCCCGTGGTCAATTAATAGCCGGGCCAATTCAAAGTAGCCCCTGCTACAGCAGAAGAACAGTGCAGTGCCATCACGGCTCCAGGTCTGATAGTCAATGCAGCCATAGATGCCTTGTTGGAGAAGGCATTTGGCCAGCGTTATGTCGCCTGACTTAATGGCGTCAAAAAGGAGACGGGCCATAGAGGCCTGGGGGGGGGGGAGCCTCGGAGACGTAGGCGTCACTCCTAGGGAGAGCTCGGAAAAGCCCCCGAATCTCAAGTAGTATAAAAGTGTGTTGTCGAAGTGCCAAGTCCATGTGGGTTAAATATAGCGATGACGCTTTAAGTGCTCAAGAAAAAAAAAACCCAAACAGTTTTTTTTTTATATATCCAACTCATCAAGAAAGATCATCATCTCTCCATGTAAGCGGACGTGTAAACCACTAAGTGTTAACTATATCCTGTCCTGCATCTGACTGGATCTTAATGAAGTTTTAGCCGCAGTAGGCAAAAGGCATAACCAAAGCAGCACACACTATCGCTTTCACCAATGCGGCTATCCTACACATAAGGTGAGCACCTATCAAAAGTACTCAAGCACAAGAACTATCTCCAGAACACAGTGGCATAGATACGAAGCACCTA